>NW_027437180.1:39111492-39711492 GCF_033239565.1 Halichoeres trimaculatus | reverse complement strand
GCCAGATTTATATACATGGTTGAAAATCATTTGGACGGTAATTAGCAAACAAAAACAGATTTTTCCTTTAGTGAAAGTTAAAATATGTTATCGAGTTTAAGTATTCTGTCAAAATTTTGGGAATTTTCGCAAATTTGTTAAATATATTTATCTTCTTTTTATTTTGGCAAATTCAAAATCTTTAAATATATATTTTTTTTAATTTCAAATTCCCGTTTTTTTTTTTTTTGTTTGTTTTTTTGTCTTTTTTTTAAATATACAATTTTCTTACATTTCAAAGTTTTTTTTTTGTTTGTTTGTTTTTTTGTCTTTTTTTTAAATATACAATTTTCTTACATTTCAAAGTTTTTTTTTTTTTTTTTTTTTTTTTTACATTTTTGGAAATTTTAAAATTTTGACACTTTTCAAATATTTCAATTCTATTTTCTCAGTGGTAAATATTTTCAGTTTTTGTAGATTTCATTTTTTTTCTATTTTTTGGGGGGGATTTTCACAAAAATAAATAAATAAAAATTTCCTTTCTTGTAAAAAAAAATGTTTACATTCTTTTTTAAATTTCAAAACAATTTAGAAATTTTTGCCAGCCTATGAATTTATTTTTTTTTTGAATATTTACAGATTTTTGAAATGTCAATTCTTTCTTCTTTTTTTTTTAATTATTGGATTTCCAAAAATATTTATTAAAATATTTTATCTATTTTCATAAAATATTTTTAAATATTTGTTGATTTTTTTTCAGATAAATAAAAAAACTGAGACAGCTCATGTTCAATTTCATAAATTCAAAAAGGCACTTGGTTAGATAATGATTCATTTTCAGATTTTTATGATGTAGATAATATCCACTCTTTATCCTTTACTGTGGAGATAACGTAGATTTTGTGGCTCCTGAATGACTCTAATCCAGGTGAGCTGAGGTAAAATAGCTCTTATAAGAGTAAAGGTTGCAGACCCCTGATCTAAAAAGTCACTGGTTGGATGTTTCCTCTGGAAACTTGGTTCAAACTGGCCAATCAGATATTAGTATATTTTCATTACTTCTAAAACAAACAGCTGAATTTCTATAAAAACCTGGGGAGGAAATGGGTTGTTGTTAAAGTTTTGACCGGAAGTGTAACTTAAAATAATATTTGCATGATAAAAGCTGCAGTGCACTGGGATTAAAGTTTGTCCACATGGGGGCAGTATTGTCAAAGCTATGAGTCTCTGCTGTCTGAGTTCACTTCCTCTCTGTGAGAGTTGTTGAGTTTCTGCAGGATGGACAGAGCTTTAGTTTTAAACACTAACCTGTACTCAGGCCACATGGACTTCAGTGAGACCCCAGAGGACAGACTTTGGTCTGGTTTGTGTTAGGACAGACTTCCGGTCCACCCTGGGACGGTCTGTTGGAGGATGAGCCCTAACAGCTGCTGGGCGGAGCTTCAGATCCGTCTGTAACTTCTCTGTCCCCGCGTTGCTTTGGGTGAAATGTGAAATGTGGAGTCCCTGAAGGAGTCCAAACAGTTTTTGTGACAGTACCTTCCATGCAGTGAGTCAGGAAAACCTGATCCAGAGCCAGTTTTCACGCTGCAGGGTCAATCCACGGGTCGCTGACACTCTCCCAAAAGTTGCACAGAAACCTGGACACACAGTGAATATTGACAGAAGCAGGTTAGTGATTAACAGCCCGCAGCTGCTCAGAGTCCCAGCACACAGCGGCAGCAGCTCGGTCACTGCGCCACGATGCTCTGCGCCCGAGCATGGAGAGCCCTGAGCCCCCTGGCTCCTCTGAGGACAGGAGCTCACCTGTCCGCCTGCAAACCCACCTGCAGGTACTCCTCAGCGGCCAGGCTGGACCTCAGCGGGATCTACCCGCCGATCGGGACCCCGTTCACTGAGAAAGAGGACGTGGACTACCAGAAACTGGAGGAAAACCTGCAGATATACGCAGAGATACCCTTTAAAGGTCAGATCTGAGGGCGCTAGGTGGACTAAGTCTTGATTCCAGCTGGACTGTGGGGTCTACACGACTTCAACTGGTCCAGCTTTGTGTGAAAGGGTCATTCAGACAGATTCAGATCCTGCTCATGAAGAGAAGAAGTTAAATGTTCAGTTTATTTGTTTAGAAATGTGTGAGTCAGGTGAGATCTTTGTGGGTCATCAAAAACCTGCTGGTGGTCTGTCAGAGACCAGTCTGTGCTGTTTGCTCAGTGAGGGACCGGACAGGGAGGACAAAGTTCAGCAAGAAGCAAAAACGCAGAATCCCCTCTTGTTGAGCAGCTGTTGATCGCCCTCTGGTGGTTTCCCAAAGTCATTACAGCTGCAGTTTTCCAGAAACCCCTCTCTCTGTTAGACTTCACAGTAAGCTGCTGTTTCACATGTTTTTACGACATTTAATCTGATTTATTTTTGGACTTGTGTGTGCTGCAGGCCTGGTGGTCCAGGGCTCTAACGGAGAGTACCCGTACCTGACGGAGGAGGAGCGCGTGGAGGTGGTGAGGACAGTCAGGAGGTCTCTGCCTGCAGGGAAGCTGCTGATGGCCGGATCAGGATGTGAATGTAGGTCTGAGGAGTTTGTTCATATGTGGAGAATACACTCAGTTTCACCTGTTCAGCTGCTCGTTAACACAAACATCTAATCAGCCAATCACACGGCAGCAGCTCTGCAGCATTACGCCATAGGGATGAGGTGAAGACGAGCCGCTGAAGCTGAAACTGAGCGTCAGAGTGAAGGAGAAAGGTGATTAAAGGGACTCTGAGGCCACGATTCATGCAGGCTCACCAAAACTGGACCGTGTCAAAAAACAACAAATAAACAAACCATAAAAAATGGTTAATGAGTGACAGATACGGCTGCCAAACAAAAACCTTTAAATAAAAGTAAAATATTCTCATCCAAATGAAGCGCAGATACATGACAGTTACAGAAATTCACAATTAGAGCTGAAACGATTCCTCGAATGATTCGAGGTACTCGATTACAAAAATTACTCGAGTAATTTTCTCCTCGCCTTGAGGAATCGTTTAATTTAAAAAAAGATCAAAGAGTGGTATTTCAAATAGAGCTGAGGCCACATTAAGAGAGTTTTCAGACCCCTCAAGCTTCCTCTTATACAAAATAGCAACTAGCAACAAATCTAGCTTCTTTTCTGGAGTTTGGAGACTAATGGGTCATTCTACCAAACGGTGCCATTTGGGTCCACAACATTTGATGAGATGTACAAGGCACAAAAAATGTGTAGAAGTGTGTTTTCAGATTTTGGAGCAACCAAAGCAAGTGCTCTTATTGACATGCTGTATCAGAAAATTTTATTTCTTAAAGAGAAAAATTTTCATTTGAAAAATAACTGCTCTGTAACTAAACCAAAATGTATTTTATCCGATTACTCGATTAATCGATGGGATTTTCAGCAGAATACTCGAATACTAAAATATTGGATAGCTGCAGCCCTACTCACAATATCAAAATCAGGATTCATTGTTAAAATATGTTTTATTTTTTCAAATTCTTCATTTCAGTCTTTGTTTGTAAACTGGATTGAAGAAGAGGGTGAAATGTTTCTCTCTGACTCACGTGATGAGCATTTTATGTGAAAATATGGCTCCTGATTTATTCTGTAGACAAATCTTCATTATTGAACTTTTCCATGTTTCATGTTCTGGTGTTAATAGTTAGCTTAACACTAGTCAAAACACACACAAAAGCAGTTACAATTAGGGCTGTCATTTTAATGCGTTAATTAGATTAATTAATTACACCGCAAATTAACGCGTCATAAAAATTAACGCAGATTAATCTGGATCCCAAACCCGCGAGGCGTTCAAAGACACACTTATTTTTAAATGTCTGGCATTTACAAACCGTTTGTCCTACATGGAAAAAGTGGTGTTCTCGTCAGATTATAAAATTTCCGACGGTCCCTGAATGTATCACACCTGACGTCAGCAACATGCTGGGGAAGAGAGAGCGCTGTTAAGGGGACTGCCGTCCACATCTCGTTTATTCACACATCCTTTTTGAAAATTTGCAGAAAATCAACTGTTTGCTCAATTCTGTAAAAAACAGATAATTCTTCACTCTTTACTGCATCAAACAAGCCCTGAATGATCGATATTTGTCCTGTATTTAAATCTAAAGAATTCTTTGAAAATTTGCTTCCATCTTCCTGGTGTCATGTTTCAGCTTGGGGCTGCTCTGCACCAATCAGCAACAGTTTGTGTGTTCAGAGCATGTTAAACTGAGAATACTTCACTTTTCTTTGATCTAAGACTTGAAAAAAGTGTTTTGTACATAGTTCCTCACAGTTTTTAGCCTTTAGCCCTGGTTCTCCTGACCTCATAGAAGTATAGAAGTTCATATTGCAGTGAAAATTGAGTCCACATCGAGTAAAAATGTGAACAGAAGCAAAAACCGTCCTAAAAATCAAATCAGCTTATCTTAGGTGCAGGACTGTGTAGATTTTATAAAGATAGAACCATAAAACTTTTTTCATTTGTTCCTTATGCCTCAGGGTACCTAAAAATGTGTTGTATACATTCCCGCCTTATTTTTTACATGTTTTTTAATGTCTTTTAATGTAATTTTAATGTCCTGGAATTCAGATTCTTTATTTTGGGACCTTAAGCAGATATGAGATTAAAATGCGATTAATTAGATTAATTAATTACAAATCCTGTAATTAATTAGATTAATTTTTTTAATCGCCTGACAGCACTAATAATTTTATTTGGTCCAACTACTTCCTTTTTTTTAGTTGTAGCAACACAGAATTTCAAGTTGATATGATCCACAAAAAAACATTGGAAACCTTAACTTAAAAATATTAATTTGGATTGATTATAAAAACATCACTTCAGCAGATTGAAGATTCCTCTTTCACAGTGTTGGAGGAAAGTAGAGCTGATAATAACATCAGTTTGACGCTTAAGGAGCTTTTTGTTTGGGCTTTTAATAATCAATAATTCACTGATTGCACACATTCAGGGCGCTGAGGTTTGACTCCCGGCTCTGACACTTTGCTGTGTGAGCTCTTATTTCCAATAAAGGCGTTAGCGACCTTCACGACGCTCGGCTGGTGTCATTAGTTTTTAACGGCCTGATAATTGAAGTCAAATGGAGTCAGTAACAGCTGCAGAGGCTGATGAGGAGAGGAGCGGGAGGGAGCGGTGCATCAACGCTCCGTAGCGTCTCCTTCTTTCACTAATGAGAGATAATCACGCCACAAACATTCAGGGAAATTTGTTGTTCAGTAACCTGCGTCTCATTCGCCCTCTGATCCCTGAAACGCTGCAGGTGGAGGCGCTGAATCCAAGGTCTGCTTCCTCTTTTCTCCTCTGCGCCGTGTGTTCACGGGAAATAATGGTCGCCAAGGCTGCTGCATTTAGCGTCTTGAGTCAGAGGAGAGACGAGCACATACGGTGCAGGGTATAAACAGAGGCCTTGGACATGAGGGCGCGCGTGCATCATGTGCTCACAGAGGAGCTGGAGTGTACTATAGAAAGACATTAAAGAGGGGAACAGATCGGCTCAGAGAGACCGATGAATCCTGCAGCAGCCCTCAGCTCCTCGCGGCGTTATTCTTCCTTTCTGATGAAGAAAGACGTGTTGTGCAGCGAGACGGGTGCAGGTTACAGCGTGTTTCATTCCTCTCTTTCCTCCACAGCCACCAGAGCCACGGTTCAGCTCACTGAGAAGATGGCAGCAGCCGGAGCAGACGCCGTGCTGGTGGTGACGCCGTGTTTCTACAAGGGCAAGATGGACAGCCGGGCCCTGATCCAGCACTTCACCAAGGTGGTCTGTCAGTCCGACACACACTCACACACATCAAGGCTTAAATAGTGACGTTAGAAGAAGCTGTTTCACCTCGTCTGCCATGTTGGACCATAAATCTTCACACAGGTCTTTGATAAGACGTCCCGTCCCTCCTCCCTCAGGTCGCAGACTGCAGCCCGGTGCCCGTGGTTCTGTACAGCGTGCCGGCTAACACGGGCCTGGAGCTGCCGCTGGACGCCGTGGTGCAGCTCGCTCAGCATCCCAACATCCTGGCCCTGAAGGACAGCGGAGGAGACGTAAGGACACGATGGGGAGGACGGGGTGGTGAGGAGGCCTGAGAGCCAGGGCGGGGCAGGGCGGGGCGAGGCTGAGTGTGTTACGCTGATCAGAGCGGCACTTTAACACACTTTGGCTCCAAAGATCTTCAACGTGGGTGTGTTTTTTTCCAAAAGAAAGCAATCAGCCTCACAGCGTTACTTTAAAAGGGCACTGAAGCGCATGACTTTGCTCCAAAGCTGGCACCAAGTGGGTTTTCAGCCCTAAAAAGGGCCTTTAGGGCACGTTTTAGCTACCTAGGGAAAACTCAAGCACAGGTTTTGGTTTCAAGGGGGAAACTTTTGTACATTGTTTTTCACCCAAAAGGGCAGTTTGGTGTGTTTTGCTGACTAGGAAGACGCTTCAGTGGGTGTTTAAGTCCCAAAAAGGGCTTTTTATGGCTCCAAGGAAAACACTTAACTGGTGCTTTTGATTTCAAAGCAAATGTTTTGGTCTGTACCACACATTTCTGTGAAGGGCATTTTTATTAGGTGGAAAGAGGTAAAGAGGGCACTTTACTGGGTGTTTCAACTTCAAAGAGCACTTTAGCTAATGTTTTGGTTTCTAGCACACATGTTTGCTTTGGGAGGAGCACTTTAGTGCATACTTTGGCTCCAAAGAGGGCACCCTAGTGGGTTTGTGGTAGGGCTGAACGATTTTAAGAAAAGATTGAATTGCGATTTTTCTGGCAGATATTGTGATTTCAATTCGATTCACGATTTTCTTCAAATCAAGCTTTGTGATATTCTCATGTAGGGCTGAACGATTTTAGGAAAAGATCTAATTTTTCTGGCAGATATTGCAATTCACGATTTTTTAATCATCAGTAGTGACGATAAATAATCAGTTTTCATCAACTTCTACTCCTAAACAGAGGCTTTGTGTTGTTGACCTGCCTACCAGCACTTTTAACATATAGATTGTTTACAAATTTGTAAAACAGAATGTTTATAATACTTCACACAACAGATCCTGAGTCAGGAGCACTGCAAAAAATTGCTGCTTTTTGGTGATCTCAAAATTGCATTGTCTAAAATTGCGATTTCGATCTGAAAACGATAAATTGTTCAGCCCTGGTTTGTGGGCCTAAAGAGGGCCCTGAACGTATGTTTTTGGCTACCAAGGGACACTTTATTGCATTGTGTAGCGTGTTTTACTGACGTGGGAGGTACTTTAGCATTTATATTTTGACTCCTGGCACACATTTTTGCTCCACAGAGGCAGCTGATGGAGGTTTTGGCCCTACAGAGGGCTTTTAGCCCATGTTTTAGCTACCAAGAGGGCACTTTAGCAAATGTTTTGGTTCCAGTGAGGGCACTGTAGTGGATTTTTTGCCCCTAAAGAGGGCCTTGAACGCACGTTTTGGATATTGAGGAAACTTTTATGAATTGTTTTCAACTGAAAGGGTCAGTTTAGTCCTAAGAGGGCTCCATAGTGGGTGGTTTTGCCCCAAAGAGGGCTTTCAGCGCAGATTTTTGCAACTATAGCAAATGTTTTGGCTCCAAGCACATATTTTAGCTCCACAGAGGACATTTTTTAAGGTGTTTTAGCTTCAAGGAGGGCACTTTACTGGCCGTTTGGTTTCAGAGAAGGCACTTAGCAAATTTTTTTCTTTTAACACACATTTTTTTTTTTTGTGAAGGGCACTTTAGCGCATACTTTTGTCCCAAAAAGGGCACCTCAGTTGGTGTTCTTTTCCCTGAAGAGGGTTTTAATCACACATTTTGCCCCAAAGAGGCACCTGAGTTGGTGTATTCGTCCCAAAAAAGGGTTTACAACACATGTTGAAGCTACCAAGACGGCACTTTAGCAAATGTTTTGACTCCTGGCACACATTTTTGCTTTAAGAGGGGCACTTTAGTGCATGCTTTGGTTCCAAAGTGGGCACCATAGTGGGTGTTTTGTCCCTTAAGTGGACTTTTAGCAACTGTTTTTGCTCCCAAAGGGGCCCCTCAGGTGGTGTTTTTGCCCTTAAGAGGGCTTTAAGCACATTTTCACTACCAAGGTGACACTTAAGCGAATGTTTTGGTCCCTTCACACAAAAGGACTTTTTTATTAAGCCGCGTTTCCACCAAGCAGTCCGGGTCGGTTCGTCTCGGTACGGTGCGCTTTAAGCGGCGTTTCCACCGACTCATCCCCGGACGGATCCCTAAAAACCGAGACAAGCCATCCTACTTTTTTAGGACCCTTTCGTATGGGTGCCAGACTGAACCGATCCGCTCTCGGGAGGTGGAGCAACACACTGCAGACAGTTGATTGGTCAAAAGAATCGTCACTCACCCCGACAGCGACTGCATTTCTCCTGGCGGCTCACAGACTTCTCTGAAACGAAGCTTGATTGCACTTTGTAACAGAGAGTTACATGAAAATCACAGAGAGGACGAAATGCTGCATGTCTTCATCGTGCTCTTTGTTTACTGTGTCGCGTTTTCTTCTTTGTTGGATTTAATAGCGGGGTAAGCTGCTACGGCGTCGCGCTATTGTTTACCAGCTGTGGCTTCCGGCATGCGGCTTACACGCCGCCCACCACGAGAGGGCACAGTTTGCTGTGGAAACGCAAACGGGATGAGATTTAACTGTCCCAAACCGTCCCAAACCGTACTGAACTGACCTGTACTGCTTGGTGGAAACGCAGCTTTAGGTGTTTGGCTTAAAAGGGTTAATAGTTAGCTTAACACTTGTCAAAACACACACAAAAGAAGTTACAATTAGGGCTGTCATTTTAATGCATTAATTAGATTAATTAATTACACCGCAAATTAACGGTTATAAAAATTAACGCAGATTAATCTGGATCCAAAACCTGCGGGGCGTTCAAGGACGCACTTATTTTCAAATGTCTGGTATTTACAAACCGTTTGGTGTTCTCGTCAGATTCTTAAACTTCCAACGGTCCCTGAATGTATCACACCTGAGGTCAGCAACATGCTTAAAACCGGGGGGAAGTGAGAGTGATACAGTCCACGTCTCATTTATTCACACGTCCTTTTTGAAAATCTGCAGAAAATCAACCGTTTGCTCAATTCTGTAAAAAACAGATAATTTTACACTCTTTACTGCATCAAACAAGCCCTGAATGATCAATAAATGTTCTGTATTTAAATCTGAAGAATTCTTTGAAAATGTGCTTCCATCTTCCTGGTGTCATGTTTCAGCTTGGGGCTGCTCTGCACCAATCAGCAACAGTTTGTGTGTTCAGAGCATGTTAAACTGAAAATACTTCACTTTTCTTTGATCCAAGACTTGAATTAAGTGTTTGTACATAGTTCCTCACAGCTTTTAGCCTTTAGCCCTGGTTCTCCTGACCTCATAGAAGTATAGAAGTTCATATTGCAGAGAAAATTGAGTCCACATCGAGTAAAATGTGACAGAAGCAAAAAACGTAAAAAAAAATCAAATCAGCTTATCTTAGGTGCAGGACTGTGTAGATTTTGTAAAGATAGAACCATAAAACTTTTTTCATGTGTTCCTTATGCCTCAGGGTACCTAAAAATGTGTTGTATACATTCCCACCTTATTTTAAATGTTTTCACGTCTTTTAATGTAATTTTAATGTCCTGGAATTCAAAGTCTTTGTTTTGGGACCTTAAGCAGATATGAGATTAAAATGCGATTAATTCGATTAATTAATTACAAATCCTGTAATTAATTAGATTAATTTTTTTAATCGCCTGACGGCACTAGTGTTTGTGTTTTTGTCCCCAGAGAGGGTGCTTCAGTGTGTTTTGCTGACCAGGTGTTTTGGCTCCAAAGAGTCATGATTTCCTTTAAAAAATTAATAACTTGTGAAAATGTACTAACTAAGAAATAACTCATCAGATCAAAAATCTGTTTTCTTTTTGTTTCTAAAGATAACGAGGCTGACAGAGCTTCTTGAAACATTAAAGACGTGGCCTGACAGAGTAAATGTTAAAAGTAGGAAATATCGTTGTATTTGTTTGCATGAGCTCGTTTATCTCCAGGGGAATAAAGTAACCGAGGCGTAAGGTGACGGGATCTTTTCTTCAAAGCGCAGCAGACAGTCGGTTTCTCCCACCCTGAACAATGGTTAGATAAGTGCACCTGAACGCAGCACGGTGAGCCCTGTCGTGAGTGGAGTGTAACGTTAAAGAAGCGACTTCATCTGATGTTTTTATTCATGCAGCTCCGATCTGAAAGTATCTGCTGAGAGGAGTGAGAGGAGCCGAAACTAAAGTATATATCTGTGTGTGTGTGTCAGTGTGTGTATGCCTGTGTGTGTTTTTCCTGCAGGGTTGTAGACAGGGTTAGTCGCTGGAAAAAAAAGCGAACATTTTGCTCTCCACGAACTCTTAAAACCTTCTCGTCTGTGTGGGAAGTGTTTGCAAGAAGTTGCAAATGGATTTCTGATTTGGGAAATAACATGTTTGTCCACTCGCTGGGAGACAGGCGCGTGGGAGGAGTTCAAGCACAGAGCGGCCCGGCTCAAATGTAGGCGTGAAGAGGCCAAACACAGAAAACAAAGGGTGAAGGGTCAATTTGAGGAAGGCAGACGAGTTGGAGAAAGATTATTCAGAAGAGGGGCGGTGGAAGCGCGGCAGCCGGAGCCTGGTACTTTACAGACGTCTCACATTTGGAGCTTTCTCTGACGAGCTCGATGAAGTGGATGTGAAAAGGGTTTGTGGAAGCGTGAGGAGTTGTTAGCGGAAACCAATCAGAGTCTGATCGACAGACTCAGGTGTGAAAAGGTTCATGAGGAGCTGAAATTGTCTGACTCCAGCCTCTCAATGAAAAACCTCTCTGCTCTGAAACACGACCCCTGATTGGTCGGCTGCACGGCGAAGATGCTCCTTTTCACGGCGTGTTTACGTGTCCCTGAAAGCAGCAGGGTACCCTATGGGAACACTTTCCTGTACTTTATACTGTCCTACTTTAAAGGGGGGGTGACGTGCTTTATTTTCAGTCTTAATTCTGTCCCTCTGGTGCCCCCGTAGTATCTTAACGTGATCTACAGCTAAAAAAATCTGTTTCTCTTTCCCTGGTGTTTTAGAAAACCCTGATTTCAGCCTCTGTCTGAAACACTTTGTTTGGGTTGCTGTCTCTTTAAGATGAACCCCCTTCCCTATGATTGGCCAAAATATTCGGCTGAACACTACAAGAAGTAAAAACTAAGCAAGTGTTTTTGTCTGATTTCTTGTGACAAGTCCAGAAAAGTCTTGTTCCAAAATTTTAAGAGACAAAAGTTATGCCTGTTTGCAAAGTGAAAAAAAATCAGTGCATGTGATTATAAAGATTTACATTTTAAGTTTTTTAAATCTGGATTTTATTTTTCTTTAAAGAAACTAACATGAAAAGTTACCAAATTCCGTAAGATTTTCTTTCTCCCCTTTCAACCAGTTCAGGCGTCTTTTTTGTCTGTTTGTATTTTGGCAAATTTTCCTGGACTTATTTGGTAAATGTGTCTCGTATTAAATCTAATGCAACAATTTGTATTAACAATACGACAAATCTCTATATACACATACAATCTGGAAAATAAGTATTGAACGCATCAACTTGTTAAGCTGCAATTCAAACAAAATTTCTCCCAGACATTAGTATTAACTTAAATAATCCACACATGAAAAGAAATCACAACGTTCAGGTCCATAAATAATGATTATGGTGAATTAAGTACGATAACACAGGAAAAAAGTATTGAACACACCATGGAAAGGCTGTTTACTTTGGACAGGAAATGCACCATACCACCTGAAATCTGTCAGTAATTATTACTTGAACTTCCAATTAGTGCAAACCAACATCAGCTGGGCTAGAGCAAATTGATGGTCCTATAAAAAAGGTGTTTTTTTCACCAAGCAGTTAAATAGCACACACCTCATGATGGGTAAAGGCAAAGAGCTCTCTGAAGACATTCACAACCTGATTGTTGCTCAGCATCAGAATGGAACTGGTTACAGACTTATATCAAAGCACCTGAATATTCCAGTCAGCACCGTTGTGGCCATTATTCACAAGTGGAAGAAGCACCACCTTACCATCAACAGGCCACGCACAGGAGCTCCTTGAAGATTTCTGACCAGGGAGTCAGAAAGATAGTCAGAAGAGGACTCAACCAGCCACGGACCACCCTGAAAGTGCTCCAGAAAGACTTGGAGGCAGCAGGTACAATTGTTACAGAGAAAACAACAGGCAATGCACTCCACCGCCATGGCCTCTATGGACGCTCAGCCCACAAGACTCCATTCCTCAAGAAAAGGCATGTTGAAGCTGGTTTAAAGTTTGCTAAACAGCATCTTGACAAGCCTGTAGAATACTGGGAGAATGTTGTCTGGTCAGATGAGACCAAAACTGAACTTTTGGGCTGTCATACTACAGACCATGTTTGGAGGAGAAATGGCTCTGCACATCAGCCAAAAAACACTACACCAACAGTGAAGTTGGTGTAGTGAACACATCCTCAGTTGGAGCGTGAGCTGCCTGAACTTTTCTGACTTGTAGCGTCTCTCTGTGTCTCTGTCATCTCTCATCTTCTCCTCATATCCATGCTGAGCTCTCGTCCAAAGAGCACACGGCTCTCACCCACAGTAGCTTATGAGCAGGAATTTGATTGATAAGCCAGACCCTGCCTCTCCCTGCTGAAAAACATCATTTATTTTTATTTGGGGACCTTAAGCAGATATGAGATTAAAATTGGATTAATTCAATTAATTAATTGGTTTCTTAATTAGACCTCTTTTCTAATTGCCTGACAGCACTAAAATCGAAATAAAAAAAGGAAAAGGCCGTCGTGTTGTAGCATCCTTTCTGAGATTTATAAAACATGATTTAAATAAAAACAGCTGAGCCTGAAGACGAGTAACGAGAATAACAGAGAGGAGTTTAATTAGCAGTTTGTTTTAAAAAGATGCTGTAAGCCCCTGTTGTCGTCTGATCTCTATAAAACTCAAAGAAAAGCAGCTCCAACTTTTCGTCTCTGACTGTAAAACTTCTGTAGCTCAGATGTTTGCTGTTCAACCATCGTTTCCTCAGAGATCATTAAAGCTTCATCTCACCTAATCTTCTCCAATCAGATTCCTCCTCCCACGCTGCTGCACACATCAGGCATTTTTACCCTTTTCTCTTTTTTTTACATCGCACCTCGGAGGTGTCACTGCCTCCTCAGCACGCAGACTAAATTCAAACTGTCTGCTCGATCCAAACAATTAACATACCTTAAGTGAAATAATTGAAACGCCTACTACCCAGAGAGCCCGGGAGCATTAATAGTTCTGTCTCCGCAGCTCGCGCCTGAAAAATAGTAACTAACACTTAATTGTGACACGACGAGAGTCACACTAACACTGCTGTGTTTTTTTTTTTCTTTCGTCAGCTGTCACAAAAACTTAGTGGTGATTAACCTGACAGGCTTAATGAAGTTTAAGTCTCCACATTCACAGCGTGTTCTGTCAGACTAATTACAAGACTCTGAACTTTTAAAGTGACACTTTCAAAGTGGAGTTTGTCTCCGCACAGAGGGTTCAGCCTGTTCCTCGACGGGTGAGTCGAATAATTGACGTGATAGTGAAACCGCTAAAAGAAGGTGATATCATTAACCCGTCTTTAAGAAGTGTTTGACTCAAAGCAGATCAGAGAGTCTCCTAATTATGTCGTTTGAAGAAATATAATCAAATTGAGCTCCAGTGAAAAGAAGAAGAGCCTTTGTTTGTCTCTTAAACAAAGTTTTGAAGCCCATATTGAGCTGCCAACCTGTCAATCAAGTCAGCCACGCCCTTATATGGGCATAACTCGTAAGTTTGATAACTACAAAGCTAGATGTTCAAGCAGGTTACCAGAAAAAAGAGCTGAAGGAAAAAGAGAAGTGAAACAGGAAGGACTGCAGGATGTGGCTCCTGCCCACAGCGCCAAAATAACCAAAATCAGTTAAAACGACCAGCCTTGCTGTCCAACCTTTAGCAAGGAAAACAGACCGTTTCCAGTAACTGTGAACAACAAAAAGATTAGTGGTAATGGGCCAACAGAGTGTTGGTGCGGACTTTTCATTAAGGTGTGAATAGACACAAACGAACCCTGGTGCAGACCAAACAACCGGACCCAGACCCACTTTTTGAGGTGGTCTCAGTCCGCTTCCAAACGAACTCTGGTGCGGTTCGTGGTTCTCCGGTTCAGGTCTGAATACAAACCAAGGTCCATCCGAACTAACTACAGGATACATGCGCCTTTTGGGCCTATAGAGCCACCGTAACCTAACCGTCTTTGGTTCATACCTGATCCTCCGTCTTCTGTTTAGCCACGCTGTAGCTAGCATGTTGTGGGTCAGGACACGCAGAGCATAGCGCCTCCTTGCTGCGATCATTGGTCTTCCTGTTCCTAAATTGTAAACGGTGTTGTTAAGCTGCTTTGAAGAAGCTGCTCTTGAAACTGAAAATGATTTAGCAGCTCTAATAAGAGCACAAACACATGTTTACCTCCATTTCCAGGTCTGTACTCTGTGTGCCGCCCTTTGTCAGTGCTGTCCAATGAGAGCACTGATCCTCACACACCTGGATGTGTTTACAGAATATAGTCCACTTGCAAAAAGTACAATCTGAATTAGTGCTGTCAGGTGATTAAAAAAATTAATCTAATTAATTACAGGATTTGTAATTAATTAATCTAATTAATCGCATTTTAATCTCATATCTGCTTAAGGTCCCAAAACAAAGAATTTGAATTCCAGGACATAAAAATTACATTAAAAGACATTAAAAAAACATTAAAAATAAGGTGGAAATATAAACAACACATTTTTAGGTACCCTGATGCAAAAGGAACACATGAAAAGAGTTTTAATGTTCTATCTTTACAAAATCTACACAGTCCTGCACCTAAGATAAGCTGATTTGATTTTTAGGACGTTTTTTGCTTCTGTTCACATTTTTACTCGTTGTGGACTCAATTTTCACTGCAATATGAACTTCTATACTTCTATGAGGTCAGGAGAACCAGGGCTAAAGGCTAAAAACTGTGAGGAACTATGTACAAAACACTTTATTCAAGTCTTGGATCAAAGAAAAGTGAAGTATTCTCAGTTTAACATGCTCTGAACACACAAACTGTTGCTGATTGGTGCAGAGCAGCCCCAAGCTGAAACATGACACCAGGAAGATGGAAGCAAATTTTCAAAGAATTCTTTAGATTTAAATACAGGATATATATCGATCATTCAGGGCTTGTTTGATGCAGTAAAGAGTTTAGAATTATCTGTTTTTTACAGAATTGAGCAAACGGTTGATTTTCTGTAGATTTTCAAAAAGGACGTGTGAATAAACGAGATGTGGACGGCAGTCCCCTTAACAGCGCTCTCCCCCCTGGTTTAAAGTATGTTGCTAGGTGTGATACATTCAGGGACCGTCGTAAATTAGAAAATTTGACGAGAACACCACTTTTTCCATGTAGGACAAACGGTTTGTAAATGCCAGACATTTTAAAATAAGTGCGTCTTTGAACGCCTCGCGGGTTTGGGATCCAGATTAATCTGTGTTAATATTTATGACGCGTTAATTTGCGGTGTAATTAATTAATCTAATTAACGCGTTAAAATGACAGCCCTAATCTGAATACGAACAGCACCAAACTAAAAAAATAAAGTCCGCTTTTGGTCCTGACCAAACAAGTGGACCAAAGGACTTTTCTGGACTGAATAAAGCCTAAGATTTAATTGAGGCAGACCCCACCATTAGGGGCGCTGTTGGGCTGTTTAAAGGCAACTGTGTTACCGTGTAAGACGAAATATGCAATGGCTGTGGACATCCCTTTGGAAAGGTGGCGATGTGGAGTGATACAGATAAAGGAGGAATTCAAAGTCTGTGATGGCAAACTCAAACTGGATCTGAAGAGTCTTACCTGCTTTAAGGAGGAGAAATTATTTACAAATGCTGCGAAGGCTGAAACTGGCGTACGTACGTCAAGTCTGTGATTTATAAAAATAAACCCAAAGGTTAAATGTGCGCACCGGTATCAAATGCTGAATCAGGCGTACGTACATTTTGGAGGTGTGGGAAACTGGCGACACAGATGGCGAGGTGGTGAACTGAGGCCTTCAGACACATTTTATCTCAATAAGTCTCAAAAGTAACGGACAGAACCTCGTCATGAATAATAATGATATATAATTTTATATATTTCATGATGAGTTAAGTTATTTCATTCATCTGCGTTATCTGATTGGTGACGTGTTTCCGCTCCGGGGCGCAGAAATCTTTGGCCATAGACCGTCGTTATAAATTGTGCATGCGCAGTAGCTCTTCTTCAATACAACAGATAGGACCATGTCGGGGCGCACCTTTCTTGCACCCAGAGCTGAATGCAGCTGGATTTGCCAACCGCCAGCCTCCCGCTGTGGAGCTGACGTCACAGCCGTCCGTTATAAAGAGCGGTTAATTGAGAGGTCGAGCCACGGGAGTAGGAGACGATCAGACAGAGACGTAAAATGGAGAGAGAAACATAAATAACACAGTGAAGTCACTCAAAGCATTTCCTTTTGAGAGGAGAACGTATTAGAAGGTGAATAGTATTGAAGTATTGAACGCGTTAACTTTTTTCCCACCACATTTATTTCCAAAGCTGCAATTCAAACAAAATTTCTCCCAGACATTGGTATTAACTCAAATAATCCACACATGAAAAGAAATCACGACGTTCAGGTCCATAAATAATGATTATGGTGAATTAAGTTTGATAACACAGGAAAAAAGTATTGAAGACGCTAACTGAGACTCATCTAATACTTAGTGGAGAAGCCTTTGTTTGCAATGACAGCTTCCAGAAGCTTCTTGTATGTTTGAACTAATGGCCCACACTGCTCAGGTGTGATTTTGGCCCATTCCTCTGCACAGATTGTCTTTAAATCTGGAATATTCTTTGGTGCCCTCTGGTGAACCCTTTTCTTTACTTCTTTCCACAAATGTTCAACTGGATTGAAGTCAGGTGATTGACTAGGCCGTTCTCACAGATTGATTTTCTTTTTCTGAAACCATGTGAGAGTCAACTTTGCCGTGTGCTTTGGATGGTTGTCCTGCTGGAAGGTCCAGCCACGTCTCATCTTCATCATCCTGGTGGATGGCAGCAGATTCAGATCAAGAATTTCCCCATACATGGCTCCATTCATTGCTCCGTCAGTTAGATGAAGTTTGCCAACACCATGAGATGAGAAACAACCCCATGCCATGATGCTTCACCTCCAAACTTCACTGTTGGTGTAGTGTTTTTTGGCTGATGTGCAGAGCCATTTCTCCTCCAAACATGGTCTGTAGTATGACAGCCCAAAAGTTCAGTTTTGGTCTCATCTGACCAGACAACATTCTCCCAGTATTCTACAGGCTTGTCAAGATGCTGTTTAGCAAACTTTAAACCAGCTTCAACATGCCTTTTCTTGAGGAATGGAGTCTTGTGGGCTGAGCGTCCATAGAGGCCATGGTGGTGGAGTGCATTGCCTATTGTTTTCTCTGTAACAATTGTACCTGCTGCCTCCAAGTCTTTCTGGAGCACTTTCAGGGTGGTCCTTGGCTGGTTGAGTCCTCTTCTGACTATCTTTCTGACTCCCTGGTCAGAAATCTTCAAGGAGCTCCTGTGCGTGGCCTGTTGATGGTAAGGTGGTGCTTCTTCCACTTGTGAATAATGGCCCCAACGGTGCTGACTGGAATATTCAGGTGCTTTGATATAAGTCTGTAACCAGTTTCATTCTGATGCTGAGCAACAATCAGGTTGTGAATGTCTTCAGAGAGCTCTTTGCCTTTACCCATCATGAGGTGTGTGCTATTTAGCTTAACGTCATGTATCCATGAGGAATCCTCACAGGCCGTAAATGATGCAGGCTGTTCTCTTTACCGTAACTCTTCATCTATTTGGGCAAGAGAAAAATTAAAATGTTTCCTGGAGGAGATCAAAAACAGAACCAGTCGCTGTGGCCTGGTTGATCTTTGGGTGATAAAGGGTTAACTCCAGTCCAAAGAATCAAACCAACAAACCCAGCAGCTCGGTGAAGCAGTGCATGTGATACAACTCGTCAGATACAGTATGCATGTTCTCGCTAACACCTGCATGCATATCTAATTTTTTCATGCAGCTTTTCATTGCTTCATAATTTTCCCACTGAAGTGAGAGCTTTCGCCCCGAGGCAACAAAAGGAGATCAGGGTGGAGGTGATTAAAGCCGCATCTTCACGGGAAGGTCAGGCCTCCACGTGCTCTCTGGCTGCACACTGCGGAGCTGACGACAACCATGAAACTCAAAACATAAAAGCTAATGAGTGTCTTTTTGTCACGGGGGCACAGAGTGCTTTCTGAGCGATGTTATTTTCTCACTGGGGAGTTGTATCAGAATAGCCGGAGCGCTGCGGCTTTCAGGAGACCAGCAGGAGCTCCTGAAACCTGATTGAGTGATCAATTACAGTCCTGCGTGTTTGAAATGACTGATACGGGGAAGCTGATTGACACGCGGGCTGTTAAAAATAGACTCTTCCTGGTAGCAGTGATGGAGACACAAACTGGAGGCTGCAGCGTTTTCTCCCTGTGGAGTTTTCAGCATCATGTGCAAAGCAGCCCAGCTCCCTTTGAACATTTCAGGTTTATTTGGATTCGGGTTGACAAAAGAGAATTAAAAGAGGCACAAAAAAAAAAAAAAAAGAGGAGCTTCTGAATTATTCATGAGCCTTTCCCTTCCTCCTCCTCTTTTGAAGCAGAGTCTTTTTATTCCTCACATGGGACTTGTCTCCTCTCTCCTCTCCTCCTCCTTCTCCTTCTCCTGCCGATCCGTTCGGGATCTTCAACACCCACCTTCCCCCACCCTTCCCCAAAAACCTGGACCATGTGAAGCTGCTGAGCTTGTCTCAATTTGAGCGATTTGTTTACCCTGTGAGATGTTAGCTTAATCTCCTCTGATGGCGTCTCCTGGGATTAGAGGAATGAAAGAGCAGTTATGAGTCCTGACAGCAGGGAGGAGTGACGACGATGAAACAATCCTGATTTCTTCTTCTCTCCCTCTGTTCCTCAGATCACACGGATCGGCCTGATTGTTCACAAAACCAAAGCACAGGATTTCCAGGTGTTGGCCGGCTCAGCAGGATTCCTCATGGCTGCGTATTGTGTGGGTAAGACGCTGTACGACAGGAGCGGTCGCAGCCTCCGTTTCCCTCAGGATGTGATGCTCCCCACGGGGTCGTCTTCAATCCCCAAAGTTCACCTCTTTAGATTTACTTCTCTCATTTCGGGTCTTTGCTGCCGCTCTCCCTGCCTTTGCTTTTAATCAATCCATCCATCATTTGGCAGAACAGAGACATACGGAGAAAAAGACTTAGTGAGAAATCTGAAATAGCACAAGATCTTAACGGGATGTTCACTAGACTGGCTCCTCTAACTGGTACATGACAGGTTGGTCATAGCTCCACTCCAGACAGGCGTCCAGAGGGTCGGCCAACCAAAGTGAAGGTGGTTTGTGGTAGGGATGGGTACCTTTTACATTTACAACTATATGTGGTACCAGGTACCGGTACTTAAAGGGACAGTTCAGTTTTTTTGAAGTGGGGTTGTATGAGCTCTATGTGACCACTAAGGACATTAGATACAGTAGAAAGTTGTCTCCTCTCCCTCAGTAAGACACAAACTGTAATCGATGGTGACGAGGAAATAGACGCTAACAGGGACAGACGGTACCAAATTCAAAGGCTATTTTCTCTGCCTACAAGAACTAAAATCAAAAAGTAATACCACAGTTTAAGAGTACGCTACATAAAATATTTTTTAAGTGCATTAAGTCTTCGGAAATATAAACATTTATCTGGACCTAACTAACTGGTCATGTATCCTTCCGCGCAGCGCTAGTGCGCTCCGCCCCCCTCCTCCTTTCAGCTGTAGGGAATGTAAACAAGCTATGTTGTACTCTAAGGATTGTGAGGCAGCGTAGGAAATTCAAAATGAGTGACTATGACAGCGACGATGAAGTTTCATTCACTTTGGAACCAAAAGGATACTTGTATGAACCGGAGCACACAGAAGAAGAGCTGCTACAGATGGCGACTGAAAGGAATACAGAGGAAACATCCACGGACACTGGACCCCCGTTTTCTGATCTCCATTGATTCTTTTATCCATCTTTTGTATTTGTTACTTTCCGACCCGATTATTGTTCACACATTGTTGGGACAAATCAACAATAATTGGGTCAGAAAGTAACAAATACAAAAGATGGATAAAAGAATCAATAGAGATCAGAAAACGGGGAGGGGACACCATCAACAGGGATGAAGGAGCCTTCCAGCTCTCGCACACCTGGGACACACTTCTCCAGAGGCCGTCAGGCAACGGGGGGCGTAGTTGGCGGGACAGACCACGTGATCAATCTGTCCCGCCAGCTACTACCAGAAACTTGGCTTTACACAATCATAATTTTTGGGCTGATCACCGATCACCAATCAGTGAGTTTAAATAAACCGACAACCGATCACCGATCCGATCACGTGAGGAGTAATATTTAAACTACTTGTTAATGTACATATATACTTATGTGCTGTTTCCTGAGTGTCAGTCTTGCCATGCCCCGATCTGACTGAGATACATGGGTTAAACATCAATGACTTCTGGAGGGCATTAAAGGACTGACAAGTTCAGTTAAGCTAAGTCTGGACAATCAAAAATATAACCCAAGACAAAAATAATTAGCCCAACTTATAGTAATTAAATTACTTTATTGTAATTAATTACTTTCCTGTAACAAGTAAATACTGCAAATTAAGGACAGTAATGCTGCCTCAAACATACTGCAGCATATCAATTAAATTAACAGTCACAGACTGTAACTCTAGTGCAAATAGAACGCAGCTGCCTCAAAACATTCATATACATCCACAAAATTAACAGTTTATTAATCATTAATCATTTGCTCTCGGATACAAACAAATAAACATGTTGATGCTGTGAAACTAGTTTGGAGTAAATGAGACAGATTAAACATGACCATGACGTCATTGATTGATCGGTGATTTATGACATGACGACCAATCCTGATCATTACAAAAAATGGCAAATATCAGCCGATATGATCGTGTAAAGCCTCCCGGAAACAGCTGACAAAAAGTCTTCATGAAATGGTAGTAACATGTTTTGGTCCAAAAAGCCAATAAATCAAGCACAGCAGCATTGTTTCCAGGCTCTCATAGCCCCTCTGTTCAGAACGCTCTGATTTAGTGGGCGTGGCCTTCATATGTAAATGAGCCACTGCTGATACCGCCCCGCTCTTCCACGTCACTGAGAGCGGCGCCACGAGCTCCGAGTGCACAATGTTTAGAAAACAGAGAAGCTCCTTTACCGTAACATTACAGGCTAAAACAACAGTCTAACTGCAGCTAAAGTTAGCATCCTGAAGCTAACACAGAGACAGGGGGGACACTGAGGAAAAGCTCTTCCATCTGCTCCACAGCACACAGCATTTAAAATACTCACATTTCCAGGGTCCCAGGTTTGTTGGAGGATGGTTGGTAATGCGCCTGGATTCAGGACCAGTCTATTGGCTAGCCCTCTGTTGGACTGTCCAAAGTTGGAAAAGCAGTCGGCCGTGAAGTGACTAGCACACACATGCACTGTTTTACTGCATAATCAGCCCGGGTCGGTAATTTGGGGATTAGTTAATGGAAATGCCGCAAAATGCCACCAAAGTAAACGCTTGGTGGAAACAGGGCCGTAGAGAATCCTTCGTTGCTATGCAGATGACACAGTTTTACCTGCGGACACTCTCTGCAGCCACCCACCCACATCCTCATCCACCTCCCACCTGGAGGAGATGAAGACACCAATGAGTCACATTTCCTACAAGTAACAGCTCCAGAGCTGGAGCTGTCACTGTCCATGCTACCTGATATACTTTCGATCAGAGTCACCGACCTGGGCGTGGACGTCCAGACCCACATTGAAAACCTCAGAGACTCCTCCCACCTTCACCTGTCAATCATCAGCGTGGGTAAGCCTGTCAGCTCTGTGATGTGAGCACCAGCCGCCACAGAAGCATAAATCAGACAGGAGAAATCCTCCCATCATCAGACCCCACCGCCGCCGCTGGCTCATCTCTCCACAGCAACAACAACAACTCAAGGCCACGGACGGAGGCTGGCGCTCTGCTTCGCTCCTCCACCAGCCCCTCCACCAGCAGACAGACAATGAGGTGTCACACTGAGAGGCCGCGCCGCTTGTTGCCTGGGAAAATATATGTGTATCAAGCTCTGTAAATAAAAAAGAGACGTCATGATCTGCTCAGGAAAGGAGCAGGAAGGAAGGGAGGCCGGCGTCTCCAAAACGCTGACAGTTAATCATTTCTCTGTGTTTTGACAGGTCACATGTAAAACCTGCGCTGTGATGGATGGATTTGTGTGAAAGGAAAAGACGCTCAGTCGGTCGTCTGTTTTATCCTCACTTGTTTGAACACTGAACTCTGTCACTGTGAAATCTGAAGGATGGCGGCGATGAATCCTCCGACCTCTCGGGCAGCTCAGATGATCCTGCACTTTGCTGCGCTGCATGCTAATGCTACAGCGCTCGGTGATTGCTAATAATATTCCAAACACAGGGAGAGTCGAGTGGAGTGATTGCACACAGTGATCTGCCTTAAAGTGACGCTGCAGGTGACCCCCTTCACCTTAACGGGGATCGAACGAGAGCAAAGAGCTGATCAGAGAGACGAGTTTCATATTTGACATAAAGTAACAGCTGTTGACTTTAACAGTTTTAGGGAAAAAGTAGCTTGTGGTTGAAAGATGGTGCTTCTGTAACATAAAATCTTATCAAGTGTTTTTGTCTTATTTTCAGTAGAAGATGTCTTTTTAGTACGGTAGCCCTGAAAGCTCACAGCGCCGCAACTTAAGAAAGCACATGCAAAAAAGACAAAACACGAGCAAATCAAGAAAACATCTTCATCATTTTCAGCATTTAGAAAACATGCTGCAAACCACAACACAACACAATAAAAAAAAGAAAAAGCCTAATGATCCTAATGTCATGTTTCAAGTTACTTAAAGACAAAATTAGCTCTGAATTGCTAGTAAAAAGTAAAAAAAAAAAAAAAAATTGAATAATTTCGCAAAAATTTCAAAAATAACAAGAAATTGAAACCTGCAAAATTTTCCAATTTTTTAAATTTCAAAAATTTGATTTTTAAAAAAAAAAACTGTAATCAAATAAAATTTATAAAATTTGCAACATTTTTCAAAAATTGAAATAAAAAATGAAATCTACTGTGAGGAAAATAAGTATTGAACGCATCAACTCAATTCAATTCAAACAAAATTTCCCCCAGACATTGGTATTAACTTAAATAATCCACACATGAAAAGAAATCACAACGTTCAGGTCCATAAATAATGATTATGGTGAATTAAGTACAATAACACAGGAAAAAAGTATTGAACACACCATGGAAAGGCTGTATACTTTGGACAGGAAATGCACCATACCACCTGAAATCTGTCAGTAATTATTACTTGAACTTCCAATTAGTGCAAACCAACATCAGCTGGGCTAGAGCAAATTGATGGTCCTATAAAAAAGGTGTTTTTTTCACCAAGCAGTTAAATAGCACACACCTCATGATGGGTAAAGGCAAAGAGCTCTCTGAAGACATTCACAACCTGATTGTTGCTCAGCATCAGAATGGAACTGGTTACAGACTTATATCAAAGCACCTGAATATTCCAGTCAGCACCGTTGGGGCCATTATTCACAAGTGGAAGAAGCACCACCTTACCATCAACAGGCCACGCACAGGAGCTCCTTGAAGATTTCTGACCAGGGAGTCAGAAAGATAGTCAGAAGAGTACTCAACGAGACAAGGACCACCCTGAAAGTGCTCCAGAAAGACTTGGAGGCAGCAGGTATAATTGTTACAGAGAAAACAATAGGCAATGCACTCCACTGCCATGGCCTCTATGGACGCTCAGCCCACAAGACTCCATTCCTCAAGAAAAGGCATGTTGAAGCTGGTTCAAAGTTTGCTAAACAGCATCTTGACAAGCCTGTAGAATACTGGGAGAATGTTGTCTGGTCAGATGAGACCAAAACTGAACTTTTGGGCTGTCATACTACAGCTGTTTGGAGGAGAAATGGCTCTGCACATCAGCCAAAAAACACTACACCAACAGTGAAGTTTGGAGGTGGAAGCATCATGGCATGGGGTTGTTTCTCATCTCATGGTGTTGGCAAACTTCATATAACTGACGGAGCAATGAATGGAGCCATGTATGGGGAAATTCTTGATCTGAATCTGCTGCCATCCACCAGGATGATGAAGATGAGACGTGGCTGGACCTTCCTTTAAATGATACTTGAATTCAACAACATATTTGATCATGGAAAGTTGGTGGGCTGTTGATGTCGTAGGAGGTGAAGTAGAGCGGTGACAGGTTGAAGACCCTTGGCTCAGATTCATGTTTACAAAAAGGGAAAGTAGTCGGTAGCGGAAGGGTTGAAATGATGGTTTGATGACTTTAATGCATCAATCATTAGTTTGAGCTCTCACTGAACAATCAGTGTTTTTGTCTTAATCTGGAATAATTAGGCCACGGCTGATTAGATTAAAGGTGCTAATCTGAGTCTGAACCATTCATCTCTCCTGTGTGCGACATCGCTGCGACGTGTTTGATAAAGTCTGTGAACTTTATGTCAAAGCTGGTCTCTGCCTTAGCGTGGCCTCTCACAGCTCGACGTGTTTCCTCCTTAACGACGCCGTTCCTTTATTTAGAAAAAACACATCAGAAAAGGATGACAAGCTACAAAAGGTCAAGAACATGGCTCGTTGTGAAAAACAGGCCGAGTAGAAAAAGAACCATCTTTTCTGAAGTCTGTGTTTCTCCATGTGTGTGTGTGTGTGTGTTCAGGAGCTGTCGGCGGAGTGTGTGCACTAGCTAACGTGCTGGGCCGGGAGCTGTGCGAGTTGGAGCGTCTGTGTGTGTCCGGTCGTTGGGAGGAAGCCAGAGTCCTGCAGCAGCGCCTGATCGAGCCCAACGCCGCCGTGAGTACCATCTGCTGCACGGCGGACGCTTTTATCCGCCGCCCAACACGCGCTCCTCTGAGACCCACGCCCACAAACAGTGACAGACTGGAGCTTTAGTCACAGCTTCTCTGAACTGTTTTCATGTCCAAAACAATATCAGTGTGAGCTGAAGCCCCGGTGAGAGGAAACAGATCCAGACTCAAACCGCAGGCTGGGCGACGAACCCATCAGCTTTTATTTCACACAGAGGGAGGTCGTGCTTTACGTTTCTAAACGCTTTTTAGTCACTTTCAAAGAGGATCCTCGTCTCTCAAATAAATAAAATTCTGACTCAAAGCTACTTTTGATGCTAAACTTGAATTAAAAACACTTTTTCTACATTTGTCTGATTTAAAGTATTTATTCGAGTCTTGCTGTAAGAGAAAGAGCCACACAGGAATCCATTAATCAAGAAATAACCTTCCAGATTATAAATCAAAATTAAAGGCAGTATGAAAGGGACAAAATCTGCAGTAACACGAGTGGCCACTGGGGGCTGCCTACATAAGTGAGTCAGTGCTCATTTAAACCCCATTTAGACCTGAAAATGTCCAACTTTACCACAGAAATGATGTTTTTAGTCCCTGTCGTTCACTCTCTTTACTTCTCTCTGCACCATGCCCTGAAATATTCCTGTAAAAAAGGATAAATTAAGATATTTTGCACCTTGTCGTTATTCATATAAAAAAAAAATAAGCTTATGAGTAAAAGTAAGTAAAACTTCTTAAATGAAAAGATCCATCCACTGATTCAATCTGAAAGTTCATAAAAAAACAAAAGTCTAAATCTTAAAAACAAGTCTACGTTCAGTTTTTTTTGTTTTTGTGTTACTCCGCGGAGTAACACCACTCCGCTGCACGTCGTGGTGTTCCCACTCCGCGTCGTGGTGTTCCCACTCCACGTCGTGCCTTAGAACGGTCTAATGCACGCTTCCTCGCTGTTTAATCCTTACTTATCTTACGAGAGAAGCCGTGGATACAACCGTTAATATTCACACCAGAAGGTTTCAGTTTGTCATATGAGTGGATGTGCCAGATCAGGTCCCTTTGAGAAGTACTGTCCTCTGTACAGTCTCTGTCGCTGTCTGATTGCTGACCCCCCAGGATCCAGCTCGGCCAGTATGAGTCGGACTTCCTAACTTTATTTCGAGTGCTCGTTTTATCTTAAAACCTACACACGTTTCAATATGTCGTTTAGAATCTCATGTGCACGACTTATATTGTTTTTCCTCCTTGGCACCTTCGGGGCTCCGTAGGTTAATCTTGTTAGGTAATGTTTATTTTTTCTGTAACGTGGCCCTAATCCTACATCGTAACACTCTGACCTAAATCTTAAAATTTTGAAACAAGTCAGAATCTTCAGATTAAAGCCAGAGCGTCCTCTTTAATCTCATGATTCTGACTTTTTGTCCCAGAAATTTGATGAAAACTTAGAAATCTGAAAAATTCAGGTTAAAACAGAAAATCAGAGAAGAGTTAATCTGGACTCTAAGTTCCTCATGATCTTTATGAGATAATGAGGTTTTTCTCAGGGACATGGACGGTTTTAAAAAGGACCAGGAGCTCAGAAATGAAACCTGAGCTGCCAGCTTTAAAGGGACAGACCGTCAGTTTTCTGTAATCCTCCCTCAGCCTCCAGAGCTGCTGACAGTTAGAGAGAGGAACAAAGCTCTGAGTTATTTTCTCCAGCGTGTCAAAGCCAAACGAGCTCAGCGTGGGTCAGAGCGGTCTGCCGCGTCTCCTCCCAGGCTGAGTGAGACGTGTGAGGAGCCGGCGCGGAATAATTAGCTTCAGGCTACACATGTGTCTGCTCAGGTGTGTTAAGTGTCGCTGCTCTTACAGCGTCCACCTACGGCGCCGACACCTCCACACACTCACACACACACACAGCGCAGCACGCAGACGTCACCTCACAGAAATAATGAAGACTCACAGACGTGTTGATGGCAGCTTCTCGTGGCGTTGTCTGGAGACTGATTGGTGCTCTGCTTTGCCAGGTGACCAGGAAGCTGGGAGTCCCCGCCCTCAAGCAGGCGATGGAGTGGTTCGGCTTCCACGGCGGCGCCTGTCGCTCGCCGCTTCAGCCGCTCACGGAGGCGGAGACTCAGCAGCTGAGGAAGGACTTCTCCTCTAACGGCTGGCTGTGAGGTGGACGACACAGCCGGTCTCTCCAAGTGAAGCCAAAACAAAGGTCATCACGCTCTCCAACGAGCCAATCACAGTGCAGGATTCCTGCTGAAGCCTCCATTTTTATAAACAGCAGGTGTTTGTCTCCTCTCCCCACCTGTAGACGAGGTGTGTGTGTCGCTGTAACACCAAACAGGAGGAGAAAAACGTCTGCGATTCACAGATTCAATCATCCAGCTCTACACTCGCTAACTGCTAACCGCTAACAGCAGAAAATCATGCCAAGAAAAATCCAACTTTATAAATTTAATTTTTAAAAACAACAAGAAATCTTTATGTCTTCACTTTTTAAGACTGTTTTGAAAAATACGGATGTGCTGAGATTTATTTTTACTCTGAGAGATGAATGAGTCTGGAAAAAGAAAAGCTTGTAATGTATTAATTTCAAATAAAGATTTTTAAAAAACAAATCACTCATCGTCACATCTTTGGTTTGCTTCTTTGCTGCAGAAAACCTGAAATCTTATTAATTGTTTTTGTTTTGTTTTCAGTAAAAATTGTCTTTTTAGACTCAATATGAGCCAAATTCACCTGAGTAGTCCAGAAAAATGTCTGATTTGAAGTCATTTAAAGACGAAAATGAGGTCTGAGTCGCAAAAAAGCCAAAAGAAAAAAAAAAGAAAAAAAACTAGAATAATGTCTTAATACAAGAAATTTTTCTCTTGTTCCATTGGCAGAGTTTTTAAACTTGTTACAGTAGCTCAGACCTCATTTTTGTCTTTAAATAACCTGAAATCAGACATTTGTCTGGACTGCTCAGGTGAATGTGGCTCATATTGAGTCTAAAAAGACATTTTTGACAGAAAATAAGACAAAAACACTTGATAAGACTACAGTTTTTTTGCAGTGTAGACACTCAAAAATTAAAGATGGCCGCCATTTCCATCAAATGTTCATTCTTTCAATAGCTGAAATGGTGATGCTAGCATCAATTTAGCTCAGATATTCTCCCCAGACCTCTCTTTTTAAAACAGATATTAAACACACGAAAATTCATGATGACTGCTATTTCAATAAGTCAGTTGACCAATCACAGAGCAGAGTGCACTGAATAGCCTGCATTAAGAGCGCGTAGAGGGAAATAATAGGAGACAAGATAGTTCAGAGCAAGGGAATAGAGAATTTTTATTTTTTAATTTCATTTTTTATTTTACTGAGAGTATTATTATTTAAGACATTGACATTAAAAAAATCATCTAATGACATTTTTTTGAGATGAACATGCATCACCTCTTGCTACAATTTTCCAAGAGGTGATGCAGATTTTTGCAATTTTTTGACATATTATCCAGTTTAGAAAAATTACTTTTTGAAAATTTTGCAAATTTATGATTTTTTTTTAATTTCCAAATTTGAAGAATTTCTGTTTTTTTTTTTTCGCAAATTACTTAAATCCCTTTTTTTAATTGTTACAATTAAAAAAAAGTTTGTTTGTTTTTTTTTAGATTTTTAAAAATTATTTTACAAATTTTTGAAATTACATTGTCTTTTGCAAATCTATGAAATTAAGACAATTTTTTTGAAATAACACAAAGTTTGAAAATTTATGAAATATATGACATTACAATTTTTTTTAAGCACCAAAAACAAAAAAAGACTAAGATATCACATGTACATTTTTATTCGCACAAATAACTTCTGTAACTTCTGGTTTGATAATTATTTACTAGATTTGAATATGTTCAGAATTTTATACTTTTTCTGTTTTCATTGTGAAGATAAAGTAGATTTTCTGGCTCCTGAGTGACTTTACTCCAGGTGAGCTGAGGGAAAATGGCTCTTATGAAAGGAAAGGTTGCAGACCCCTGGCGCAGAGGGATTAATCAATCAATCAATCTTTATTTGTTTAGCGCCAAATCATAACAAACGTTATCTCAAGACACTTTACAAAAACATTCACAGGTCTAGACCCGTTAATATTAATAAAATTTTATTAGCAGAAACGCAACATCAAGACGAGATAAAGAGTTTTATCTGATCTTAATCCACCATGAGTACAGGACTTTGCAGCATTTAGCAAGTTACAATGGAGAGGAAAAACTTCCCTTTAATGGGCAGAAACCTCGGACAGAACCAGACTCATGTTATAAATTTGCAAAAAAAAAAAAAAAATCAATACATAAAAAAATGAATAGTGCAATTAGAAAATTTGCCTAATTTCCCCCAAAATTTTAATAATTTCTGAAAATTGCAAAACAGGGGATTTGTTTAAAAAAATGTAAAAATTTGCTAAATTAAAAAAAAATGGAATTCTTTTCTTGATTTGCAAAAATTTCAAAAAAAAAGAAAGAAAAAAAAATTAAAAATGTTACCAAAATTAAAAAAAAAAAAACCCTTGGTAGGAAAAACAATATTTTTATTTCAATAATATTTTTTAAAAGCTACAAGGAGCCACTGCAAAGGAGTCAAAGAGCCACATGAGGCTCCAGAGCCACAGGTTGAAGACCCCTGGTCTAAACACATGTTGAAGCCTGTGTTTCTTTAGGCAAACAGGGTGTCAGGAAGTTAATCACACGTCTGATTTGTGTCATTAACCGTGCTTTGCAGAGACTCTGATGACGGATCAGCTCTGCAGGATCTGTTTTTAACACGTCTTTAACGGAAGCAGAAAACACCTCCGTCTCCGCGTCCCTGCAGGCAGCTGCGTGTTTCTGTCTGAAACGTTGTGTTTTTAAAGTCAGGATGAAAAGTCGGCGTCTCATTCAGCCCAGAACACCTGATGACTGTTTCCACTCCCAGATCCAACGCGCGGCTCGTCAGGCGTCAGAGCTGCAGGTTACGCTCTCAGTGTGCCGCAGAATAAATTGTCAGAGCACTCAGATGTGAAAAAGTTAAAAGCCGTCATTACAGCCTTATTTAAAGACAGGAGTAGCAGGTAGCCATGGCGATGAGAGCCAACAGCTTTTTTTACAATACAGTTTCTTAGTTTGATTCTCATCACGACTTCAATTAGCACCTTTTTTTGAGCAGGAGTGGTTCCTGGATCAGAGAGAGGCTGCATTGTGTTTCTTCATGTTTAAAGCTGGGTTTGTTTCAGGAAGGTCCTCAGGGACGCCTGTTGGCTCAAAGAGCAACTTTTTAAAGAGTCCCTGCTTCTATTTCTGGATCTCCAAGATTTTAGACACAAAAACAACACTTAACGGGTTTAAAGCGTTGTCTCCTGAGTAAGCATCAACATCAAAGCAGAGGAGGGGATCACGGCGGACACCGATACTGACACACGGAGAAGACAACTGAGCAGGATTATTCCTAAGGTTTACTTTTTGATTTTGAGGAAAATCCTGGAAGACATTAAGACTTAAATCTTTAAACTCGTAACATCACAATATTAAACTTTTTTATTTTCGACACTAAGCTCCAAACATCCTGACGTCACTCTCATCGTGTTTAGACTTTCATTTTTTTCAACATTTGACTTCAAGGTCCGTTATTGTGCAAAATTCCCTTCAGACTGGTTTTGTAACAGTAACAGCGTCCCCAGCCTGTTTGCAAACACCCAATATGAGAAAACTCCATCGTCTCCTTCTCTTGTTTGCTCCAGACAAAGTTTGCTTTCAGGACATGTGTTTCTCACACTCGCAGAGTTGAGATCTGCCCTGCATGACGTGAGGTGAAGGTACGAGCGAAGCACGGCGGTTGCTCTGTTGTTGGCTGCACAAACGAGCACAGAAGTCTTTGTTTAACTCCATCACATGAGGTTTTGAAGACTCAGTGGATTAATTTTATTTTTGATGGAGATGCTCCCACAACAACTCCTAAAATGTTGTATGTGTGTGCTCACCATTTCACTTTGGACTGCTTTCTCAACGAGGGCCAGAACAAAGCAGGATTCACCACGAACCTGAAGCTGAAGCATGGATCTGTACCAACTGTCCAACTGCTCTACCTAGAGCCATAGCCTGATGAATGTGGTTTTAGCATGGCAGCTAACGTAAGTTAGGGTTTGTAACTTAGTTTCCTTACTCTACGTTAACACACATGAGTAAATAATATCAGAGACATTAAAGAGAAGATATATGGACACATATTTCACATGAAGCTAGCTTTATATACATCATGTTATCTTTTGTTTGGATGGATGTGACTACTTGTCGCGGTAGCCCCCGGCAGAGCTAATGTTGTGCTACAGGGCAGCTAACGCGCTCTCAGCTGTTATCATGGAGGCTAAGACCACAGTCACCTCTAATGTGTGTGTTACTGCTGCAGTTTAGTTTGTTGATAGACGTCCCTCATGGTACTGTGTGGAAAAACTAACAGTCCAGGCTGAGCACAGTTCTTTCTGCTCGTATGGTCATATAACTCTGGTTAGCACCAAGCTGCTAACGTTAGCGTTATTTACCTGATGGTAACTGCAGTAGTTACTAACCACTCAGAAACGTCCTGCTGCAGCCGTAGAGTTTGGATTTCTTCAGGCGCCTCTCCTTCTGGGTCAGACTCTGGATCAAACTGGTCTGACTGAACCACGGCACTTCTATGAGCCATATCTACGCTCTCTGTGTAAACACTGCAGCATGTTACCTGATAGTGTTGTTTTTGGTGACCTGTTTTAATTTTAGTTTTAGTCTAGTCTTTGTGTCAAACTATTATTTTAGTTTTTATTAGTTTTAGTCACATTTATACTCCTTTTAGTCAAGCCAAGTTTCAGTTGACTAAAAGTCTGAGCATTTTAGTCTTACTGTAGTCAGAATATCCATGATTATTTTTGTTTAGTTTTAGTCAATGAAGATTGTACTTTAATCTCATCTCTTTTGAGCAATGCAATTCTACTTAAAGGATAAGTTCGGTTTAAACAGCTTTTACATTGTTTATAGAATGAAGTAGAACAAAATACTCACCCAGAAGGTTTTCCTGATCCAAGCAGTGCTTCAAGAGATATTTAGATCCAAAATCGTGCAGCGGACGTTCGTATAATGGGATCCATCAGTGCATAGACAGCGCCGCTCCTAAAACTACATTAATCGTCCAAACACTCGTGTTTTTCACCCATATTCCATCATGGTCCGCTCCGGGTTAGTCCTCTGCTGCAGTCTGTGTCACTCCAGACAGCGCTGTGTGGCTGTAATGACCTCTGAACTGACGAAGACTTTGTTTACGCTTGAGGGCTGACTCCTTTCTTAATTTTTTGAAAATTATTTAAATTTCCTTTTTTTTAATTTGAAATTTTTCACGATTTTTAAAAAAAAAAGCTTTTAAAATTACAATTTTTAAAATTGTTTTGCAAATTTATATCTTTAAAATTTTTTGTAAGTTTGGGGAAGGTTGCAAACTCTAGCACATTTTTTAAATTAATTATTTATTTAGAAAAAGCCGCCGTTTGACCACCCTGCACGTAACCAGCCGCCGTTTGACCCCCCTGCACGTAACCAGCCGCCGTTTGACCACCCTGCACGTAACCAGCTACCGTTTGACCACCCTGCACGTAACCAGCCACCATTTGACCACCCTGCACGTAACCAGCCGCCGTTTGACCCCCCTGCACGTAACCAGCCGCCGTTTGACCCCCCTGCACGTAACCAGCCGCCGTTTGACCCCCCTGCACGTAACCAGCCGCCGTTTGACCACCCTGCTCATAACCAGCCGCCGTTTGACCACCCTGCACGTAACCAGCCGCCGTTTGACCCCCCTGCACGTAACCAGCTGCCGTTTGACCACCCTGCTCATAACCAGCCGCCGTTTGACCACCCTGCACGTAACCAGCCGTCAATTGACCTTTCTGCTCCACCTGAAGCTCCAGTGTTCGCTGAATGAAAAGCCCCAGATCATGATGGACCCCCTCCACTGTGCAGAATACATCTCAGGTGGATCTACCCGTCATGACAGTAACGTCGAAGCCATCTGGACCATCAAGGTGACATTTTTCCTCATCAGAGAACCAAACTGTTTTCCACCTTTCAATGTCCCATGATGCTCCCTGGCAAAGTCTAAACGGGCAGTTTTTGTGGCGTTGAAGGAGACGAGGTCTTTGAATTGTTTTTTGTTTTTGAAACTCTTTTCCCACAGATGCCATCTGATGGTTGTTGCGCTGCAGTCGGCTCCAGTAATCGCTTTAATCGGATCCTGCGGCTCAGCGCAGGTGTCATTTTGTTGAGTCTACCACTTGACTTTTTTGTTTACTGCGTCCAACTCTAGCAGCAATGGCACACTGTGAGAGGCCTCACTTATGCAGCTCGACGATCCGACCACGTTGAAGAAGAGACAGCTTCTTAGCTTCAGCATCAGGAGGGACTGACCGTGTGAATGCCTGACAGAAAATCAACATTTGGAGCAGGTTTTGGCTTTAATAGCCTGTGGTCTTAAACTTTTGATCAGGTAATTAACTACTTTTTTGTTGTAACATCTTTATTCTGAAAGTCTTTTTTGTTCTTCTTTTACTGAATTTGAAGTTAACTTTGCTTATCAAATAGAAACATTTCATAAAAAGTTGTTAAACCTCGTTTAATAAACCCATAAGTTTAAAGTCATTCATGTTAAAAAGTTTAAACTTCTTGTTATTTTATGTCTTTTATGGTATATCACGGCTGTAATTTCACAGGTTCAGGTTTTTCGTCTCTTGAAATAATGTCATTATGAAAATCTGACCAAAGCTGAAGTTTTCCTCTGAATCTTTTAACCAAATGTTGAATTAAAGGTCGACCTCTTCTTTTAAGCTCCATGAATTAAAGTTAAATCGTCAGTTTGAGTTTTTTTTTTTTTTTATCTCTAACCCTGTTAAGAGAAAGGAGCTTTTTAAAAATCCACCAAAGAGGATTTGTTCCTGTTTGAGATTTCTTTCAAAGGTGTTTCATTTTGAACGTTGAGGAACTTTTCTTTAAAACCAAACTGAATGAATCGATTTTTCAGCAGGTTGAATATTTAATCACCTCTTCAAGGATTTCTGGCGCTATGATCAGAATCTGTCCTTTCACGAGTTTGCAAAGCGAAGAGAAGAGCTGAACAAAGTGGAACGTTTAAAGGGGAACTTTGATTTTGAATAGCTGTATTGTTTCCGTACCCTTTAAAAACGTAACACCTTTCATGAAGCTCATCGTGCGCTCCTTGTTTCTGACCCACGCCCTCAGAGCGCCCTCAGAGTCTTTCATCAAATCAAATCAAACCTCCGCTCAGGGCCAGCATCCCAGGTCTTTGTTCCTGAATCTGGATCTGCTCCTCCTGCAGTTTCCCACTCTGACCACACGGGGGCGCCACTCCCCACTCAGCACCGCCTGCTCTGCGTCAAGGGCATCCCTTTGATCTCAATTAGAGGATCCTGCACCCAAAGGGGGGTTTGGGGTGATGCCAGCGCTCCCAGTCGGCACACACACACACACACACACACACACACACACACACACACACACACACACACACACACACACACTCAGGGAGGAGGGGGAGGGGCCCTCTTTGTATCTCTGCTCCCGGGGCCAGCGAGTGGCGAGTCAGCAGAAGCCGCCCTCAGCGCTGCAGCGTCACAGGGAGGAGGGTGACGATGACACCAGGAGGACACACACACACACACACACACACACACACACACACACACACACACACACACACACACACACACTTTCCTTTTCTTGCTTCCTCTGCACTTCATCTTTCCTCCAGCTGACAGTTCCTCCTCCTCTTCCTCCTTTCCTCTCTCCTTCCTCTCTTTCCTCTTGACCTCACAGATTTTTTATCCATCTCATCCCTCTCTTTTTCTATTTTATTCCATTCTCTATTTTTCTCTCCTTTTCCTTGTTCTTTATCCCTCTCCCTGTTTCTCTTTTTTCTCTCCATTGCTTCTCTCCCGATCTTTCTTTTTCATTTTTTCCTTCCCATTCTTCCTCTTTTTCCTCTCTTTAAACCTGTCATTTCTCTCTTTTTCTAAGCCTCTCATTCCTCCCTTTTTAATCCAGTCATTTCTCTCCCGCTCTTTTTGTTTTCTCTCTCTTGCTTCCCATCTTTTTTCATTCTGTTCTTCTCACTCAGTTTTCTTTTTCTCTCTTTTTCCCTCTTTCACTCCCTTTCTCTTTTTTCCCATGTGTTGTTTCTCCATCTTCTTTAGAAATATTTTTCTCCTCCCTCTTTATCGCTTATGTTTCATTTCTCTCCTTTCTTTACCCCCATTTTCCCCTTTTTCTCTCTTCCTTTCTCTTCTCAATATCTCACATTCCCCCTTTTCTTCTCTTTTCTGGCTCTTTTGCGCTTTTTTCTCCTCTTCTTCCCCTTCTTGTCTCCCTTTCTTTCTTTCCTCCTCTCTCTTGCATCTCATCCTTTCTTTCCTCTTGTCGTCGTATAATTTTTTAAATCTATCTCATCTCTCCATTTTCTCTCCTTTTTCTTACACTCCCTCTTTCTCTCCTTATTTCTTTCTACTTTTGAGTCCTCCTCCTCTTCTTTTGCTCTCTCCATTCCATCTCTTTATTTCTCTTCTTCTCTTAAAACATACACCTTTGTTCTCGCTCCCTGTATTTTCTTTTCTCTTCTCTATCTCAGTTTTTTCTGAGTAAATCCACGTTTTTCTCTCCCTTTCGCTTTCTTATGTATTTCCTCTCTCATTTTAATCCTTTCTCTCCTTTTCTCTGGCTCTATTTCTCTCTCTGCTCTTCTTTTCTTTTCTCTCTCCTTTTCTTTTTACATATTTCTCTCTTTGGCTTCTCATTCTTTCTTCACCACTTTTTTTTGTCTCTTTTTCTTTTCTGACTCTCCCTCTTTTTCAAATCTTTTTCTCTCCCTCTCTTTTCTCCCTCCCAACCCCTTTTATCTCCTCCGTCTTTTTCTCTCTCCTTTTTTCTGCTCTATAAACCTGTTGTTCTTTCTCTTCCCATCTCTCTATCTCTTTTATTTTTGTGGTCATTTTATTTTTCTCTTTTTACAATTTTCTCTCCCTTTTGCTCTCTTTTCCCCTTTTCTCTTTCCCTGTCCTCTCTCCTTATTCCTTATTTTTTCTGTGTGTCATTCCTCCCCCGTTTTTCTCACTTCTTTTCTTTCTTCTTTCTTTATTCCTTTTTCTTTCCTTATCTCTCCTCTTTTCTTTTCCTCTCCTCCTCCATCCATGTCTCCTCATCTCCTCATCCCTTCTTACTCTCCTCCTCCTGGCGATGTGGTGACCTCTCTGTTAAGTGGACCATGTAACGCCTGCTCCTCTCTCTGCGCCCCAGATTAAAAACACAGTTTAAAACATTCCCAGAATCCTCCCCTCCTTCCTCCCCCATCCTCCCCTCCTTCCTCCCCCATCCTCACCTCCTTCCTCCCCCATCCTCACCCTCTCTTTCTCTCCCGTCTTTATGCTCTTATAAAACCACAGCAGTGTGTAAATCTCCTCAGCATCAGTGACTTAAAAACAGGAAGTGGTTCCAGTTAGGAAATCCTTGTGATGACATCATCACTACACAAGTCTCATTAAGATCTCGTTAAGATCTCGTGAAGCTGACGTGGATTCCTGAGCTTTAGCCAAAAAGTTGTTTCACAAAATTTTTTCTTAAATTTATGCATGTGTGCTCTGCAGTCAGAAACAAGAAGAAGAGAGACTTGGTGTGTGTGTGTGTGTGTGTGTGTGTGTGTGTGTGTGTGTGTGTGTGTGTGTGTGTGTGTGTGTGTGTGTGTGTTAAGAATGAGAGGAAAACATGGGAGAGAAAAAAACAGAGGAATTACAGTGAAAGAGAAATCATGGACAAGGTTAGCAGAGATCAGAACACGTCCTGTGAGCAGGTCAAACTAAAGATAGAGAACCAGACCACACACACACACACACACACACACACACACACACACACACACACACAGTGGATGTTATAAAGAAACAGCTCACACTGATGGAGTGTGTGAAACGTTAATGGCTCTGTCAGAGAAAGAGAAAGGAAAGCTTGTCGCTCTTTCAGCTTCCAGTCTTTGTGCTCCTGCAGCCGGTGGCTGATTAAATCATGGAGCTGCAGGGAGCGGTGAAGTTAGCGACAACCTGATTAACAGCTAGTTAAACTGGGCTCTGAGGATCTAAAATTAAGTCTAATAGAGCAGCTGCTTGACCTATTTCTCTAAGAGAACGCAGACTTTTCTAAGCAGAGCAACATAAATCAGCTCCGATGGTTGAAAACGACCTGTATCTTAGTTTACCTGACACCCAGGAAAAATACCTGCTCTCGTTTATCCCACATATCCACCAGACTGCTGAAAACTTGAGGTTTACAGGAAGTCTCAGCTGATCTGTTGATGTGTTTAAGAAAAACAAAGGGTACACCAGCTTTAATGCAACACAACGTTGGAGCTCTTCATGATTCTTTCTGCTGACAAGCTTTATGCAGATGCTGGGTTCATTTTCCAGCAGGATCCTGCCGACAACGCCAAAAGTACCAAAGACTGATTAATGACCATGATGTTACTGGGCTTGATATGAAATATTTGACCCCTTTGCAGTGGCTCTTTGTAGCTTTAAAATATTATTGAAATAAAGAATTGTTATTTTTCTTCCAGAGGGTATTGATGGTTAAAGACACTGACACTAAATAAAATCATGGTTAAATATTTAGTTGAACTAAATCTTCCTCCCATCTGTCAATAAAGCCTGCCACCGCTCTACTTCACCTCCTACAACATCAACAGCCCACCAACTTTCCATGCACCTGTGGCTACCCTCAAGTTTTACAGCCCTGGGAAGATAACTACATCTACAAAAAGACTAATCTGGAAGAAAATACAGATTTTAATTCTGTGTGGATGGATTCATTTAAGTGCCAATGGGCTGGCTTAATATACATGACTGATATGTAGCAAGACATTAGTGAACGATAAAAAAAAAGATAAACTGAGTGAAATTAGCAAAAAATAAAAAATGAAGCTATTTTTTAAAAAAAAAACACGAAATTTTTGAAATTTCAAAATTTTAGGAATTATTTGAAAAATTTTAAATTCACTTTTCTTAATTTTTGCAAATTCATTTTTTTTCATTAAGTTTTAACACTTCAACATATTTGAGTTGATATTAATGGAAGTTAAAAATTTAAATATTCCGTTAAAAACATTTTTTCTTTTTGCCAATTTTTGAAATTTAATTTTTTTAATTTACACATTTTTTTTTTTTTTTTTTTACATTTTTGTGTTTGAATTCTGTGTGGATGGATTCATTCAACTGACAACGTGCCTGCTATTCATGCTTGATATGTGGCAAAACATTAGTAAACAACAAAAAATAATGAGTTAAGCAATGTTATCAACATATTTAATGAAAATTAGGTATTATTTTCAAAATGTTGGCATTTTTTGTCAATTCACTTTATGTCACTTTTTTGTGATTTTTTCCAAATTTTTGAAATTTCACACTTAAAATTTTGCCATTTTTGAATTTCAAAAATTTTTCCATTTTTTTTATTTTAAAAATTGTATGCAAATTTTTGAAAGTTTAATTTTTTTTAAAATTTTAAAAAACATTTTTTTATAGATGTTTCTACTTTTCTTGAAATAACAATTTTTCTAAATTTTGAAAATTTTAGAAATTTGAATTTGATTTAGTGTTTTGCATATCTTTTAAAACTTACAATTTTTTTTAAGTTATTCAAATTTTTTTTTAAAAGAGATCATTTAATGTTCAATTATGTTTACTCCAAAAACTTCTGTTTTAGATAATTTTGCTAGACTTTAATTACATTTAGAACTTTTAAACACTTTTTTTTGTCTTTACCATGAAGATAATTTTTTTTCTCTGGAATGACTTTAATCCAGGTGAGCTGAGGTAAATTTGTTCTATTTTTCAGCCTCTGTCTGAAATTTTTCATTTTGGCTTCTGTCTCTTTAAGGCTTCCTGCTCCACAAACCCTCTTCACTCTGATTGGTCAGAGGCAGAGCTTTGGGCAGACCTTAGTGTTTGAGGTCTCTTCACTCAAACCAGTAAGGTGGTCCTTATGTGGTGATGTTCATCAGCCAGTTTCTACGGCTGCGCTTGTTTGGATCAGAGTTTGTCGCTCGCTGCACTTTGAATCTGTCGGCGCAGCTCCCCCCTCACCTCGGTCTCTGCTGACACCACCTTTCTGTGTAACTGTCGCTGCGGCACGAGGCTGACTGCGGGGTTCAAACACCTTTGAGCCTGATGAACAAAACGTCCGATCTGACGTGACGGGTGGAGCGGCGGCAGGAACCAGCTGAACTCTGCAGATGGTTGAGATGATCCTGAGCATCAAAGAGTCGACTCCTCCCTTGATGGGAGCTCAAAATGTTGAATATGTAGATCATGTCTTCACATCCCTCGGTACACTCCCCCTCCTCCTCCTCCTCCTCCTCCTCCTCCTCCTCCTCCTCCTCCTCCTCAGGTTTGTTGGCTAAGCTGGAGTGTTATTCCTCCTCTCCAACATTTACACATGCAGCTCCATCCCTCTCGCCCTCCTTCAATCTGCTCTTTTTTTCTCCGTCTTGCCTGAAGCACCTGCAGGCAGAAGACGGCGGTTTGCTGAAATGTTAAAATAAAACCATAAAATTAATGTGTCCTGCTCTTAAAATCAAGATGTGCTTTGATGACTTGCCTCAGGCCGAACTGAAATAAAGACTGAAATCCAGAGAGAGATGAGCGTTCAGGAGAGTCGGATTATTTTTTGATTCTTTAGGATTTTTAAAACACTTAAAAAATACAGAAAAGGACGTGTGGTTATCCTCAGATTTGTTGTGTTTAATCTTTTCTTTCATGCAGTAAAGATGTGCTCAGACTAAACGCTGTATTGTGACTCTAAGCTCAGATTGTCTTCTTGTATGTGGATAAAAACATAAAAACAGCATTATACATGCTCTTATAAATCATTACAGCAACGCTTTATCACGATCGCTTCACAGTACTGAATGGAAATAACTGCAAACACATCAAACAGTAGAAATAACACGTTTTATACTGATACAGATCATAAATTACACATCTCTGAGTCAGTTAAAGCTGATTATATGGTCTATTGTTTTTCAAAAGCCACATTTGTTTCTACATTCTTTATCAGGTAGACCTTGCTAGTACCAGGTTGGACCCCCTTTTACCTTCAGAGCTACCTTAATCCTTGGTGGCACAGATTCAACAAGGTCCTGGAAACCTTCCTCAGAGAGTTTGGTCCATGTTGACATGATAGCATCAACAGTTGCTGCAGATTTGTGGTCTGAACATCCATGATGAGAATCTCCCGTTCCACCACATCCCAAAGGTGCTCTATTGGATTGAGATCTGGGGACTGTGGAGGACATTTGAGTACAGGGAACTCATTGTCATGTTGAAGAAAGCAGTCTGAGATGATTCCAGCTTTATGACATGGAGCGTTATCCTGCTGGAAGTAGCCATCAGAAGATGGGTACACTGTGCTCATAAAGGGAGGGACATGGTCAGCAACAATACTCAGGAATAACCAGCTGACTTTTTTTTTTTTTTTTTTTTTTTTTTTTTTTCCCTTTTTTCTTTTTTTTCTTTTTTCCTTTTTCCTTTTTACCCCCTGTCTCTTTCTTTTTTCTTTCTTTTTTTTCTTTTGTCCCCCCTTGTTTTTCTTATTTCCTTTTTCTTTCTTTTATTCCTTTTTTTCTTTTTTCTTTTTTCCTTTTTTTTCTTTTTCCCCCCTTTCTTTCCCCCTTTCTTTTTTTCTCTTTTTTTCTTTTTTCTTTTTTTTTCTTTTTTTTTCTTTTTTTCTTTTTTTCCTGTGGACTGTAAACCATGCTCAGTTGGTACTAAGGGGCCCAAAGTGAGCCAAGAAAATCTCCCCCACACCATTACACCAGCAGCAGCAGCCTGAACCGTTGATACAAGGCAGGATGGATCCATGCTTTCATGTTGTTGAGGCCAAATTCTGAGCCTACCATCTGAATGTGGAGCAGAAATCCAGACTCATCAGACCAGGCAACGTTTCTCCAATCTTCTATTGTCCAGTTTTGGTGTTGCTGTGTGAATTGTAGCCTCAGTTTCCTGTTCTTAGCTGACAGGAGGGTCACCCGGTGTGGTCTTCTGCTGCTGTAGCCCATCTGCCTCAAGGTTGGACGTGTTGTGTGTTCAGAGATGCTCTTCTGCAGACCTCGGTTGTAACCAGTGGTTATTTGAGTTACTGTTGCCTTTCTATCAGCTCCAACCAGTCTGTCCATTCTCCTCTGACCTCTGGCATCAACAAGGCATTTTGTCCCACAGAACTGCTGCTCACTGGATATTTTCTCTTTTTGGGACCATTCTCTGTAAACCCTAGAGATGGTTGTGGGTTAAAATCCCAGTAGATCAGCAGTTTCTGAAATACTCAGACCAACAACCATGCCACGTTCAGAGTCCCTTAAATCACCTTTCTTCCTCATTCTGATGCTCACTTTGAGCTGAGCTGCTGCCACGTGATTGGCTGGTATATCTGATATCAGTCTGCATTCACGCTTTATTTAGAGAACTTTCAACGCGTTACTTTCACACACTAACTCCGCTAAATAAGGCTCTAGTTCTCATCGTGGCGTAAAACGGCGCTACCTCCGCTGCAGAGCCACAGCTGGCTACGAGGCGCTCGCCGCTTAGTGCATCAGTCCGCGTGCGCGGCGTGCCAGATATAAACAAACGCAGGTAGTCTGCCAGGACGAATTATGCAATAACAGCGTAAAGATGAGGAGGCTTTAAGAGTCAAAGAAGAAGACGTTACCACTTCCGCTGAATGTTATTTTCAGGGGAAAGGAATTAAACGCCAGTTCCAAATAAACGCTCTATATATATATATATATAAAAGTTGTGTTTTATACTTAAACAGCCTAATACCATGTAAATAATATTGCAGTGTGCGGCCCTGTGTGGGGGTTTTAGTCAGTCATGGGGACTTAATAGGCTCCCAGCCAATCACAGGAAACCTGTCAGAGCCAACATTGCACATGCAGCCGTATGATTGACAGAGCAGGGATAGGGGCGGGACTTCTTCTGTCTTGAGGAACTGATTAACCAAACACGTCACGGACCCGCTGCAGTATGTCAGCGGACTCTGTGGGGGCCGCAGACCCCCTGTTGAAGACCTCTGCTCCAAACGTAAATAAAAAAATGGACGTCCGCTTGCTCCGCTTTAAGTGAGGTCTCCACAAAAACTGCTCCCCCTGGTGGCTGGCGGCAGTATAGGTTTAAAAATCCATCTCCCCAGTCATTCCAGATGGGCTGTGGCAAAAGCTAAATCTGCAGGAACGCAGCAACTCTCACAGATTCGACATGAGCGGGTCCAAACTTCCTGTTTTGTTTTCATTGGTCTGAATGTCTGATCTCGTGTTTTTTTATTCCTCACATGATTGTGTCACACTGTTGTCATCTTTTGTTGTTTTAATTAGGTTTTTACATAAATTTATGCTGATTTTCCTCCCGATAATTCATCACGTAGCCAATCACTGGATTAAACCCTTGAGCAAACAGCCTAATCTGCGTGACTTCCTGCTTGTATTTCTTTGTCGTTTGTAATAAAAGACAACGTAAACACACACACACACATATGTTTCCAGTGTGGTCACATTTGTCTTCTCTCTGTGTTTGCTGTGTTGTAATTAGACAAAGCGTTTGTCTGTTTGACGGGGGAGGAGAGAAACTGGAGGTGAATGTTGTGTTTTTAACATTAAAACCTCCAAAATGTGTTTTTCAGAGAGCGTAATCTTCAGCGTGGAGCCGGATTAGAGCGAGCTCCCCTGAGCATCAACAAGCCTCTCAAGTAGGGTTTAGACACTGAAACTCTGCGCTGATAGCACACTTAGTTTCCCCTTTCAGGCTCTGAGACGCAGCTGATGTATGATTTTTAATAAGGCAGGCAGAGACAGTGTGTGTGTGTGTGTGTGTGTGTGTGTGAGTGTGTGTGTGTGTAATGTATCCGTCCTGTAATCCTCGAGCTGCAGCGAGCTCAAAGCGCTGCTGAAATTTTTATTTAGCAGATGAACACACCTATTACAAACCTCCCCCAACGCGCTCGTGCATGCATGTTTACACACACACACACACACACACTCACACACTCAGACACACACAAACTCCCCAACGTGCGGTTTCTCCAGGAGGGAACCCAGAGCAATTAAAAACACGTAAAACACACGCTGTCTGCGGCTCCTTTTTGTTGTCACTCCTCTGCCAGTTATATTCTTTTGGTTTCACGTGTGTGTGTGTGTGTGTGTGTGTGTGTGTGTGTGTTGACAGCGAGCGTCCCCGCAGTGCCAGGCCCTTCTTATCAGTATGCCGTGTGCACTTCCGCTCCAAACATGGCCAAAGCTTTTGGGAGCCGTGAAGCTTCACTGATAAGATAACAGACAAAGCCCGCTCCCTTTAAGGAAGGCGTGAAATAGAAAAACGGGAGATCCCTCCCTGAGGAGCACGGCGTGGAAAAACAGCGCCAAGAGGAGGAGGAGGAGGAGAGGAGAGCGGCGAGGAATCTGGCGTTTGGAGGACGAGTTTCAGAATTTAGTGAAGGAACAAAAGGAAAACATACATTCGCCGAGCTGCTACTTCTGCGGCGCTAGGTGAAGATGATCTGCAGAGCATATTTAAATACTTCGCCATGGCAACAGGCTCCATGATTAGGGGCAAATAGGCAAAACTGCTGCAGCACTCAAGATTGAGATGATACAAATTAAGGCAACTCTGGACTGTTTCCAAGGAGACGAAATAGGTGGAAGGGTTAAAGTCCAACCTAAACACACCTTAAAGCTATTTTAGTGACAGCAGAGCGGAGAGTGGGAGGGGGGAGGGGAGGAGGGGAGGAGGAGGAGGAGGAGGAGGAGGAGGGGTGGTGTTCCTGACAGCCGAGCTCCACAAATAATCACTAGACCTGCCAAGATGTGTGATCAGAGTTCAAAATCCCTCCATACATACAGACGCATGTGTGTGTGTGTGTGTGTTCATTGTTCTCCCAGCGGCCTCTCACACACCTCTGCGCGGTAAAAACACACACACGAAAGAAAAAAAAAAACTCCAGTTGGATTTCATGCACTTTTATTCTTTTTTTTCTCCATTTAAAACATTTTTCTTCCCTTTTTTTTTTTAAAGCGACATCATCTTTCAACAAATTCATCAAAAACGACAAAAAGTGACAATATGGCTTTGTGACGACAACAGGCCTTGGGTTTCTCGTGTCGTTTTGTTCTTCTTCTTCTTTTTTTTTTAACAGTGTTTAAAGGTGCCAGAACGGAGACGACGCCCTGATTCGAACAAACACGCTGAATTGATCTACCGGATTATTTCAGAGGTTTTGGTTTTGGTTTCATCAACGGAAAAAAAAACAACTACAGGCTGTATAAAAAGATGGACGACATGGCAGCTCCTAAAAGTGAAGCCAAAACACTCCCTCCGCTATTTTCGACGGCCTTCGCCCACGTTTTACACCTGAGTATTCGCCACAGGCCGCATGAGGACTGACTTTTGTTTGAAGAGTAGCTGAGTAAACCTTTGATGCGAGATTGTCTTTACCGGATCGTGAATTTGGTTTTACGATCAAAGGTGCGCTCTTAGATAACAATAAATAGCAGTTTGTTCAAAATAAGACACAGAAACTGAGAACCAAGTCTGTCAGAGCTGAAGGTCATCGCTTTTAATGCATGTCAAACTTGTGTTCTCTCCACTGGCCAGTAGGTGGTGCCTGTACAAGTCACTTTTTATGAACATATGAGGAAATGAGTCTTCGTCTCTTGTTGTTTTCTGACCTCAAAAAACATTTTCGTGTCTTTTCTCCAAATGTTCATCTGAAGGGAATGATTTGTATCCTGGTTGTTCTTGTGGATGACACGCTAATGCTACGATGGTCTGAAAGTAACTTGTCAACATTCAAGCTCGGCCAAACTCCATTGTTTCCAGCAGTTAAAGAGGAGGTATCATGCTTTTTTTTTTAACCAGGTGGAGAAAATTATTTTAAAATTATTTTTAATATTTTTAATGAAATAATTTATTATTAATAATTTAATTTTGAATTAAATTATCTTACTTTTTAAATTTAATTTTAACTATTATTAATTTAATTTTCAATTTAATTATTATTTTTTTAAAATTTAATTAACTATTAATAATTAATTTTTAATTTAATTAATTATTTTTTAAATTCAATTATTGAATATTATTAATTTAAATTTAAACTTAATTCTTTAAAATTTGTAATGTAATTATTAACTTTTATTAATTAAATTTCTAATTTAATTATTTAAAATGTAAAAGTCAATTAACTTTTATTAATTTAATTTTTAATTGAATTATTTAATTTTTCAAATTCAATTATTGACTTTTATTCATTTAATTTTGAATTTAATTATTTAAAATTATTTAAAATTTATCATGCTCTTCTTGCCTTGTTTTCCACCCTGTCGCTTTGTTATAGCTTTTCATGATTTATAAATCTTTTTCTGTTTTCCAGCAGGATGTGGCTCCTCCCCACAGCGCCAAAAGAACCAGAAGCTAGTTTGATGGCTTTGATATTAGCTTGACACTGAATTTTAAATATACTGTGCAGAAAAAACAGATTCTGAAGTAAGTCGAGACTGTTGGTGAACATGATGTGATGACATGCTAACATTGGTGTTAGCGGCTAAAAGGACAGTGGATACTTTAAATACTTATTTTGTCCTACTGGGGCTAACAAAGTAGCTCAACAGCTCAAAAAGTATTTCTCCTTTTCTCTCATTGGTGTTGAAGAAAACTTGTATTTTAGCGTCTGTCTGAAACGTTGTCTCTTTAAGGCTCCCCAGACCCCTTCTTTCTGATTGGATGAGCTCTTCCTGCTTCTGCTCCTTCCCTTCCTACTAAGTTTTTTAATGCGCCGTCGTATCTTCACATGATTTACAGCTTTAAAAAAACACACCTATTTTTCCCTTTTTCAAAAAAACCCTTATTCCAGCCTCCACTTTGCTTTGGCTGCTTTTGTTTCTTTTAAGGTTGGTTTCCCTTGACGGGTCCCCACAAGGTCCCTGCGGCTTTGTGCGGACAAATGACATCACTGTCCTTTTAAAGCGGGAAATTTCATCTCTCTGAAAATGTCTTACTTCCACAGGGAGAGGCATAAACAAGCAGGAGTTAAAAAAAACCTGGTGTTTAATGCTGTGGGAGATGTGCATTTACGATACAGCGCCCCCTGCAGTTTGGGAATGGACGCTCATTCCTCTATCCTCTTGATTCTGTGCGTTTCATTTCCTTGTGACGCGTTTGTGTAGAAAGCATAACCCAGCTCTAAGGCTCTTCAATCCACAAACCCTCTTCCTTCTGATTGGCTGAGAGCAGATCCTGGTGTTTGAGGTCTTTTGCCACTTTTGATTGTGTCACACTTTTGTCATCTTTTTTTTTTTTTACTATAAATTTGTGCTGGTTTTCCTCCCAATAAGTCGTCAAGTAACCAATCGAGGTATTAAACCCCACCCTTTGTATCCGTGTTTAAACAGCGGGAAAGCAGAATACCCCCTCTTTAAAGTTAGAATAAGTCTGGACTCTGAATGCTAACAATAATGTGCAGCTGAAGTAAAGTTTTTTAATGTTTACTGTGTTTTATCAGCGACAGCGAGATAATGTTGGACCTGAACTCTTTCCTTTCTTTTCCTTCTGTTGAAAATCAAAATAACTCCTGGCTAACTTTAAACCCTCTTAAAGCTTGGTCATAAATATGGTTCCTCCATCTGTCGGAGATCTGAAACTATTTGTTCGGCCTAAAAACTGAAGGCGAAGTAAAGGCCAGCAGCGAGCGAAGGCAGCGAGTCGGTCCAGTCATTAGTCATCGAGCTATAATCTGAGCAGAGTGTGATAAACGTATATACCGGTCAACTCATGTCACCCACCTACGCACTGCCTGTCTTACTTTTCTTCATTAGGCAGAGAAAGGATAAAAACACACTCAAGAAGAAGTTGTTCAAACAGTCAGACGGTGTTCAGAGTATTCAAAGCACAGTCGAAGAAGGGTTTTGTTCAGGCACTTGTTAAACGTGTCGTGTTTTTGTTTCTGCTGCGCGCTGGCTTGTTGAACGGCAAACAGCGAGCCGTGGAGCGCGCTCTTTCCTTATTCCCTCATTACAGCCGTAATTATGACAACGTGTTTGGTCTGGTGTGCTGTAAAAATCACAAGTGAGGGGTGAATACTGTGGAACAAATGAAAATAATAACACCAATTACATCTCCAGAGCTCGTATGTGTGTGTGGAGTGAGCGACCTTGGTGAACATTTTCTTTTTTTTTTTCCTGAACAGACTTTGCTTCTTATGATTCAGGCAGAAAAAAGACAAAAAAAAGTACATTCAACTTTAAATAAAAAGAGAAATAACAATCCTGATGCAGAAGAAACAGAATGTAAACAGTCATACAGCCTCAAAGAAGAGGAAATATCAAAGATCACAAAATTCACAAACACTTAAAGGCATCAAATCTCCAACCGCTGTTTGAGATCACTCCTGAAACAGAATCATCCAAATTCACGTTTGTTTTTCACACACTTTAAAATCCAGGCGTTAAATAAATGTTTTTTTTTTCAGGGATTAAACTGTTTCCTAAAATGTGACTCAAAGATCTTCATGTGCAGGAAACCTGCATGTTTTATGTTTCTGTCAGAAGGAGCAGAAAGAAAAACTCTCTGCTGACTTCCTGTTGTACGACTAACACCAGACTCCACCAGATCCAGGTTCAGTCCGTCTCTGCTACGCTGTGTTTAGCCTCCGTGCTCGTGTTTTTAACCTGTAGCTCATGTTTAGGCCTTAAACCCATGGTTTAGCCATTAGCTTCTGTTTTAGCCTTAGGGCTGTGTTATAGCCTTTAGCTTGTGTTTTAGCCATAAGCCCATGTTAAAGCCTTAAATCCCTGATTTAGCCTTTTGCTAGTATTCAAGCCTTTAGTTTATATTTTTAGCCCTAGCCCGTGTTTTAGCCTTTAGCATGTATTTGGCTTTGAGCCCATGGTAAAGCCTTAAGTCCCTGTTTTAGCCTTCAGCAAGTATTTGGGAATTGATTGTGTTTTTTAGCCTTTAGCCTGTGTTTTAGTTTTGAGCCCATGGGTAAGCCTTTAGCCCATTTTTTAGCCTTAAGTCTGTTTTTTAGCTTTTAGCCCATGTTTATGCTTTAAGATAAACTTGTAGCCTTGAGCCTGTGTTTAAGACCTAAGCCCCTGTTTTAGCCTTTAGCTAGTATTTAGGCCTTAAGGCTGCGTTTTAGCCTCAAGCCTGTCCTTTTTGGCCCTTAGCTGGTGTTTAAGCCTTGAGTCTTTTCTTAGCCTGTAGCCTGTATTTTAGCTTTACGCCCATCTTTAAGCCTTTAGCCCGTGTTTTAGCTTTACACCCATCTTTTAGCGTTGAGCCCAAGTGTGGCCTTGAGTCCCTATTTTAGCCTTGAGCCTGTGCTTTAGCCTCAAGCCTGGATTTTTAAGGTTTTTAGCTAGTCTTTTAGCATTAAGCCTGTTTTTTTTAAGCCTTAAGTCTTATTTTAGCCTTTAGCTTGTGTATTAGCTTCAAGCTTATGTTTTAGTCTTATGCACATGTTTAAGCCTTTAGCCTGTAATTTAGCCTTTGCTTGTAATTTAGCCTTTGCTTGTATTTTAGCCTTTAGCTTGTATTTTAGCCTTTAGCTTGTGTTTTAACCTTTAGTTTGTGTTTAAGTCTTTAGCCCACGTTTTACCATTTAGCCAGTTCTTCAGCCTTTAGTTCGTGCTCTATCTCTCTCCTGTTTCTCTTTCTTCTGCTCTTCTGTCCTTTTTCTGTCTGACAGTTAGGCTCCAGTGTCCACCATCACTACAAAATTAATCACAGAAATCATTTTCAGCAGAGAAAAACACAGATCTGTCTTCTCTCTGCTAAACTTCAGCAGCCGGCGTGGTGTTGTCGCAGAGATTTCCATGTGCCGTATGATCAAAATGTGACATACATCTAGGAGTGAGACTTTTCAAGATCACTTCAGCGGTCCTCACACGGCCTTTAAAGGACTTGAATCCAGCTCTGTTGCGGCGGAGTGGACACAGACCTTGCTGAAGTTGGATGATTTTTCCTTTAGTCGTGTTTTAGCCTTAAGTCTGTTTGTTTAGCCTTTAGCTGGTGTTTTAGCCTCTAGCTTGTTTTTAAGCCTGATTGGAGACGGACTGGACATGGATCTAGCTGAAGTTGGATGATTTAACGTGTTGGGATGATTCAGGACTCTGTTTCAGGATTGATCTCAGCTCCTCCTCTCCTCACGTTTGGAGACTTTTCACAGTGAAACATGAATCCAGTCCAAACGAGCACTGAGCGTGTTGAACACATGACGACTGCTGGAAACCTCGTGTTAATATCAAACGGCAACATTTCAAGTTGAGATTTCTAAGGTGCGTTTTTAAAGGGTTTAGTGATCCCTAAGTGTTTTTTTGAAGAGTGAAAGAAGGTGGGATCATTGAGATATTTATAAAACCATCACAAAACACAAAGCCACGAGGTTTTGGCCTGATTATGACACAACGTCCGAGACTGACAGGTTATTCCAGCTCTCAGCTAAAGGCAACAGTCAGCTCCGTTTAACAGTGTCTCTGCTCCCATCCCAGAGCCAATTAAAAGGTGTGAGAATCCTCCGTCAGTCCTGCTGTTCTCCGCGTGGCTCACCGTCAAACCCGTCAGCGGGGAGGACATCAGCTCCCCCCAAACCACATCCTAAATTAATCGCACTCTGAGATAATCACGTAACCGACAATTAACTCCCGTTTAATACCCCCACCAACCCCCCCTCCCTCCCTCCCTCCCTCCCTTTACAGTACAGCTACACACGCACACACACACACACATGTGATACGTCTAGGTCTCATTACACAGACGGACGCTGATTCCCAGCAGGCACAACGCACGTATGAAATATGTGTTAGTTATCACAAATGATGCTTACACCTTTTTCTTTTTTTTGTCTTTACACGTGAGGGGATTTTTGGCAAAATGCACACAAACACTGCACAGAGTGACATCATCAGTCAGGAGGGTGATATGTGAGAAAAAGAAATGAAATTAAGATGTTTTGGCTGCAGGGGGAGTAGGTGGAGGGGGGCTCAGGAAGGGCGCAGTTTTTGCAGTTTTTCCACTTTGCAACTGTTAGTTTGTCTTAAAAATGTTGGAAAATTCAAAATAAATGTGTAAAATGCACAAACAAGTCATTAACTGAAGGTTTCTTGAAAAAAAAAAAAAATAAGCTACATCAAGGAGTCGTCTGACATGGGGCTCCTGTTTCATCTGATTGCTCTCCTCTTCACCTCCCCGCGCGGACAAAGCAACAAGCGTCTTCTTCTCTGAACACAAAACCTGCAGGGTGGTTGCTTTCAGGCTCCAAATTGCACACCATTATCAAATTGCACCTCCAAAACAAAAATTGCACTCATTACGGCAGCCTGTCACGCTGCACAAAGCCCCGACCCCCTCCCCCTCCCCCTCCTCCTCCTCCTCCTCCTCTCTGATCTGCAGCCACTGACTCTGGACCAGCTCCAGCCTGTTGGCACGCTGTGTTTGGCACTGAGGGAGGATTAGTCCACTGATCTGAGATCAGACTGAGCTGTAACGGCACTGAGTGAAAGAAGACGAAACAAAAAACAAAAGAGACTGTTCACGTTTGCGCTCGCCAAGACCTGCGACCTCCTGACGCTCTGCTAGCTCGTAGTAAACAGTTGGTTTTTGAAAACTTGAGCACCGGTGAGAGGTCGAGATGTCAGAAAAAATGCAACTTCAACAGGAAGGACATGGTAAACACTGACTTGGTGAGTTTGCTCGACTTTTTATGGAAATTTCAAGATTATTCTGGTAACTTCTCTTCCTTCAGCTGGAGCTCCAGTGAGGTGTTTTTATCTGCTCATGAATCTACACCGATGCCCCTCCATGAGCCAGGAAAGGCAGCGAGGCCATCAAAGACAAACCTGATTACTGCTCTGACCTCAGCATATGGTGTTTTTTTTCCTGAAAGAAGTGGGATCTTCTCATTTTCAGTGTTTGGTAATTAAATGTCTATATTGGTAACAACAGACGGCAGCGCTTGTTGGTGGATGGAGTGAACCCTCCGTGACCGAGGCCAGCTGTCTCTCACCGAATGAGGAAGAGGATGACGAGGAAAAAGAAATGAGAGAGTAAGTTCCCGTACTTTCCTGAAGAGAGGCTGCGTTATGACGGTGATGGTGATTAGGGCGGCAGAGATATCAAACAGGTCCCCGAATTACCGACCTGTACCGTCCCACTTTATGGTTCCCTTCTGTTGGGGTGCCAGGCATTAGGGCTGGACGATTAATTAGGGTCCTAGTGCCACCTAGGCACGCCTAAACAGCCCTAGCGGCCAGTAGGAATGTCACTGAAAGATGAAACCAACATCAAAATGTTCGTCTCATTGAGATGCACAAAAAGGTAACAGTCACCACAGCCCCATCTCGCACAGGAAGCCGGCAATTTGCCTTTCAAAATAAGACTTCACTGCATTTTTACCCTTTCTGCAAAAATTATCTCCTCCGAAACTATAAGTGGTAACGGCTTGAAATTCGCTCACATAACAGACTAGACCCTGCTTTACAAAAGATGTGCGGGACTTTGACGTTTCAAACCCGGTTTTCGGATGACAAGCGCCCAAAGTTGGTGAACCCTCCCAGCTCCCTCCATGTAAACAGATAGGCTTTCTTATTCCTGCCCATGCAGGCTGCCGCATTTGGGCCTCTAGACAAAAAAGCAAAACTTGTACAGCTTTAAAAATGACATTAATGGATTCCTGATAAAATTTCCTCAAAAAATATCATATTTTTATGCAGATTAGGTCAACATTCTGGCCTATATGACGAGTTGTTCATAATTTTTTGTGAATTTGAAACCTCCCCCTGCTGCAGCAGTTCTGTGATGATGTAACACACTGATTAGGAGTTCCGTGCAGCTGGTCATGTGACTCAGGAGAGGAAATAATACATACAGTATCAACTGTTATAGCATTAAGAGGGCCAGAAAGGGATGAAACCCTAACAGTGGAGGAGAAACAGGTATGACAGACCAGCAAAAGGGACCAGCAGGTCCCGAGGACCCGTCTAACGCTGCTTGCAGCTTTAACCGAATTTTAATCTTCATTTCGATTTTGGTTACTCATGATCATAAAAACTTTTTTGGATTGTTTTTTCAAGTTGTAGTTAAATAAATACTAAAGTTTTGAAATTATGAATAATTGTGTTGATTAATTGTGATTTCAATATCTATCAAAATAATCCTGATTGTTATTTTTGCCATAATCGTCCAGCCCTACCAGACATAAGCCCCGGTTTGGATCAGTACAGCCTGATCCTGTTTGTGTTTCACAGCCAACTGTGCCCCCTTGTGGCAGGCGCCATGTAAGCCGGGTGCTGATAGCTGCATCAGTTATATAACAGTGTGACACCATAGCAGCGCAACACAGTGTACCCCGCTAATAAATCCAACGAAGAAGAAAGACGTGACACAGTAAACAAAGAGCAACAATGGAGACATGCAGCAATTTGTCTTCTTTGTGATCAGCTTGTGTGTCTTTGTCACAAAGAACAATCAAACTTTGTTTCAGAGAAGACTGTGAGCCACCAGGAGAAATACAGCAGCCGCTGTCGTACAGGAAGTGACCATTCTTTACACCAATCAACCAAAGTGAGACAGTTCGTCTCTATTGTTTGGGTATTTGTCCTGGGATTAGTCAATGGAAATACAGCAGACGATATATCAAATATACTCGATGTATCGCGGGTTGTAGCACGTGAGATGTATAAAATGACTATATCGCAACCATCGAGTACAATGTTTTCAAACGTCAGAACGTCTCTTGGTGATTCGCTACTTTCACTCTCTGGTGCTCAGCTGGTGCTCCTCTCACAGCGAGCACTGCTCTCCCCCCGCCCACCCAGAAAACTCTCCCTGGCATGTGGGTTCTTGGGGCTTGTCTTCTAAAGTGTAGTTGCTTATTTGGGTTTGCTTTGCCCCGCCTGATTCTCCCCCAGCTTTCTACAACAAGAAACAAACATGACATGTTCTTGAGTTTCACTTTTGTTTCTCTGCGCACTCTGATCATAGAATATAATATAATATAATATATAATCATCCAGGAATTAATCTGAATGGCTTATCTAACATTTATATAGTGATTTAGAGGAGAAACGCTGCAAAATGTGTGCCGTACCAAGACGAACTGAAATGAACTGCTTGGTGGAAACGTGGCGATACTGATCCGACCCCAGAAGGTGGAGCTAGAAACACTGCAGTCTGTTGATTGGTTGAAAGAATGGTCACTTCCTGACAAAGAGCCACATGGAAAATCACAAAGAAGACGATTTGCTGAATGTCTTTATTGTTTTTCTCCTTCGTTGGATTTATAAGCGGGGTACACCGTGTCCCGCTGCTATGGAGTCGTGATATCACGTAGCTACATACAACAGGATCAGGCTCAACTGATCCAACCCGTAACGGACCGCTTGGTGGAAATGAGGCTGAAGGTACCATCATAAGCAGACTCCAGGTTCAGTCTCAAAATACAGACACTTCATCTACAGTAAGGTTGACTGATGACTGTTAACTTATTGTCTAAACTGAGGCATTAAAGCCCCAAAAAACCTTTGAAAAAACACTACTTCTGCATGCCAACAGAGGGCACAAGTGGTGTCTCTCTATACCGAGGTGAAGTTGAAGTTTGTGACTATAAACTGCAGAAAGTCATGTAACAGATAAGAACCATAACTCCTCATAGATGTTAGTTTCACTGAATCAAAGTACAGAAGTTTCTGGAGGTAAAAGTACAAACAGAGCCTGAGCAAACCCCCGACCGTCCTCTGCAGCTCGTCTTATTTTCAGGTTCTAGCTTCAGGTTGTAAAGCTAATTAGGCTCCCTTTAAAAACTCTTTCTATCCAGGCTAGAAAAGCTAATTATAGATCAAAATTGATTCTTTGAGTTCACTTATTTGGAACTTTAATTACTTCTAGATGTTGAAGAGTGACAGACTTACAGATTCATTCAAGGACCTGAAAGCATCAAGACGTTGAAAAGCAAGAGGAATGCTTTTATATCAACAGGAAGTCAAGTTTAGAGGCTGAACTCTGACACAGTTTGTGTGAAAAGGGAAAACTCTAAAAACTATTTTGACTCGCTTCAAAAATGCGTTGATAAACGGAGCCGATGAAAGCAGCAGTAAATGTCTTTCATGCCTCGGCACGGAGGGCTCTGATGTCTGTTTGGGGAATGTTTTAAAGATAAAGACGACATTTCTCAGAGCAGGAGGCGAGCGCTGTAGTGCTCGTGCCTGACGCTCTGCAGCGTTAAAGAAACGATTGATGTGCAGCTCTTCAGACTCAAACGGCAATGAATCAACCTCTCTTTAGGTTCAATGCCAAGCCATGAACTATTTGGAGGAGAAACTTTAATAGTCTGAACACTCGCAGAGACTAACTGAAGAGATGTTTAGGTTTATAACAGACATAAGAGAAGATCAGGCTTTAAAAAGCTGATTTTACAGAGAGATTTAGTCTCTTTAGGATCCGAATAACTCGCCACAGTTTGAGCAAAAGCAGCTCGGCTCCAGCTCGGATGTCTTATGAAACTCACCAAATCAACATTTACCAGACGCCTGCTTACACTAGATTTACACAGATTCACGCTGAGCCTGAAGCACATTTAGCACCGGTGTTATCGCTGAACAGTTCAATCTGTTGTTGGCTCAGCTGATCCTGAATCAGTGGCTTTCTCATCAGAGAGGGACGTACACATGAAACAAGCAGAGCCTCGGTTTCTCCTCCAGGGAATACTGCCGGGTACAGGAAGGAGAAAACACATAAGACAGAACAGAAAGCACCTGGAAACGTTTCAAACAAGGTTTGGTGAGGAAACTAACGCGTGGAGAAGACCTGAAGGGGTCTGATTGGAGGATGGCGGTCCAGCTGATGGGGCACCGTGGGTCACATGGCCAAAGCTCGAGCCTTGGCTGCTGCTGCCTGCGCTCGCTGCACGGCGCCCTGGCTGTTCTCCCTCCTCATCAGCTGGTTGGTCTCGAACAGGCCCTCGTGGCTGACGCCTCCACCGGGACCTCCATCCGAAAAGGTCAGCACTCCTGGACCAGACAAATGTTGAGTCAGCAGACTGAGCTCCTCTCAGGAAGACGGACTGACACTAAAGGTGCTTTTTGGACTGTGCATGCAACTGTGCAGGAACCAGGGACTACATTTAGTTCCTGGGTAGTTTATCTCAGTCTAAACCAGGATGACTTCCCAGGACTGTTTTTCTGTGTCTGAACAGCTGCTGTAACCTGGATCTCCACTGACACATTCAGCTGAAGGTCTCCAGTTTACAGGGTCACTCTTTAAACTGGAACACCGGGAGCTGACAGAGACACATTATCAGGCTCAAAGAAGACCATTGGTTTGGAGGTTCTAAACCAAGTCCCTGGACCAGGAGCCACTTCACTAACATGGGATTATCCTAAATTTATTGGGACAGAGAAGACTCTTGTAACAGGTGTAAACTCTCTCCAGCTGATCACGTGAACATGATTTGGTCGTGCCCCAAACTCACTGAGTTTTGGCGTGCCATCTTTGATAAGGAAGGCTCTGTGCTGCACAGTGAACCCTGACCCTCTTTTTGCTCTTTTTGGATTGCTTCAGGCATCCAGCTGGTCAAAATCCTGATATCAGATTATATTACTGCCTTTGCACCATGCTAGCAAGGAGGCTAATTCTTCTTAAATGGGTGCATTCATCTCCACCCACACATAACAGATAGTTTAATATTTATTGGATTTTAATAACATGAGTGCACTTCCTCAAAAAACGAGCTGGAGCCACTGAACTGACATGCTGCCTTGATAAGCTAGCTGTTAAGTAGCAAGTGTGCAGCTTACTTTAATGTTGTTTTTCAAGTTGAATTTCCTTTTAAGTTGAGCAAAACAAAAAGACTATGACTAAAAAATAAAAACTAGAAACTTCAAGTTATGCATGTCATTTTTTTAACTTTAATTTTACTTGGCACAAGTACAATCTAAATTCAATGTATTGATATCTAATTCTATTTCCACTTTTATTTTTGTATATATGTATTTACTTATTTTTACTTTTATGTATTTATTCATTTACTTGTGTATTTATTTTTTTGTTTTTATTTTCCCTTTTTTTACATTTTTACTTTGGCCGATAGCTGATAGTCTTCTCCACTTTGCCCATCTGTTTCTGAAACAGATTTTGAAGCAGATTGGCTATCATGGCCATATTGGAAGTGGCAAAGGCTTTGAGTAGAGGTGTCCCAGTCCGATATTGATATCGGATATCGGTCCGATATCAGCAAAAAAAAAACATCGGTATCGTATCGGAATGCATCTAAAACCTCCGATATAAGCAGTCCATTCCAGACTCCACTCCTGCTGTTTTTATTTGATTTACTTAGGTTATTTTCTGGGTCTTCTAATTTATTCTTTATTTTATTCAATTACTAGTATATTCTTATGTTTGATGTTAAAATTTCTGTCACCCATTGGTTAATAATAAATGGGTCAGTTTTTCCTCATACCTTCTGTTGCTGACTACTGTCCTTCGTTTGAATAATATCACTTAATCAAGCCTTTTCTAACATGACAGACATACTACAAAATATGTAATTAAAGTATGCATGTTTAATGCTGATATCGGTATCGGCCAATACTCAATGCTGCAGTATCGGTATCGTATCGGAAGTGAAAATGTAATATCGGGACATCCCTAGCTTTGAGTACATGGAGGACCAAAACTGACAAAATTCAAAATAAATAAAAGTGAAAATAAAAACAAAAATAAAAATAAATAAATACACAAGTAAATAAATAAATACATAAAAGTAAAAATAAGTAATGACATAAATACAAAAATAAATGTGGCAATAGAGGTAAACATCAATAAATAAGGAAATAAAAGCATTCTGCTCTCATATTTATTTATTTTCATATTTATATATTTATTTTTTGGCAGACACTGCCAGCAAGAAGTACAGAGGAATATGTTATTCAATTGAGGGGGCGGTCCTAGGTGTGTCTTGGGTTGAACTGTTTGCCTCTTGGTTGATCCACATGTGAGTGTAGAAATGGACTAGAAGTGTATTTCAAGCTGCCAAAAATAAATGTATAAATAAATATGAGAGCAGAGCGCTTCCCTTATTTACTGATATTTAATTCTGTTTCCACATTTATTTTTGTATTTATTTTAACTTTTATTTATCTATTTTTATTTATTTACTCATGTATTTATTATTTTAAATTTATAATTTATTACTTATCTATTTATTTTTTCTATTTTTGTTTTTATTTTCACTTTTATTTATCTTTAATTTTGGTCCTCCATATAGTACATTAAAAGGGGACGTGTCAGTCACGTAAGCTGAGCTGTGCCTCTGATTAGGTGAGCTCGGGATCTTGATATCCTCTGACTTCTGGTACTTCTGGAGCCAGCTTCAAGCGGACACTTGAGACACAGCAGATTTTAGTGCTTCAGCATTGTCCCATTTTCTTAAACCAGAGGTTGCCGCTGGGTCCAAATGCTTATAGGTCTGTGCGGAAAGTTCCTGTAGCTTAAAGGTGGTTTTTGGTTGCAGAAACTTTACCCAGGAACTAAAGACCTTTTCAGGAACAATGTGTTTTTTGACTCTCGTAACGAGTGTAGAAATTTAGTTCTGGGTAATTTATCATCTTCTTGAAACAGCCCAGCCTGTGGGGAAGCACTTCCAAAATGCCCAGGAGCTTTGGAGTCAGGGCCTGCAGGAAGTCCTGGGGAAGTCATCCTAGTTAAGTTTGATATACATGTCATAATCTGCTCATCAGATCAGGATTTTATCAATCAACAGGCTCCTTTTGAAGCTCAAACACGGCTCCATCCCTGCCGTCTTCATGCGCTAGACGGGAGCTGTTTGGGGCTTCTAGAAACAGCTGAGATGGCTTTGTCTCTACAGCTTGTCTCCTGTCAGTCAACAAATCCATCTGCAGTGAAATAAACCTACTTCATAACCTCATCTGGATCCTTCTATGGTGTCATTTTGCTAAAAGGGCTCCCAGAAGAGTTTTGAGAGGAACTAAAAGTTCCTGGACTCTCTGGTTGAAATGCACTTCCAAACTCAACCACAAACTGCGTCGCTGTGCAAACTGTGCTCCACCACAACCAGAGGAAGAAATCTCTAATCTAATCTCTAATTCTTCAATCTGTAGTTTTATTTACTGAGTCTGGACTCTGAATCTGTTTGTTAATCCTCCATCATCCCTGAACGGAGCTCTTGTTCCCTTTTCCTACCACTTTAGGGTTAACTGTGAGCTGAACTGTGGTTAATGATTACTTTTTAACGGACATAAAAACACTGAGAACTGAAGCCTTTCCTTTAAAAAGCTTTTTCCTCTGTGCCGCGCTGACTTCAGGTGGTTTCAACTCAGGAAACTTAACCAACTTTTGGTCCCACTTCTATTTTTACAGGTACAAAAATTAACCTCTCGTGACAGTGACACTTTGTTCGGCAATAAATAAAAACGTGTTGATTAACGCCAGAGCTTCACAGTCAAGGTACACAGGGGGCTTGGATCAAGGCAATTAACACTTTTCAGTGTTTAATTTAATCACGAGGGGTTTAAAATTCATAACACAGAGCAAAGAGGACGTGCTCAGAAAGTGCCATGAGGTTTACAAAGTTTTACTTTTAGAGATGTGACACCAAGCTCAACACCTGAGGAAAGGGTTGGATTAAAAAAACAATAATGAAAAAGTTCATCTTCCTTTCTTCCTGCTGAGAATGGGTGTCTTACCGTTTCCGTCCACACATCCTCCTTTAAAGTCGCCCTCGAACCTCATCCCGTCAAAGCGAGTGAAGACGCCCACGCCTTGAAATTTGCCCTGCACAAATTCACCTTCATACCTGAAAGAAACATTGAAATGAAAAACCATAACCATGCAGAAAAGTGAGCTAAACGCTACAATAAAGCCAAGAACTCTGCCACAGTTTGTGTGAAAAGGGAAAACTCTAAAAACTATTTTGACTCGCTTCAAAAATGCGTTGGTTAAATGAAGCAGATGAAAGCAGCAGTAAATGTCTTTCATGCCTCGGCACGGAGGGCTCTGATGTCTGTTTGGGGAATGTTTTAAAGATAAAGACGACATTTCTCAAACTTCAGGCTGTAAGGCTCTTCAGACTCTAACAGCAAACTCACTCAGGGTTGAATCATAAACTATTTGGAGGTGAAAACTTCAAAAGCCCAAACATTTACAGAGAGTTTCAGAGTTTGATTTTGTTTGGTCACCATGTGAAATTATTCTTCAATAACCTGTAATATGTCAAATAAGGGCACCAATGTGATGTCTCTCAGTGAAATGAACAGCATTGTACTCAGAGGATCTCTTTCAGACTGAGATGAAGTTGGTATGGTAACTGAGCTACATCTCAACCAATCAACTGAGTCCAACTGAGCTCCATTCATTGCCTTTCTATCACTTCTATTCTACGACGATCCAGTCAAACCCATTTCATCCTATCCCATCCACACTAGAGTAAATAGCATTTATTTTTGCACATTTGTTTGTATTAAAATTACAGGATTAACAGGCTACAGCTTTAACAAAAAAACTAAACTGAAACAAAGTGTTTTCTTTAAAAAAGACATGTAAAAGTATTGTATAACTAAACTGTAAAAGCTTTTTAGCTGTGTTTTTAAATTATAAATGTATAAAATGGTGCAACTTTCTATGAGAATGCAAACAAGTCTGCCTCCTTTAAAACCACAAAGTGAAGTTGTTGGAACAGAAGAACAGCTAAAACTGGAATTTCAGGAGTTAAAGATGCAAACAGCGTCACATGACCAGCTGCACGGAACTCCTAATCAGTGTGTGACATCATCACGGAACTGCAGCAGCAGAGGGAGGATTCAAATTCACAAAAGTTTACAAACAACTCGTCATAAAGGCCAGAATGTTGAGATAATCTGTGTAAACATATGATATTTTTAGAGGAAATTTTGTCAGGAATCCGTTCATGTCATTTTTAGAGCTGTACGACTTTTACTTTTTTGTCTAGAGGCCCAAATGCATCAGCCTGGATGGAACATTGATCCTATTCATTCCTAACAGGGGAGCTGGGAGAGCTTCTGTAGGGTTCACCGACTTTCAGGGCTCGCCATCCTGCAACTGGGTCTGAAACGTAGAAATCCCGCACAGCTTTTGTAGAGCAGGGTCTAGTCTGTCATGTGAGTGAATTTCAAGCCGTCACCATTTATGGTTTCGGAGGAGATAATTTTTGCAGAAAGGGTAAAAATGCAGCGGAATCTTATTTTGAAAGGCAAATTGCAGGCTTCCTGTTGGAGATAGGTCAGAGGTATCAGTCGCCACGTATACATGGACCCAAATATTCCTCTTGCATTCGGTTTATTTGCTCAAATGGAAAGAATTTAACCTTTGTTTACACCTCATTCTGAAAGGAAAGAGCCAATCTGAATGGACATTTAATTGGTTTCACAGGGGTGGAATATTCCTTTCCCCAAACAGATTGAAGTATCATGTACCCACTCAAATGGAAAGTTGTCAGGGTGCGTTCTTTCAGCGCACGCTCAGATATGACGCAAGACTCAACTAGAGATGTTCCTCAATTCTAAAAATGGCGGCGAGCAGTAAGCACTGGACTGCTGCGGAAAGTTTGTTTTTGATCCAAACTTGGGCATGGGTTTCAAGTTGCTGCTTTAAAAAAAGCGTAGCAACTGTCCCAACAACTGTGATAAACAAACTGTCGTCCTCCGTCTTTGATAAATCTCGTGATGTTTACGTTTTCCTGCGCATGTCTCATTGACTCTTCTGTTTGATTACAGCGGCGCATGTAGACCAGAGATTGGAATATTCCTTTCCATGGACACTATTTTTTTCGGAAAAGTCATTCGGAAAGATTCCATTTGGAAAGATGAAAAACTCCTCATGTAACTGTGGCTAGTGTATGATTTTTGTGTCTCAATGAGACTGCTCACTTTGGGGGAGTTTAAACCAATTAAAAAAAAAAAATTGTGTAACAGATAATAGATTGTAATAGATACAATTTGACTCCATACCATTTTAATCCATTTAACAAATCCCATCCAGTGGCATGGAGTCTGAAATCAAATGGATTCAGGACCTTGTGAATCAGAATCAAAGTGCTGACACCCAGCCTGACACGCTCAATTTAGGAATAAAGTAAATATTTTCTGTATCTCTTAGGGTCACAGAGCCTCCTCTTCCATGAAATTCTCTTGGTATAAATAAATACTGCTCATATAAATGTTTTCAGACTCCATAATGATGCACATTCAAGCTGTGTGATTAAAATCTTTATCTGATGGGTGTTTTTAACCACAGGCTATCTGCTGATCTGCTTGTGGTTCGCTAACTCAACTTTGGGACGGAGGATGGCGAATTTGATTTTGTGCCCCCGTCCTGCTGATCTTCTGAGCTTCTCTGTTGGTTTTTAATGAAAGCACAGACTTGTTTTGTCAAATTCTGGAGCATGGAGAGGACTGAAGACGCTCGCTGATCTTTGCTGGTTACATGATTTATTAAAGGTTGAAAAGTCGGGTGAATAGGAAGTGAAGCACAGACCTGGAGCCGTCGGGGAAGACCAGCACCCCACAGCCGTTGAAGAGCCCGTTCTCGAACTGTCCGGTGTAACACGTCCCGTCGCTGAAGGTCAGCTGACCCAGGCCGTGACGCAGACCTGCAGCAAGAAATCATAACTGTTGAGACTGACTTCAAAAAAACATCAAAAATACAAAACGAAGACTTCAAAGAGGAAGTGTTTAACGTTCTTTAATCTTCATTTTGTCACATATCATGAAATAATTCACAGCTCACTGAATTCCTAATTTCTCCGTCTGAAACGCTTCTGTTGCTTTAAGGCTCCGCCTCCACAAACTGCCTCTCTCTGATTGGCCAGCCCTCTGGAGGCCAGGAGGCGGGGCCAGAGATTAAGGCGGACCTTAGTGTTTGAGGCCCTGTTTCTCCAATGTGTTATGTTACGTGATGACGTCATCATTTCAGAAAGCCCACGTGAAAATCTGGCGAAGGTCTTAAGAACGGAGCGATGTGATTGGTTTACAGGCAGGTTGAGGGATTTCTGTGGGGTAAACTTATCAATTTTACTAAGGATTAATTTCAAGCAATGACCAGTTTTATAGTGGCTTATTTGGCTGAAGTTTCACTTTCATTTCCAACAGGAAGTAAACAGATTCCATCATTTATTAAAGGGACGAACGATATATTGGTATCAATATCGGTATCAGCCGATATTTACTCATTAGCTGCTGGCATTTTTAGAGCATCTTGAACGATCTTTCAAGACCCAAATAATCTTGTTTTGTCTGATTATGTAAACACCAAAACTACCTAAGAGGAGCGGACTCTCTTCTTCAGTGATTTTTTCCTGTTTTTGATCCGGAAAACAGACAAATTGCACTTTTTTTGATCACGTTTATCCCAGGTGCTACATACTTTGTTCCTCTGTGCCGCTCTTTCTCTCTGAACTTCCTCGACACATCATCTCAGATTTTTTTTTTTTTTTTTTTACCACTACAGACATCGGTAAATTTTAGTTATCGGCCATAACAAAAATATTAATAGAATAGAATAGGATAGAAAATACTTTATTTATCCCCGAGGGGAAATTCAGGAGTCACAGCAGCATTTAAGAAAACAAAAGTAAGAAAGAGTATAGAAAGTGCAAAAATGTCCATAAGAAATTAGATGACGACATCCCGTCCACCACTCGTCCACCACTCTCCAGCCCAGCCAGCCTCCACCTCCACAGGGTCCAGGACTGAGCCTCCCCAGCAGTCTGTTTAGTCTCTGTCTCCTGGATCCTGTCTGCTCACAGCAGGCGAAGCTCCTCCGATGTGTCGCGGCGTCCGATGTCAGCTCAGTCAGCCACATCCGTGAACAGCATGATGCCGCTGGATTAGCACAGCTAGCTCATCCATCCCCCGGGGCTAGATCCCACGTTCCCAACAACGATGGATGGAAGGACAGGTCCACGTCGTCACCTCCCAGCTCACATCCGAGAACCAGCAGGTCGTCCTCACCTCCTCCTCCTCAGCTTGAGGGAAATCATCAAGCCCTACACCAGTTAGCATTGACATGCTACAGGCTGCTAACAGCTAATTTTGCATGTAAACAATGCAGCCATGGTTACATGTTGGATCTCCGGACAAACACAGGAGAAAAGTAGTAAAAAATATCGCCGAAGCCACAAAAAGTTTGGTGTCCGTGACCGACAATGAACCACACAAAGTGATGATCCACTCCAAATACAAAGATTACGAAAAAGAGACGAAAAAATTACAAGAAACGGACAAAGACGAGAGAGCTGCTGCAACAAGCAGCTACTTGGGTAGCGCCTAGCGCTATTAATATTATATATTAGTATAATAATAGGTATAATAATAATAGGTATATATAATATATATATATATTATATATACCTATTAATATCGGATACCGGTATCGGCTAAAATTTTCATATCAGTGCATTCCTAATTTATCTAGCTCAAGGGTCTTCAACCTGCGGCTCTGGAGCCTCATGCGTCTCTTTAACTCCTTTGCAGTGGCTCCTTGTAGCTTTAAAAAAAAATATTAGGATAAAGAATTTTTATCTTTCCTACAGAGGGTATTGATGATTAAAGACACTGACACTAAATAAAATCATGATTCAACATTTTATTGAACTAAATCTACATCACTTTGTGCAATAAAGCTTTCAATTTTAAAAGAAATTTTTTTTTTACATTTTTGCAAATTATTTGAATTCCATTTCTGTAAAACAATGAAATTTTAACAATTTTTACAATTTATAAAATGAATAAAAATTAATATAAAATTAATATAATTTTTTTTTTTTTTCGCAAAAATATAAAACTTTGGCAAATTTTTCACATTTTACAATTTTGAGGATTTTTGCAATTTCTTGCAGATTTTTTAAATTTCTTTAAAAAAAAAGTGGAAATTTTTGAAATTCTAAAAGTTTTGAAAAATTTTGCAACCTGTTGAAATTTCATAAATTTTTGCAGATTTATGAAATATATGATATTATACTTTTTTTTTTTTACAATAATTGAAATCTTTTTAAAATCAAAAAACAAGACATCATGTTCGGTTTTATACACACAAAAAACATCTTGTTTATAGAGAAGTATAGTTTACTAGATGTGTAGAATTTCATACACTTTTTTGTCTTTACTGTGAAGATAAAGTAGATTTTGTGGCTCCTGAATGACTTTAATCCAGGTGAGCTGAGGAAAAATAGCTCTTATGAAAGTAAAGGCTGCAGACCCCTGATCTAGCTAAAAGTGGAAGTCATGTGTTGGAATTTACAGTTTTTGTTCTGTCCCATTTCTCTAACGCCCTTCGCTCTTCAAAATGAACACAAGGAAACATGTTTGTGTTTATTTTTTTCAGCATTATTTGTTCAAAATAATCATTAAAATATGACAAATTTAAAAAAAAACTGTAAATCAGCAATGGTTTGCTCCAAAGTCACATGACCCAAATCAGCTGAGGTCCCATCCTCTTTGGTGTGAACCTTGAAGAAAGTGTGTCATGTTTCAGCTCCTCCTCATCAATGTTTCATCAGAATGATTGTCTGTACATGGGGCGCATTTACTGATCATCAACTGTGTTACCAACATTTTCTGCTCTTCTTACTATAGATGTTATAAAGAGCAAACTGTGAAGAAAAGGAGCAGAAATATGAGCAGATGGAGGTCAGGTGGTGCCATGTTCAAGCTCTGCAGTTAGCACAAGGGACAAAACATGGAGGAAATGTCGACTGTGTTAGCGTCACTAAATGTAGAGTTGTAGAGACAGGTTTCTCTCTTCTTGTCCTGTCAGCTGGTTACTGAGATTTTTGAGACATAATTCTTTTACATTTTGTCTAAACTGTGATATAAATGATGAGGGACATTTCTAGGGAGTGTAGTCTGACAGAGAAATGTGGAATAACTCTAAATTCAGACTAATATGGATTGATGTTGAAAAAATAGTCACCTTTTTAAAACATATGCTTGTGGAAAGACAGGGGTTGGGTGATGAATTCCTTTTATTGATTGAATTGTAATTGCATTTCAAGATGATTTAAAGAAAGAAATGAAAATCCACATCCTCTCTCCAGTCCCCCCCATCAAAGAGTCCTTTTGTACTTCAAGGATCTGATCCTCATACTGAGGCTGTGGAACAGAAATGTACATCAGAACCGCTCAAGGACCATTTCTATTTGTGTCGTACTTGAATCAAGACAGTCCTCATGCTGAGTCTTGCTTCGTTGCTCAGACTTTGTTACGGCTCCAACAATCGTTTTCTGAAAGCTGCAGATTCTCTCCTTGAAAACACAACGGATACGAACGTTTGTTTTCATCTGCGTTAGACCTTCAACCGTGCCCCGTCTGCTCTCTTCAGCTTCCCAACTATCTCTCTTTAAACAGACTCTTAGGCATCAATGGGTCCACAAAATATCAAGAGGAGCCATAACATTTGTTGGCCTCATGTATGAAGGCTAAAGCCCTCATTGCAGAGGTCGCTAGTTCAACTCCTCTCCTCTCTACTCTCCCCACATTTCCTGTTTCTCTTCAGCTGTCCTACCTAGTAAAGGCCAATATACTAATTTATGACCACGTCCCTCTTAATTAACCAATAACTAGTTGCTAGGCGCCGCCCTGTTGGCTAAGGCTGTCTTTTGCAGCAGGTCTCTCTCGCTATCTGATCGCTCAGAGACACCATAGGCCACTAGCAACGTCACATTTTCCAACACACTTTCTGTAATTTTGGGCTTTGTTTTGGTCTTTGTCTTTCCTCCCAGCCCACAAAATGTGATATCTAATGACCAAACCTGTTCTTAGTAGAGCTTGTGAACGTAAAATCCTGACCTAAAACGAGCTGTTTGGATTTTGGGGATTTGCCGACGTCAGCGATTCCCTTTTTTGACCAATCAGGAGCAAGTCTGACCTGATTGGTCCACCCGAGCAGATACCCCCAAACCCCCTCCCAGCAGCAGATACCCCCTCTCCCCTCCCCACTCAAAGTTGAAGAGCCATCACTGCTCTGTTTTTGTCTGTAAACAGCCACATAGCTCCATGCTCAAGCTTCCCATCTCTGAAGAAGACAGACTAAGTGTCTAGAGTTCATTTATCAGGAAATGTTCCAGCTACACTCAGTAAAACTGAGCATGTGTGTGCTAGTCACTTCACGGCCGACTGCTTTTCCAACTTTGGACAGTCCAACAGAGGGCTAGCCAATAGACTGGTCCTGAATCCAGGCGCATTACCAACCATCCTCCAACAAACCTGGGACCCTGGAAATGTGAGTATTTTAAATGCTGTGTGCTGTGGAGCAGATGGAAGAGCTTTTCCTCAGTGTCCCCCCTGTCTCTGTGTTAGCTAAAGGATGCTAACTTTAGCTGCGGTTAGCCTGTTGTTTTAGCCTGTAATGTTACGGTAAACGAGCTTCTCTGTTTTCTAAACATTGTGCACTCGGAGCTCGTGGCGCCGCTCTCAGTGACGTGGAAGAGCGGGGCGGTATCAGCGGTGGCTCATTTACATATGAAGGCCACGCCCACTAAATCAGAGCGTTCTGAACAGAGGGGCTATGAGAGCCTGGAAACAATGCTGCTGTGCTTGATTTATTGGCTTTTTGGACCAAAACATGTTACTACCATTTCATGAAGACATCAATGATCCAGATTAAACTGCAGAAAAGGAGCAGGATATGGGAGCTTTGAGGTTTTTGGAAAGTGTCCTGATATAAAGTTTGTAGTGATTTGGTGCTATAAAATTAAAGACTGACTGATTGATTCTGCTTATCAATCTGATTCATCACCGATTCCCATTTTAATTCCTCCCATGAATCTTCTCTGTACAAAAAATAGCTTTTCAGGTTTACGATCAACAACATTTTATTAAGTTTATAAGTAAATTAACACAGTAGTGATCACTGGATCGGGGAATCTGTGGATATCTCTGGATGTTAATAAATAAAAAATCCATCTATAACGTGATGTTGATGTACTGTTTTGTTATATGTTATTGACTGGAGTAGGCCATCTAGTGTCTCAAAGTGGTCATAGCAAAGCTTTCAGCTGTTTGGAACATTGAGCTTGCCGTAGCGATGCAGTAGTCAGCCATGAGTCTTTACGAACCTTTTCTTCTATCTCGTCTGTTTGTATTTTGAAATTTGGAGTTTTCGGTTTTGTTTACAGAGAGTATACCGTATACGTTAGCATCAAGCTAGCACTCTCTTTTTCTATATGGTTTTTAGTCCATTAGAGGATGTTTAAAACGGTGAATGTTTTTAATATGAATCTGGTTTGAGAGAGTAAAACTCCAAGCTGAAAATCCTGAATCAGAGTTTTTTGGGAAACTGTTATCATCCGCTAGCTAAGCTAAGCTAAGCTAGCAGGAGTGACTGGTTGATGTATGGTCCTGCAGCTCCAGCGTAGTGTAAATAATTAGTAATGGAATGCAATTTTCCTCCAACTGCTTTTCCTCAAATAACAAAAAATGAATAAATGTGTGCAGAGAACTTCAGTCAGATTTCTTCTTCGGAAAAAAACACTAGATTCACAAATAACTTCTCAAAAGCTTTAATTGTCTCAGGCTGGTGTTAAGCTGCACAAAGTGAAACATCCAATTAAATCTGCAAATCATTTAATCTCTCCATGAATCCTAATTTGAAGACTTTGTCTTGCTAACAGTTGGAAACTGTTAAAATCAGATTTTTAGAGATGATAATTACATCATTATTTCACTGAAACGTCTCAGTTAGCAGATTTGATATGGCGCTAAAAGCAGAAGATGATCTGCTCTCCTTAATTCTCCATCTCTTTAAATCTTCCCACAGAGGTGAGACCTCATCCTGCCCTCCAAATTCTTCGGCTAATTTTCAGGATCAGCAGCGTGCCGGCGGAGAAAGAGACAAAGAAAAAGACGGGAGGGGAAAAGAGAGAAGTGAGCATTCCTCCTTCCTTGCCAGCCTCTATTAGCAGGCCCAGCGGGAATTAGGAGAATAACTGGATGTGAGGCACAGTTGGACGCGGGCTCGAGGAGGTCCCGGGTCTCTCCGAGCAGCTGTAAGCGAGGAATAGGATTTACCGCAAGCTCGCCAAGTGGCGTGAAAACTGGTGGAGGGGAGAGGAGTGAGGACGATCTGGGAGCAGGGGATTGGGATTTACAGGAGGGGGAGGACAGGGGTGAGGCAAGGGTGAGCCCAGGGAGTGTTGTCCCTTTGCTCCCAGCTAATGGCAAAGTAAATTAGGCAGTCCATCTGTCAGGGCTGCTTAAAGTTCTGCTCTGGGCCTAATCTCAGCAGGGTTTTCACGGGAGATTTGGCGATGAGATTTGGCCCAAACTAAATCTGGAGCTGTGCAGAGCGTTTCAGAGTCTCCGTCTCCCCCTCGAACCTCCCGCCTCCACACGGGCAGATGTGTGGAAGTGAGTTTGCGTGCACAAGTCGGACTCGATTAAGTCTATATGGGAATAAAAAAAGAGGGCCAACAGGGGCTTAAATCCAAACCCTGCAGCCCGCGGGGGGTCAGAGCAGCCAGTGAAAGCCCCGAGGTGGGAATTTCACAGAGTGTCAGAGAGGGTGGAGGGAAATTCACAAACTGAAGCAAAAAGCATCAGAAATTAAAAAAGAGGAGCATCAAAGTGTAGATTATTGAGATTTATATATATAAAGTGATGTACAGATAGCAGATGAGACCATTTTTAAATCTTTTACTTGTAGTATGTAGTATGTAGTATGGCGACGGACTCGTGCTCTGACACAGGTTCAGCACAGCTGCCAACGCCATTCTCCTGCCTCTTATTGTGTGTTTACACCAAAAGAGGCAAAAGCGTCACCAGATGAGAAGTTGAGCCTTGGTCAACTTTATGCTAATTAGCTATGACACAGTTCAGCAGCAAACTGTGGCAACCAATCAGAGAAGAGACGTCCTTCGACCGAGCAGGCCCTAAATAACAGCGCATGTAACTTTGGTTCCTAGTTCCATCGTGGACACAGAAAAGCTCATAAACTGTGTTCAGGCTCATCCTGTTCTTTTTAACATCCACTTTTTTAGCTACCAACAACAACAACAACAAAAAATTTGTGTCGTGGAGGAGGTAGATTGTTCTGGTGAGTTAAAAAAAATGTGCAGTAACAGCAGAAAATAGTGAAGTGAAGTGTAGTCTGTGGCAAAGACGTAGCCTAGCCTAGCATGCTAGCATTTCTAGCTTCATCTGAATGAGATGACACCAGGGCTCCAGACTAACTTTTTTCACCAACGAGGTTTACACCGGGGGTGCAGGTTACTTTTATTACCAAAGAGTCTCTGCTGGATCCTTCTGGATCCTTCTGTGGATGGCTTCGTACCGGACTGTGAGCCAGGATCTGAACGGACGCCGGTAACCTGGTTTTCACTTGCCTGTTTTGGGCGACCTTTTTTCTTCCTTGAGGATTTATCTTTCGTTTCTTGTGGATCAACGTCGTTTTGTGTTGCGGACTTATGAGGATCGGAAAAAAAACAGGAGTAAAGGAGCCTTTAAAATAGTGTGAAGAAGGACAGCTTGTATTTTTACGTTAGTTGGAACTTTTTCATGATTTTGTTTTTATGAACATGAACTGCGCATGCGTGTTATGATATTAGAAGAGGAGAGAAGAAAGTCGCCAGCACGTCTCATCAGTCGTGGGTTGTGGGATCCTGTGGCTTGTTTTCTAGAGATTAGTTGCCTATTTGGGTTTGCTTTGCTGCCTGTATGATCCCTGATTATCTTCGAGCTCTCCACTACGAGAAAAAAACACGGCATGTTTTTAACTTTCACTTGCTTTTCTGCGCGCCCTGCCCCCCCTCTCTAAATACCGTTCCGTCACAGAAATCAGCTGTGAACTGCTCAAAATATGAGTTTGATGCTTTTTTAGAGCTGAATACCTAAATTCTGCGAGCTGGGTTATTATCAGTAAACAAACCCAAATCCAACACATTTCAACCAGACCCCAGGCTCAAAGACAGAAGTCACCAGAGTCTTTTCAGCACGACCAACATTATCCAGGTAGCTGATTTATGGTGATGAAAGTAATATTATCTCCAACTTTAGTTCATGATATTTTCAAAGTGTAAAATAATGTAATATAATATAATATAATATAATATAATATAATATAATATAATATAATATAATATAATATAATATGATATAATATAATATAATATAATATGATATAATATAATATGATGTATTATAATTCAATATAATATAATATAATATAATATAATATAATATAATATAATATAATATAATATAATAAAATATAATATAATAAAGTGAAATATAATATAATATAATATAATATAATATAGTAAAATATAATGTAATATAATATAATATAATAAAATAAAATATAATATAATATAGTAAAATATAATATAATATAATAAAATATAATATAATATAGTAAAATATAATATAATATAATATAGTAAAATATAATGTAATATAATATAATATAATAAAATAAAATATAATATAATATAATATAGTAAAACATAAAATAATATAATATAATATAATATAATATAATATAATATAATATAATATAATATGATAAAATTTAATATAATATAATATAATATAATATAATATCATATAATATAATATAATATAATATAATATAATATAATATAATATAATATAATATAGTATAATCAGCCAGTTGAATAAATCTGAATGAATTATTTTAGTGGAACTAAAAATATGTAACTACATAAAGTTTGGTTTGAAATATAAGGTTCGCTCAACTTTACCTGATCGAGATTTCCCCCTTTTTGCATTGAAATTTTAAAAATCCAACTGAAAGGTCTGCTTGAATCATTAAACTGATGTCATTTTATTTATCAAAGGGTTGGATTTAACATTTATATAGTGATTTAGAGGAGAAATCAGAATATTGAGATATATATCGTGTATAGAGATATAGCCTACAAATATCAAGATATTGGATTTTGGCCATATCGTGCAGCCCTAGTGTAAGAGCACAGCCCTAAAAAAATTCTTCTTTTTCATGGAAGAGCACTTTAAAGTTGTCTCCCAGCTCCAAGTCATGGTTTCAGAGTTAAGAAAGTCAAGAAAATTAAATTTAAACGAGTGATTCATGGCAATGAATAGTGAGTCTACTTAGTTCAGGGACAGATCAGCATTGGTTTGTTAAAGTAAGGGACAGTGATTTCCTCCCCGTCTCCTCAGATTTGATCCCTCCAGGCTCTAATCTGTCGCTCAGCTCCTCGTAACGCCTCCCTCCAATCCAGTGTCGGGTCACGGTCTCAGGCTAATTACGCTTCAGCTGAATTTGTCCGGCTTTTATGTCAATCAATAGCGGTAATGCATAGATGTTAAACGACTACATGGGCAAAGTACAGTAGTAAATGGCCTCTGCTGCTACAATAGATGTAGCGCCTGACTTCCTGTAACCTGATAGCCCCCGGTGCCTGTCTTCAACCGAGCGCTCCTCTGAATTATTCATGTGACACCATAGACCTCTGTCCGACACACACCTCTGTGTTTGTGTGCAAACAGTGGGCTGGCACGCATGGACGCAGAGACGAGGAGCACGACTAGGATCTGTCTGTGTTCACGACAACATCTCCTAGCACACACACTGAAACAACACACAGAAACAACACACTGAAACACACCAAGTATTGTGCTGGAGAAATTCAACTTCTGATAGAAAAATAAAAATCAATAAAATGTGTAATTGTGCGTTTTTTGAGATGAACTCTGGGAAAAATAAAGGCGAGGTGTTGGCGGATGTATTCCCAGGTGTGCTCAGCTCTGCTTACACATGCAGCTGTAAAACGAGGAAGGACACTCAATTAAAATGTTGTTAACAGCAGGTTTATGAGCCAATGTGTGAAGAGGGAGCCTGATACGGACAAACAAACACCTCCCGTGATGAAAACTGTCTCGTTGTTACATTAAAAGATGCTCAGAGAGGAGTGAGTTCGTTCAGGAGAAACCCTGAGTTTGGAGTATTTGAGCTTTTTTTCACGCTGGCTGCAGGTTTTTCCAGTTTTTACAGATAAAATCTCACAACACAGTCCCACTTCTGCACATCCAGCGAAGACATGCACCAGCTATTTCCATCCCTCTGAGAAAACACCGCTGTGTGCTAAACCTGGGCACATTAGAGCTCATGGCAGCCAAACCAGTTTAACAGTTTTTTCTCAAACCGTGCAGAGACCATATGTTTCCCCCCGCAGACTCCTGCTGCTTTGGTGCCAAACTTTTGTTCTCTGTTTAACCTTGCCCTAAAGGTTGTCAGAGTGTTTTTGTCAAACTGAAAATACTGGTTTAGGTAGTGTGATATCCTGTCTCAGCGGGCGCTCTGGCACCAGATGGTCTGTGTGTGTGTGTGTGTGTGTGTTTTCTGTGGAAGCTGATTTCACTTTGACACTTTTTTCCCAGTGTATTAGCTACGATCTGCACGGCTGCAGGTTTGTGTCGGAGACGAGGAGGGATTCAGTGACACATTTACCCCTTTCTCCCCTTCTGAATCCAGGGCAACAGCAGGGGGCGGTGTACCACACACGCACGTCTACGGTAATACCAAACAGGGATGGGCGAGTATCGGTATCAGGTTAATACCATCCTTAATTTAAGGTATCAGTACTCGTAAAGGTGACCAATACCAGCAGCCGATACTCAAGTCCTCCTTGCCAGTAGATGGCGCTACATTACAGCGGTTTGACATCACGGCAAACACTGTTCAGACTATTAATATGAATGAACCAGGGAGAGTTGAAAATTAAACTATTTTATTCTGCACTTTAGTTTATTTAAAAAAAATACTAAAACTCTTAAAGTTGGTTGGGTTTTGGGCACTTATGATTTTTTTTAAATCTTATTGTTTAAAAAAAAAAGAAAAAGAAAAAAAGAAAAACTCAGAGTAAGTTGTTTTCATTTTATTCTTGACTTAATTGCAGAGTGACTGTGCTAGGCTTGTCACGATACTGGATTTCTAACTTCGATACCATATTTTGGAAAATATTGATTTTCGATCGGTGCAAAAACTTCTCTTTTTCTTTAATGAACAGTACAGAACACATTTACATCATTTAAATCAGTGCAATTGTACTGAGGAAGTACTGAGGTAGATATTTATTTACAACAGTAATTTTTCAGTAATAAACTAAGTACCATACTTTCTGGACTATGTCACTTTTTTTAAGTCGTATCAATCAAAAGAAAAAAATGTGTCATGAAGATGAAAACAGCAGATAGGCTATAAGTCACACTGGACCATAAGTTTTATTTATTTAGAATGATTTGGTTTGTTTACAGTATTTCCAGAGTGAACTTTTTACATATAACTTTGATAAATGTTTGTACATTAGGAGGTTTAAATATTGTTCCTACAGCTCCTCGTATCTGTGACCAGTTTCTCTACATGCACTCCTCTCCTCTCCTCTCCTCCCCTGCTCTAGGTGAGTGTTTCTGGTGAGATCGGTGCAGGGTGAGATTAAATGAGCTCCATCCGACAAACGTCCTCACTTTTAAAAAGTTACAGGAGTTTTTGCGCTAGTTTGTGACTTAAACCCTGGAATCTGTTTACAATAGAGAGCCAAAAAGACGTGAGTGAAGTTTTAAATCACGTTATCAGGAGCTAAACACCGGGAGCTGTCAGGCTGTCCAAGACGGAGGCTGGAGACGAGCGCGTCCAATGAGCAAACACTGTGTGCAGGCAGTGCTCATGGGAGTTGCAGTGCCGTAGTCTCATACTGCAATGGGTTTAGTATTTCAGATGCCGTTTCAGAAAACTACAGTTAAATAATTCAACCTGCCAAAATGGCTAATAGGAGTGACGGTGTTACCCGCTACAGCTGGAATCCAGTGTAAGCTAGCGTCTCTCTCTCTCTCTCTCTCTCAACTACGAGGCAGGACCCAGGGAGGGAGGGGCTGCATACACTCTGTGCGCTCTGTGTGTATGTTTTGACGCCAGCACGTCTAACCAGGGAAAGATGTTGAGTACCGATTTATCGATACTAGGGGAACTTTATATTGAATCGTTTGCTAAATTTCAGGATCGATATTTACCGATAAAATGATACTTTTGACAACACTAGACTGTGCTGTCTTTCTTTGTTTTCTACTTCTCTGCTGAGTTTGGCCAAAACGTCACACTAAGAATAGTTCATCACAGGGTTACCATGGTGATCTCTGTGCGATGTTTACTTTGTTTTATTAGTATTTGGGTTCCCTAATTTTTATTTATATATTATGTAGTGTAAAAAAATATTTGGAACTGGGATTTTCTGCATGGCATATTCCAAAAAAAGAAAAGAATAGATAAATAAAATAAAATAATGATGCACGATATATTGGTATCAATATCGGTATCAATATTGGTATCAGCCGATATTCACTCATTAGCTGCCGGCATTTTCAGAGCATCTTGAAAAATCTTTCAAGACCCAGATAATCTTGTTTTCTCTGACTATGTAAACACCAAAATATAATAATATATTATTAATAATTAACATTGGATATCAGTATCGGGCAAAGTTTTCATATCAGTGAAACCCCAAAAATGATGAATCATACCAATGCCAGGATGTTTTGTACTCAGGACCCTAGCAGAGCTGGTTCATCTCTGCATCTCCACATGTAGGTAAGAAATTTTCGGAGGCACATGACACAGAAATTTTCTGCCTGAAAAAGGCTGCTAAAATTTATCTGAAAGCTGGACAGACCTCACGGACAGGTCTAGCATAAACCAAGCCTCATCTGGCACCAGATCTTTGTGTTTTTACCACCAGAAATAAAAAATTCATCAATGTCTTGTTAAACTAACTATTCACCACCTCTTGTAATAAAGCATTGATTTTTTTTTAATTTTGCAATTTTTTTGTAATTTTTCAAGCATAGAAAAATAGTTAAAGGTTTTGAATTTTTTTTTTTTAATTACTGCAAATTTTGAAAATTATTAAAAATCCTTTTCGTTTTTTTTAATAATGTGGAATTCTTCAATTTTTAAAATTAAGAAATAAATGAATAAATAACAATCTTTGTATATTTTTGATGAGATTTTTTGCAAATTCCTAAAATCTCAAGATCTTGGTGATGTTCTGGAAATGTTGGCACATTTTTTAAATTTAATAGTTTAGAAAAAAATTCAAATTTTTGACATTTCAATTATTTTCAAAAAGTATCACATTTTATTGAAATTCCATGAATTTTGCAAATTCATAAAATTTATGACATTACAAATTTTACATTTTTTTTGTCAAATTTTTGCTGATTTGTTTAAAACAAGACACAAAGACATCACATTTAAATTTTATAAACACACAAAGAGTTGTTGTTTAGATAACTATTTACTAGATTTTTACTGCGTTTATAATTAAACAAGCTTAGGGGAAATGGCTCTTATGAAAGTAAAGGTTGCAGGCCCCTGATCTAGATCAGTGTGTGTATTTTTATACAACGCAAGTGTTTTCCTGATGTAATAAATTTACCAATTCTGAACCAGGGAAAAGGGGTTAAAGGGCACATGCACATTTTTCATTTCTTTATTTTTCCAACGGGAAAACTTCTGGTCACTCTTTAAAAGCTGCTGCAGGTGGTTTGGTCACAGCTTGATCACTTGCTCGGTGAGGTTTGGTCACACAGGGCTCCTGTCAACCTAAAAACAGCTGAACCAGGTCTTTGCTTCTGATGTAGTTTGCCAAAAAAATCATTTCTATACAAACAGAACTCTAAGAAGAAAACAATGTGCCCTACTTTCTTAATACCAATGTCTCCAAACTCAGAACTTCATCTGAATTGAATGTGAAACTAGAAGCCTTGTTACACTGTCCACACACTTGGTGCCACACTGTGAACTCCTCCTGAACCTCAGGGGTACAGACAGTGGGTGAGCACAGTCTCAATCTGTGCCGCTCTCTTCAATCGTATCACCTAAAGCTGCCTTCTGGGTTTGTCTTTTAAACACACTAAAGTTGTGTTTGCATTCAGAGCTGCACACCAAAACAAACAGCGTGTCGCCTGGAGGTTCTTACAAACATGATTTATGCACTGCCTAACTTATAAAACATTTACAAATCAAAGTTTTCTCTGCGAGTTCAGAACCTGCTCTGTTTACATCCTGAGGCTCAGCGACGATTCAGCCAGATTTCAGCTCCTAGCTCTCCCGCCACAGCGTCAACACATCACATTTCTTTACAGATAGAGGAAGTGAAACTGTGGTCTTCAAGTTTCACACACACGCCTCTCAGTCGTCTGAGAAAAAGGGTCTCATCTGCTGCATGTCTGTGGCATTTTATACATATGGAGTTTTAGTATCCCAGCATGCTGTGATGTGTCTCTCCTGCTGGGCTGCTGTCAGTCACACGCTAAAGGGAGAAATGCAAATGCTAAAGAAACTACCTCAGTGCGCAGAGAGCTGCTGGCAGACAGGATTCAGATTTACATCCAGCATCAGAAGAGACTCGATACGATATGAACGTCCCCGTCTTATATTCACCACATCATGACTCGAATGTTAGGAAGCTTTGAGTTTATGGTGATGTTCTCAGAAAAAGAGGAGCCCATGGATTCCAACTTCACTCAGTGTTTCCCACAGGATTTTGAGAGACTGTGGTGGCAGAGTCGCTGACCCTCGGCGGTTTTAATGTGTGTGTACGATTTTAAGCGCGATGTATCGCCCTTACAGTAAGTGCAGTTTGGGACCATGGACATGAACGTACGCTGATAAATAAGAACTTACAAAGGCATATCAGAAATATTTTAAATTTGATTCAGAAACAAAACCAAAAACTCACTTACTCACAATATTTTGAAAAATTTACTGAACAGCATTTCAACAACAGGTTATTTACACTATTTCCATGATCTGTGATCCATTATCAGGCTACTGAGACTGTAGCCTACCGTTATTCTTCTTCTCTGTTGTCCGTTGTGTTTTCATTATTTATTTTTCTACAGTGACTGCAGAAAATAGTCTAAATAAATAAAGATGCCTAAATTTGCTGAGGCCCACTTCATCACAAAATGTAGCCTAAATCAATGCAAGATCATTTTCTGACTGATATTTCCTGATATTGCTGTGTATCTGGCTTTGAGAGAAATTCAGCTTCTTCCATGCTCTCTCCGTATGTTGTTCACCGTCTTACGCTGATGTCGCTATAAAATCCCACAGCGCACATGGCTACTTAATATGCACGTACTGATTTGCATTGACCATATATGGTTATGTTCGGGCGTGCTGAAGGCGGTAAAAGAGGTGTGTTCAAGTCACCGCATTTACGCTGGCCTCGGCGCGGTGTGGTTTATCACAGGGAATAGCGTGCAGCCGTGTGTACACAGAGTTTGATAGATCTGAAAAGAGTGTATATATTTTGGTCGTATGCATGTTTTGCCTTTTCGTCGTAAGTGAAACTTAAGAGGACTTTTACATGCTGTAAAAAATGAGGCCCCAGGAGAGGAGACTATGAAATAATAAGCCGCGTCAGCTCGTTGGGATGGTAACAGGTGATTGTACTGTGTGCCTGCACTGACTCTGAATGCGCTATGATATTAAAACAGTGTGGTCTCTCTCGTCATTGAAACTCTGGAACCGAGACGTGCGCGGTGCAGCCGTTCCTCTTCCAGTGAAGGGAGGCAGACAGCGCAGTGAGCTACTGTGGCCACGGCTGCAGTTAGCATGAGCGCTAATGCCCAAAAAAGACGTTGCACGTACCTCAGAGTCAGACTCCCCGCTCCTGTGTCTCTGGAATCTGGTTTGCGTCAAACGTATCAGCGACGTGTATGAGCGTGACCAGTGCGCGCGCACTCTTGTTCTTGCTTGTTTACGTGCGGTAGGAAATTACAGCTGTGCAATGATCTGACCGAGTGACGGATCGTATTTTTTCTCCATATGAGACTGTGGCGGGGCCAAATGAGACTGTGGCGGGCCGCCACAGTCTCATTAATTAATGGGAAACACTGTCACTGATAGCATCTGTAGCTAGAGGAGCTACGTTAGCTAACATTACCAGGAGAGGCGTCCCAACTCTTTTCAAAGAGGGACACATTTGATTTATGAAATGACCAAGGTTCAGCAGCTCTACCTGCCATGTTCATTAAACCCTTAAAGAGACTGTGAGGAGGATCTGTTTTAATCTGACTGCAGCGCCACCTTTGGGCCCAGAGTCTCACTCACACCGTTGTGAAGACATGACTCTTAACAAGGTGTGTGTTTACATCTTTTTCCCAGATCCAGCTCCATGAGGTAAGGTATTTATCATCGGTTAAGTAGAGCTACAATTTGAAACCTGACAACAAGCTAACTTTGTCATTTTGTACCGTAGTTTAGTAGCAGCCATATTTCTCTCTCCTCACAGCCCGGTGCTCTGAGAAGTGTCTGTAACGTGTAACGTTAGTGAATCCTGGTTCTGTCCTACCAGAGCTCATCTACCAACTCCAGCCTCACCAAGCAGAGCTAACATAACCTGGCTCTTCATTTTATTGATAGACTCTCAAGTTTGAACAGACCACTGCAGAATAACTGCTGACTGTGGGTTGGAGGCAACATTAGCATAAACACTTTGGACGGTGTTTTAGTCTTCAGCTCAAGTTTTAGCCTTTAGCTTGTGCTTTAGCGTTAAGTGAGTGCATACCTTTTTAGCTTGTGTTTTAGTCTTGAGCTAAAGTTTTAACCTATGGCTTGTGTTTGACCCTTAAGTTTGTGATTAAGCCTAAAGCCTGTGTTTTGGTCTTCCGCTTAAGTTTTAGCCTTTAGCTTGTGTTTCAGCCTTTATCCTGTGTTTTAGCGTTAAGCCTGCTTTTTAGCCTTTAGCTAGTGTTTCAGCCTGACGCTTGTGTTAATCCTTAAGCTTGTGTTTTAGCTTTCAGCTTGTGTTGTAGTCCTCCACTTCAGTTTTAGCCTTTAGCCTGTGTTTTAGTGTTCAGCTTTAGTTTTAGCCCTTAGCTTGTGTTTTAGCTTTCAGCTTGTGTTGTAGTCTTCCACTTCAGTTTTAGCCTTTAGCTTGTGTTTTAGTCTTTAGCCTGTGTTTCCACCTTAACCTCCTGACTACCAGGAAAAAAAATACTGTCCAATCACAAAGATTTTAAGATTCTCCAATCTTTGTGATGTCATCAGAATACTAAATACATTTTTTTGAAAAAAAAAGTTTTTATTTCTCGGATACATGTGTCTACTACAGAGGACATGAGAAAGCTGAACATGTGAAACTGAACCTTGATGGCAATCATTTAGTGCCAAAGAAAATAGCAAAAAGTGGATATAAGAACGAGTTTAACCGTCCATTTTCCTTTTTGTTTTGCTTTTTTGTGCTTGTTGGGTTTAATACTTCAAAAAGCAGTTCCTCTTATTGGAAACACAAAGGAAACTTTGCACTTTGTGAACATTAAATATGTTTTGCCCTTGCTGCTGGATCTGCGACATCTTGCTGCATATGTTTTTGTCTCCATTTCTGGAAGATAGATGGCATGTTGGTGTTGTACTCAGCAATCGTAAGGGGCCTTGACACCTGGACAAACCTTCAGTCTTTCTTGGACCTTTTCTACAAAACAAACTGAAGGTGTACTTTGGATTTTTGCTCCACAGTTGACACCAACTGGACTTGGATGTGGACCGTTCTGTCGTCTGACACCTGCTTGCCCTGCCTGAGTTTCATCCTCAGAGCTCTCTGAATCATCTTCCTCTGCCTCTGCATCTTCTTCATCAGACAACTCAATATCTGAGTTTCTATCAACAACTGCAGTAAAATTCTCTCTGCTTCTGAGAATGAGCCCCTTTCTTGTCATTTGAAAAAGACAGAACAAAATGAAGTAAATAACTACTATTGTCCACTACAGGTGACAACTTGGAAGATATTCAGGTTTAGAAATGTCCTAAAATTTGAACTACTGGTAGTCAGAAGGATATGTTTGTGTATAAGTTCTTACCTTGTGTTTTAGCCTTTAGCTTGTGCTTAATCCTTAGCATTTAGCTTGTGTTTTAGATTTTAGCTTGTGTTTTAGTTTTTAGCAGCTGTTTAAGTCTTTAGCTTGTGTTGTAGCCTTTAGCTTGTGTTTTATCCTTAAGCTTGTGTTTTAGTCTTAAGCTTGTGTTTTAGTCTTAAGCTTGTGTTTTAGCCTTTAGCCTGTGTTTTAGACTTTAGTTTGTTTTTATCTTTAAGCTTGTGTTTTAGTGTTCAGCTTTAGTTTTAGCCTTTAGCCTGTGTTTTAGTCTTTAGCTTGTCTTTTAGCCTTTAGCCTGTGTTTCAGCCTTTAGTTTGAGTATTAGTTCTTAGCTTGTGTTTTAGCCTTTAGCTTGTGTTCTATCTCTCTCTTGTTTATCTTTTTTTCTGCTCTTCTGTCCTTTTACTGTCTGACAGTTAGGCTCCAGTGTCCACCATCACTACAAAATGAATCACAGAAATCGTTTTCAGCAGAGAGAAACACAGATCTCTCTTCTCTCTGCTAAACTTCATCAGCCGGCGTGGTGTTGTCATAGAGACTTCGGTACTGTCCAAACCTGATCAAGAATCTAATAAGTAGCATTTAGAAATAACCTTAATCGGATCAGATAATCTCATTTTAAAGTGTAGATTAGGATCAGGCAGAAATCTAGAAGGAAGACTTTTTTCGAGATCACTCGGAAACTCCGCACAGGGACTTTAAGTAACATATGAATGCTTAATTTATAGACACTTTCTTTTCTTTTCGTGATGTCTCATCAATAAGTGTACTCAAACCTACTTGTACCATCATTACTCACTTTTGAAATCAAACTGTCAGAAGTTTTTATGGTAGGATCGGGATCTGGATTTTATCCATATTGTTTTTCATATTCTGACTATTTTGACCTGCAAACAACATTTTTAGACCCACACATTTCTTATCCTGGATTCTGAACCATGGTAAAGACATTCTTTCAAAGAGCAGACAATGCTGGTGTAAATAAATGATGGTTAGCAGGGCACAGAAGAAGTGGTTGTGGTTGGCAAGGACAACAGGTGGGAGGAGAAATGAGAAGTCTTTGTGAATACCTGGAAAAATGAGCTGGAGCATAAGCACAGTCACCTTTACATCCAGCCTCAATAGGGTTGTGTTTTTCTTGGAATATACTCAATAGGTTTACGAGTTTTATGCGTTATCGTCTTCCACTACACATATAATATACGTGGCGATGGAGGTGAGCAGGTGAGCAAACAGCTCCGTTTTACCTTCTTTCCATTCGCCGTGGTACTCCTCGCCGTTGGAGTAGCTGAAGGAACCTCGTGTCAGGGTCATGGGTCCTGCAGGCAAATGCAACACAGAGAAAAACACACATGAAGCTGGGTGTTAATATGCTAATGTGTGACTTAACAGCCACTTTGTATTCATATTTCAATGAATGCAAATAAAAGAGCGCATGAAGACGCCGGGGGAGCTCTTCTCAGAGAAACAACGCAGCTTAGCTCTGATTTTCTGGGGTTGTGTAGTCCAAAATGCACTCTGGCTATCTCTGCAGGTGAAAAGGTGAGTTTGCATGCTCGTGTTTATAAAATGAAGTATCATAAAAAGTGTTTGAGTGCTATTAAATTATTGTATTTCTTTGGTTCTTTCCAAAAAATTTGTCATTTCGTGTAAAATCCCCTCTCACCTGTTTGGCTGCTGCTGGAGTGGGAGGAGCTCCAGAGCGAACGCCCAATTTACCTGTTACACACCTTTTGACAAGCTCTACAGCAAATCAAATATTTTTACATTTTAATTGAAGACAAATCTCGTTTTTTGCAGTCTTTGCACATTTCAATTCCCCTTTTAAAAACCAGAATCTCCTGATTTAAATGTCTGTTTACACCAGCTCTCAGAGGGACCCCCCTCTCTGTCAGAATTAGGCTAACAGCCACCGACAGCAGCATCAAAGACACATTTAGGCCCCAGAGTAACAGACACATCTAAGGCCTGTGCATTAGGCTGAATAATTGCTCAAATGCCATCAGCCACACTGTCAGATTTACACGGGAGGAGGAGTGTGTATCCCTCCATCTAATGTTGCCACAGTAACGGCGCTCAAATCCCTTTCATCCTGCCGGCATGACGCTGCCAGGCTCCCAAAACACACACACCCCGACACAGAGAGGCGTCCTGGAGAAAGTAAATAAACGTGTTACCTGTTTTATTTAAGAGCAACTCAGTCCTTTGTGTCTACATCACTGAAACAAAGCGGCAGTCTGAGGATTTCTGCTCCTCTCAGCGACTATTTCGTGTTTTCTGTTGCTTGCTAGTTCCTCAGTGGAGCCAACTCAGAGTCTCCGCAAGGAGCCGCGAGCTGATTGGCTGACATTCCATCACATCGTCTTACAGCGCGTTCCCATTGGCTGTGGTTCTCCAGCCCTCAGCGGGAGACATCTTTGTCGAGGGCAACGAGTTCAACGACTTAATTAGCCGGAGTGCTCCTCCGTTAAAGCGTTTGCCCTTGCCTGTTTTATGTGCTGCCAACCGTCTCCGTAGGATTGTAAAACGGCAGCGGGGCTTCCTGTTAATGATACTGTGTCATTTCACCGTTCAATTTGGTGATTAGACCCGCGTTTTGGCGAGTGTTATGGACCCTGATTTATGGCGCTAAAACAGCTGCACTGAGGTGCTGACGGTTTGTTAAATGAGGTGATATGGATTCACAGCCAACACGAAATTCATTCAGTTAAAGACAGAGAGAGAAAGCAAGGTGACCCAGCGCTCTGCTGCCCTTATTTTGGTTTTAATTTGTAAAACAGGAGTCTGGTGGTATGGAAGCCCTAGGAGGCAACAACAACAGCTGAAGTTAATGCTCTTTATCTGGGTACTTTGGCCCTTTTCCCTCCAGTAGTACATAATCTTGATTTTTCAAACATCTGATAAATGATTTTTGCTCATGGCATGGAGGTATTATCAGCGTAGAAGAAGGAAAAACCCTAATTAAATTGATTCATTTAGGAGTTTAGTTTAGTTTGGTCAGTGTTGAATTTTTTTGGACTGGGCAAAAACTTGAAGAGTTGCAGCCATTTAGCAATTTTCCTGTTGCTTTGCTCTCCAGTGCCACATGCTTGTGATTTCTCCGATGAGCCATACATCACTGGAGGGCACAAATACTGACGTTTCCCATCCCAAAAGTCCCACTGTTGACACTGTGAGACGTAAGTTGACCAAGTAATAACAAGATCTTTAGAAATATGCTAAAAATTGTGCTATTTGAAACTGAATTTTAACTGAAATTTAAAAAGCATGATCTGGAACTGAAATTGGGTTGAAAGATGCTATGAGGAGGAACTGTTTTGATTGGACTGTTGCCACCTTTTGGCGCACACTTTCGTAAATGACTTTTAGCGAGGTGTGCATTTGTTTTGGAATTGTATGGAGATCAGACCGAAACGTTTTAATTAAAACAAAAAAAAAACTTTTGTCTAGATACAACACGCTGAGGTTAGGTGTTTATCAGTACAGTTACGTAGCGATACAGTTTAAAATGTTGTAGTAGCCGACTGTATGTAGTGCTATCGGCAGCCCAGTGCTCCGACTTATCTGAAGGCGAACGTGAAAACAAGTAAACACTGTCAGTTTGTTTGTAGACTCTAAAGTTTGAACACACCACTACAGAATAACTGCTGCATGTGAGTTGGAATTTTAGCATAAACAGATTAGCCCTTTTAGCCTTTAGCTCGTGCTCTATCCCTCTCCTGTTTAGTTTAGTTTGGTTAAGTTTTTTCTCAGACGTACACGATGTAATAGTCTTGCCACAGTTAACTAAAACTGACTTGTGAAACTGAATTTAAGGATTTTTAAGTAGGTCAAACACAATTTCAAAGCAAATGGATTTATTTTCACAATATTAAATCCAACGTTAGATCATGCTTTTCAAATCTAATGAAAGGTTTCAAATTCAGTTTCTCATTGCACAAATCTCAGCCAATTTTTTTACCTTGATTAAACATGTAAAAACAGTTTCAGACAACAGATGAATCCTTTAATGTGATGAAAGCAAAAAAAGACACATCCTTGTCCCCAAAAGCCCCAAGAAATCTATTTAATCATTATCAAAAGTTAAGCTTATCTCAGGGTTATGGGATAAATTGATCCGTTATCTCTTGTAAACTGGTGCTGTTGTCTCAAGGTAGCAAGATAAATCGGTCAAAGCAGGAAAACAGCTGAAAGTGATCAGTTAACACAGAGGGACAGGTGCTACGTTAAACTGACGAGATCTTAAATAAATCCAGATTACAGGAAAATCACTTATGGACTGGCTTTGAAAGGGAAACAGTTAATAAAATGTTTGAGCAGTGCTGGGCAAAGTACACAACTTCAAGTCTCACGTTGAAGTGGAGATATTCATGGTTAAATATTACTCCAATACGAGTAAAGTCACTCAGTCAAATTGAGTTTAAGCACTGAGGAACCGGCTTTCACAAACACAGCAGGACTTAGACAGTTTAAAGAGACTCTGAATGTTTTGGTGTTTTGTTTTAGTGAGTGGGAAAAACAGCTGTAGGATAAACAGAGCAGGAGAAGTGGATCATAAATAAGAAACCTCAAACACTGGATGAGGAGCGGGCCTTGAATGGACAACCTATCATCACCACCAGAGAAGGATCTGCCTGATCTGAGTGACGACTGCCCTGCGTCAAACCATGGAGACCTCCTACACATACAGGTACGGCAACACCTCTCAGACAAACAACACGCAGAGCTACAGGAACACAACTTATTGTCTTTTGGATCAAAGCTTCACCTAATGTGCTCTGAATCAAAAAACACAATGTATGGTTGCTTTCACGGGTTAAGTTACGTCTCATACCATCATTAACCTTCATTTTTCCACTTAAAGAGGGGTATTGCATTTTTTTATCTTTATTTTTCCCCCTTTTGAAACTGTTCATGATTTACAAATTTAAAAAAAACAGTTTTTCTCTTCTTGGTGTTTAAGAAAGACCTTATTTCAGCCTTTGTCTTTAGCGCTTTGTTTTGGCTACTGTCTCTTTAAGACTCCCCACTCTGAGGCCTGTCAGGGGCGGAGCTATGGGCAGACCTTGGTGTTTGAGGTCCGTTTCTCCAGTGTAGCAGTTAGGAGATCCTTAAGTGATGATGATATTGTTTTTGAAGATATTGTGAGAAAGCAGAATACCCCCTCTTTAATCTCATCATCAGCTCCTTTTGTAACAAAGCTGCTGATGATTTAGATTTTAAGCATGGTAAATGAAAAATATGGAACACCTGATATAATTGGTTGGTTCGTTAAGCTGTAGCTCTTTGTGTTATCAAGCTGAGGAGAAGAATTTATCAACATTAGGGAACCAAAAATCCTCTGAACTTCTCCAGGGATGTTTTTTAAAGAAGCGTCTGCACGTTCAGATGGTTCATGGTTATTTTGATGACACTGATGTTCGGCCTCTGAACTGTTTTTGCATGTGTAAAAATCATCGCTTGGCAGCAGCAGGATCAGTGTGTGTGTGCAGAATTCAGAAAACCTGATCCAGGGAGGGTTTGAAGAGGATTTGTTGTCGAGTTTGTGTTTTGCACCATCTGTTGAGTATTTGTTGTTGCTAGGGATAGATCGATCATCGGAGCATTTCGAGGCGTACGGCATCAGCCTTTTTTTCTAACCAGCAGTGGATAAGAAATTAAATTTAAGTCTTCAGTCACTACTCTTTAGGAAGCTATTTTTTTAAGCCCTCTTATCTTAACTGTTTATGACGGCTGCTGAGCCTGGGAGCTGTTTGATAAACATATGATTAAAGCCTTTATGAGGAGTTTCAAAGTGATCTTGAAAAAGTCTCTCTAGATATCTGCTGGATCTTAATTTACACTTTATAATAAGATTATCAGCGCCAATATTACAGGTAACAGGTTCTTTTAAAATGCTACTTCTTAGCTTCCAGATTGAGTCGACCAGGACTGGATTAATTTACGACACTTCTAGATGAGAGATCTGTGTTTTTCTCTGCTGAAAATGATTTCTGTGATTAATTTTGTAGTGATGTTGGACACTGGAAAGACAAACAAGAGAGAGATAGAGCACGAGCTAACGACTAAAAGGGCTAATCTGTTTGTGCTAATGTTGGCTCCAACCCACAGTCAGCAGTTATTCTGCAGTGGTCTGTTCAAACTTGAGGGTCTATCAATAAAATGAAGAGCCAGGTTACGTTAGCTCTGATTGGTGAGGTTGGAGTTGGTAGATGAGCTCTGGTAGGACAGAACCAGGTTTCACTAACGTTACACGTTACAGACACGTCTCAGAGCACGGGGCTGCTGATAGCGCTACACATGGACGGCTACCAAACTACTTACAAACTGACAGTGTTTACTTATTGTCACGTTAACCCACAGATAGGTCGGAGCACCAGGCTGCCGATAGCACTACATATAACCAGCTGCTACGTTTGCTTGATGTCACGTTTACATTTCTGATAAGCTCCTTACCTTGTTCTCAGTAAAAAGTTGACTTGAACAAAGAAAATTTGTTTTGATCAGATCTCCATTTGATTCCGAATCAAACACACACCTCGCTAAATGTAGTTTAGGACAGTGTGCATGTGAGACTCCGGGCCACAAGGTGGCGAGGCAGTCCAATTAAAACAGATCCTCCTCAAAATATCTTTAATGGCATTTAAAGAAATTTAAGTTTTTGAGTTAATATCAGCCTAAATATTGGTTATCAGCTTCCTTGACTACTGATAATCGGTATCTGTGTTTTTCTCTGCTGAAAACAATTTTTGTGTGAATCTTGTAGTGATGGTGGATACTGGAAAGGTAAAGAAGAAAGAGATAGAGCACGGGCTAAAGGCTAAAAGCTCTACTCTGTTTGTGCTAATGTTGATTGCAACCCACAGTCAGCAGTTATTCTGCACTTCACTAACGTTACACAGACACACATCAGAGCACCGGGCTACCGATAGCACTACATACGGACGGCTACCAAACTATTTACAAACTGACAGTTTTTACTTGTTGTCACGTTAGCCCACAGATACGTCGGAGCACCGGGCTGCTGATAGCACTACATATAACCAGCTGCTACGTTTGCTTGATGTCACGTTTACATTTCTGATAAGCTCCTTACCTTGTTCTCAGTAAAAAGTTGTCTTGAACAAAGAAATTTGTTTTGATCAGATCTCCATTTGATTCCAAAACAAACACACACCTCGCTAAACGTAGTTTAGGACAGTGTGCGTCTGAGACTCCGGGCCACAAGGTGGCGAGGCAGTCCAATTAAAACAGATCCTCCTCAGTGAAGGTCACTGGCAGTGAATCACTCTTAACCTAATTGTATTGAAATATTTCTCACTGCAAAGATAAGAAAAAAAAGAAAAAAGAAAAAGAAGAAAAAAAGAAGAAAAAAAGAATTAATTAAAACATATCCTCTGCATAGCATCTTTAATAGTATTGAAACAAATTTTAGTGTTGTAGTTGGTATCAGCCCAAATATTGCTTACATGCTTCCTTGACTACTGACAATAGGTATCGGCCTAGTTGTTGCCATGTGAAACAAGCTTAGACATAAACGCTGTGGAGAGCAGCACCATCGACCGCCATTGGTCATATACTATCGCCTTTTTTTTTTTTTTTTTTTTTTTTTTTAAATTTTCAGGGTTTAAAAATGTTTTCTTGTCTCTCTTCAGGATCATTAAAACCCAGTATTCAGATTTAACACAAATTTTATCCTCAAGTTAAACTGTTTTAGCTCATTTGATGTTTTTCTTCTGGTGCTCATGAGAGGAAACAGATGGACCAAGATATCGTTTAGTGACAGCTCCACGATAAACTCCCTGAATAAAGAAAGAGTTTTCCTTGCTGTTTGGAGACTTGGAGGTGTTTTCCAATCCTGGGGCCTACCTTCATGACTCTCAGATGCAGACAGCCAAAAGAGTTGAGCTTTGATTTATTTAATTAAGACTTCTCTGTAAGAAAATGCGGCCTAATCCACTAAAAGAGAACTTGTAGTAATCCTCTAATTAGCTAAATAAGAATATTAGTGATGTGAGTGGCTGTGCCTGGCTGAAGTACAGAGAGCTGCACAGGAAGGAGCATTATGGGGATTTTTTTTTTGGACAGCTATAGGCTCTGCTGGCTCTTTAATTCTTTATTAAAGTGTTATTTTTTCCAACATGGCCTTCCTGAGCTTAAATCTTCTGCAGCCTACAGTTTGTGTAGGCCTCCGCTGTTGCTGCACACTCACATATCCGCTAATTGAAACAATGCAGCGTCTTTATGCGCATTTTAAATCCGCGGCACGCCCGCGCCCTTTGACACACTTCGCTTGGAGCCACGGTGAATTTGGAGCACGGGCGCCGTGTGCCGTACCCAATACAACATTAAAACTGACAAACATCCCGTCAAACCTCCAATGACAGCACATCCTCGCGCAGAGATGCTGGGAGGATGAAGAGGAGGGAGGTAAGGAGGGAGGGAGGGGGGAGCTTTTGGTGGGTGGGACGAATGAGCGCTATAGAAAAGGGGGATGCTGCAGCTCCGTCCCCTTCATATCTCACTCCACCCAGCCCTAGAATAAAAAGCACCGGTGACGTGCACGCAGGGAAGCACCCAGCAGTATGTGCGCGCCCACGGGAGGGGCCGATAGAAAATGGCGAGTCTGTGCAAAAGGCAGCAATGCACGATAGAGAGGCGCGGCTTTCGGCAGGAACTTGACTCTTGGAGGCACAAACTCATTCACTGTGTAGGTAAGCTCTCTTGGCATTGTGTGTGCGCGTGTGTGTGCCGTGGTCCGGGCGGCCGGAGCGTGCCGGTCCCGGTGTTTTGAGTGTGTTTTGAGGGGCTGAAGGCGCAGGGAGCCGCGGCTGTAATGTCCACTGGAAACCTATAGGCTCTCATGAAGCTGTCATTTTTTGTTCCGCGCGGCTGTTGCCTGGCGCTGCCTGCCTCCCACCGGACACAGCCAAAAAGCTCCAGCTCCAACTTTGAGCGCTCGCGCCGGGTTTATCGCCATGTGTTTCACTCTCAGAGTGTGTGTGTGTGACTTGTGTGACAGCTGACTGTAGTTTTGTGCAGAGTGTGTGCGCTTTGGAGCCGCAGTGGATTTTTATACATTATTCCATAGCTGTTTATTTATTGTAAGCAGGGAGTGTCACGTGTGCAGATGGAGCTGCGCATCAGCCAATCAGATCCTGCTCTATAGGCCGGCCCGTGCCCGCGTGCGCGCACCCTGGATTGAGTTTTTGGCGGAGGGGGGAGGGAGAGTGCGCGCTCTCAATCTCCAAACATGCCTCCCCCTCCTCCCCCTCCTCCTATACTTCCCTGGAAATCGGCTTTTGGGCGCGCGCATTGCTGCATTGGGGGAAATGTCAGTGGAAATAATTTTGTGTTTTAAAGTGGGGGGAGGTGAAGGCAGAGGGAGGTGGACGTAAAGGGGGAAAAGCCTCCGTAAACCGGTTCTGGTACTTGTTGACACGCGCTGCTGTGGATTTGGAGGAGAACTCAGTCCGGTTCAGTTTGCATTGAGACATTTTTTTTTTATATATCATTAAATTTTATGACAGCACGTGACCCCCCGGACCTCTGCACAAACACAAGCAGCGCGTGTCAGTCTTTGTCCTCGTGATAAAACCACTCTTCACCCTCTCCTCGCGCCTGCCTGACTTCATCTCGGCTTTTATTTTGGATTTTCTCATCTATACATCTCACCAACCACACCCCCTCCTCCCCCTCCTCCTCCTCTTCCTCCCAATCCTCCATTTCTGGTGTATTTCATTAGCTCAGTTTAATCCGGTTACATTGACCTATCTCGATGTTATGGCAAGATTATCATCCACTCTTCGCCTCTGATCTCCTAACCTCCGCGGGTCTCCTCCTCTCTCTGCCGGGCTCCTAATCTGGCTTTTATCGGCTGTGTGCGCGGAGCATGTCGGTCGCAGCAGCAGGGCTGGAGATGGAGGAGATGTTCGGGCTGTTTTTGGCCGCACTTGTGCGTCCAGATGTTGCGCGCTGACCTGTCACCTACTTACCCATCCGAGCGTTTTATAATAACTCACATGGCCTGATTCCAGCGCGGGCCGGCCGGCGGGGCTTTTTAGAAAGCAAACCTCCTAATGAGGGGATGAAGTGTTGAATTAAAAGGTTGGTAATCTCTGACCTCTGGATGCTGTGATCAGGAGAAGGCATGAGGAATCACAGGCAGCAAATGTAAACAAAGCCCCTCCTCTCCTTCCTGGCTGCACTTGGACATTTTGGTCAGATTACTGCAGGAAAAGACATTTTTTACCCAGCTTCACTCTAAAATCAACCTCCAAAGTCTCACCTCATTGGAGCGGCTTTAACGAGGAAATGAAACCTTGGATAATCAGATATATTCCTGATATCTGCATCTCACACCGATACCACAGGGGATGCAAACACACAAAGCAGAATAATGAACTCACAGCTGGGTGTTCCTGCTTGTTTTAGCTCTCCGTGCTCTCTGAGAGTGTGTGTGTGTGTGTGTGTGTGTGTGTGTGTGTGTGTGTGTGTGTGTGTGTGTTAGTTTCAGTTTGTCATCTTTTCTGCTCGCTGCTGCTCGGTGGTTTGTCGTGCCTGATGAGTTATATGGAGCAGTTATCGGCGCTCACGCTGGAGTCTGACGTGTTTATTTGCTCGGAGGCTGATCAGACGGGAAACTGTGAAAGAGGAACATCAGGGGAGGATGTTTTTGTTCTGAGTTTGTGTGAAAGTGTTGCAGGTAGCTTCAGCTGGATCAGTTTTGGGCCCTCGAGCTGCAGGAGAGACATGAAGTAGACTGGAGTTTGCACTGTTAAGTAGAAAAAAAAGCAATTTAAGCATCACGTTTGACTCCTTTCTGACATTGCACTACTAAATATTTCAGATTAATTTCAACAAGTGGTTACACAGTGTCACTTGTGCCCTTTTCTTTACCCATGGTGCACTGCGTGGCGATTACGTGATGCTCTCTGCTCTCCGCTGCGTGATGGAAGTGAAGTCGGCTTGTTTTCATCTCTCCCAAAGGCCCAAGGACTTCTCTGCACCACACACTGAAGCTCACTGTGTGCGAAAGTTTTCTTTCGGCGGTGTTGTGTTGTGGTGTCTTTTTATTAACTGTACAAACTTTGACGTAATGTTTTGTGTCGATACAGGCTGCAGGATTGAAACGCCACAAGTTTTGCTACACTCGGCTTCTTGTGAGGGTTTTGGGTCAAACTTTACTGCTAATCAAGTCTCCAATTAATCCCACAAAATGTCATTAAAAAGCAAAATCATGTCTTATTTTTATGTGAACAAAAGTCTTAAATCTCACCCACCTGTACTACTTTTTTTATCTGTCAACTCAGCTATTGGTTTACTAACCCAATTTGCAGCGTTTTAAAAAAGAAGTCAAACGAACATTCTTCAAACTTTTGTTTGAGAGTTAAACTCTGAGAAGCATCTTTATTTCAAAATAAGAGCGCAGGTTTGTGTGTTAGCTTTACACTTTCTGTTTTAGTAAAGGAGAAAAAAGAGGATTCTGAATCAGAGATGGACCGATATGTTTTTTTCGGGGCTGATGTCAATACTGATTATAAGTTTTCAAGGAGGCCGATATTTGATATTTGAAGCCGATATTAATGTACAGTAAAAGTGAAAAAATTTGGAACAGCTCAAATTAGGGATTATTGATATATCGGCATCAATATCAGTATCGGCCGAAATTTACTTATTAGCTACCAGCCATTTTCTGGCATCTTGAATGATTTTTCAAGACCCAATAATCTTGTTTTCTCTGACTCTGTAAACACCAAAACTACCTCAGAAGAGTGGACTCTCTTCTTTTATGTCTCTCTTCCTGTTTTTGATCCAAAAATCAGACAAAACAAACTTTTTTTTCATCTTGGACACTCCATCCTATGATCTGTTTCAAGACTTTTTTTTTGCAAATATTGATATCGGTACATGTTGGTTATCGGCCATAACAGCAATATTAATATCAGATATCAGTATCAAGGTTATAATAGTTTTGGATTTTTCATTACAGTTTAGTTTTAATTAGTTTTGAAGCGGGCATTCTAGTTTTTATTTAGTTTTTATTTTTGCAACAAGGCTTTGTTTCAGTTTAGTTTTAGTTTTTTCATACCTTATTTACCAGGTGCAGGATTCAAAAAGGTCAGAGTAAATATTTTGTAAAACTGTTTATTTTCAAGTCCAACATAGAGCTCACTGCTTAGTCAATGCTGATACTGAACTGTTGGCTGCTGCCTTAAACACAAGAAAATAATAGAAACTTAATTTAAAAAATATAAACATTAATTATATAAAAATGATGTGAACAAAAAATAATTTTAAAAAATATAATCATAAATTACATAAAAATAATATAAACACAAATTAAATAAAATAATATAAACATAAATTACATAAAAATAATATGAACATAAATTATAGAAAACAATAAAATATGAGCTTTAATAATTAGAAACTTGGACTTTGTAACAATAAAGTCAGACTCACAAGCAAGTAAACAAGCACTTCCCAGTACGTTGCTATGATGGTGCTGTGAAGTGCTGACAACTGCTGAAAACTGTCATAAAACTGTTGGGGAAAACTAAATTTGGTTAGTTTCAGTTAGATACAATTTTAGTTTACTTATCGTTTTTATTTTCTTTTATAGTTTTTATTAGTTTGAGTTAACTGCAATGTATTTTACATTTTAGTTTTCGTTTCTGGTTTCATTTTGGTTAACTATTATTACCTTGATCAGTATCAGCCAAAAGTTTCAAATCGATGAATCCCAAGTTCAAACAGCTTTCAGCATAGCTCCCAGGCTCAGCAGCGTGTCTTATAAAGTGAAATGAAAACTTTTAAAAAATAAAAGCTCCCTAAAGTTGTCTACAATAAATAATTTTTTTTAAATGACAAAAAAACATGACTTTGATTTTGCATGGTTTGGCCATTTAGGGCTTCCATAGTGCAGAGACATATCAACATCGGTCTAACCTTACTCTGAATTGTCCAAAAACATTTTCTATTTGCGAAACTCATCCTAACATAACACCTTTTAATAAAATATTTTGCATTAAAACTGTCTAATAAATAAAAAATAAGTTTATAATTTCTTTATTTTGCACTTTTAGGTCACTTTATTAATTTAACGGAAGATTTTGTTTGGTGATGTTACAATCATTTTTTGGAGATGTTAAAAACAGATCTTGTTGGTGAATATTAATCAATTTTTTTATAGTTTTGAAAAAGTTAAGCGTAAAAATAAGGCTCTTTTAACTTTTTGAGTGTCAAACTTTAAGAAGTATCCTTATTTCAAAATAAAAGCACAGTCAAAATAAATGTGTTATTTGTCCACTCTTTGGTGTGAGACAAAAAGTCACCCAAAAGTAACATTTTTTTAGGCTTTAAAGAAAAAAAAAGGTTTATCATTTCATCGTCTCACACTTTAAGCTCCCCTGATTCAGTAAACTGAAGACTCTGGTCGGTGATGTCAGTAAAAATTTCTGAACCTGTTGTTTTGTGTGTTCACACTCCTCCAAAATAAGAGCCCTAAGAGGAAACATACGCCGCACAGAGACACCCTGCTGCTGCTGTGAGATATTAAATGTCACCGTGTTGTGACTCGTGAGTCAAACCTGAACTTCAGAGACACCTTGTTATGAAGCACATTGTGCTAATTTGATGTAGGGGGGGGGGTCAGGTGACACAGGTGGACACTTCGCACTCTGTCTCTGCTCTCAGCGAAGTGAGAGGATGCGGCGTGTCGCCCAGTCCTCTCTCCACGCCGCTCCTCTGGTAATAAAGTCGGCTTATATGCCACAGAAAGGTTAACATTATCAGTTGGTAGCAATTACAGCCCGACTGCTGATTCCTGCGGCACGTTTTCTGGGCCAGAGAGGGAAGCTAATTTGATTGCTGAAAGGTTGTGACAAACAGCGAGGAGAGACTGAGGAGGGGGAGGAGGGATGGTGAGGAATTCAGCCATGAGGTGTGTGAGGTTTTGGTAAATGTAGAGGAAGTCTGGTTACTGATCTGAGTTTACACCTTGAGGGCTTTTTACCGGCTGATAACTCTGACAGAAGTTTCCTTTTTCGAGGGCAGGGGGCCAAAAAAACCCAAACACTTACAGCGTGTTGTCCTCGCTAAAAAGGGGACTAAGTTATACAGTTTTCCAGGGCACTTTAGCACATCTATGCCTCCCAAAGAGGGCAGTTTATCATGCTTTATCCAGACAAGGGGGCACCAAAGCGTGTTTCGCCAACCAACAGGACACTTCAGGGCTCAATTTGACTCCAAGAGGGCCCTTTAGTCATTTTTAGCTCTTAAGAGGGCACTTTAGTGTGCGATTTGGCTCTAAGGTAGACATTTAAGAACATTTTGGCTCCCAACATGACACTTAAACATGTGTTTTAGATCTCCTGTAGGCACTTCACCATAAGTTTGAACTGAAGCATGCTTTTTTTGGGCTCACAGAAAGCAGTTAACCATCGAATTGGCTCCTAAAGGGCACTTTAGCGTGCCATTTGGCTCAAAGAGGACATTTAAACATTTTATTTAGCTCTACAGAGGGCACTTTAGCATGTTTCCGCTCCAAAAAGGGCACTGTAGCACAGGATTTGGCTCCAAGAGGACACTAAAATGTGCAATTTGGCCCCAGGAGGCCACTTAAGTCCATTTTTGCATCTTAGAGGACACTTAAAAATACTTTTCAGAGGGCACTTTGGCATGTTTGGGCTCCCAAATGGGCACTTTAGCATGCCGTTTGGCTCCAAGAGGGCACTTTAGCGTGGGATTTGGCTCCCAGGAAGACACTTAAGTCTATTTCAGCCCCTTAGTGGACAGTTTAATTTGTGTTTTACCTCTTTAAAGGGCAATTTAGCATGTTTGGGCTCCAAAAGGGCACTGTAGCACAGAATTTGGCTCCAAAAGAACACTTCAAAATGTGTTTTAGCTCTACAGAGGTCAGTTTGGCGTGGGATTTGGCTCACAGGAAAACAATTTAGTCCATATCGACTCCTAAGAGGACATTTAAACCATGTATTTTAGCTCTCCAGAGGGCACGTTAGCATGTTTGTCTCCCAAAAGGGATCTTTGGCGTGCAAATTGCTCCAAGACGTCAGTTTGGCGTGGGATTTGGCTCCAAAGGGGCACTTAAGCGTGCAATACAAGGGCACATTTGTGAAGGTTTTGGCTCCCAGGAAGACACTTAAGTCCTTTTCGGCTCATAAGAGGACACTTAAACAAGTGTTTCAGCTCATCAGAGGGCACTTAAGCATGTTTCGGCCCAAAATAGGGCACTGTAGCACAGAATTTGGCTCCAATAGGGCCCTTAAGTGGGGATTTGGCTCCCGTTAAGACACTTAAGTCCAATTCAACTCCCAAGTAGACATCTGAACCATGTGTTTTATCTCTCCATGGGGGCACTTTAGCATGTTTAGCTCCCAAAAGGGCACTTTAGCATGCAATTTGGCTCCAAGAGGGCACTTAAGCGTGCAATTTTGGTCAAAGAGGACACTCAAACATGTGTTTTAGTTCTACAGAGGTCAGATAAGTGCAGGATTGGGCTCCAAGAGGGAACTTTAGTGAAGGATTTGGCTCCCAGGAAGACACTTAAGTCCATATCGACTCCTAAGAGGACGTTTAAACCATGTGTTTTAGCTCTCCATGGGGGCACTTTAGCATGTTTGGCTCCCAGAGGACATTTAAGCGTGCAGTTTGGCTCCAAGAGGAAACTTTAGTGTGCAGTTTGGCTCTAAGAGGACACTTTAGCGTGCAGTTTGGCTCCAAGAGGGCATTTAAGCGTGCAGTTTGGCTCAAAGAGGACACTTTTAGCGTGCAGTTTGGCTCCAAGAGGGCATTTTAGCGCAGGTTTGGCTCCAAGAGGACACTTTTAGTGTGCAGTTTGGCTCCAAGAGGACACTTTAGCATGCAGTTTGGCTCCAAGAGGGCATTTAAGCTGAGGTTTGGCTCAAAGAGGGCATTTTAGCGTGCAGTTTGGCTCCAAGAGGGGATTTTAGCGTGCAGTTTGGCTCCAAGATGGCATTTTAGCGTGCAGTTTGGCTCCAAGAGGGCATTTTAGCGTGCAGTTTGGCTCCAAGAGGGCATTTTAGCGTGCAGTTTGGCTCCAAGAGGACACTTTATTGTGCAGTTTGGCTCCAAGAGGGGATTTTAGCGTGCACTTTGGCTCCTAGAGGGCATTTTAGCGTGCAGTTTGGCTCCAAGAGGGCATTTAAGCTGAGGTTTGGCTCAAAGAGGGCATTTTAGCGTGCAGTTTGGCTCCAAGAGGGCATTTTGGCGTGCAGTTTGGCTCCAAGAGGGCATTTCAGCGTGCAGTTTGGCTCCAAGAGGGCATTTCAGCGCAGGTTTGGCTCCAAGAGGGCATTTTAGCGTGCAGTTTGGCTCCAAGAGGACACTTTATTGTGCAGTTTGGCTCCAAGAGGGGATTTTAGCGTGCACTTTGGCTCCTAGAGGGCATTTTAGCGTGCAGTTTGGCTCCAAGAGGGCATTTAAGCTGAGGTTTGGCTCAAAGAGGGCATTTTAGCGTGCAGTTTGGCTCCAAGAGGGCATTTTGGCGTGCAGTTTGGCTCCAAGAGGGCATTTCAGCGTGCAGTTTGGCTCCAAGAGGGCATTTCAGCGTGCAGTTTGGCTCCAAGAGGGCATTTTAGCGCAGGTTTGGCTCCCAGGAAGACACTTAACAATGTGTTGTAGCTCTCCTGATAGCACTTTGGCATGTTTTTGTCCCCAAAGAGGGCACTTTAGCACTTTTTATTTCTTCAACTGGGCCTCAAGTGGGGAGGGCGACTGCACCCCTTGCCCCCAATCTTTGCACACCTCTGTTTTGGGACAGGGGAGTCTGATTCAAGGCTCTGACTCATGCAGGAATCTATAAGCACTGATGAAAACAATCAGTGGATGTTTTTTTAAAGTTGTAACCTTAAGTACCAACAAAAGAAAGTGCATTCAAATGACAGGAAGTTTGAACAGCCAATCATTATTCGACAAAACTGGGTTTCACAAGTGCTCTTCAAATTACCGTAACTCATCAAATATTATGGCCAGATTGAATTTAACTGAACTCCAAAACAACAGGCCAGGAGTCAGCCCCGCTGCGTGGTTCTCATCGTGTTTGGCGTCAGGTTGGAGGAGGAGGAGTCTGTTTCTGACTTTACATCACTTCCCTTAAGCAGCTGTGTTTTTGCGTCTTGTTTGTTGCTCTTAATGTTTTTTTGTCATGCGACCGTCCATATGCCGCTCATCATATCGCTCACATTTTAAGCTCATAAGTGTGCGATGATCCTCTTGTGTCGAGGGTGTCATTTAGTGAGCAGATCTCCCTCATTTCCTTCTTCCTCGCCGTCTGAACTCCCTCGATTACTCAGTGCTCTCAGAGTCAAATCCCCGTTTTATCAAGCCCGCAAAATCCCCGCCGCACGCCTCCTCCTCCTCCTCCTCCTCCCTCCGAGCGGACGTCTTTTATTTCAGTAATGGACAGATGGACGCCCCCAGAGATCTGCCGGCTACTTTCTCATCCTGCTAATTCTTTTCATGGCGTTTCTTTTTTTTTGAAAAGGGAAACAAAACATGGCACGTTTATGGAGGAGAGTGGCAGCGATCCCACCCATCCACCGGACCTTCTGCCAACACTGTAAATCTCTGCACTCTCCTCATTACACATGCACACACACTGCCCGGCTGTAATGTGTGTGTGGAGCCGTGTGGAAGCGTGTGTGTGTGTGTGTGTGTGTGTGTGTGTGGAGTTATCTCAGGGGCCGATCCATGCCAACCAGGAGCCCCGTGGGAGGAGGGCTGCTCTCTTTAGGGTGGTGGTGGGGGTTTGAGTGCAATCTGTGGAAAAGCAAAATACACCACTGGCACTGAGCGAATGTCGACAGAAGGTGTGTGTGTGTAACGGTGTGTGTGTGTGTGTGTGTGAACCTTTATTTATCCAGAGCTCGTCCGCTGAGCTCTGTGCTCTTTTGCAGCGACGTTTTAACACATTTCCTCAAACGTGTGTCATCGTTCTGCTGCTTTCATCCCCAACGTGGAGTCGAGAGGAGCCAGATATTTCACGGAATGATCCTTTATATTAAAATGTGACAGCTCTGAGCAGAACAAACAGTTTCTCAGTCTTCGGAGGCCTTTTTGTTGTGATTGTCTCAGAGGAAAGTCTTTGTGGTTTAGGTTTTGGTTTCTGTTGCTCTCCCTGGAGATGTTGTGTTGTTTCTGAGGGAGTTGGAGGCTTTTGTTTTTATTTATACATCGTTTAAAACGTCGCAGAATCCTCCTGAGAGAGACGTCAAAGTGACACGAGAGGAAGAAAGTTTGTTTGGGATGTCACAAAGCAGATTTTACACTTTCTTTTGCTTAAGTTTAATTGAAAAACCTTCAAAAATATGCAGAAAAATATCTCCCACTCAGGATTTGGATCCTCCACTTTGAAAATCTGTCAGATAAATTAACCTTAAGTCCTCAATTTTCTTCCAACAAAGCTTTGAACAAAAGTTTGTGTTCAGAGTATAAACTCTAATTCTAGAAATCTTTGGGAAACTTTTGCAAATTGATGATTTTTCTCTTTGCAAACTTTTAAAATAAATTTAAATCTTACGAATTAATTAGATTCCGATTTTTTTAAATATTTGTATCAAAGCTATAAAATAGAAAGAAAAAAGAACTTTTTGAAAACTTCAATACATTTAATGTTTGTTTTTAAGTTTTGGCAAATTTTTCAAATTTCAACATTTTTTGAAGTTTCAGCATATTTTGTACACTTTAAATTATTTTAAGATATTTGTACCAAAGCTATAAAATAAAATTAAAAAAAATGAAAACTTTAAAAAAATAAAGTTTTATTTTTAATTTTGGCAATTTTTTAACATTTTAAAATTGTTCCAAATTTTGGCATATTCTGTACATTTTATATTTTTTGGCATTTTTTGCAAATTCATGATTTTTTTTTTCAAACTTATAAAATGAAAAAAATTGAATCTTACAAATTAATTAGATTCCAATTTTTAAAATATTTGTACCAAAGCTATAAAATTAAACAAAAAAATGTTTTGAAAAATTCAAAAGATTTAAAGTTTTTTTTAGTTTTGGCAAATTTTTTCATATTTCAAAATCGTTTGAAATTTTTTGCAAATTTTGTACATTTTAATTTTTTGTGCAATTTTTGCTAATTGATTATTTTTTTTGCAATTTTTTTACATTTTCAAAAATAAAAATAAAGCTCATTTTTACTTTATTTTTCTAATTTTCCTGCAAGAACTAAAAAAAAATAGAAAAAAATGATAAACTTGTAAATATTTGAAAATATTGGCTTGGAAAGGCTTTTGTTTTTATTTATACGTCGTTTAAAACGTAGCAGTATCCTCCTGAGAGAAACTTCAAAGCGACACAAGAGGAAGAAAGTTTAGTTGGAATGTTACCAAACAGATTTTGCGCTTTTTTTTTTCTTAAGTTTTTTTTAAAAACCTTAAAAAAAAAATCAGAAAAATGTCAATACTCCAGATTTGGTTTGTGCAGATTGAAAATCTTCCAGATTAATTAACCTGAAGTCTTTCGTTTCCTCCAACGAAACTTTGAACACAGTGTTCCTGCCCCAGCCCAAAATTTATGTAACCTTTCCATTGTGTGTGTGCTAGAGTGTGTGTGTGTGTGTGTGTGTGTGTGTGTGTTTCTTTTGTTATGTGAGCTACCTGACCTCCCTGCAGTTCTTTGGACGCTGACGCCATGTCGGCTCATGCACTCATGCGCTGGAAGAGTTTTTGTTTTGAGTACACACACACACACACACACACACACACACACACACACACACACACACACACACACACACACACACACACAGGCAGAGGTGTCGGGGTTTTCGAGCAGCAGGAATGTTTACTCAGACCCGCCTTCTCTGAATTCCTCTGTGTTCTTAAATAAAGGAGGCTTTTGTGAGGAAGGTCAGATTTGAGCAGGTTGCTTTTACACTATTTAATCAATAACATTAAGGTGTGTGTGTGTGTGAGAGAGAGAGAATGTATGTGTGTGTGTGTGTGTTTGTCATTTTTGGGAAGTGGTGACATTTCTTTCAGCACCCTCAGGGAGTGTCTTCCCCTCTAGTCGCCGTCTCCCCCAGAGTTCAGTTTCCCCGTCGCCAAAGTAAAAGTGTGTGTCATCCTCTCCTTCGTTAACAATTAATTAATGCTAAGTGGCACCTCGCTCCTCCTGAACCAGAGGAACCGGCTAATGAGATAATAATGGGGATGAACAGTCGGTTAAGCAGAGTTAAGCTGTCATGGTTCACAGTTAAAGGGACAGTCCGCAGAAAACCTCCTGATCCGTCAGCGCTAATTCATAGCAGAAATAATCGGCACCCCTGTAATTAAAAATGTGACGGCCACGCCGCCTTCAGAGGAGCTGCGAGTTTATCAGCCAGCAAGACAACACTGAGCATGTGAGGGATTCTGGGAGAATCTGAGTGGAGCAGGGTGACAAAAATATTATATATTTTTTTTTTCAAGAGTCTAATCTCTTCTTGACTCTACCTCCCGGCATATTTTACAATCCACAGAAAAATTACACAAGCTGTCAATCATTGTGTAACGTGACGTAAAGCCTCGTTTTTAACCTTGTATAACTAATGAAAACGAAACTTTTCAGAAAAAAGAGGACTTGGATACAAGACAGCCAAAGTTTGACCACAGCCCATCTGGAATGACTGGGGAGATGGATTTTTTGACCTATACTGCAGCCAGCCACCAGGGGGAGCAGTTTTTGTGGCTACCTCACAAGATGACGTCTATTCTTTTAGATATAACATCTTTTTATCGACTCATTGATTATAATCTCCTACTGTTGCTAACTGTGGTCTTAGAGAGGCGTTAGCATTAGCACTGTAGCTCTAAATTCATATTCTTCAACAGCATTGTTGGATATCCATTCATGAGGATAGAAACCAAACTATAGACAGTTAAAAAAAAAAATATAACAACAATAAAAAGAGCTTTATAAAAAGAAATAGTTTACATAGCATAAAAAAGCAAGAAGCTAGCAAAAACAAAACATAACCAAAAGATTGAAAAAAAAGAGAATATATTAATGAATAGAAAACCTTACCGCCATAAAAAGGCTCAACTGGACGTGAGCAAATCCCGGAGTTCAACCACTTATAAGTACAAATGTACATAAGAAATTGTAGCAAGTAGCTCAATTGCTAAGCTAACAAAATCGAATGCATCAAAAGGTTAGATAACGTACTCAGTAAGAAGCCACTCGTCAAAGTTTGCACCAAACACTGTCGAGCTTAAAGCTACAGTGAGAAACTTTTGATTTGAGTTGATGTTGGCGCCTCCTGGTGGACAAAGTGGTCATGACAGACTCTGTACGATATATGTGCATTTACTCGACAAAAAATTGACCCCAAAAACCTGATACACACACACCAGTAAACCTGTAATCTTTATAAACTGACACAATGTGCTCCCTGCTAATGCTAAGCTACGTAAGCTAAGCGTGTTTGGATCCGTGCGGGTTGTTTTTTCATCCCTTCATGATGGTTAAACTGGAAGACTCTTCACCCACTGGGCTTTGCAGCGTGCCAGGCCACTGCTGCTGCTCCTGCCTGCAGGTGCACCCTGGGAAATGTAGTCGCTGAAAGAGAGATAGACAGATGGGGGAGTCAGAACAATAGAGGGAGGCAGTCAGGGGGGAGGGGGAGGGGGTCATAGAGAGGCTGGGAGGACTCATGACTGTCGAGCTTTGCACAACAAATGACTCGTAAACAATGAGCGATGATTTGCAATTCAAACCCCGAACGAGCCGACGCTTCTTTATTGTTTCAGCCGCGGACATGAGACGCAGGTTAACCCTCCACTGTGGCTTTAAGACGGGAACACTGTGGTTTATATCAGACCAGTTACTGATTATTAAAACAACTAATCCACTGATTGTGTCATGAAAAGCAAAATAAACTCAACATGCCATCAAGAAATGTTCTTTAAAGAGGAGTGTTAATGTCAGACGCATGGTTTGATTTCTTTGTGGTGTTTGGTTTAAAGAGGGGCATTCTGCTGTCCTATATGTGAAACATGGATATGAAGTGACAACGGTGAATGTTCAGACTGAGCATGTGCAGATTTTTAAACCTCTTTAGATGTTGTAGAAATCTGAATCTGTCTGTAAACTGATCAAACGCTCCTTTCTGGATACAGCACCAGATCTACATAAGGAAATTTTGAATTGAAAAAAAAAAAAGTATTAGATTTGTTTTTTTTGTTTTGTTTTTTTTAAATTTTGGCAATTGTTCAAAATTTCAAGATTATAAGAACTGTTTGCATGTTTTTTTCCGTTTTTATTTTTTTGGGAAACTCATAAATATTTCTTGCAAACTTGGAAAATAAAAAAAAAATGAATAAATAAATTGGTAAATAAAATAAAATTTTACAAATTAATAAGTTTTCTTTGTTTTTTAATTTGAACCAAAATAAAAAAAACCCATTTTTTTTTAATTTATGAAAACTAATTCAATTTAAAGTTTTGCATATTTTTAAATATTTTTTATGTATTTGGAAACCTTAAAAATTAATTTAATTTTTTTGCAAACTTTTCAAAGATTTGTAAAAAAAATAAAAAGAAATAAAATAAAATCTTACATATTAATACGTTTTCATTTTTTATTTGTACCCAAATTAAAGAAAAATATATTTTTTTATTTATGAAAAATTAATTGGATTCAAAGTTTTGCTTTTTTTTTTACATTTTAATTTTTTTGGCAAGTTTTGCAAAGTTATGATTTCTTTGCAAACGAAAAAAATGAGATATTGGAAATTAATATAATTCCTTTTTATAATTCTACCAAATTTATAAAATTTCAAAGGTTTTTCGATTTTCTAAAATTTTGAATTCTTATTTTTTAAAGAAATTTTAATTTTTTGAAAACAATTTCCGTAAACTTTACAGATTTAAAAGTTTTTTGATTTTTTTTGTTTTTTATTTAAAATTTAAAAATAATGAATCACATGTACAATATTGTAAATTAGAAAAACTTCTTTTTTAGATGATTATTCACCAGATTTCAACTTTAATTTTATCCACTATCATGGCTTTCATCCAGGTGAGCTAAAGCAAAATGGCTCCAATGAAAGTAAAGGTTGCAGATTTTAAAATGCTTCCAAATGGCAAAAGTCTCAGGATGCTGTTGTCTTGCAATGTTTTGTTTACCTGTTGTACCCATACTTTACAATAATTGACGCCTAAGGTGTTTGGTTTGAATTTTTATTTTTGAGGAAACTTCCTAATGCCATGTTGGAAGCTTTAGAGAAAAATTCAATAAACATTTAATTCCTGGGGATCATGATAACCCACAAAATTACCAGTCAATAGCTCCCACATACAGAGGCTACAGCCAAAAGGTACATTGGGACTTGTCGTAGCACCCAGAGAAAGATTTGCTGTAAAATCACAAAAAAAAAAAAAACAGATGTCATAAATTTTATTCAGCAGCTGCACATTTCACAGACTGGATTTCTCGCTGATTTCCAGGTTTGTTGAAGGAGCCACACACGCAGAACCGTACATTTTATCCTTCTTTAAACCAGCATAACGCTCTCTTTTCCTCGGCCTTCAGATGAAGCCTCGTTTCTTTCTTTTCTGTGGAAGAATGACAGGGAGGTCAGTCTTCCTCGAGCACAGTGAGTCAGACCCCAACGCGCCCGCAGCTTCAGAAACCATCACAAGAGAACATCCTCGGTTCTGCCCTCCACACAATGCGGGCTGTGTGCCCGTAACCGTGCCGACACGGCTCCGACGCCGTCTGTGGTTGCAGTGTTGTTGAATGTGGCGGCGACGGAGACGGCGCTGAAATTGAGCTCATTCTGGCAGTGTGAGGACGAGGGATCGCGATGTGTAGCTCCCAACAGTTTACAGCAGCAGATACTGAACCAAAGCAGTGAGGAGAGGAAAAGAAAAGGAAAGCGTCAGACGCTGCCTGAGTTTATGTTCATGTTCCTTTAGCTTTCTTTGTTTCAGAGTCCTGCAGATATCAGGAAATCCAACATCTTCATGAGGATGAAACCTCGTGGTTAAAACGTCCTTTGCTTACGTAAATATTCATTGTGATGGATGTTTTTGATTTTTTTAAAGAAACAGGAAGTGATTTTATGTCTGAAATATAAATATTTGAATATTTCAAAGCAGCATTTAAATGTGCAAAATTATTTGTTTCAACCATGAAACCATTTTTTAAAGCTCAAACTGAGCATGCTCACAAAAAACAAAAATTAGCTTGAAACACGCCCACCTGTTTAACAAGAAGTACCAGGAACTTCAAAACTTAGTTCCTGATGGGGTGCAGAAAGCCGCCCTGTCGCTCCCCTCTCATCCCATTAAAGGCATAAAAGGAAATAAAGAAATAACTTTAAAAAAAATAGTTCCACAGTAGTTCACCTCCCAACCATTTGTACCAGCTTGTACTTCCAAAAGTTCCAGGAACTTCACGGTGTGGGGCCTGCAATGCTTATTGTTTATAACTCCTTAACATCAACCCTTAGGTGCTTTTCCACCAGAAGAACCATGAATTTTAATATCAAGAACTTAACGTCAAGCAATTATAGGTGCTTTGTGACAGCAGGAACTTTCCAGAGGAACTAGGGAACTTAGCACAATTTGGCTCTGAGGTATTTAATCTTACCCGCGATGGAAGTTCCTACTTGGGGAGTAGTACTTTTCACGCTGATTGGTTCTGAGAGGAAGAGTAACATCACACACAGCTGGGATGGACCTGATTACCTTCTTAACGTTAGCCTAAAAGCGCTTTTGACCAGAAGTACCAGGAATTTCTTGAAAGAAGATGCTGAGATCAAGCAGCTCTCTTTGTGGTTTCAGTTTTGTAAAGCACCTCCATAAAGATTTACTCCTTGAGTGTCCCAGCTCTGACTGGGGCTGGATGCAGAGGCGGAAAAACACCAAAACAATCTCCAGAACAAGTCAAACACGCCTCAACCCAAAATGTTTAACAAGCCACACGTGTTAGCCCAAAGTGACGACACTTGTTGGCACATCTGCCGTCATTGGGTCATAATGAGTCAGTCCGTTATAGGAACTGTTTTTGTTTGGTCCCCTGGAGCCGGGACAGGAAAGAGTAGAGGATCTGTAGTCCCAGGCCATGTTTACGCAACATTTCATCTGAAAAGGCTAAAACGCAGAGATAAAAAAATCTGTGTTTCCACAGAAACACTGTAGTAAGCATGCCAGGCCTGTAGGTGGCACTATAACTGTCTAATCCAGAAGCAGCTTTTGGTAGATCTCCACTGAAGTAGAGATGGGCCGATCATCTGGTGTGTTGGTGAATGCTAAGTGCAGAGTGGCTTACTGTTAACATGGCAACGGTGTCGGCAACGTTTCAGGAAAAATCCACTCTGGGGGCCGTTTTCAAAAGTCAGCTGAGACGCAGTTTCCGTGCAAACTTGAGGCTGAAACGCTACAGTACTTTTGCGTTTTATCTAGGGTTGCAATGACGAATCGATAAAGATCGATTCATGAAAGCTTCAACTATGTTTTTCCCATAATCGATGCTTAGTGCTGTGTCAAAAATGTTGTTTCTTTGGATAGATCTTTAAGAAAACAATAGTCATCAACTAAAATAAAAACACCTGTTTGGTTTTACGAATTTGACTATATTTACTATATTACATTTTTTCCCCGATTCATCGATTAATCGTAACTAAAATCATCAGAGTAATCGATTACTCACACAAGCGTTAGTTGCAGCCCTAGTTTCATCCTTAAACAGCCCCTTAGTGTCTAATTTCATTATCCATGCAGTGACCTGATTGGCTGGCTGGTTGAGGGGGAAGGGTGCAGACCAGTGCACATAAATGCAGAGGCGGAAAAACACCAAAATGATCAGCGCTTTAGAAGAAGCTGCACACTGCAAAAAAAACTTCAATCCTATCAAGTGTTTTTGTCTTGGGCATGTGCAGATTTTTAAACCTGTATAGATGTTGGAGAAATCCCTGAATCAGTCTGTAAACGGATCAAAATGCTCCTTTCTAGATACAGCACGAGATATTTATGAGACTTGCTAAAATGTTGACTTTATACTTCTTTATGACACATTGGAGGAGTTGGGCCTCGAACGCTCAACGCTCCTCTGATCAAAAATTAAATTTTTTTTTTTTTTAAATAATTAGATTTCAAGTTTTTTTTTTTTTAAATTTGGCAAATATTTTGAATTTCAAAATTATCAGAATTTTTTAACATGTTTTTTCAAATCTTAACTTATTTTGGAAACTTTTATAAATTTAAAATAATGATAAAAAACTTACAAATTATTAGATTTCTTAAAAAAAATATTTAAACCATAATAAAAAAAATCAAAAATTTAGAAATTTATGTAAAATTAATTAGATTTAAAGGTTTTTTTTAGTTTTGGCAAATGTTTTAATTTTCAAAATTGTTGGACATTTTTTGGCAGTTTTTGCAAATTTATGTTTTATTTTGTTTTTTTTGCTAAATTTTTAAAAAATAAAAATCAGGAGATTTTGGAAATTTATTACATTTCCTTTCTTTAATATTTTTAGCAAAATTATAAAATTTTAAAATATTTTTGGTATTTAAAAAAAAAAAAAAAAAACTTTATGTTTTAAAGAATTTTTTTTTTTTTTATATATGTTCAGTTGCTGGTTGAGGGGGGAGGGTGCAGACTAATGCACATGGATGCAGAGGCGGAAAAACACCAAAATGATCAGCGCTTTAGAAGAAGCTACACACTGCAAAAAACTTTAATCTTATCTTTTGTCTTTTTTAAGTAAAAATAGTCTTTTTCAGACTTGATATGAGCCATATTCACCTGACCAGTCCAGAAAAACGTCTTGTTTCAAGTTATTTAAAGACAAAAATGAGGTCTGAATTGCTGTAACAAGAAATAAACAAACAGCCAATGGAAGAAGAAAAGCTTGCTTGAAACTAGAAAAATGTCTTAATTCAATGCTTCAGTCTGAGGTGAAGCTGTTTCCAAATTCCTGATGTTGTCGTTTCCGTGCAGCTGTTGTACCTGTTGCTCCGCCGCCGCTCATCCCGTCTGGTCTGAGTAAAGTTTCTCTCTCGCAGAAGCGTCGTCTCATTTTCCTGAGACGATCCAGAGGGCAGCGCCGCACACTCTGCTTCTCCGGCACCGCCTCCAGCCCACCTTAACTCCCACCTAACCAGCCATTTCTGTTTCTTTGTCTACAAATCTGCAGCCTGTCATTCACCCAGTTTTTTCTGCTCCTGCAGACCGCCTGCTGCTTTGACAGCTGATCTGATGTGTAGGTGTGCGCGGTCACATACGTTTCTTGTCCTGTTTGTGAGTCACTTGTTGTATTCTGTCGATCTGCTCGCTGCACATGAAGGTTTTTATTGTCTGCCAGCGCAGATGGAATCTGGGAAATCTGCTTTGTCGAAGCTGTGGAAGAAGGAGATGGTGCAGTTTTCTGGTCTCGACGTCTGAGGCTGCAGATGAAATACGGTCGCTGCAGCCACGAGTTTAAAAAAAATGGAGGATTGCTTTTTGACCTTCTGTTTTTTTGTTCCCGCTCAGCCCTGAGGCCTGATTTATAACGCTTATTAATCTGCAGTATTGAACCACAAACCTGGCAACCCTCGCAGATAATTTACGGTCACATATTGCAGCCGGACTGTAAAATTATTTAATGCACCTTAATGCTCACATGCATCTGGCTTTTACACACACACACACACACACACACACACACAGACACACACAGAGTCACTGTACTTGCAGACTGGAGCCAGCCAGGATAAGTGGAGGTGACAGGGCCAGCTGTGCTGTGTGAGGGGCCGGGGCTGGCCGGCAGAGCTGGGGGCTCTCGACTCCTCTGCGTGTGTGTGTGAGTGTGTGTGTGTGTGTGATTGTGTCACCCTCAGTTAGGTGTCAAGCCCACCAGGCTGCTGCACACACACATGAACACGCACACACGAATAAAAGTGAAGGTCAAGCAACAAACACAGCTCCGCAGCCGCCATCACTCCCGTCATCATCAGGAGAAAATGTCATTTGTATTTTTATCTCCTCCTCCCGTCGCTGCATCCTCCCATCTCTCCTCTCCATCACCCTTCTCCTCCACCCCTCTGAACCAGGGGTCTGCAACCTTTACTTTCTTAGGAGCCAGTTTTCGTCAGCTCACCATGATTAAAGTCATTCAGGAGCCACAAAATCTACTTTATCTTCACAATAAGACTATAAAGTGATCTATGCATAGTAGTGAATAAAAAAAAATTAAATGATTAAAAATTATACAAAACAAACAAAAACACAGAATTTTTCAAAATATTGCAAATAATTTTGACAATGGAGACAATAAAGTCCTATAAATTCTATAGGTAGTTAAATTTGATAAATTATTTCTGCATCTTCAAAATTGTAAATCTGAAGCCTTTTTTTATAAACTTGTAAAAAAATTCTCAAAAATTTTGAATTTTTTAAAGTTGAAACAATGTTTAAAGAATTTGCGTAAATTAAAAAAAATGAAATTTCAAAAATTGGCAAAAAAAACAATTTAAGATTAAATTAAAAGAAATTAAAAATTTTCTTCTTTTTTGCAAAAAACTTGGAGAAAAAAGTTAAGAAAAATATTAAAAATTCTGAGAAAAAGGTGAAATAAAAAAACAGAATTTTTCAAAATAAAGCAAAAAAAAATAAATATAAAAATTGGACAATAAAAACAATAAAGTGTATAAAATTCTATTGGTAGTTAAACCCAATTATTTGTTTCAGCATTATTGAAACGTGAAGTTGGGTTTATAGGAAAAAAATACAAAAATAAATTTGGAAAAACATTTCAAAAATTGTGAATTTTAAGAAGCTGCAAAAATGTAAAAAAAAAAAAAAATTGGATAAATTAAAAGATGAAGTTTGAAAAAATTGCAATTTTTTTTTATAAATTTGCAAAAAATGTAAAAGTTTTGAAAATGCTTTTATTTGATAACATATTTTGATAATGTTGCTTAATTCAAAAATGTTGAAATTACAAAAATTTGATAAAAATGTTTTAAAAATGAATTTGCAAATATTAGAAAATGTGAATAAAAAAATTCATAAATTACAAAAATTTTGAAATTTCAATAACTGCAAAAATCACTACAGTTTTTTTGTGCCAATTTTGCTCAATTCATCATTTTTTGTTGTTTGCTAATGTCTCACCACATATCAGTCATGTATATTAACCTGGCACGTTGTCACTTAAATGAATCCATCCTCACGGAATTAAAATCAGTATTTTCTTCCAGATGAGTCTTTTTGTAGATGTAGTTATCTTCCCAGGGCTGTAAAACTTGAGGTTAGCCACAGGTGCATGGAAAGTTGGTGGGCTGTTGATGTTGTAGGAGGTGAAGTAGAGCGGTGGCAGGCTTTATTGACAGATGGGATGAAGATTTAGTTCAACTGAATGATAAGTGTCATGTCTTTAATCATCAATACCCTCTGTGAGAAAAATAAAAATCCTTTATTTTAATAATGTTGTTTTAAAGCTCGAGGAGCCACTATAAAGGAGTCAAAGGGCCGCATGAGGCTCCAGAGCCGCAGGTTGAAGACCCTCGCTCTAAACCCTCTAACTTTGCTGCTTTTTTAGCTAAATATGGATTTTTCTCCACCTGTGGTGTCTTTCACCGACTTGTTGCTGTCCTTTTCTTCCTCTGGAGATCACATTTCTCTCGTCATGAGTATTATCACCTTCACAGATTTCCATTCTTCCCTCCTTTTTTTGAGATATCTTTTGTGCAGTGCGTCGTTTCAGGTCTCTCTGTCTCTGCGGCACAAAGAAAGGAAAGAAATCAGCTCTCGTTTGTTCCTTGTTTGCTGAAGGATCTCTTGTAATTTTCATTTCTGCCAAGAGCCACTTACATTCAACAACTTTTTATTGGTCCGTTTTCCCGACACCCACCCTTCAAATGAGTGTGTGCACGTGTCTGCGCACACAAACACACACACACACACACACTCAAGTGGGCAAATAGATGGAGACGTTTTCAGGCTGAGGCGTAGGCAGGTTGGTTTTTCTCTTTATGCATTCTTCTTTTAAGTGTTAATTTTTTATCCTGCACTTCCTTTTCTTCCTCCTCATTGCTCCTTCGTGCATGGACAGGACTCATGCAGCTGCAAAGATGCATGCATGCAACACATGAGCATGTGGTTTCTGCACAATATTCACCAAAAAAAAAAAAAAAAAATCAAAGAGCAATTTCTCCAGGTTCAATATCCTAACTGAGGGATAAATTGTGATCTATGTGCTGCAGGTGTGAAAGATTTTTTTTTCTTCCTCGTTTGCAGAAGCTTTGCTCAAAAAGCTGCATGAAACTCGTTTCTCTTTGCTTCGTTAACACGACGAGCCTCACGCAGCTCGGTGATTTCAGCCCCGCTGACAAAGAAACAATGAGCGCTCTGTGCCGAGCGCAGAGAGCCGCCGTGGTGAATGTAAAGGGTCAAAACCAGAAGGACGAATTCCTTTGAAACATCATCTAAGGAAGAAATTAAAGGAGTTAAAGCAGGGGGGGCGGTGAAGTGGGTGGGGCCGTGTTTGGGGTGGAGGTTAAAGTCAATGACGCCGCAGTCAGCAAGAGTTTGTCCAAAAAAGCAGATCGGATGTGGAGCTTTCTGTTCGGTTTCCTGAAGGCAGCGAGATAAGAAACTCAGGAGGGAAGTTGACTACGTCTCCCAGGAGGCTTTGCGGTGAGAAAATAAAAAACTTATTCTGAATTAAATGCTGAATCCAGAGCGAAAGAGGGTTTACATGTTGAGGTTGCAGATTAAATTCAGTAAGTTTGAGGGTTATTTGTCGTGGTTGTTTTGGAAAATTTTGAGCAAATCTTGACGACATCTTTAATTTTAGAAAAATGTGATGTAATTCGAGAGAAAAGGAGAAGAAAGCAGCTTAACGAAGTCAGATTATCCAACTGAGAAATAAGAAGCATGAGTTATAAAGATTGAATGTTTGCATCCGATCCATCTTTGGTTTCGAGTCGAGCATGATGGGAAATAATCTCAGCAGTGATTTGTGTTTAAAAAGTTTATTCCTGATGTTTTTCCTGCTGTTAAACGAGGATAAAAGCTTAAAACAAACTCCTGTTTTTGGTTAACTTCGCTCCTCATCGGCGCTGCAAATCAGACATTTTCCAGCTTGATTATGAGAAAATGTTTTCAAAGCAGTTATACGACGTGTAAAAAATCTTCCATTAGTCTTTGGACCATGTGAATAATGTCAAAGATTTGTTCCCTCGCTCAAAAAGCTGCATTAAACTCATTCTCCCCGGCCAATTATCTGCGCAGGCTTCTGCAGTTTGAACATTTTATCTCTCTCAGCGCCCGCAGTTTCACCACAACAATAAAAGCACTGTGGGAGGTGAAGCCTGTGGAAATGAGTGGAAGAGATCAGATCCACACGCTCCGACTGGTGTGAGTCATTTCAGAGCGTCTGACAGACGACGACAGGAAGTGCGTCCCAAACCGAACAGAAGGAGACGGTCGAGACGTTTGGTCGGTTTTAGGCCTCTGCAGAGAAAAAACCAAACGTGTGTTTCTGAGATAAAGCCACGCGTGCACGGCGTCGTTATCAGAGTCACATTGTTTTGCAGTGTGTGTGGGTTTTGGAGGCGGTTAATGTGTGGTGAACATTTTGTGAACTAAGGTGTGTTTCGGCCTATCAGCGGCTCTTTGGACTGTCCACCTTTGGACTGCTGCGAGGAATTGGGCAGGAGGTGGTTTCAGGAACAGTTCAAGGATAGACGAGGCTGTAAACCACTTCTTTTCTGTGTGTGTGTGTGTGTGTGTGTGTAGACAGAGCTAACTAGGAGAGCATTCCTCCATATCAGTGATAATATCATCTAATATTAATGAGAGCAGGCTCCTCTGACTCTGTGTCAATATTGAACTCAATGCTCTCTCTGTATCTCTCCTTGCTTCCTCTCCTTGCTCCCTCTCCCCTTCGCCCACCTTTGCTTTGCAAAAAGGGAAATATTTATGACCGAGTGCTAAAGCTCTCCTGGGTACATCGTGTCTGTGTGTGGAGGTGTGTTGATGACAAAAGCTTGGAGAGCGCACGAAAACAAGTTTAAACATCCCTCAGCCCGTAAGTGGATGGACTTATGCAGGATGAGGAAACTGATATACACATAGAAACAGCTCACTGACTGTTTGAGCACAAAAAACAGTGTGGGTAAAAACTGCAACAGTCAGTGCCTATGTCCACTGACAGTTAAACTCAAGGACTGTGTGCACTGACAGTTAAACTCAGTTCCTGCTTTTAATAACAGTTAAACTCAGGGCCCGAGTCCACTTACAGTTACCCTTAGGGCCTGAATCCACTTACAGTTGAATTCAGGGTCTGTGTCCACTCGCAGTTACACCCAGGGCCTGTGTCCACTTACAGTTGAACTCAGGGTCTGTGTCCACTTACAGTTAAACTGAGGGCCTGTGTCCACTTACAGTCAAACTGAGGGCCTGTGTCCTTGACAGTCAAAGTCAGGGCCTGTGTCCACCCACAGTTACACTCAGGGCCTGTGTCCACAAACAGTTTAACTCAGGTCCTGTGTCCACTGACAGTAAAACTTAGGACCTTCGTCCACTAACAGTTACACCTAGGGCCTGTGTCCTCTTACAGTTAAACTGAGGACCTGTGTCCACTGACAGTTAAACTCAGGGCCTAAGTCCACTGACATTCAAACTCATGGCCTAAGTCCAGTTACAGTTAAACTTGGGGCCTGTGTCCACTAACAGTTAAATTCAGTGCCTGTGTCCACTGACAGTCAAACTCAGGGCCTATGTCCACTTACAGCTAAACTTGGAGCCTGTGTCCACTGACAGTTAAACTCAGGGCCTATGTCTCCTATAACTAAACTCAGGGCCTGTGTCCACCAAAAGTAATGGTTAGTAATACAGAAATTGCAGATGTAAATTAACGTTAAGCTTATTCCGATACAAAGCATCAAACCATGACATTTCAGTTTAATATGTCTCATGGTCCTCTTATAATTGAGTCAGATTGAGTTGACTGAGGGCCTGTGTCCACTAAAAGCAACATTCAGTGCCTTTGTCCTCTTACAGTAAGAGTCAGGGTCTATGCCCATTTACAGCAACATAAAGGGCATGTGTCCTCTTACAGCAGCTGTCAAGGCAGCCTTTGTCTCCTAAAAGCAGGAGCAAGGGCCTGTGTCCACTGACAGTTAAACTCAGGGCCTGTGTCCATTAACAGTAAAATTTAGGGCCTGTGTTTTCTTGCAGATCTATTTAGGGCAGCATTTGTCTACTTTAAGCAACATTTAGGGCCTGTGTCCACTCATTCAGAGTCAGGGCCTGTGTCCACTCATATTAACTATTAAGCCAGCCTGTTTCTTCTTTTTATTATTCCACGTGTAAAAGAAGGAATTATTGTGCACATACCTCCATATTTATCCAACAGAGTAACTCCAGAGGTTAAGATTTCATAATGAGGGTTAATTACAAAGGTTAATTTAAAGCTTGAGACTCATTTAACCTTCATTTAAAGACATAAAGAGTGAACAAACAGAGAATGGATAAAAGGAGCTATACGCGATACTCTCTTTTGGATTGGAGTGTGTTTTTTCCTCCAGTCATTTTCTGCAGTTTGGTCTCAGAAACACACAAACCGACCACAGCCTCTCAAACTTAATGTGTCGAATGAGCTGCGTGCGCCGCAGAAACGCCGCTAATGGACGCATCCTTTTAGTGGTGGACACAAAATCGTCAGGAATCCTCGAGAAAAGCTGACGAGAGGTGACGGAAAGAGGCCTCTGAGTATGGATCACACCAAAAAAACAGTTTATCTATAACATAATTTATCTGTGTGTGTGTGAGTGTGTGTGTGTGTGTGTGTAGTGTTTTATGAGTCTAAAGTCTCATCTAAGATATTTCATTATAAGACGTTTGGTGCTCTGAGCATGCTCAGTGAAGGTTAGCGCTGTGCAAGTGTGTGAAGAAAGACAAGCAGCCATATGGTCATATCTGTGTGTCTGCATTCAGAAGCATATATGTGTGTGTGTGTGTGTGTGTGTGTGTGTGTGTCACATGGTCAGCCCCTATTAAACTGACTGCGGCACTTAGACTCGGCTCCAAAATGGCTTCAGATCTCAGGCGCTCAACATGGGGTGTACCTTTAAAGCCACCATGGTGTGTGTGTGTGTGTGTGTGTGTGTGTGTGTGTGTGTGTGTGTGTGTGTGTGTGTGTGTGTCTGTGTCTGTGTGTGTGTGAATGTTTATGAATCCCTCTCAGGTTTTCTGCTTATGGAGGAAATTCTTCCCTTTTTGTTTTATGTCCGGCTTTTTGACACCCACAGGCCCTGATTTCCATTTTCACTCACACACACACAAACACACACACACACACACACACACCACACAATCTGCCGTGGTTCATGCTCTCCAGAGGCGGGAACTTTGGGGCCTTTAAGATATTCACCCTGTGAAGTACAGACTTGATGAATCTGGCTCCAAGTCCAGTTTTGAGTCAAGATTAATTCAACGTTCTCTGATTTATAATGAAAGTTTGTGCAGCTCAGTTCGCAGCCCCCTTCTGGCACTGGGTATCCACCAGAAACTGGCAGGAAAACAGATTTCTGATATAATCAAGCTGCTGTTTTGAAGGGAGGGAGGCAAATATAAGTTACCCCCCTGAAAGAAGACCGAAAACAAAGTGGTGGCAGCTCAGCTTCCAGCCCCTCAATTTCTACTAAACAGAACAGAGAAGAGTTGGATTAAAAATGTGTTTTTATTCAGTGTTTCATGAGTTTAAATCTTCATTTCCAGTTTGTTTTTGATTGGAGGGTAATTCTTTCGATCGGCAGCTCAGTTCGCAGCCCCCAGTGATGCACAATATCAACTAAAGTGTCGGAAAATCTATAAATCAATATCATTAACGGTGTTCTCTAAGGATTTTACTGTTACATCTAAAAAATGTGTTGAGTTTGAGGTGCATCGCAACAGCTCACTGGCGAGGGAGATGCGTACCCAGACTTGACAGAGACAGAGAAAGCTGTGGTTTATTTGTCTTTGTTAAAAACTTCTCGAATAATAATCACTGAAAAATCCTAACCCCCTGAAAGAAACCCAAAAACAAGGTAGTGGCAGCTCAGCTTCCAGCCCATGAATCTCTGCCAAACAGAAAAGAGTTGGACTTTGAATGTGTTTTTATTCAGCATATCATGAGTTTTAATCACCGTTTCCAGTTTGTTTTTAAGTGGAGGGTAATTATTTCCATTGGCTGCTCGGGTCGCAGCCCCCTGTTATGCAAAATATCTACCAGAGTGACTATATCATAACTTAAATTTAAGAATTTTTACTGTTTACATCTTAAAATATGTTCAGTTTGACGTGTGTCAGTTGGTATTTCGCCATCTTTACCTACAAACCTCGCAACAGCTCACTGGCGAAGGTTCCAGGAGAAACAAGCGATGCGTACCCAGACTTTCCTCAAAAAAGGTGGTTCAATCTGCCTTTTGTATGGTTTGATTAAGCTTTTATTTATCAGCAGAGACACAGAAAGCTGTGGTTGATTTGTCTTTGTCTCAAACTTCTTGAATAGTAATCACTGAAAAAATCCGATCCATTAGACAAAGGCCATAAAACAGGGAGGTGGTAGCTCAGCAGGCAGCCTGAGGTCCTCCAGACAGTTCAGATGAGTCTGAAATTCTGATTTAAAACTGTTTGATTCAGCGTTTCATGACTTCAAATCCTTTTTTGGATTTATTTTAAGCACAAGCAGGCCTCTAGAGATCGTTGGCAGCTCGATTCGCAGCCCCCTGCGATGCACAACCATCTAGGAAAACAATGGTTTCAAAATTTTACTCTACATCCTCATGTTAGTTTGATTTGAGGATCTTCAGCCGATAATTTGCCCATGAACATTTATGTTTTTGCTCTCACACAATCCAGCAGCAGCTCACTCGCGAAGTTTTCTGTTAGAAAAAGTCCAATTTGGGCTTGAGGCAGCGCTGTTCTGCCTTTTTCATTGTTTAATTCAGCTGATCTGTTTGCTTTTGAAGATAGGGAGTCATCAGTGGGTCACTATCCTCCCAGAAAAGCGGCAAACTCCTCTAAAACAAGTCAGCGGTAGCTCAGCTGGCAGCCCCTCCTCACATCAGGTTTGCCCAGAAGAGTCTGAAGAAACTGCTTTTTTTTACTGTGAAACTTTTACAACTTTTAACAACTTTTTATCAGTCTTGATTAGACTTAAAAACCCACATTTCTGGTTCAAACACATTTTTTGAATCATTACTTCATCGGAGCCAAAGTGGAAAATTGAGGCGTTCATGTTGGAACCGAAGTCTGCAGCGTAAAAATCCAGCTGGCTAAAAGGTTAATCGGAAAACAGGTCACAGAACGCAGCAGACTGTCGCTGTGTGTGTGTGTGTGTGTGTGTGTGTGTGTGTGTGTGTGTGTGTGTGTGTGTGTGTGTGTGTGTGTGTGTGTGTGTGTGTGTGTTGGGGGGAATTTCTCGTATTTAATGCACACATCCTTCCCTGATGTGCCCTGCAGCCTGTGAATCCCTGCCTTTGTCCTTCACTCTGTCAGCAGCACAAACTTCATGTGCAAATCATATGATAACAAGAAGCTGCAGACAAACAGTGTATACATTTACACACACACACACACACACACACACACACACACACACACACACACACACTCACACTCACACACACACACATAAAGTCCAAAAATACGTCTTTGTTGGAGCAGCTCAGGGCCTCCTGACCTCGTTAGTTCACCCAGATTTCCACCAATCCTCACATCTGGCTGATGCTGCTTGGGCTAAAAGACGTTTAATGATCCCTGTGTCTCTATCTGTGTGTGTGTGTGTGTGTGTGTGTGTGTGTGTGTGTGTGTGTGTGTGTGTGTGTGTGTGTGTGTGTGTGTGTACAAGCAAATACATTTACATAAGCAAACGGCTGCGGCTCATACAAAGCTCTTTGAATGCAGCCGCTTTTGATGAACAGCAAATGTCCAGTTTTTGATTAAAGACTCAATTTATTTATTTTTAAATATCTAAACATTAAACTGAAGTTGACTGTGAGTTTTTTTTTTAAGTCTGAACACTTTTTACATCCTATTTTTTTTTTTTTCATCTGTGGAGATTTCAGGATCTCAAACACATCCAGAGATTGATTTGTTGCTTTCAGCAGCATGGTGTGACTCTCGGTTTAGAAACTGGAGTTTTAGAGTGAAATTGTCCTTTAAATCAAACCAGATGATACATTTGCTGAGTTTGAGAGTTGGTTTTGTACATTTTAAAGGAATATTTCGTCTATTTTAAAAGCTTTCATCACTAAAGGTTAGATTAAAAGCCTCAGAAATTTCCAGAGCGTTCACAGCAGGATCCAGATTGGAGTAGAAAAAGCCTCTGAATATAATGTTTCTGTTTTATCTTTGTTTTTTACAAATTTGTTTTTGGATCAAGATATATTTTTTCACACATTGCAATGAGCCTGATTAGCTAAAGAGTGTTTGTTAGTGTGGCAGTAACTTCAGACGAGCTGATTAATCCAAACTGAACTTCAGATGTGTTTTTTATAAATTCAGAGAAAAAACAGAGAGACTACAGGCTGACACTAAAGTGTTGTGATTTTTTTTTCTCTTTTTCAATATTTAAGTTAAATACGGGTTGTAATTTTGAGCATTAGTTTTAAATGTTTGCAAGAATAGAAAGTTTTAGTCTCTTAAAATATCTTGAAAAATGTCTGCTGGTCTAGCAGTCTTTGTCCGGCCGTAAACCTCCAAAAAAAAAAAAAAAAGAAATAAAGAAAAAAAAAAAAAAAAAAAAAAGCCTCCAAACTTCTATCAGAGCTTCAACATCTTAGAAAGAAAAGAGAAATAAATCCAACAACCGTTAACCTTCAATCACATTTTCCTCAGACTGTCCATAAAGTCTCTTCAATTTAAAACATTTATGTAAAAAGCAAATGAACGGAAAAGTATGTGGAGGTACAAAATGATGAGCAAATTATGGGTTTTTTTGTTTTTAAAGAAATACATTTAATAGAAGAACTAACTCTGTAAGACGACACCCTTAGAGAAATAAAATGTTATCAAACCCAAAATGTGAAAACTTGTTACAGTTTGGGTCAGTTATTACATTTCAGGCTTTATCACATTTTTTATTCCACTCTTGGGCTTCCGTACAAATCAGCCTCAATCAGTCGTCCCCTCTTCCTTATATCCACAGACGTGACAGTGGATCTCTTCCATATTTAATTCTGTAGTTTTGCTGAGTTTGTGTATCTGAGTTTGATTTGATAAACCCTGAAACACACACACACATACACACATTGTGTCTTTTCTTGAGAAGAGGCCAAATTTTAGGGCTTCTTTTAACACAACCTCTGTCATCAACGTGAATCCTGAAACACACAAACACACGAGATGAAAACTTTGAAGACATCTCATCGGTGTCCTTTGTAACATGTTTTTTTAAATTAAAAAGAGACTTTATGGACGCCTGAAACCTGACGCTGGTGAACGTTGGTGGATGAAGTGAAGCGTCCGTCTGAGGAACCAACACGTGTTTCAGGTTTCGTCTCCTCTGACTCCAGCTCAGACTCTGTTTGTCTGTTTGTTACTAACCAAGTTATCCTCTGAAACCTGACAGCCCTGACAGAAAGATAACACACACACACACACACACACAGAGGCCCGATCTGTCTCTGTGTGGTTGAAAAACAACTTTATTTACAGGCTCTTTTATCACACAGAGTGTTTACAGCGAGCAAACAGTGTGTGTAGAAATAAGACGTTATATATGTGTGTGTGATGTGGCTCATTATAAAACATAAATCAAATTAAATTATTACATGAAATATAAATTAAATCAAATAAACCTTCACTCCTGATCTGATGATCTGAATACAAACAAACATACGTCTTAAGTTAAAGTATTAAATTAATTTTCTTTACGTCAGTTAAATAAAAAAATCTGTTTCTGTGACACGAGAATTTAACTGTTCTCAGAACTTTCTATAACCTACATAAACATTCTGTTCTAACATTCTAGAACATTGCATCACATCAACTCTACAACATTCCGGAACATCTCTGATGACATCATCTTCTGATCTCATTCTTTAAACATTCTATGAGATTCTAGAACACATTTTATTTTCTTGTCTTCTGTGGTTGTGAAATCAGCTCTTTCACAGAGCAACTGATTTTGTTTTTTTTGCACAGTTCTTTTTCTTTATTTATTTTCTTCCTGTAAAACTGAACCAGTCAAAATCCTGGGAGAAAAAAAAAAAAACTTCCTGCAAAATTAGCTTTAAATTTGACGATTCAAAAACTTTATTAATCCCCTGAGAGGCCAAGAAAGACGTGGAATTAAAAAGTCGGACAAAGCACTGAAAAATGAATAAAAAATAAAAATAAAAAAATTCTGCTTTTTGTTTTTGATCAGTGGGTGTTTTGGTTGGTTTTGAGCTGTTTTTATTTTATATTTCATGTCCACGTTGATTTCATCTCCTCATTTTCCAGCGTCTGTCTTGAGGAGGAGATGAAGTGAGACTCTGAAACTGTGGACGGCAGCCGGTCTGCTCTGAGTGTCTTCATGTGTGGTCATGAGTGTGTGTTAGAGGTGTGTCCTACAGTGTGTATTAATCCTCTGCGTCCTGTGTGTGTGTGTGAGTGTGTGTGGGGTCATTTTTAAGGATTTCTCCCCGTCACGTCCTCGTGTTTTTTTCCTCCCTGCGCTGGCTGCACTCGGCTCTCTGACTCTCATTTAGTCAAATATAGAGTCAGTCAATCACAGAGCCAGCGTGAGGCCTCGGTAAAAGCCTGCTCCATCTTCCTGGAGGGGGGAGGAGAAGAGGAGGAGAGGAGGGGAGGAGAGGAGCACAGCGGGGCGGTCTCTCCCTCTCTCCTCGTCTCTTTTTCTCTCTCATCTGATCTGATGGAAACGTTCACTCTGACATTGAGTCTGTGTGAGGCTTTGGTCAAATATCTGAGACGTTCGAGTTATTTGAAAAAAAAAAAACAATCAGGTTTTTTTTCCATGAGTCAGTTTTTTAAGATTTAGGTTTTAAGCCTGCTTTTCAAAAACATCCTTAAATAACAGAGTTTTTATTTCACCCCTTTCCGTAAAATGACTGTTGAGCGTTACATATCTGTCGCCGTAACAACTGGCTGAAAATCTGAATAAAACAAGGGTTAAGTTTAAAACTTAAGGCTCATTATTTATGTTTGTTTTTCACTTTGTTAAAAATCTGAACTTTTGATGGAATTTCGTTTCATATTTAAGAAAAAAAAGTGTTCTTTGAAAATCATTGACACTTTATGTGAAAATGAGTCTAATAAGTTTTTAACAACTTTCTGACATTTTGCAGCCAAAATTATGCGGAAAAATTACTTTTCCTTTTCATGTGTAAGATTAAAAAATAATACAGGTGGATGTTTTTTTTTTTTTTTAATTCAAAAACGACCAGAAGAATGACAAAAATAAAAGACAGAAAAGGGAAAGAATTTGGATCCAAGCAAAAAATAAAAAAACACATAAAAAAATATTTCTTTTTTATATCTAGATGTTAAATTCATTTTTGAACACTTTTTAAAAACTGAATGAAACAAGTTTCAAAAAAGGGAAAGGCTTCATTAAAACAAGCTTTGTCAGAGACAGATTTCTAACAAAGAACCAAACATAATAATAGAAAAAAAAAACTGATAAAGCCTGAAATGAAATAACTTGTTGATAACGTAACAAAAGAGCTGAGTGTGAAATGTAATGAAAAATGTTGTAAAAGTCAAAAAGAAAGACGTTTTTATGTTTGTTACATTTTGGGTTTTATGACATTTTTTAATTGTTATTTTGGGTCATCGTTACCAGGCTTTAACATGCCTCTTTAATTATTTCATGTAATGAAAATTAATTATAAATAAAAACTAAAGTTTGGAGCTTCTGGCTGCTTGAATAGTTTGGTTTTTACAGTAGATCATTTTCTTTCTCCTGTGTACTAACAGCTGAGTCTTTCTTTTCTTTTCTAGTCTTTTACATTTGAATTAATCTGATCTAAAACATTCTGTAACTTTTTTTTATATAACAGTCTTTCTTTTAATATTCTATAAAGTTCAACAGTTTCATTTAGCAGAGGCTTTTATCCAAAGTGACGCACAACACAAGTAAGAATTTAGACAGAAGGAAAAGCTTAGTGAGAAAACAGGTTATTTTGATGCAGGAGCTGCCATTAAGGGCAAAATTATTATGATTATTATTATTTTTCATGTAGGATAATGTGTCCATAACTAGTTGTAATTAGTTGCTGCAGCAATTTCGTTCAACCTTCAGCAACTGTGTTTTATTTATTCCATTTATCCGCCTTGGAACATTCTATAACATAAACTGAAATTCTACCTGAAATCATTTAATCATCATTTAAATTATTATTCTAAAATTGTTTAACATATTCTTTAACGTCCTGTTACATATATCAGCAACATTCTTTTCTATAACAATTCTACTCTGTTCTAGAATTTTCTTAAACTGTCAACAGACTTTTCTGTTAATGCCATATATAATTCCGGAACACTCCAGAAGATATATATATATATATATATATTTATGTGTATATAGTGTTTCAGCAGGAAAACATTGTTAAGATAACGCTGGTTACACAGATATTCTGTTCTAGAATAACATTATATCCTGTAACATTCTACTCTATTCTAATTCTATATGTGTGTGTTTGATTCGTGTTCCTCCTCTCTAACACTGAGGCTGTGTATCTGTGCTCTGCAGACTCAGAGAAAGATCTCGGTCGCGGCTGTTTTTTTTTTTAGCTCTGTTAGTCTCACTGATCATATTCTCTCTACAGCCTGATCTGGAACTTTCTAGAAAAAAGAAACTGAACAAATTTTCATGTTTATGCTGGATGTTGATGTGACCACATTACTGTGATAATTCACATTCAGTGATTTTAGAGTTTAGCAGGTGTATTCAAACAGCTCTGAGCTGTTTTATTATTGTAAAACAAACTTATACATTTTCGAGTAAAACCCAAACCAGCAGAACGATTTCACAAACACTGCTTCCACTTTAACTTTTCTCAAACTTTTTCTCCTCAGAGGAAGATTTCCTTTTCATCTCGTTGTTAATTTTTAATAAAGCAGAAACTGCAGAGCAGGTATAGAAAATGTGCAGCTTTTCTCCTTCCTGCGTCCTCTAACGCTGAACTGAAAGTCTTTAGGTTTTGGTGTAAAGGTGGATGAAAACAAGCTTTTTAAAGAGGAAGACGTTTGGCTTTAGAATTCATTTTTCAGACGTTTATCAACACAAACCTTTCAGATACAAATCCAAGACAAATGGGAAGAGTTTGGGCTCTGAGAGGAGAAATGAAAAGGTGTACAAGGACGGAAAGGAAGGGGAGTAATTAGAGCAGAGGAGTGAATAAGAGGCAGAATAAAGGAGGGATTTAAAGAGTGATAGAGGAGGAAGAACAGGTAGAGAGTTTGTATTATGTGTCTCCATCTGAAGGTCGCCTTCCTTCCATCCCTGCCTCGGCGAGCGGCGCTCTCTGTAACCCCCACACTCCGTAAATATAGCTCACAATCATCACATAAGCCCGCATGCGCGCGCGTGTGTGTGTGTGTGTGTGAGTGTGTGTGTGTGCCGGGCCCTCCTGCTTTCTTTTGTCTCATCCGACATTTAAATCTCATAAGGAATTTACCCACGTGCCCCGGCGGGTCAAGAGGAGTGGGGGCTGGCTCGAGCTGTTTGGACTGTATCGGCGCCTCAAAGGAGCGAAAAGCATCACGGAGTCAGTGTGAAATAAAGAAACACGCGTGTCATCAGCTTCCTGTTTGAGAATCAGACAGTAATTAAACACAGAGAGGTGATAAACGTGGAGAGAACAGGAGCGCGCGCAGGGGGGGGCGTCCAGGTGGCCCAGGGGGCTAATGGCTGACACACACCGCACAAGGAGGCGGTACAATAGGAGCTGCAGCGCTGCTGTGTCTCTCCTGGTGTCACCGAACAATACCAGGAGGAGGAGGAGGAGGAGATTCCCATTAAGATTCAGCTCGCAGTTTGGCGGTGAGGGATGTGGACACCCTGCTGTGTCACCAAAACAAACCACGGGGCCCGGTTTTTGTTAGCTTGATTTGTTCTGCAGCTATTTTCAAGTCCTCAAAACAAAAAGTCGTCTTCTGTTCTCCCGGCACGTCCACTTCAAAAAGCAAAATAATTTTCCATCATCCTTTCCAAACAGCGAAACAATCTTCTGTCACGTGATCCAACCTCAGAGGGAGAAAAAGTGTCAGACATGCTCATGAAAGAGATGATGTTTAAGGCAGAAGGATCACAGGCTGCAGGTAGATGATAGCGTGGCTAACGTTAGCAGAGCTAGCTCTAGCTCCTCTCTTCTGGTTACACGTGATGCCTGTGCTTGTTTACATCAGGGTAGTAGAGGTTTTTAACATCATAGCAGCTGGAGTAGAGCAGATGTGGTGCAGATTTTGTATTATTTATTTATGTAATTATTGTTTGTTTTCAACACTTGCTTAATTGGTAGCCCCTTTTTATTATTTATTTATTTAATTAATTGTTTTTATTGTAATGTAGAACAATCTATTTTATTATTTTATTGTGTCAACTTGATTTTATGTTTTTTTTTTTTTTGAAAGCAGAGACAATGTTTATGTTTGTTAAAAGGAAAAAAAAAGAAAAAAGAGAACATTGTATATTTTGAATTTATACCATTGTATTTCCTTTAATTGTGTTTTTTTTGTGTTTTTCTTTTTTTTAAAAAATGGGGTTAAAGTTAGAGTTTTTCGAAATGTAACTGTTAAGTCTTCCAAATGTGCAAATCCTCACCCCTAAAATATAAATATTCTTTTTTTAGTCCTTATTCTGACCCTCTGGTGCCCCCATAGTAAATTAACATGATTTACTGTTTAAACTGGTGTTTACACTGGTGTTATAGAGCAGTGGTTTTTAAAGTGGGGGCCTCAGAAAAATGGAGGTAAAGGAAAAATTAAATTTAATATTTTATTTTCATTTCTTTTTTTTTTTTACTCACCATTTGTCCTGAACATACAACACCTAAAGTACCATAATCGTCGGATTGTCAAGTTTCTGATTGTACCTGACCGCACCTCGTGTGACATCTGTAATTTCTGGATGATGATGTCAGGATCTATGGGTTTTGCGCCTGTCGCTAAGCTAGCTAAAAACCTGAACTGAGCTTTGAGGCTCCTCCCCCTGTCTAACTTCTGGCTAACTGTTCGTCAGGTGTATCCCACCTTGGCTGGCTGAGCCCTGAACGCCTTCGCCCTTTAGCAACAACCAACCTGTGTGAGTCTGGCTGTTGTTTCCTGTTCCCCGGCCTGAAGCTAACGCTGTTTGAGGCCTTGGCGTGGTAAAGTTTGGGAAAAGCCTCCGTCTGAAAGTCTCTGTCTCTTTAAGGAACCCCTTCTGATTGGTGGGTGCAGACCTTGATGTTTGAGGCCGTCACTACAACGTATCATAAACCAGTTAGGAAATCTTTACGCTATGACCTCATCAATTCAGCAAGTCATGTGAAGATCTTAAGTTGCTTTTTTATAAAGAGTGATTTGTTTGCTTTTTTCGCCTTTAATTTGCATTGTTTTGCATTATTAGCTGTAAGAGCAAGGAAATCTACTGTCTGTCCTAAAATAGTGTTCTGATCCCGCCCACATAAAGCTTTTTTTTTTTTTTCCAGTGGGCTTAAAAACTCATTTTACAAAGCCAGAGCATCTAACGCTAACAAAACAAACACAAAGTGACAAAATTTGACCACGTTCTTTTTAAACTGATTTAAAAATATAAAAAATGTAAAAGTTTAGGGTGGGCCTGGGACCCTTGGGGCCCCCCATAATGCCGCCCCTGGGAAAGCAGAATACCCCCTCTTTAAACTTCTTTAAGTTTATTTTCTGCCGTTTTTCTGTAGTTATGAAGCAAACACAGTCTTACTCATGACTTCTCTTACGTCTTAAAGTGACAGCGTTTAATTTTCTAGCATGGACCGGAGCTCGTTTATGTTGCTCTTTCTAACATCCTGCATGGGTGCAGGTAGTGGTGTAGTTTGTAGGTTTCGTGAATTTTTGCAGATTATTCTCGTGTCTGTCATCCTCACACCTGGTTTTGGCTCAGGTGCTTTTTTTAGCTGCTGATGCAAGAGACGTAAAGACGCCCTGTTCAAAATTTCCTCAAAACTTCCTGTTGGTCCAGAACCAGACGCATCCAGCAGAGATTAATGCTGCTCCCAGCTGCTGCTCTGGACGCTGCGAGCTCCACATCTGTCCGCTGGGCCGTGTAAAAAAAGAAAAACACATTTATTCGGCGCTTAGCGGAGAACCTCGAACCTCGCCTCCAGCTTTAATCACTGGCATTAAAAGCTTAAAAAAAGCAGCCCACCCCCCTCTGCGGCTGCGTTTGGATGGTTGGATGGGTGGGGGTAGGTGGGGGGAGGTGGGAGCAGGAGTGTGGAGGTGGTCGCCCCCGCCGTGCGTTAGGTGGCCACGGTCCTGCCTGCACAAATTGGATTTTCTGCTCTCCAGTAGCTCAGCTGTTCGCTAAGCATGATGTCACTCCAAATCTGTCTCTCCCTATCTGCCTCCTCCTCCTCCTCCTCTTCCTCACCTCCCTCCGCGCTGACGGAGTTTTAATTCAGAGAAATCTGGGTCAAGTGGGAACAGATGAGATTGTTCAGCGCAGTGTCTCCGCCTGATGCTCCCAAACAAAACAAGGAGTGTGTGTTTTTCTTGATGCAGCGTGTGTGTGTTTTAATGTGTTCAGCTGCGTGTGATGGTACAGTAAGTCACTGAATCTCATTAGTGTGTGTGTGTGTGTGTGTGTGTTTCACAGACCTCCAAGTGACTCTAAAATATAAAACCTCAAATGTAATTGGATTTGGGTTTTTCGCCCTCCTCTGAATCCAGAACAGGGTCAGAAGTTTAATCTGCTCTTGAGCAGCATCTGTCCCAGGATAGTTTTCAACCCAACCACTTTTAAGCTCCCGTACTGTCCGAATCGTTTTCTAACATCCAGAAAAGATCACGAAAGACCTTCCAGGAAAAAAAAAACTGAAAAAGAATGAAAGGTCAAACATTTTCAGTCCCATTGCTCTGAGCTCATTCTTAAAGTATTTTCTGCATTAAAGGGCCATTCCAACAATTTCATGTTGTTAGTTTTGAGCTCTAACTCCTGCTCCAACAGTCTTCTTAGTAAATTGAAGTGTTTTAGGCCATACCACTGAATTAACTGGCTAATGTGATGTTGTGTTTTAGTGTTTTAGTAATTGTTTATTTGAGGTTGGCCCCTGTCCAGAAAACTGTTGGAAACTTATTTGGGGTGCCGTCTTTGTTTCCAAAATTCCAATCCAAAATTTACACCAGTTTTACACAAAATGTTTTGCGTCTCTTGTCTCTTTTGGCACACCGTAGTTGAGCTGCCGCAGTGTCTTCCTGCTTCCTGTTGATGGGAAATAACACCACTGCACCAGCGTCACCAACTCCTCAGTAAGGAAAGCAGCTATTGGCTCTGCTAATAGTCGCTAAGTGACATCATGGCCTGATTGGCACAATTTTCCTGTTGGGATGCACCAATACCGATCCTGGTCTTGGGCACCAGTCCAATCTATTCCTTCAAAGCTGGATTGGTGTAGATTAGAATAAAATAGAAAATACTTAATTTATCCCTGAGGGGAAACTCAGGAGGAGTCACAGCAGCAATCAAGAAAACCAAAGTAAGAAAGTGTATAGAAAGTGTAAAAAGCTCCATAAGAAAACAGATGCTGACAGCTTGTCCATCATTGTCCAGTCAGCCAGTCTCCACCTCCACAGGGTCCAGGACTGAGCTTCTTCAGCAGTCTGTTCAGTCTCTGTCTCCTGGATCCTGTCTGCTCACAGCAGGCGAAGCTCTTCACATGTGGCCTTGGTGTCTGCTGTTAGCTCTATTAGCCATGTCTGTGAATAGCATGATGCTACTCTGCCCTCTGGTATTCCCTCTGTTGCTGGGTTAGCACAGCTAGCTCGTCCATCTTATTGGAGAAAGATCTTACGTTCCCAATAACGATGGATGGAAGGACAGGTCCATGTCGTCACTTCTTGAACCAGCACGTCGTCCTCACCTCCTTCTCCTCACCTTATGGGGAAACATCCGGCCTTGCACCAGTTAGCACTGACTTGCTACAGGCTGCTAACAGCAGTTTGGTGTCCGCGACCAACAAATGAGCCGTACAAAGTAATGACCCACTCCAAATGCAAAGATGACGAAAAAGAAGACTGAGCTGCTGCAACAGGCAGCCACAACCAACAGGGCGGCGCCTAGCAACAGTAGTAGTATCCTAGTGACCTAGTATCAGCGGGAACGGGCTGGACATGGACACAGCATTGCAAGTTTATATATTGAGAAATAAATATGTTAAACTTTAAACTTTAAGATTTTATTACTAAAGAAATTCATGTTCATTACCACATAAGCACACACTGAATACTGGGGATCGCTACTGCATCGATTCAAATGTGAAAGATATCCATCCACTCAACAAACTTTTCAAAAACCTCTTCGAGTTGTCGCTTTTTGAAAAAGAGTCGCCAGAGGGGACTGAAATCTCACCAAAGATAAAGATGAGGTCGTTGATTGTCAACACTCAAACCAGCACGTTTTGCTTTAAAAAAAAAACTCCCTAACAGCTCAGTTTAGAAATTAAAGAAGTGTGTACTTCTGTTTTCTTTATCTGGACTGTTTACTGCGAACTGTGCTGACGTGCTGTGAAAACAATTCTCTGTGGCTCCAGGATATTCAGAAAGAAGCGTGAAATCAGTCGAAAACTAATCAACAACTTTTATTTCCCACAACCCACCACGCTTTGATGAGGCAGTGGAAATGAATTTCCTCGTCTTCGTTCCAGATCAGAGATTAAATTCGGGCTCTCATCCCAGAAATTTGACTCTTTTAACTTTGGTTTCTGTTTGTTGCCTCCGCCCGGCTCGGCTCGCTCGTGTGAAAGACGCTGAGTCGCAAAATGAGGATTTCAAGCTTCATATTTTTGGTGAGACAGACTTGTGACCAGAACATCGCTGATTTTTAATCTCTGGGGAGAATCAAAGCGTGGAGAGACGAAAGTTTAAAGCCTCCGGCCCCTCCTCTGTCAGGGGCTGATTGAACTTTATGACGCTGAGGAAATTGTTTTTCTGCGTCTGGTTAATCAGGAAAGAAAATCTTGAGGATCAGAAGAGCAGCCTGTAAAAATAAAACTCAACGTGGACTCACAGACCAAACCAAAGCGTCTGTTCTTCTGCTGCTTCCTCGTGTTTTTTATTCCTGATATGAGCAGAGTCAAAGCTTCCCTGCAGCCTTTTTAAGAAACACGCTGCTTAATGTCTCCATATTAACGTTAAAGTTGTGACTCTGTGTGAAACACAAACACAGGCTCTGACTTCAGCTCCGCTAACGAGATCAGACATCAGCCACGCTTGCTTTCCGTCCGTGTTTCTCATTTGATAGTCCAACGCCTCATTTGTGCTGCAGATGTTTTTTTTGTTACACACTGGAGCCATTATGCCTCCCTTTCTTGAAAAAAAGGAAAAGAAAAAGGTAATTTGGATGGTGAAATCCCCCTCCTCCCTCTGCAGAGGACTTGATAGTAATTACCAGAGGAGGATTGGGCTCAGAGGCTCCGTGTTAGCGGATAATGAAGCGGACACAGGCTTCAGCTTTCACAGCTCTTTGATGCTAACGAGGAGATCCAGCGTGTGATTGTTGACTCGTGTGCCACTGCCGCACAACTTTCCCACAGCGCCGCGTCCGCCGTTCAAACTTTGCCACGCGTCAGAACACGGGAGTTCACACAACGCGACCAGTGACAACTGGGATCAACGGGCCTGAGCGATCATTTCATCTGCCTGATCAGCCCATGGAGAGCGCTAAGAAACTGTTTGATGCTTCAATCCAACGAAACCTACCTTAAAACACACCTGTGGATTTTTTTAGTTTCACTGAACCACGTGTGTCTGACATGCATCTACAATACGGTGCATGGAGTTTGATTTTGTTCATTTGCACGACACAAATCTGTAAAAAATACAAGTGACTGGCACCTTAATTTGCTCTGAACCATTATTGGTGGTCTAGACCAGGTTTCTGCAACCTCAACTCTCATAGGAGCCATTTTTCCTCAGCTCACCTGGATTAAAGTCAATCAGGAGCCACAAAATCTACTTTATCTTCACAATAAAGACAAAAAGTGGATAAAATTCTATGTGTGGTTGAAATCTTGTGAATAATTATCTAAACAAGAAGTTTTATTAAGTTTATGAAATTGATCATGTGATGTTGTATTTTTTTGTTTCCAAAACTTTCAAAAATTGAATCAAATGAAAAAATGTAAAAAAAAAAAAAAAAAAAAAACTTGCAACAGTTTTAAAAATATGCAAAAATTATTATAAAGACCAAAAATTTGCAAAAATAAAAAAACTAAAAATGCAAAAATTTTGAAAAGAAATTAAATTTCAAAAATTTGTAAAAATTTCAACTGTTGTGAAACTTTATAATTTTGCAAAGATTTCAACTAGTTAACATTTTTGTGATTTCAAAAATGTTCAAAAAATTCGCAAAATTTATCAAAAAATCTGCTGTTTAATTTCAAAAATGCAAAAGTTTTAAACATTTTTGAAAATTTGAAGGAAAAAAACAAATATTAAAAAGTTTTAAAATTTAGAAAATTCAGCCAAAATTGTTATTGTTTTTTTCTTTCCAGTGCCAGTGTCTTTAATCATCAATACCCTCTGCTAGAAAAATAAAAAATATTTTTTTCAATAATATTTTTTAAAGCTACAAGGAGCCACTGCAAAGGAGTCAAAGGGCCGCATGAGGCCCCAGAGCCGCAGGTTGAAGACCCTTGGTCTACATAACCTCAAACTGCTTCAGACAAATGAGGAATGAGCTGTTTTTGGTTGGAAATTGGGTTGAACTGGCCCTTTAATTATGACATCAGGAACTGCTTGAAGCAGAGAATGGTATTACGCTTTTTTATGTTTCAAAAAAAGTATTAATGTAAAATTTTCACACTAAATGTGGACAAAGTTTTACATTTTGTGTATTTTTTATTTTTATTTTTTTGACTCATTCCAAGAGTTGAATGAGAGTTAAGTGAGAGCAACACAAGGTTTGCTCAATTTGTGACATCACAGATTGGTGAAACGACTCACAGCTAAACTAAGAAATGAAAAGACCTTAAAAATACTCAGGTATTCCAAATATTGAAGTAAGAACGGTTGTGTTTTCTGCTCTGATAACACAACAGACTCAGATTGATCCGCTGGCTTCGACTCACTCAAAGTTAGTCCTGTAAATAAAACAGAAGCCAAAGTTAAAGAAGAGCTCTTACCCTTCGAAGAGCTCTTCTTTCTGCTATTGCCACAGTTTGATCGTTGTTCTGAGTGTTTGTTGTGAACACAGAAAGGATTCCTATAGAATCTGTGGTAATTAACTTTTAGCCGGGTTAAATCTTGTTTTCAAGGCCCCCACACTCGCTAACAGGAGCAGTCATTTCACCTTGCAGAGCGTGCACCATGCTGGTTGGCTCCTGCATGAATAGCTTTCTGTTTTCCTGCTGAAAACCTCTGATTGTTACAGAGACTACCCTACAGAGAGCCTCCTATAGAGACGCTTCTTGTTGAAGGTTTGCAGTGAAACGCCTCTGAAGTGATGATCTGAGTCTGCTGGTGGTGGAAATATTTCTGATTCCTCATTAGGCACTTTTTCTCCTCTTACCCAGCCTTTTTATTAGGGTTTTCCTTTTTAATATTTTTAGTTTTTCTTTCAATTAGATTTCATTTTTTGTTGTTTTTATTTCTTATTTTTATTTGGTTTCCTTTTTATTATTTTTATTTCTTATTTTTTATTAGTTTTTTTGTTATTTTTATTTCTTATTTTTATTAGGTTTCTTTTTTATAATTTTTATTTCTTATTTTTATAAGGTTTATTTTTTATTATTTTTATTTCTTATTTATATTAGGTTTCTTTTTTATTATTTTTATTTCTTATTTTTATTGTGTTAATTTTTTTATTATTCTTATTTCTTATTTTTATTAGGTTTCCTTTTTATTTTTTTTGCTTCTTATCCTTATTAGTTTTTTAATTTTTTTGTTTCTTATTTTTATTAGGTTTCTATTTTGATTTTGATTTATTATTTGTATTATTTTAATTTTTTATTTTTATTGTGTAATTTTTTACTATTTTCATTTCTCATCTTTATGAGCTTTTTTATTATTATTTCTTATTTTTATAAGGTTTCCATTTTTATTATTTTAGTGATTTATTTTTAGTTTTTTTAAAAATTATTTTTATTTTTTTATTTTTATTAGACCAAGAGAGAGATCAATGCTCTCATGTCAGTCTCCAAACTCCAGATGAGTTGCTAGATTAGGCGGATGACCCTTTTTTAACAAAAGGACACTAAAGGGGTGTGAAATGAAACGTTACAGCGAATCACCGATTATCAGAGCTTGATTACGTGATTAACCCATTAGGTACTGAAACTTGGCATTGAAAGACGAGACATGTTTTGAATGGTTTCGGTTGGTCAGCCTTAGCTATGATACCCAAGACCAGGGCTCTCTGAGGGGGCCTGGTCTTTGGTGGACTGATGCTAAGGTTTCTTCATCTTTCGGTGGTGGTGGTTCAGGATCAGCACCCAAACCTAGCCCTGACTTCTCTGTTTTTGTTTTTCTGACAGCCTTACTACTTTTAATTTTACCATTGCACCAAACTCCAACTCCAACGTCACCCCTAACCCTCAGATTACCTTTGTTCACATATTTCTGGTTCCTAAATCAACCTGCCCGCCTCTCTTTGAGTTGTGTTACTTCAAATTTAACCTCTATTTATGTCTATTTATCATGTATTTTAAAAATAAAGAGTGAAATATGCTTTTGTTGACAGCTTTTGATTTTGGATGGCATGTCATCCTTCTCAGTCTGGGGACTGTTTGCCCAGAACATCTTTTCTCTACCTGTTGGCTGTTTGGATCTTTGCCTGTGATAAACAAGCTCCAGGTTTGAGATGTTGGAGGTTTACGTCAGTCAACCTGTGTCAGAAGCTTTAATCAAACCATCGCTGAGCTCTTTGTTGGAGGAATAGACGTGAACTCTCATCTAGCAGGAGAAGTGTAGGAATGTGTGTTTGAAGTCAAGCAGAGTTTTATTGGCGTCCATTAGCGAGGGGGAAATGTCAGCCAAAAATACCGGGGGGGGGAAGTAAACTGAAGGACGGAGGGACGGCCGTGTTGCCCTCTCGTTTCTGAAAGGTTTCTGTTTCCAGTGAATCACAGATTGCTGCCCTTTCAGAAACCGTGAAAGTCTTGAGTGCTTGCTGGACGGCGTCAGCGCGGAGAAGCGAGATTGTCTTTAAAAGCTGCCCGTCTTGGTAATAGTTGAACTCTTTCTTTTAAATTCTTCTCCTCTCGCGGTGAATAACTCGCGGAGAAGAATTTAGAGAGATGTTTATTAGCAGGAAAAATGTTAACAGCATTGAAAACTGAAACTCATTTCATTCCTTGTCTTATTACTCGCTGGCCTTCGTTTTCTACTGGATTTTTCTCCTTCTTTACTCGACCTTGGGCGCTAATGAAAGCCTGATACAGTCGTGTGAAAGGGAACGTGTGCCGGCCACAGAGCGGAGAACATCTCTTCCTTTTTTCTGGAAAAGTTAAGTAGGATAGTTATTCAAAGTGATGGGATCAAAGGTCGGAGACGTCCTTCAAAAAGGAATAAAATCAAATTATTTTCTTTAGAGGCGACAGAAAGAAAGCACTGCTTCTCCTCATTATTTCATCTTTTGGCAGAGAGTTCATGTGTAAGTACGCTGGAGTCCAACAGGGGCCACTGCCAACAAAACCCAGACATTGACCCGTTAACGCCAGCTGTCTCGCCAAGTCAGTCACGTTAAGTTATTTACTGCTTTGTTGATAAAAGGTGTTTGACGACAAGGACGCCGAGGCGCTCTTACACGACGGGCGACACACTGGCTGATCAGAGCGTGAAGGAGTACAGGTCAATCTGAAGCTGATGAGGTGAATCAAAAGGGTTGTTTCTGCAGCAGCTGCACACAAAGACAGGTCACAGAGCAGGTTGTGCAAATTTATTTAATCAGAATTTAACAAGTTTAATTCAGCTTAAAGTAGAAGTTTCCAATCAGGAACAAGTCCTTCAGCACAGGGAATTCACTACCAGCAGATTGAGACCGCCAACAGCACCGAGAGTTACACCTCGTGTTCGTAGCTGAAGGTCGAATTCAGGGGTCTGCACCTTTACTTTCATAAGAGCCATTTTTCCTCAGCCCACCTGGATTAAAGTCATTCAGGAGCCACAAAATCTACTTTATCTTCACCATAAAGACAAAAAAAGTATATTATAAACATAGTAAAAATCTAGTGAATAGTTATCTATACGACAAGACATTGTGGGTTTGAAAAATTGTACATGTGATGTCTTCGTTTTTATTTTAAATAAATCAGCAAATATTTTACAAAGATTTTTAAATATGTAATGTCATAAATTTGCAAAATTATTGTAATTTTAATAAAATGCTATTTTTTATTATTGACATTTAAAAAAATGAATTCAGAAAAAATGTGCCAAAATTTGCAAAAAATTAAAAAAATAAAAATAAAAAATTGAAATTTCAAATATTTGCCCAAAATCAGAGATTTGCAAAAAAAAGAGAGAAAGGTATAAAAAATTGAAGATTCAGAAGTTTTTAGATTTTTTCAAAAAATGTAAAAATAAAAAAAGCTTAAAAAAAAAACTTCAAATCAATGTCAAAATTTGCAGTATCTCAAAAAATGAAATTTGTAAAAATAAAAATAAAAAATTGCAAAGTCTTGTAAAAAAAAAAAAGTTTTCTACATTTAAAAAAAATGACACAAAATTTGCAAAAAATTAAAAAAAAAAAAATTAAAAAATTGAAATTTCAAATATTTGCCCAAAATCAGAGATTTGCAAAAAAAAGAGAAAGGTATAAAAAATTGAAGATTCAAAAGTTTTTTAGATTTTTTCAAAAAATGTAAAAATAAAAAAAAGCATTAAAAAAAAAACTTCAAACCAATGTCAAAATTTGCAGTATCTCAAAAAATGAAATTTCTAAAAATAAAAATTAAAAAATTGCAAAGTCTTGTTAAAAAATGTTTTCTACATAAAAAAAAAATGACACAAAATTTGCAAAAAGTTAAAAATATTGAAAGCTTTATTGCAAAAGGTGATGAATTTTTAATTCAACAAAATATTTAGGCATTATTATGTTTAGTGTTAGTGTCTTTAATCATCAATACCCTTTATAAGAAAAATAACGGTTCTTATTTTCAGTCTTTGTTTAAAAACTGGATTGGAAAAAAAAGTGACCAATTTTCTCCAGCAGAGGGTGAAATGTTTCTCTCTGACTCATGTGATGTGCACTTTATGGGAAAATATGGCTCCTGGTATTGTAGACATTATTATCATCCTCTAACTTTTTCACACGGCGCGGTGTTGGAAAAAGCAAACTTACATTAGCAAAAATCCTAAATATTGAAGAGTTACAATTTAAATCAAATCGGCACCCCAAATATTATAACAGAATTGTGAGAATAGCATATTGTCGCATACCTATCATCAATGTCGCCAATTTAGCATCTTTGTCGCTATATTTAGCCACTTTCAGACCTCTTAAGCGGCTTTTTCAAAAAGGTGACAAATCCAGCAACTTTTCCTGGAGTTTCGGGACTCGGATGTGACAGCACAAATGGGTCTCAGGTAGGACTGAGATATGCTAATCACACGATTTGATTCTGTCACAATTTTTTTGGGTGCCGGTTCTATTTTAGATTTTGTTTCTTCGATATTTACAATTATTTTTTTTTGACAAAGAACCTAAATGTTGATATTGTCAAACAAAAAACCCAAGTTATCGATTTCCCATTCCTAGTCTCAGGTTTCCTTCCTTGTTCCAGACCACTCACAGGTGGACAAGACCTCCTCGCTCTCGCAGCAGTCCCTCCCAGCTACAGCCGGAGCAGGCAACTGCTTGCAAATCAATCGTACATGTCGCTTTTGCCAGTTCTGAGCCCTGATAAAGGAGGATTGATATTTTGACATTAATAAAGGATAAACAGAACTCCATACGATCCACAGAGTCACTTTCGACTTTAAGAAATGTCTGAAGACTCATCTGATCAGGGAACATGTGGGCCCTTAATCTGAGCCTTCTTCTCTTGGTCTTCAGGGGTAGCACTGATCATTGAATGTTGTTAAAGGTTGAACCATATTGACGATGCTGATTTCCAGCTGTGGTTAGCTGTTACAAAGATGATACAAATGGACAGTTATGCAAGTTGGGAACAACTCATTTTGGTGAATGCAGTAAACCCTGGCACATTAGGAACTCATTCATTCATTCTTTGAAATCTGTTTATTTTGATAAATTTGTTGGTCAAGTTAGGGTTTATTCCACAGCAGAACGGCAGATTTCAGGTGACGTGTGACTTGTTCTCTGAGTGGTGGAAGTTGTCGTCATATTTGGCACTGGTCAACCTCAAATGTCGATAGATTTCCCACGTTGACGGTATAAAACAGAGAAGACCCTGAAGATGATTTAAACGGACTCTTCACTGAGGATGAAGACGTCTTTCTGTGGAAAAAAAAAAAGAAGAAAGAGGCATTTTTTGAGTCAGACCCAGTCTTGGCAGTCGTGGCGTCTTGGCCGGTTAACCGTGAAGTTAATTGGCGGGCTCTGCCAGCACGCTCTGGGGTTCAGAGGCAGATGGTTGGGAACCGCTGGTGCAGATGGTGGCAGAGCACCCTGACGGACCTGAAGCACCGTCGCTCACTCCGTGCTCTCCAGATCCTCCCGTCCATTTGGAAAAAGAGTCTAACCTCCTTACGTCTTTAATTCCCATCCTCTAACTTCCTGTTTTCTTCCTGACCGCCCTGTGGTGTCTTTGGACCCAAACTGAGCGTGTGCAGGGAAATCCAGCCTCATGATCTGCTTCAGCCTCTCTGCTGGACAGATGTTTCGTCACCTGTCATGTGGCCAAGTTTAGAGATTTTGTCCATTTGAGCCGAGTCAAAATAAATCGGATTTCCGCTCCCTTTCTCTTTGAATAAGCACGATGGATTTAGTGGAGCGCCGCGCCGGCTTAGACACTTAATTAAGATTAATTTGTGCAGATTAAAGTCAGATTGGGGTTTCCCAGAGTTTGCTGTGTCATGTTGGATTTTCAGCCATGGCTGTTTAAGCTTCATAGACAAAAACTCTGTTTGTCTAAACAGCAGGAAGTTGCTGATCTACTCTTTAGTTTATTTAGAGGATTGTTTCTGGAGACCTCTGTCAGTGAAAGTGGAAGGGTTTCTGAGGCATGAAGACTCTATTTCCCATGAGCACCTCTACCCACTGTAGTTCAGACGTGGCTTATTTTTGCTGGAAGTAAATGAATGAACCCATATCTGCTTTTTGGACAACAGTCAGTCTGATAAAGGATGCCTTTCTGAAGCGGCACCTGGCGCCAAGTGGAATATAACTGATGGAACTGGCATCAGTTTGAAAACCAGAAAATCTCGCTAAGGAAGTGGCATACCAGTTGTTACACTGAAATATGCCACTAGGGAACGGAACTGGCATATTCAGTTCAGCTACAAGTAGCATGCTAGATATGGAATAAACCAGTCATGGCTGCTGGTCAGTCAAGGAGGGGAAGCTCATTTTTTTCCGGCCTACATCATAAATTTCTTTATTTATTTTAACGTAAATTCCTCACTCCGTGTCAGCTTGTTATCAGCTGGAGCTGCTACGTGAGACTACGACAGGCTGTAAGTGTGAGTGACAGGGGGAGAAGCTCCACAGCTGGAGCTGGAGCTGCTTATTGGAGAAAAGAGAGAGAATCTTTAAACACAGCGCTCGTCGTTTTTAAGAAAAGTAAACTCACTGGGGATCGATAAAAGCTCCGGATCAGTCCAGAACAACTGACTGTAAAACTGAGAAGATGCTCTGGTGGAGGGTTATACTTCAAGATCTCTGACTGGCTCATTTCACTGTCAATCAAAAAGGGATTCAGCCTCAGACAGATCATCCAATCATCATACAGAAGCCCAGCGCCCAGGCCAGCCCACTGCCTCATAGACCCCCAGAGACGCTGAGCGTCCGATGGGCGGGACAAAGCCCAGCGTTTATCCAATAACCGTCCAGTTTCCACAGTGGAACAATCCACTCTACACTTCCCCGCTGAAGTCAGAAGACGCTCAGCGTCCGACTGTGTTAAAGTGCTGAGACGCTGCGGGGATGAATGAGAAGGAGGTGGAGCCAGTTACCTGTGATAGGAGCTGATTCTGAACTAAAGATGGAGGAATTCTAGCTCAGATTTTATCAATGAAATGTTCACACAGCAGGACATATCAACACTTTTTTAGGGACATTTTAGGGGAAGCTGAGCTTCACTTGCAGTCTTAGAGAAATCACCACTGGAATAAACCAGCCTTAGCCAAGTTGCATACCACTGATGGAACTGGCATTGAGTTTGAAAACTGGAATATGCCACTAAAGAAGTGGCATACCAGTTAAAAAACAGGAATACATTACTAAGGAACTGGCATACCAGTTTGGAAACTGGAAAATGCCAGTAGGAGACTGACATTTTCCACTTAGCATCAAGTAGTGTGAAAGATCCCATATACACCAGTCTTAGCCACGTGGCATACCACTGGTGGAACTGGCGTTTTAGTTTGAAAACAGGAATATGCCACTAAGTAGGCCTGTCACAATAACAAACTTTGCTAGACGATAATTTTCCAAAATATTATTGCTGATAAACGATATTATTGTCAATATTATTTTGATTTTTGTTCCATTTTTTCATTGATGTAATAAATGGAATAATAAAGTGAGTAAACCATGTCAAAAGCAAGAAACTTTAATTTCTTAAAAGTATTTAACTGTAATTAAAAGGTCAGGATCTTTAAAATAAAATAAATTAAACAAAAAATATAATAAATTTAACAAGAAAGAGAAAAAAAATACAATGAAAATGAAATGGACTCTATTTTAGAAAAAAATACATGTCAATGAAAATAATTAATACTAATCAAAAACAATAAAACATAGACCCTGTCTCTAAAGAAAAAACAAAACTCCAAAAAAACAACAACAACAATATAAACTATAGCCTCAATAAAAAGGAGTATAGAATTGTTTGTAACATGTACTTTTTCCCAGTCAATCCGTACTGTCTTTCAAACATTTTGAACATTTCTGGCTTTAACCGTATTGAAGGGCTGCATTTCTTTGGTAATGTATCTGTCTTTGAGCGCCCACTATTTGGTGCTTTTATTTCTATTTACTTTGCCGACCAAAAGCCTCAGTAAGAGCGGATTATCAAAGAACAAGGCTCCGCTGCACCTCCCCTTCTTCTTCTTCGTCGCCACTATTTTCAAACAAATGCCACATATCAGCTGGTTGGTGTTCATGAGCTCACACTTTGTTCATTCTGATAAAAAACAAAATATTCCCACACTGGGACTGTGGCAGGCGGCTTAAGAACCGTATCTTTTGTGCCATCACTCATATTAGCGTGTGTTTCCTCCTTACCCCTCAGGACGCTCGCTTCAGCTCTCTCCGTGTGTACGCGCGAGCAGCCCCGTCTTCACCCCAAAGATCGCATTTTTGATAGATGCTCACTCCGCTATAAATCCGCTAAATCCGCTATAGAACCTATGCACCCCGATGTTAGGAAAGATAGACGTAGTGAGCCATCTTCTCATTCAGCCTCTTTGGTGGAAAGAGAGGAGGAAAACAAACATGCATGCACATGTCTTTCGGTTAACTGATTTATTAATTATCGTGGCAGGCCTACAAGCAGCACTCCAGATACCACTTTTTGCTCTTGGTGTTTCTGGGGGTCTGAGACAGGAAGTGGTGCACAGGAACCACTTTAAAAGGTCAGACTCAGGGTTTTTACCAACAGAGCCTCAGACAGAAACACTTCAGGGTGAATTTTTCTTAATTTCTCGGCTCTTTAACGGAAAATCTGACCTGGAGTCAGCTGCTTGAACTCAGATGAAAGAAAAAAACACTGAAGTTATTTCACAGTGGGTCGTTAAGATGCATCAGTTAAGACCGTTCAGGATCAGTTAGTACGGCGTAGACCAGCAACTCCCTTAAAGCTTTACCCACTGTTTTCTGTGGACAGAGTCGGACGCTCTGAGGTCGTCTCAGTTTAACGTCCAGTGTCCTAACATCCTCCCACGCCCCTCCTGTTTCCCCCCCCGTGTGTGTGTGAGTTAACTGGCAGACAATAAAAGCATAAACCAATTACTCCTCTCATTCTTTGATACGGCTTTAATCACCAGCATCTCCCCGCCCCTCCCCAACACACACACACACACACACACACATCTATCCGCACAAACACACAAACTCCCTCATCTCTCCTTTAATTGCTTTTAATTTGTTTCTCGTTAGCACCTTCATGCGCTGCACCTCCTTCTCATGGAGCTCCTCATTCTCCATTAAAAACGCGCTGAGAGATAAAAGATGCACGCCAAGAAACGGCGGCAGGATGTTCTGTTTCTGCGCTCATGAAGAGGAGGGAGGAGGCAGTCAAATCTGCACAGCAGGAGGCCGGCGCGGGGAGGTAATAAGTCCAGGTGTCATCAGCAGGAGCACTGAGGGCAAAAGGAAACACAAAGAGCATCTTCATCCTCCTTCCTGCTCTCCAGCACATAATTGAAATAATTAGATAATTAGACGAGTAATTGGACGGATTCTTCTCTCCCTTTCCTCCCGCTGTGACGTCTGTTCGGCTGCAGGATGAGAAAACGGAGCAGAGGTTTGGAGCAGCACCACACCCAGTTTAGGCCTCACCAGAGAGCATTGTGGGAAATTAGGGAGCCAGATTCCACTCGTTTTCCTTTTTTCTTGTGCTGCTCTTTGATGTTCGGGGTTGATTCGTCGACCAATCAGAGAGCTCGACCTACATTCTCTCCTGCCTCCTCCTCCAGAGCCAGGACCGCGTCGAACGATGGGAGTCACACCGAAAGAAAACCTCCAGATCCACTGCTTCCTGCACCAACACCGCCCAATTTGTGTGAGTGTGTGTGTGAGTGTGTGTGTGTTGGTCACAGAAATAGCTGCCAGTGCACATCAGCCTCCTTTGAGCTCATCACCGGATACTTCAGAGGGAAAGAGATGAGATGAGATTAGGGATTTGGTTTGCCGAGAAGCCGTCAGATTGAATCGACTCACTGCGTTTAGGGGGTGTGTCTCTTTTTAATGTGTGTGTGTGTGTGTGTGTTTATTTATGTGCATCCTGCCATTTATTTGAATCTGTGCTCCACCACGCCTTTGGCCATTCGTTGGTATTTGTTTTATTCATCCCCCCCTTGTTCCCCAGCACACACACACGCACACACACACACACACACACACACACACACACATATGCATACGTCCTCCTGTTAATGCACACACTCGCATCTTAGCCTGAGGTTGTTGTGACGCTTCATAAAGACGCTTTTAATGTTGTTTCACCGCTCCTCGTTTACGACACACGCACGGTTTGATCGTTTGAAAAACTGGGATCACTCAATGACTCAATGTTTCAGAATCTGAATTATGGTTTTTTAATCTAACGAGATGTTTTCCCAACCTGGAAAGAAATCCTCAATCTCCACCGAGGCCCCAAGGTCCAACAGTTTTTTATTTCCACTCTGCAGCAAGTCAAACATCCACCAGACAAACCAGCGGCCTTGAAGCATTGGTGACAATCAGGGAGAAACACAAAAGAGAGAAAAAGATCCTCAGAAACAAAAACACTGCTCCTACAAGGTCAAGGAGCGAGCAGAGATCCGTCATGGGAAACATGACTCTGCGGCGCCCCCTGGGGGATGAAGTCGTAGCATTTCATTGATCATACAGTGTTCGAGAAAGGATTGGTGTTTAACTGACATCTGGCAAAACTGATGAAAAAAAACAAGAGGAGAAAATACGATATTGGATTTTTGCCGATATCCGCTATGCCGATATATCGAAACCCCTTTTGGCCGATACCTATAATCACAAGTTTGTTTGTTTTTTTTCACTGTAAAGAAAGCTAAGTCTATCCTGTACTGGAATTTATATGAAAAAGAAATGTATTATTTTTTCTAACTCAAGACATTCAGTATTGAAATACAGAAAAATAATTTCTTTAGATCACATGAACTTTAAATGTACAATGCATTTTTAAACATAACCAAGTTGCATTTGATTATTTTAGAGCTACTGTAACAACCTGGTGACAGACACAGAGCTCTGCAGGGCAAATAAATGAAGTGGTACATTTTATTTAAGGAGCTTATTTTTCAGATGGAAAATAATAATAATCCTAACTGAATAGCACCTTATCAGCTGTGACTATCGGCAGAAATTTTCATATCTGCAGATACCGATAAACGTGTTTTTAAGCTTTTATCAGCCGATACCAATATTGTGCCGATAGTATCGTGCATCCCTAGGAGAAAAATGTTTTTTGTAAACTGAAATGAAAATAAAAACAAGGGTTTACAAAAAAAAAAAAAAAGGAAAACAAACGGTACTGTGAATTCTTCAAAATTAAAATATATATTTTATTATTCAACCATCTGTGATCCTTTTCTGTCATTTTTGAGTCCCACCCCTGGAAACTTTCCCACGTAACAAAAAACTCCTGAAACTAAAACTTAATAAAAACTAAACTAGAAAAACTATTTTAAAAACTAAAACTTAACTGAAATTAAAAACAAAAAGTCAGAAGGAAATGAAAAGCAAAACTTAGGAAAAGTGTAAAACTACAAAAACGTCATAGATTACTGCACTAAAAAGGCATTTTTAAACAAACTCAGCTTGTTTAGTAATGACAGTCTTTTAAAGTATGCTTGCGCAAATGTGTTGGCACCATAATTTTAAATTTTTATGTAACTTGTTCTGCTGTTAAGCACTCTCTAAACTGATAAATGAAATAAACCAATTGGAAACGTCTGGATTTACTCACCATTTTGGGAAAGTTAAGGTCTGTTTACACAACAACGTTTCATCTGGAAACGCAGTGGAAAAGAAAAATCTGCGTTCACACCAAAGACTTCACACCATAAAACGTGGACATAGTCTCCCTGACGTCACCCGTCTGTTTATGAAACAGAAAACGAAGCAGATTGGCTATAGCGGCCATATTGGTGGTGGCAATGGCTTTGCCTACAGCCATAGGGCGCTGGCTGTCACGTGACCCTCAGCTGTGCCTCTGATTGGGCGAGCTCCCGATCTTAACATCCTCTGAATCGCTGAGTTAGAAAAAATTCACCCCTGTACAGTGGGAGCCGGTAGCAAAATTAGCGACTCAGACAGGAGACGTTTTTTGAACCTGTCTGTAAATAGGTTAATTTCTGCTTTGAAAACAGCTTTTTTTGGCTTGCTGTGTTTGTGACTTCCTGGACTTCCTGAAACAGCCGATTTTAGCACTTCAGCATTGTCTCGTATTCTCAGACCGGAGGTTGCCGCTTGGTTCACACAAAAAAACGCTGTAGTGAGCATGCCAGACCTGTAGGTGGTGCTGTAACTGTCTTGTCCAGAAGCAGCTTTTGGTAGATCTCCTCTGAAGTAGAGTTAGGCCGATCATCTGGTGTGTTGGTGAATGTTAAGAGCAGAAGTGGAGCAACAGATGCTTATTTTGTTAAAGACAGTCACAGATTCAGCAGTGGTTGATCACCACGATCGTAACAACAGGTGGAGTGTTTCAGAAGATTACACTCTAGAGGCTGTTTTAGAAAGTTTTCTGTTTTTGGTCGCCTATGCGAGGCCAAAACACAACAAAACTTTCATGTTTCACCCTAAAACTGTTGTCATATAAACAGCCTTGTCCATCCCCCTTATTCATTTTTAAAAATACTTTCATCCAATGCAGCGGGCAAATCCAAGTGTTGGAAGTGTTTTCCAGAGGTGAACCCCGTCCCAGCCAATCAGAATGAGCCCTCATCATTCAGCTGTGACATTTAAGAACCAAAAACTCAGTTTCCCCACATCCACACAAAACCAAGATCTACACTTTGGCTGGAGTTTTCAGAAAATATCCTTTTCACTGTGGTTTGTGTGGATGATGGGCGAAAACGTGTAAAATTTTAAATTTTATTTTGTATCATTAGGGTCCTCTTTCTCAGGCTGTGGACCCTATTAAACCCCCAACATCCCATAATATGCTCTCTAGCGCCACCTAGGCACTCACAACTAGAGGTAGACCGATATATCCGCCGGCCGATATATCGGGCCAATATTTGGACATTTGTCTCTATCGGCCATCGGCCGTATTTTCTTTTAAAGAGCCGATTTTTGATCCATTGTATAAAATGATGCAATTTTTGATCAGGCACAAAAAAGATGAGCACCTCAAACTTGTGGAACCACTTGGATACATTACATACTTTTGTTCAAATTATATTAATAAGTTTAAATTTCTTTTTTGACATTTTAAGAAGAGTGTGAATGTTTACTACTGCTTGTTACATTGTGTGTTTACTCAGACAAAATATTTCATTGTTTTGAAAGCTGAATAAATGTTCAGAGGACTGGACACGACTTGTTGTAATAGATTTCTTTTAGTTGCTCAGAAATTGCTGCGTTTCACAAAAATGTGATAAATATATATTTATTTAACAATCGGCCTGAATATCAAATTGGAAAAATCGGCTATGCATATCGGCATCGGCTGCCCAAATTTGGAAAACATCGGCATCGGCATCGGCATCGGCATCGGCATCGGCATCGGCCCCCAAAAAACCCATATCGGTCGACCTCTACTCAAAACACACAAACATGGCTCTAATGGGAGCTAGGAATGTCCAAGAGAGATAAAACCAACGCCAAAATGTTTGTCTCATCCAGACGCACAAAAAAGGTACGAGGCACCGAGGACCCGTCTAACGCTGCTTGTAGCTTTAATTGTGTCTTATTATTTCTAATCTGCTTTTTAATTAAATTTGAACAGTTTTCTTTTGTATGTTTTCTCTGTAGGGAACTTTGAATTGCCTTGCTGAAATGTGCTGTATAAATAAATTTGCCTTGCTCGGCTACGTGTGGACCTGGCCTAAAACACATGAGAGCATGTCTATATTCCGATTTTTTTTTTTTTTTTTTTTTTTCAAAATCTGGTTTTGTTTGTCCGACTTAAGAAAATGAAAACAAGGGTTGGAGATCTGTCCAGCTTATTTTATTTTTCTTGTAATGGTTGTGATTGTGGCGATTCGTGGGAACATGGGCTTTTGTATGTCCTTTCAGGGCTTCCGTACATCTTTGGTGCACCAAGTCTTTCAAAAATATTCAGGGCGTTTCTTTGAGTGGCTAAATAGTCTATGGCCGTGTTCGTAGGGAGCAGAAACCTCTGGCTAGGAGAAATGAAGCTGCTGTAGACGCACTAAAAACTGCAGTTCCTTGAGTGACCACTTGGGGGCTGATGGGCTTCAAAACTCAGCTTCAGAAACAAAGAGTCTGTAAAGCTACGTGGCTAAGTTATGGGGTTTATTTTAGCCGTATAAATCAGCATTTGGAGACCAAATCTTGATTTGTTGGAGCAGGAAGCTAGCGTAGCCGCTCAGGCTTGGCGTGCTGTGTCAGAGCGACCGCGGTAAAAAATGATGACCATGCGACGGCACATACTCAGACATGAAAGAGATCATACTTAAGATCAACCACACTTCTAAATCTGCAGTCCAGCTCCATGTCCCTCATTAGTCGAACTGTAAAGCCACTGTTAGAGAATCCAGACCCCAGTGAACCAGGAGCATGTGTGGAAAATCCATCAGACCACCAGTAAATTTCTGCTCTGCGGGCTGACTCGTCATGTGATGTCCCCGTGTCCTTCCCAGTCCTGACTCCACTCGCTGTGTCTCTCGCTGTCACCAGAGTGGATAAGCCTCAGTGTCGCTCTGTGGAGGTCATAATCGGGGTCAAAGGGCGAGGGATACACAACTGTGTTATTTTTACTGTGAAAGAAAACGCCTCTGTGGAAGTGGGCGGGGCTACGTGGCGCTGCAGAGGTCAGAAAGGTGAAGAGTTCACCAGTTTGGATGAAAGGCTCTCAGAGACAAAAACAGGACTCTTTGTTTCCTCTGCAGCTGTTTGGGCCAAATTAAAGCCTTAATCATATCTTTTAAAGGAGATCAACGCTTTTACTCCAGTTTGACCTGTTTTTGTTTTGGGAATTCCTCCAGAATTCTCTGAATCTCAGTGTGCTATGCCTGTTTTAAAGCCTTTTACAGGAATAACCCTGCTCAATTGTCCCCTAAGGGCCTCTGTACATGTGTGTCAGCGTCTGCCTTAACCCCTCTCCCCTGCCTGGATGTTGATGTTTTGGTTGTTTCGAGATGTTGCTGGGTGGATAGTAAGCGTGGTTACCTCAACCAATCACAGCGAAGTGACTTTGCGTGTTGATTAGCGAGTGGGAGAAGCTAATAAGAGCAGCTACGATAGCAGACGTAGCAGAAACGTCAACAGATAAAGCTTTTTTCCAAACGAGGGTGAAGCTTGGGTCCACTTTCAAGTGGAGTTCTCAGGAACTTGGAGAGCAGCACAGGGCGAAGAGCGACACAAGTTAGCTTTTTGCTAACCAGGTATGTGTCAAATACCTGTGATTAGCTTGTGCTAACGTGTCAAGTCAGAAGCACGGCTCACGAGTCCCTCCTACATAGAAACGTGATGCTACGGTTGGTTTCTGGGCTGTGGTGAATGTGTTCACGTAGCTTCAGTTGGAGGCTGTGTGGGTGTGGGCTGCAGCTGGCACTGAGCAAAGGAGGAGGAGCTAAGTTTGAATGTTGCGTTTGCTATCAAATAACGAAAATTACTGCAGACCCTACCTCTTCGATCGGATTATAGTCACCTGAACAGTTTTATTTCTCCATTGTTGAATCGATATTCAAGAAACACGACTTAAGGAAGATTGACTGGGTGCTTCCTCATACGTCAACTCACAAGTCCGTTTGTTGTTGGAGTCAGGATAAATAAAATCTGGTTTGGGCACGGTTTGTTTTATTTAAAGTCCCTGGGTTGTTTTCATTTGGTTTTATTTGGTTTCATCCGACCTTCCTTGTCTTTTTTTTTTGTAAATTGATGCTTCACTGCTCCAGCATCTGGTTAAAAAAGGAGCAGATCTGATCCAGAGGGATCTGGATTAGACGACTGTTAAGATATTTCAACACGGCGTGAATTTGAGGGAACGCTCTGAGATCTCTTTTCTTTAAATCTCATGGACAAACTATCGCAAACAAATCAAGTTTACAAATATGTCACGTCTATTTCTGTTAGGTTCGACTTCAGAGAGCTCCCTTCTTCTCCCAGGAATCAATAGGAACCGGAATCAGAACCAGAATCGATAAAACTGAAACAGTACCCCTCGTTAGATTGATGCCCCAGCTGTCCGGCGCTCTTTGTTTACATGTAAGGCCTCTTTGGCGGCCATGACGCTGTGTAAACTCTGGGCTTGGTTGTGAAGGATCCACATGAACCGTGTCAGGTCTGAGGTCTTCACTTATCGCACCGTGTTGATCTTTCCTTCCTCGGCCCTTCATGTTGCTTCACTTCCTCTTCCCTGAAGGCCGGACCCCTGTTAGGGTTAATTAGGTATTGATTTGATCAGGCCCAGGCAAGGGGCCCTGTTCTGCGGGTCTGGGTCATGCTAAATTATTAATGCTCACGCAGAACTAAATATAGTTCATGTCAAACGGCCACAAGGAGCCGAACATGGCGTCGCTTCTTGTTTTTCCTCCTCGGTCAGGAGGAAACAAGTGTTGGGTTTCTCCCTCTGGCTTGTTAAAGCGGGGGTGGGGGTGGGGGTGGGGGTGGGGGTGGGGGTGTTTCTCCCTTCTCATGCTCGTTTGTGTCCATGCTTTGATTTGACAAACACAGCATGAATTAATTTTTGAGCAGCTCAGTTGCTCTCGACAGCGCGTGGAGGGTTTCCCTGCTCCCACCGAGGCGGATTCCTGAAGCACTTCCTGTTCGGTTTGGGAAGTTTGTCGCCTAATCCCAGCCCTAACACGCAGTGTCTTAACAGCTCACATTAAAGAGCTCACCCTGTTTGTTTTCAGCGTCAGCCCCCTCCCCCTCCCTCCATCCCTCCAGCGTCTCCATCTTCATGTTTGAACCGTTTTAATGACGACTTTTTACTGTCGGGGGAGCGTCCATCACCGCTTCTCACAACACTGGTCATTTCTGTACCTTCTGAATGAACGTCACACAGATTTTTCACGGCTGCCGTCTCGTCCTCGGCGCCTTTCATTGTTCTTTTTACCTCCTACTTTAGGTGCTGGGGGAGGGGATGAATAATGTGCCTGGGAATTTGGATCATTTGCAGGAACTAAATGAGATTTTTCATGTTTTTTTAAGTGGGAGACTCTAATCAAGCCCTGGTGATAAGTGGGTTATCTTAAAGACACCAGGATCAACTGATGGGCCAATTAAATGTCTGTAAACCTCATTTGGTGAGTCCAGGAATGGATTGTTAGACTAGCTGTGTCTAAAATTTCTGTGGACTGCTTTAAAATCTACCCTCAGATTACTAGAAATAAAAGTCAGCGGTTTAATTCTTTTCTCCTTGAAAAAAAAAAGAAATAAGTCTTAAAGTAATTTTGCAGCAAAGATTAGTATCTGTAAGATTTGTCTTCAGATTTCGGATGAAGTGATTCAGTTGGCGTTTTCTTTGAATAAATTAGGGAGAAGTCCCCAAGTTTCCGACCCGTACCGTCCCACTTTCTGGCACCCTTCTGTTGGGGGGCAGACATACTGATCCAACCCCAGAAGGTGGAGCTAGAAACTCTGCAGTCCGTTTAATGTGTGACAGCTGTAAATAAAAAACAACACATGACCTCACCGTGTTTAAATCTCCAGTCAACTTTGTTAAGATAACTCTCTTTATGTTCGGGAAATGGTGTCACGAACAGTGTCAACGATCCCGCCCGTACCAAACTGTACTGATCCGTACCGGACCACTTGATGCAAGCGGGTCTAAACGTTGCTAAACAAGACGTTTTTCTACATTCATAAGCTTATTTCAGTACGGGTTGTTGTTGCAGCTTTGGTTGAATAAAAAAGCACATCATCTGCGTACAGTGATACTTAATGTACATCGCTAATAATCTGAGCTAATTGTTCAGTACTGATGCAGAACAGTAGAGGCAATAGAGAGCAGGAGCATTAGTGATTGAATCCATTTACTTTCAAATTAAGATTTTTATCTTTTCATCTTAAGAATTCGTTATTTCCAGAAATAAACCAAGTGCACACAAAACTGAAGTAAAGACGATTTTTAACAGCAGGGCGTCATATAGCTGTTAAGGTGGACACTCAAAATCCGCCCCTTTTCCAATATGGCCACCCTGATGATTTCCAAACTCTGGCTGTTTTCCAAACCACCTACTGCTTTTGCTTGTAGTATGTAGTATGAATGTTCAGTTGGGCCTGTTTTGTAGTAAACTACTCTGGTTTCTAGTTTCAGAAGCATAGGGATGGGAGTTGATAAGATTTTGTCAACACCAATGCCCTTATCGATTCTGCTTATCCATCTGATTCTTTATCAATTCCCTTATCAAGTCCTGTTGTGAATTTTCTTGGTACAAAAAGTAGCTTTACAGGTTTTCTGTGTCAACAACATTTAATTGAGTTTATACTGTCAGTGAATAAAATGTAATTGGTCCCTGAGTCTGGATATTTCTGGACATAATTAAACAGGAACAGGTCAAAAATTCACACAATGTGTCGTTGATGTTCTGTGTTGTAATATATTAATAATTCAAGTAGGCCATCTAGTGTTTCAAAGTGGTTATAGCAATGGTTTAAGTTGTTTGGAACCTTTCCGTAGTTATGAAGTCAGCCATTAGCCTTTCATTAGCCTGTTAGCTGTTGACATTTGAAATTCTCAGTGTGTTTTACAAAGAGTTGATGTGATATGTTTCTGTGTTAAGTTAAAATTCTTTTCTGAAGCTGAAGTTATACTGATGTATGCTAACGGCTAGCATATCAATGCAGTTTCCTATATACGTTAGCATCAAGCTAGCTCTATTTTGTTATTTTGGTTAATAAGGTGATTTATACCATTTCTAATGTGCTGAATATGAATCTCCTGAGAGAGAGTGATGTACATTTCTTTATGAAGTCAGTTCTTCAGGAAAACTTCAAGCTGAAAATCCTGAATCAGAGTTTTCTTGGGAAACGTTAGCTAACTGCTAAGCTAAGACAGCTGCAGCAGACTAGTCGACGTAAGGCCCGGCGGTTCCGGCACAATGTAAAGAATTGATAAGGGAATCGTTAAGCACAAAGGCTAATGATATCCATGGATTGAAACATTTCTTATTGATTCTCAACAGGAACCGATTTTTGATTCCCATCCCTACAGAAGCAGAGCTACAGATGATGGTTTTTTTGCCTTTTTTATAAATGTACAAAACAATCTACGAGCAGATTTCGGCCTTTTAGTTATTTTGTTAATCATATCAAACAGAATCATCATTCTTGATTCCTAATCTTACACCAAAAGTTTTATCGTTTATATTGATTTTTTACAGCCGATGGAAAAACGACTTCTCTATAATCCACGTATGGTTTAAAAAGTGACTTAGCGTTTTTTATTGGCTGATGAATTTGTAGAAGTACACACCTCTCCTACGGCTGGAAGTGACAAGATTCACTTTATGTCTATCTCACAGACCATGTAACGTTAGTGTTGTTGTATTGTAGTTGTAATGCCGGCTCATTCCAGTAGATGGCGGTAATTCACTGCCACCTGCATAGGTAGACCGGTTTGTTGCATCTTGAGAATTTGGATGTAGGGCATCCCAGGATTTTTAGTATGCTGCAGATTTTGCAAGTTTTTGCATGCTACCTACGACATACTGAACTTAATCCGAAATAGTCGGCACTGTTAGTGTAGTATGCGGTTTGGAAAACAGTCTCTGTACGTATTTTCATGCTGTTGTCAAATTTTCCTTCTTAGAGAAATGTGTGGAATGCCAAAGCCTGAGGCAGGGAGAGCATCAGCAAAGACCCCCAGGGTACAAAATAGAGCAAGCGTCTAAGAGAAGACGTACAACACTGATCAAATCAGACACAGCAGAAGACGAGGAGCTGGGTTCTCAGATATGAGACGTATTCTTAGACACGTTAAAAGTTTCCCTTTTTTGTCTCTCAGCTCTCCATAAAACCCCTCAGTTTGTCACTTCCTGTGCCTAAATACTGAATTTTCTGGCTGTGTTTATTTACATAATCCACCTCTGCTCTAAAATGTAAATCAGGATCCTGAGCCTCGTTCTGGATTTCCTCAATTAACCAGGACCAACGTGCCGTTCCAAATCTGCTCCCTGTCATTTTTATTTTCTTTAACTTCCTGGTGCAAATGTGTGTGTGAGCTCCGTGTCTTGTGATTTACCCCCCTCCAACCCGTGCATGTGTGTGTGTATTTGTGTGTGTTTTTGTGCATGTGTGAGTTGCTGCTGTGGGCTGTGCTGCCAGACCCTGAAGTGAAATGATGTGACACAGTGGAGGCTTCAGAGATTGGGGACAGCTCTGCATGTGTGTGTGTTTGCATAACACACTGAGAGAATCCCAGACCCCATGATGTATGTATGTGCCCATGCATGTGTGTGTGTGTGTGTGTGTGTGTGTGTGTGTGTGTGTGTGTGCTGCCTCCCGAGCATGTCATGTGTGAATGCTTTTGGGCCCACAGTGCGCTCGCTGACTGACCTACATTTCTGGAGCTTTTTGCCCGTGGCTCAGGGGACTCTGTGGCTGTTATCTCATCTAACCAATCACATCCCCTAATCTCGTTTGTCCAATAACATCCTCGATCTCATCTCTCCAATGGCAGCCTCTGCCTGGCGGGGAGGAAGTCATCTTCTCCTCTCTGCTGCTGCTGCTGGGGGCGGGGGCGGCGAGCATGTGACCCACTGTCACTTTAAATATGAAAACACTCAGCATCTCGTGGCCCAAACAGTGCGTGGGGCCCGTGTAACTTTGACTTTCAGGCCTGATTTCTCACGCTGCAGCGCTGCAACCCTAATTACGTCCCCTCCCCACTTGAAAGCTGAGCCGTGTTTCCGCGCCCACTGGCAGCCGCAGCCGAGGGAAAAAAAAATTGAGGCTTTTGAAAATTCTTTGAAGCTTTCGTTTTTTTGTTATCAAAGCTGCCTTTGTAGGCCGCATGAATTTTGAATGTGCAGGTTTAAGGGAACTGTATGATGTGCCTGCATGTGTGTGTGTGTGTGTGTTTTCTCCACGCCATGCAGGACTAATTTAAGGCAGCGAGGAAAGAGGAGGAATACATTTGTGATGGGTTAAATCCACCCCACTGTGCTCCTTCTCGTCTCTTTGGAAAGGAGAAGTTTTAAATGTCATGCAAACCGAGCTGTTTTGCCTGACTCAAATTTTGTCAGTCAAATTAGATTTGGCTGTTTGGGACAAAGATTTGTCTTGATTTTCCTTTTAAAGTTTGGTGCCTCGTCTGTAGTATAATTCGGACCACAGAGGAGTCTCCTTTAAAAGACGTAAAAAGGCTCTAAAGGCTGTATTTTGTCCCTCTCATATCTGTTTTTCTCACATTAGTCTTTCAGAAACACCTGCAACCCCTCTTTAAGCTGCTGTCTCTTTAAGGCCCCCTGCTCCACAGACCCCCTTCTCTCTGATTGGCCTGTGACATAGCTGTTTGATAGGGCAAAGATGATACGCTTTACTCCTCATTCAATTCTTTTCTGATCTTTGGAGTGCAGATTTAAATTCAAGTTCTTTGATATTTCTGATTTTTTGCGATTTTTATTTTGCGTCTTTTAACCCTAGACCTTGTGAAAAAGTTGAATGATGATGTTGACAGACTACATCTGGAGCCAAATTTTCCCAAAAACTGCACATCACATGTGCGTCAGTTTTTAGGATTTATTCAGGGGATCTGACGTCATGTTGACAGATAGTTGGAGAGAAACATTTCGCCCTCTGCTGGCTCCTTGTGGCTTTAAAAAAAATTATTAATAAAGTTTTTTTTTTTGTTTTTCCCACAGAGGGTATTAATAAAAATGGCACAGACACTAAGTAAAACCATGCATCACCACTTGAAATAAGGCTTTTAATTTTTTTCTGATTTTTTTTTTGCCATTTTTGGAAATGTTTGTAGTTTCGATTTTTTTAAACATTTTTTGCAAATCAAGAAAAAGAAAATCTAAATTTTTTGAGGTTTTAGCAATTTTTTGAATTTTTAATGTAAATCCCCCTTTTTTCAATTTGAGAAAGTTTAACAATTTTAGGAAATTAAGCACATTTTGAAATGTCATTATTATTATTATTATTATTGCAAATTTATGACATTTCAGCAAATCTTTTGAAATGGCAAAATTTTGTAGAATTTTTTTTTTGTTTTGCAAATTTTTGATTTTTTTTTTAAATTTTCATCTTAATGAAATTTCATAAATTTAGCAAATTTGTAAAATCTATGACATTACAAATTTCTGTTTTTTTTTTCTTAAATTTGCAAATTTATTAAATAGAAAAAATAGGAGATCACATGTACAATTTTTAAACACAAAAGCTTCTGGTTTCGATAATTATTCACTAGATTATCCACTTTTTTTGTCTTTATTGTGAAGATAAAGTAGATTTTGCGGCTCCTGAATGACTCTAATCCAGGTGAGCTGAGGAAAAACGGCTCATTCGAAAGTAAAAGGTTGCAGACCTCTGCTCCAGATCTCAACCTGCGGCTCTTTGACTCCTCTGCAGTGGCTCCTTGTAGTTTAAAAAATCATGAAATAAAGAGTTTTTATTTTTCTCACAGAGGGTATTGATGATTAAAGACACTGACACTAAATAAAATCCTGCGTTAACATTTAGTTGAACTAAATCTTCATCCCATCTGTCAATAAAGCCTGCCACCGCTCTACTTCACCTCCTACAACATCAACAGCCCACCAACTTTCCATGCACCTGTGGCTAACCTCAAGTTTTACAGCCCTGGGAAGATAACTACATCTACAAAAAGACTAATCTGGAAGAAAATACTGATTTTAATTCTGTGTGGATGGATTTAGTTACCTGACAATATGGCAGATAAATATACATAATATATATATATATATATATATTATTTCTTTATTTTAATTTTTGTAATTTTGAGATTTAAGACATTTTTTAACCAAATTAAGTGTGTATAACATTTCAAAAATTCTTCAATTTTTTTAATTAAAAAAATATCAATTTCTTTTGCATTTTTTTTTCAATGACTAACGCTTTTCTTTTTTTTCTTTTTTTTTTTGCAATTTTTTTTAAATTGTAAAACTGAATTTTTTTTTTTTTTTGCAAATTTTGGATAATTCTTTTTTTTTTTTGGAAAACTGCAAGTTTTTTAAGAATGTCAAAAATTATTTTAAGTTTTGCCAACTTTGGAAATTTCAATCCCCCCCCCCCCCCCCCCCCCCAAAATTAATAAAAAATAAAAAATCTGTGACATCACATGTAAAATTTCATCAGCCCCTCAAAATTTGTTGTTTTAATAATTTTTCATTAGATTTTAAATACGTTACAATTTTATTAATTTCATTGTTTTTGTTGTGAAGACTGTGTAGATTTTAAGGCTCTGGAATGAGTTTCAGACCCCTTAAGGGCTATTTATTTTTATTTTTATTTTTATTTTATTTTTTTAAAGAAACTTGAAACAAATCTACCATCCATTTGAATTGAGCTATGCTTGAGCGTGGATAAAGGAGGAGTGTTGCTTTCTGACAGAAACAATAAAGTTTATTTATGTTTGTAAACACATTTACATTGTTTAGAGTCTTATGACCATGCAGTCTACCTCCATGATGTTTCTACGCTCTCCTACAGCGTCCATGATAGTTGTACGCAAACAGCTTATCATGCTAATTAGATGATGATGTCATTTGGTGACTTTTAGCAACATCTGGGACAGCCAATAGCGTCTCTCTTTACTGAGGAGCTGGCAACGCTGACCAGGTCTACATACTGACAAACTGCACCACCCTACCAGATGATCACTGTGACTGTTTTCATCCAGGTAGTAGAGCTTTAGAGCATCAGGTACAGCCCTATCTAGATTGTTTGGTAATGGTCTATATCAGGCCTTTCGTGGATGTGTGTATGTGAGTGTATGTGTGTGTGTGTTGATGAGGTTATGAGCCTTTGATTCCGTCACTGTCTTGTTAGCATCTAAAGAATTACACAACATAGCACGCGCCGGCTCTGAGCTAACACAAAGTCAAAGGAATGGAGGATTGGTAATGAGGGACTTGGCTCCACACACACGCACAGACACCAACACTAACACACTAACACACACATTATTGCTTTTAAAATTTTCAGTTTAAAGCAGTGTGTGTTGGTCAGAACAAAAGCGATGCTGTTTTTCTTTCTATGTCAGATTTGTGAGACGTTTGGGTTAATGCAGCGTGTTTGATGCAGGAATAATCACATGAAGCTCATCTTTCAGAGATTTCAGTGCTGCCCAAACTCAGCATGGTTTTCAAATATTCCCGTTGTGCAAAAAGAAGATTTGTGCATCACTTTGTGTCTTCAGTTTTAGCTCTGTGACTCTGTCCATGGTGCTGAATCAGTGAGTGAAAGCCCCGATCTCTAAAATATGCCCAAACATCCTCTTTCTCACTCACATGTTGTCTTGTACTAACATTTTCAGACATTTTCCTGCTGCTTATTTACTTTGAGCGATCACAACGCGGCTCCTAATGAGTCCTCGGGGACTTTTTTGGAAAGGGTTGATGAAAAAAAGGGTTTGTTGTTCCCCGGCTGTCGTACAAACCAGCTTTTGTTCCAGCGGAAAATGATTTGGACTGTTGGGATTTCTGAATAAGTGGTGTGGAAACACTGGGCAGTCCCCTTCAGAGCAACAAATATTTCATTGTTTTGCGGTTAAACTGCAGCACATTGGATTTGCAAAAATGTCCGAAGTGGTAATAATTCATCGGTTCATGGTTCAATCCCCGGCTCCCGCTGGACATGGGTCAAAGTTCTCCTTAAAAGCAAACGAACAACAAATTCTTCTGTGTGTGTTTAATCTGGAGACTTTAAGTAACATGCCTTAGAGAGGAAGTACTTCCATGTATTAAACAGGGTGCGAAAAAAAAAAAACAGGTTTAAGGTTCTTAACATCCAAACAAGGAGAGTGTCACACTGAGGCGTTTAGAGACACCCACAGAAATAAATCCCAAGTGTTTCAAGACTTAAACCCATGAAACTGAACACTGAAGCTTTTTTAAAGCGAACACATCCACTTTTTGTTCATCCAGACCAGGAGTCTGCAAACTTTACTTTCATGGGAGCCTTTTTTTCTCACCTGGATTAAAGTCATTCAGGAGCCACAAAAAGACAAAAGGTATAAAATCTAAACATAGTAAAAACCTAGTGAATAATTATCTAAATAATTTGTTTTTTTGTGTTCATAGAAATGTTCATGTGATGTCTTATTTTTTATTTTGGAGTAATTTGTAAATATTAAAAAAAAAAAACAGATATATCAGATATTTTAGCAATTTGCAAACTTATTGACAATTTAATAAGTTGCAAAATGTTTTGAAAATTTGCAAATATTCCAAAACTTTTGAAATTTCAAAAACTTGCAAATTAGTTCCCAAATTTTGTTTGAAAATTTGAAATTATTCCCAAAACTTTGAGATTTGAATAGTTTGCAAATTTGTAAAAAAAAAAATAAAATAAAATAAAATCCAAAAATCCCAAAATTTACACTTGTTCCAAAAATATTGAAATGTGTAATTTAAAAAAGAAAGAAATGAAAGAATCTGCAAATATTTCAAGAATTTTGAAATTTCAAAAATTTGCAATTTGGTAAAAAAAAAAAAAAAAGAAAGAAAATCCCCAAATTTGCAATTTTAAAATTTTAATAGTATGCAAATTTGTACAAAAAATGAACAAAAAAAATCCAAAAATATGCCCAAATTGAAAAAAAATAAATAAAAATTGTTTATAAAAAAAATGAAAAAAGCCTCAAAAATTTTCAAAATTTAAAAAATTGACTTTTTTCAAAAATTTGTAGAAATTCAAAAAAATAAGAACTTTGCAAAATTACAAAACTTGAAAATCTTTCTATAATTTTTTTTAAACACTGTCAAAAAAATTCAAAATCTTAAAACCACTAAATTTAACACCTCGGATATGTCTTCATTCACATTTTTGAGATATTTTTCAGAAAGATGAGCAAAGAATTGAAAAAAGTAGAGATGTCCTGAGCAGTGCTCTCTGCCTATATTTTACTATTTAATATTTGCTTATACTGAGTCCCGGCCTGATTCTTAAGTTAACAGACAAAAACCTTAATTAAGTCAAAGTCTTCTGTCATGTGTCTATCTCTAATAACTTCATGAACACTTTGTGCGATGAAAGCTCGGGGCCTGACGTGGCTACACCCATGAAAACCGTTTCCTGTCTCACCTTTTGCAGACGACGTTGTGTGTTTCACAAACATTTTAAAAAACAGGCCACACACCTGACCTGATATTTTCTATCACCAGTGATCGAGCTGAAACCTACAAAAACTCCACGGCAGTCCTTGAGTGTTTGACCTCCTCGCCGTCGGCAGCGGCGGCGAGAGCTGAAGTGTTGTTGTCAGAAGGTCGGCCGTGATGATTTCATAAAAGAGAAATATATTCCCATGCAAACGGGTTTATTTCTGCAATGTAAAGCATGTGGCCTGACAAGTGGCTCCTGTCTATATGTGCTCCGTTAACCTCACAACTCCATGCAATAAATGCACACACACACACACACACACACACACACACAACCTCACATGCGTCTTTGTCTGTTTCTCTCCATCTGCCTTCGTTTCTGTTTGATGGAGGAGCGGGTGGGGGAGGGAGGAGAGGGGGGAGGAGGGGGGGGGGGGGGGGGGGGGGTCAGGATGAAAATTGCAATATGTATTTATGTTTCTCCTTTGTATGCGGTTACCAGGCAACAGAAGCGCGGCGGTATTACCGCTTGATAAAAAAGTGAGTGACATTAGCTTGGTGTATTAGAGGTAAAGCGCTAATTTGCTTTAAGAGCTGCAGAGAAAGACAAGTGTGTGTGTGTGTGTGTGTGTGTGTGGGGGGGGGGGGGGGGGGGGGGGGGGGGGGGGGGGGGGGGGTGCACTAAACAAATACATGCCTGTACACGCCATGTTTTTTGTGCGTGTCTTTGGTGTGTGTGTATGAAGAAACAACAAAACAAAAACAGTCTTTTTTGTCGGTTTAAGTGTGTGTGTGTCTTCATCTGTCTTCTCCACACACACACACACGCCTCAAAACCTGCAAAAATAGCGTCATGAAAGTCGTTTTATTCTGAAAAACAAACCAAACCGGAGAGATCCAGAGCTCTTTGTGCTCCTGTGTTTTGTTCTTCTTTGTTGCTGTTTGTTTTTGTGCATCAGCAAAATGAGTCCTACGGGAAAACACTTTGTAATTCATGTTCCTCCTGCCTCCCAAAGATGAAATATCTCTAAAATGATTCCTTGTTGACAGTGTCTTTCTTTTTTTTGCCTTATGGAGGATTTTAGTGGCTGTCCTCTGTAGTTTTGATGGTAAACATGTCAGCTTGTGTTAATGTCGTGTTTTTTTTTTCTCTCCTTTCTCTTTCAGGCTTTGAAAGCATCTTGGAAGGCTTGTTTGGGCCAGGACTAGTCAAAGATATCACCCTTTTCCAAGGTAAACATGCTGCACACACTCTCTCATTTTTAAAATGACACTTGGAGGAAGATAAACCATCTTCTGACGAAGGTTTTTTAGTTTGTTCGCCGAGCCTCAAGCCTCAAGCCTCGGTGAAGTGACAGCGTGCAAAGCGTCGTGTCTTTATCCCTTTATTGATCTATCGCCAGCACGTTTATTACCACGCCTGCAGCTTAGGATACATAACAATATCATTAATTCATAAAAGAGCCATGTTTAATTTAGACGGCAGAGACCTGACATGTCACTGCAGAGCGCGGCGGCTGATTTTGAGCCGTGACTCTCAGACTGTTAGCGTCTGAAATGCTCAGAAAGAGCGTTTACATCCAGCCTCCAGCGGCAGCACGGCTCTCTTTAAACAAAGACGCAGCTTCTCAGCTGGAGTCGTTTTATATTCACACCCATTAGTTTCCTTCGCTGAGGCCGGCGACGCGTCTTCCACTATTTGTTTTTTAACGAAGATAAGAGGCTGAGAGTAAAACGCACTTCTTGCTGCTTGAAACTGAAATAAAACATGTTTATGTTCAGATGTCTCAGGCTGTAGAGCTCATTACGGAGCAAAAAAGATGAGGTTAGAAAGAATTATTGTTTTTTTTTCCTCTGGAGGAGACTTGATGTGATAGCCAGCAGGGGGCGATATTTCAGGTTACATCAAGACGTTAAATTTAGATAATTTCCAAGCCAACTTCAACCAACTTTGTGCTCAATTTTATCTCTAATTAACCATTTCCAGTAAGACGTAAGGTCAATCTCTAGTTTAAAGAGGGGGTTAAAGCAGCACCAGATATTCACAAAATCTTCAGAAGACTTTCTGAAATGATGACATCATAAAGAAATCCTAACTGATTCATGACACATTGGAGAAGCGGGCCTCAAACACCAAGGTCTGCCTCCTGAGGGCTGACCAATCAGAGAGAAGGGGGTTGCCTTAAAGGGACAGCAGCTAAAACAAAGTGTTTCAGACAGAAGCTGAAATAATGTTTTTCTAAAACACCACTGAGAGAAAAATAAGGATATTATTAAAACTGTGAATCATGTAAAAATACTACAGGAACACCAGAGGGACAAAATAAAGACAAAGGAGGGATTTAACCTCCTCTGTAACTGTTAGGCCATGATGGTTTTTGCTGCAAAGCTTCACATAATTTAACAATTTGAGTTGTGCTTTTGTGTAGAAATATGACAGCCAATTAAACTGGCCAATCAGAGGGAAGGGGGTTTGTGGAGCGGGGAGCCTTACAAAGACAGTAGCTGAAAAAGGGGTTTTCAAAAACAGGGTGAGAAAAATAGGGATTTTCTTCAAACTATAAAGCCTGTAAGTATACTACAGGGGCACCAGAGGGACAGAATTAAGTATTTAAAAAAGAAAAAGAAAAAAACGAAAAAAAACGATACCCCCTCTTTAAATTTATCATTTTATAAGTTTTGGTCTCATTTAGAGGGTGTGTTAAAGCAGGATGTTAATTCTACACTTTCTCAACCTGTAAAGATGCTATGATAAGGATCTGTTTTATTGTGACTGCAGCGCCACCTTCTGGCCCGGAGTCTCACACACACTGTCTTAGAGATGTGACTTTTAACCAGGCTATATGTAGTGCTATCGGCAGCCTGAGGCTAGTATCCTTAAGCTAATGTGTGTAGAGGTGTCAAAAGTATTCATATTCATTACTCAAGTAGAAGTACGGATACTAGGGTTTAGAAAGACTTTTGTAGAAGCTTAAGTATCGACTTGAGCAAAAGTGGAAGTGTAAAGTTACTGGTTTCAAAACGACTTAAAGTGTAAAAGTAAAAGTAATATAAGGGGAAAAAAATGCCATTAAGGACAAAAGCTTAGGCCGCGCCACAGGAGCCTGAAGTGTACTCTAAAGGCTGTAATGACTATTAAGTTTCGATTTCGTTAAAATGTTAATGCTGAAAAATTTGGAGCAGCTGGTGTCAACCAATACTCAACATGAAGGCTAGATTGATTTAAACTAAGCTAAATAAATTAGCCAAAATGTTTGGCATGCTTGTTCTGACATGCACTGTGAACCTGGACCACAATAATGCTGCGGTAATAACATAGTGAGGAACTGACGGTAGAGGCGATCTTTAGACGACACTTTCAGCATGATGGATAAAACAGACAGAGAAAAGTGAAGGAGCAGGATGGAGCCCTGTTATAGAAATAGTTTATTGGTGAAGTCTGCCTATATTTCCACGTATAAACTCTACATGTTACAGTACCGGTTTGACTCACCACACTGAATCGTCCTGAGATGATCTGTGTCCAGGTGGATTTTCTTCCTCCTGAGCTGCAGAACCGTCCGGGTCTGACTCGGGGTCCAATACAAAAGGACGTATCCTACACTCTGCCATTTTATTAGTGCTATCAATGCCTTACGGTGAAGTTTTGGCAAACAGCAAACTCGCTCGGTCTGCTCCATCCAATGTGGCGATTTTGTAAATTCTGCCATGCTGCAAAAACCGCCCCCTGGCTCTACCCCCTCTGCCCCTCTGATAGAACTGACCAATCAGAGCACAAAGAGCTGTGACGTTGCGAGGTTACTGGAGGTCACTCTCCAAACGGAGCGTTTCAACGAGATCTTCAGAATGGCCTAAACTGAGGATATTGAGAACGCTATTGTGGGGCAATGAAGGAACTAAATGACTTGTACTGAGGGCAGAAATGCTTTACAGGCATCCTAGTCTGGCTTAGTGAAAAGGAGAAACAAGCAGGATATGTCCCCTTTGAGTAAGACAACTTGATACCTCTGAATGTGTCAACAAGCTAACTGTCAATTCATACAGTGGTTTAGTAGCTCTCTATAAGTAGCGCTACTGACATGGGAAACATGTCTGTAATGTGTAACGTTAGTAAATCCTGGTTATGTCCTGCCAGTCATCTACCAATCAGAGCTAACGTAACCTCACTCTTCATTTCATTGATAGACTCCTGACTGGGTTGGAGTCTCCATTAGCACAAACAGTTTAGCTCTTTTAGCCTTTAGCTCGTGCTCTATCTCTCTCCTGTTTATCTTTCTTCTGCTCTTCTGTCCTTTTTCTGTCTACAAAAGTAATCACAGAAATCGTTTTCAGCAGAGAAAAACACAGATCTGTCTTCTCTCTGCTAAATTTCTAAGCTAAGAAGTAGCATTTTAAAATAACCTATATTGATGCTGATAATCTCATTTTAAAGTGCGGATTAGGATCAGGCAGAGATGTAGAAATCTATCTTAGAAACTCCTCACAGCCTTTTTTTTCAACTCCACCTTCTTCTCCAAACGTGGTCGCTTTAACATCCAATAACCTCATTGGAGACGTTCATGGTGGATTCTTTCACCATCAGATGACGCCTTGTTTTTGCGTTTAAGTCACTATTTTAAAATAATCTCAGTCTATAAGGGAAACTGGAGCTGCTTTCATGCCTCTGTGTGTAAATGTGCATCAGTGATGTATGAAACATCCTGGATTTAGGATCCTGTAAAAGCTGCCCTGTGTATGCAGTCATGTATGCTGTTATCAGTTTATCTCTAGGTCAGTGCACAGTGCTTAAATAACAGTATGCATGTATGCATGTAATTTAAGCAGCACAGAGCCCCAGAGCCATGTGACAGGAAACACAGGACGTAATCATTCACGAAAACATGGAGTCAAATCGCCAAAAGTGTCCACGCTTAGTGTGTGAAACGACAGGAATCAAAGAGAGGAGGAATACACACACTCCACAGCACACACATCTTTCTCTCCGTTTCTCTTTCCTCCTCCGGTCGCAGAGAAACCAGGTCAACATGTCGTCCCCAAGTCATGTGACCCCTCCCCCAACAACTTAAGGCATTTTTAGAATATTTCTGGCTCCTTTACGTCATTTTCACTCATGCATCACACACACACACATGCTCAGTGCTTCCTCCTACAGAGTCGCAGATTTCCACATTTAATCCTGACAAACCGATTTCTCCATCACACACACTCACATCTCCAAATATCCACACACTCCAGGAAAAACAAAGCTGCGTTTTCAATTATCCTGCCCTTCAAAGCGCTGTCTTCATCTTCTACATCAGTGATTAGTCATTTCCAGCATTTCCCAGAATTCCCTGTGGCATTTCGCTCAAAGAAGGGGCACTTCCTCGTCGTGGTCGCTGCTGTCAGTCAGCCCTCGTCAGGCTTCCCGAGTCTGAAAATAACAACGCCATGCGATGATCGTTAAAGATGAAAGCTCACGTCTTCATCAGTGTTGAGTTTTAGAGAAGGTTTCAGGGGTCGAAGGTCAAAATTTGGGCTTTGGACCACAAACGCCAACATCATCCTCCCCTGTTTTGATTCCTCCCCTCTGCTTCCTGGATTGAAAACAAGCAATAAAACCAAACCAGGGCTGTTTGTAAATTCACCTCGTGTTTATTTCATGGCATGAATACCGTCTTTATCGTTTTTCTCTGAAAGGGAAAACACAAAGCTGCTGCCGTGTGGTGGAGTTCACAACAAACAGGAAAATGAACCCAGGAGGAGGTTTTATGAGTCAAAAGAGAAAAACAGAAAAAACAACAAAGCTTTCAGGGCAAAAACAGCTGCAGGCAGAGAAAATAACTGAGGGTCTGATTAGAGGAAGCTTTGTGCAGATGTGTGTTCTCCAAATGTGTCTGAAAGCTAAATGCAGCATCTCCACATTTAGATTCAGTTGGATTTGTTGGTCATGGACACAAAACTGGTTTTGTCTGCTTTGGTGTTTTCACTACAGAAGGTCCTCAACTTACCTGGTTCTCAACTTTACGACACCAATAAATATATATATACAGTGGGGAAAACAAGTATTGAATGGGTCAAATTTTTTCTCATCCCATTTATTTCTAAAGCTGCAATTCAAACGAAATTTCTCCCAGACATTGGTATTAACTCAAATAATCCACACATGAAAAGAAATCACAACGTTCAGGTCCATAAATAATGATTATGGTGAAATAAGTACGATAACACAGGAAAAAAGTATTGAACACACCATGGAAAGGCTGTATACTTTGGCAAGGAAATGCACCACACCACCTGAAATCTGTCAGTAATTATTACTTGAACTTCCAATTAGTGCAAACCAACATCAGCTGGGCTAGAGCAAACTGATGGTCCTATAAAAAAGGTGTTTTTTTCACCAAGCAGTTAAATAGCACACACCTCATGATGGGTAAAGGCAAAGACTTGGAGGCAGCAGGTACAATTGTTACAGAGAAAACAATAGGCAATGCACTCCACCACCATGGCCTCTATGGACGTTCAGCCTGCAAGACTCCATTCCCCAAGAAAAGGCATGTTGAAGCTGGTTTAAAGTTTGCTAAACAGCATCTTGACAAGCCTGTAGAATACTGGGAGAATGTTGTCTGGTTTAATTATCTGTACTGTTTCCCATGAATATGACGTATAATACATATATGCGGATAGTTGTTTACAGATTTAGGGGGTATTTAGGGTGGGAATCTGACTTAGCGTAATTTTGTAGGAACAGAACTCGAGGACTGTATGTATTTTTGCTTCTGAGTGGCCCTCGTTTATCAAACGTGCGTACACCGGAAAAATGTGTGTACGCTCCTTTCCACGCACAGATCGGCATTTATCAATCTGAACGTGGGCGTCAGGTATGCTCAAATCCCACGCCAGGTCAGAGTTTGTGTACGCAAGTTTCATGTCAGTGGAGAGCGGGGTGCGGCGAGGAAGATCCGTCTGCGGAGGAAAATTATTAGATCATATGAGGGTAAAACATTTTTAGACAGAAAAACAGATGTTTTTAGATTAATATTAAGATTGTTGAATTAGATTTATTTTAAAAAAAATGAAAATAGAGATGCTGTTAACAGTTTTTAATTCACTCCCATGCCCTTGATAAAGTCTCTGCAGAGAACATTCAGACGACGCTGGATCAAACTTTTAGCCTGGATTTTTTTAAGGAAGCTGTTTGATTACAGGATTCACTGTGAAGGTGATTATTTCACTCCTCATAATATGATCATATAAATATGAACTGTGTGTGAAAAAGTGACTATTTCATAACAAAGGACATTTATTAACATGAGATCACAACTTATGTGCTCGTCTCGTGGTATGAATAATCATAAACTCTGGTCTACCCGTGCGTAATTGATCGACTCTCTTCAGCTCCACTCCCTCCTCAGTCTGTGACAGGTTCAGGTTCGGGTTCAGGTTGGAGTCTGCAGCTTCTCTCAGAGCTCAAACACATCTTTAAAAGACAACTTTACAAGTTTCTGGACCTGAACAGAAACATTTAATAATACTGTGGCTTCTAACAGTCAGACATCACTGCCAAACAACACGGCGTCACTTCCTCTCGACCTCTGTTGCTACAGCGTTGTCGATTAACAGCATGGAGAAGTTTCCTTTTCCCCCTAATGTGTCCCTCTTTGTCGTAAAGTCCGTGGCTTCGGCCAGCTGAACCTTGAATATTTAGGGCCCTGTTTTGTAAATTACGATTGTTTTCAGCCGCCACATTTATCAACAGCTGATCAGGCGTACGGCGTGATTGGCCCTGGTACGCACGCTTCATAAATCACCGTAGGATTGTTTTTACACCCATATGTGTTATGTGAGGGCCAGTGTGTCCAGAGATCCTACATGTACCCATGGCCGCATTGTTTACATATGAGATATGCTGTTAGCAGCCTGTAGCGTGTTGATGCTAACTAGTGCTAGACCCAATGTTCACTGTGAGCTGAGGAGAATTCATCATTCAATTCAATTCAATCAACTTTTGTTTCTTTGCATGATGCAAAATTATGACTTATGAGTTTATTTTCCAAAGTTAATTCTGTCTGTTTCTATTTTCACAATCATGTTTCTTTTTTTTTCTTCTTTTGCAAACTGCACAGTTCTTTGACATCCTTTTCGGTGTGCTGATTTGATATTTTAATTTTTAATTTTATTTAACTTATGTGTATATTTTTCTTTTTTTTCTGTACCAAGCTCCTTATATTTATTTTTTTTTTTTTTCTTTTGCAAATTGCACAGTTCTTTGACATTCTTTTCGGTGCGCTGATTTAATATTTTCATTTTTAATTTTATTTAACTCATGTGTATATTTTTCTTTTTTTTTCTGTACAAAGCTCCTTATAATTATTATTTTTTATTTTTTACAACTTGAGCTCTATTTTTCTTATTTTGTAAATATTAGGTATGTTCGTGAGAATTGTACAGAGAGAGTGTGTTAGCTGGAGTCAAATTCCTTCGATTCTTGATTCTGATTCTGAATTTTCTTTGAGATTTTGAGTGACTGGCTCCAAAACCTGACGAACAGAGAAGAAGAGAGGAAACATCCCTTCTTTAAATCCTCTCCTCTCAGAGGAAGCAGCTGACGCGGGTGATAGACAGATAACCACAGGAACAAACGCTCAGCGCGTCAAACCGTCAACATCTTCCTCCAACACACACACACGCTGATAAACTCGACTACAGCGCGGGTCACAGGGTCACGTTTACTGAGGGACAGGAACTAATTGGCATGTTCCCGGGGACGGCGAGAGCGGAGGGTGCAAACGCAGCCCCTCGACCCCTGACTCCCACAGCCAGACGCAGGGCGAGGAGGCGACGGGGAGGAGAGCCTCCATCTACCTGTTGGCGTGCGGCTCAGTCAGGAGGACTGAGAGAAGCCAGAGGTGTGATGTGCAGGATAATAAGGAGGAGAGACTGTGTGAAGTGCTCACACACACACACACACACACACACACACACACACAGGCGCAGACAGAAGGTGGAAGCTGTGTCGTGTCTGTTTGTGTGAGCAGCAGCCGACTGTTCACACTAAAAGCACATTTCATCGGCCTGTCGGCGAGCTCCTGCCGCTCCGCCGTCTCTCCTGACACACACAGCTGATCTGATTCATCAGTCCTGCCTCTTTGTTGGCTTCTCTCACAGTGTGTGTGTGTGTGTGTGTGTGTGTGTGTGTGTGTGTGTGTGTGTGTGTGTGTGTGTGTGTGTGTGGAGCAATCCTCCTTTTAGAGCTGCTGTATTTCTCTGCTTTTCCGTTCTCTGTCATCATCGTCTTAATCTTTCCTCTGAATCGCCTCAAACCTCCTCTGCTTCGTTGAATATGAGCTGAGGAGAAACTGAGCTGCTGAGGAGGTGACATTTGGCGCTGTGACATATACTGTATGCTCCTCTCTGTATACTGTCTCTCTATTGATTCTGCGCTCCTGTTTCTCCTCCCCTCCTCCCTCCTCACCCTCTGTCACTCAGCTGTTTTCGGACTGAACTATAGGTTTTTTAAAAGGCAGTATAGCGCCATGGCAACAGCGCGCCTGTAACCTAGTCAACTGCCGTCTCCCCCGTCTGTCTCCTTTCTTCAGTTCTGAAGGATCTCTGTCGGATAAACGCACCGACATTATGGTGGAGAAGGTCTCAAAGTGCTTATAGTCTGAGGAAATAACTCGGAGGTCACCTCTGCTTCACCTGAGTCAGGTGGGAGCCCACCAGCTCAGGGCTGACACTAATACCAACACCTGATCACTGGGGTTTGTCGCCTTAGTGCACAGAAGCTCTGTTGTTGTGAAACTGGTTTTGGATCCATTTTTCCATCCATTCCTTCTCTGTTCTTACCTCACCTCAATTACCTGTACATAATGACTCATTAAAGGCTCCATATCCTGCTCCTTCTCTGCAGTTTAATCTGGATCATTTATGTCTTCATGAAATGGTAGTAACATGTTTTAATAAATCAAGCACAGCAGCATTGTTTCCAGGCTCTCATAGCCCCTCTGTTCAGAACGCTCTGATTTAGTGGGCGTGGCCTTCATATGTAAATGAGCCACCGCTGATACCGCCCTGCTCTTCCACGTCACTGAGAGCGGCGCCACGAGCTCCAAGTGCACAATGTTTAGAAAACAGAGGAGCTCGTTTACCTTAACATTACAGGCTAAAACAACAGGCTAACTGCAGCTAAAGTTAGCATCCTGAAGCTAACACAGAGACAGGGGGGACACTGAGGAAAAGCTCTTCCATCTGCTCCACAGCACACAGCATTTAAAATACTCACATTTCCAGGGTCCCAGGTTTGTTGGAGGATGGTTGGTAATGCGCCTGGATTCAGGACCAGTCTATTGGCTAGCCCTCTGTTGGACTGTCCAAAGTTGGAAAAGCAGTCGGCCGTGAAGTGACTAGCACACACATGCTCAGTTTTACTGAGTGTAGCTGGAACATTTCCTTGATAAATGAACTCTAGACACTTAGTCTGTCTTCTTCTGAGATGGGAAGCTTGAGCATGGAGCTATGTGGCTGTTTACAGCCAAAAACAGAGCAGTGATGGCTCTTCAACTTTGGCATTCTCCTCCCGAGGAGAGGAGTGGGCGGGGAGGGGGTTTGGGGGTATCTGCTCCGGTGGACCAATCAGGTCAGACTTGCTCCTGATTGGTCAAAAAAGGGAATCGCTAATGTCGGCAAATTTCCAAAATCCAAACAGCTCGTTTAAGGTCAGGATTTTTTATTCACGAGCACTACTAAGTACAGGTTTGGTCATGACTGTGCTAATAAATAACTTTCCTCTTAGTGTTGTGTCCGTAAAAAGTTGACTTGAACAAAGAAAACTTGTTCCCGTGTGCGTGAGACTCCAGACCAGAAGGTGGCGCTGCAGTCACATTAAAACAGATCCTCCTTGCAGCATCTTGAAGCTCAGGTGAACCTTCTTTTTTCAGTATTGTTGCTCATGTATTTAGGGTCCAGAGTAGTTTCCAAAAATGTGAAATTAGCCAACCCAGCCCTTTATATGTGTCTGCTAACACTCAGTTTGACGCTCTGCTCAGAATCTGCTCAACGTGTGACATCACACGTTGAGCAGATCTTTACCTGAAGCGGAGACGGACTAAATGCAGATCTGGTTGAATTCAACTGATACAGGTCAGATCTCAGGAGGTCAAATGCTTTTTTTAAATACTGATCAACTTCTCAATTTTAAAAGTTTATCACTAACAATCACACTTTAGTCGTACATGCAAATAAAAAATCTGAAGCTCTCATTTCACACATTTCTTTAAATTACCGTAACTCTCCTACCAGTTGGGCTAACGAAAAACTCAAACAACTCGTTGAAGAAGCAAAAAACAGCTTATCAAGGATATCCACAGTGTCATTGTACTGCAGAGGACTGTATATGCAACAACGCTCCAATCACAGGCAGGAAATGATGCAAGCTGCTTTCATTACCGTAACTCTTCTACTATTCAGGCAAGAGAAAAATTCCAACGGTTCCTGGAGGAGAAGAAGATGAACTGACACAAAGTGCATTTTTTTTTATTGTGATGTTTCATTTAGATCCACAGTGGTGTCGTTTTTCATCACAGCTGTAGGAAGCAGGAAGAGACTGCAGCAGCTCAGCTACGGTGGCTGAAAGGGAACAAACTGTACATGTTCATAAACCGTGTTCTGCCTTATTTAATTATTGCTCCACCATCATTTCATTCGGAGCAGTGTTTAATCATCCAGTTTGTGTTTGCCTGTTGCAGTGGGGTAAAAATAACCCCGAACCAGAAGCACTTCCTGTTTGAATGAGCAGAAAGTGGTGAATTTTCCTCCCTCCAAACAGGTTTTTTCACAATGCAGTTATGAAATGGGGTAATTAGTGTGTTGAAAACACAGCTTTAGGGCATGGATAGCTCATATTTACGAGCCAACACTCACACACACACACACGCTAACTCAGAGGCGCTCATGCAGCGCAGAGATGAATTTCAGCGTGAATCGAGCTGATCCGTCAGTCAACGCGCTGCTCAGATTTTAGAGTTGACAAGCGCAGTTAGTCACGGCTGTGGTTTAATCATCAGATAAAATTAAAAGTGAATCATTTTTGCGCTCTCCGTGTTCTGTGTAGTGGTCGGTGGGCTCTCAGCTGTCACTCCCCGCAGCCTCGGCTGGACGGTGAAAGAAAAACAGATGATTTCACTGATTAATCATCTCCACCTCACTCACAGAGAGCCAAAGATAAAAACACAGACGACGAAAGGAACGATCTCGAGGTTTTGTTGCAGAGTCATGTGTTGAATTAAAAACTGGAGTTTGTTTAATGTCTTTATTTTTCTCTCTTGTCTCTTTTCTCCAGACTGCGAGCCAGACGAAGTGTCAGACTGGTCCTTCGATGAAAACTGTCTCTTCTGCTGCTTAAGACGTGAAAAAGTTAAGGTAGGACGAGAGTGTTGTTAATTTCCTCTGTTTTCCTCCTGAGTTATACAAACACACTGCAGGTAAAAGTGTACGACACTGAGTCCGATGCTCATTTGGAGTCTGCTCAACTTGTGACATCACAGATTGAGTCTCTCCAATCTCAGGTTTTCATGTTGGAGGTTATTTAATTTTGTTAAAGGTCTCATATTCAGCAACTTTTCAACAAGTTCAAACAGGTCTCAGAGGTCCCAGGACAGTCAGTTTAAAGTGTTTTTCCTTAAAATCAGTTATTTCCTGGACTTCATCCCCTCTCCTGAGTGCTCCTGACAACAAGCTGTTTCTGTGGGCGGAGCTCTAAATGATAATGAGCTGCCCTGTCCACGCCTCCTTCACAACTTCTTTGGATGAGCGTGTGGCTTTCGCTCCGGTACCATGCTGCAGTGTTTACACAGAGAGCGTAGATATGGCTCATAGAAGCGCCGTGGTTCAGTCAGACCAGTTTGATCCAGAGTCTGACCCAGAAGGAGAGGCGCCTGAAGAAATCCAAACTCTACGGCTGCAGCAGGACGTTTCTGAGTGGTTAGTAACTACTGCAGTTACCATCAGGTAAATAAAGCTAACGTTAGCAGCTTGGTGCTAACCAGAGTTATACGAGCAGAAAGAACTGTGTTCAGCCTGGACTGTTAGTTTTTCCACACAGTACCATGAGGGACGTCTATCAACAAACTAAACTGCAGCAGTAACACACACATTAGAGGTGACTGTGGTCTTAGCCTCCATAATAACAGCTGAGAGCGCGTTAGCTACCCTGTAGCACAACATTAGCTCCACCGGGGGCTACCGCGACAAGTAGTCACATCCATCCAAACAAAAGATAACATTATGTATATAAAGCTAGCTTCAGGTGAAATATGTGTCCATATATCTTCTCTTTAATGTCTCTGATATTATTTACTCATGTGTGTTAACGTAGTGTAAGGAAACTAAGTTACAAACCCTAACTTACGTTAGCTGCCATGCTAAAACCACATTCTTCCAGTGGCGTTTTCTCCCGGAGGCCAAGGGAAGCCATGCTTCCTCTCTCTTTTTAGACTGTAGCTGTGATTTAATGAAAATATTCCTTTTTAACAGTTTCGATATTTCTTCTGTGTTTTGTCACCGTCATCTCTTCCTTATTCCTCTCCTCTAGTTATTGAGCATTTTACAATGTGTAAAACAGCGCCCTCGTAAATGTTCTGTGGCGAATGCGTGGTGAAAATATGATACTGCACACTGTTGTCCGCAAGGAAGCCAAGCTGAGTTGGCGTCCCTTGGTGAAAAAAAACAAAAATGATTAACCAATCAGATGAGGCCGTGGTCATGACACTGCTCATCTGTGATTGACCAAGACTGTGCCAAGGGAAGCCACCCCGTCTTTGGCCTCAAACCAATCAAATCACAGTATCGTCATCCTCGAGCCACTGAATGAAATCAGGGAGGTTAGCACATTAGCAGTGTGCATGAAGCGGCCGGTTGTGTGTTTAAGTGGGCGGTTGAATTAATTAATACGATGTTTAAGCTAAGTCAAGAGGACAATGTACGCGTGTGAATGAGTGAGTGAGGGTGGGAGAGCTAAAGGGCGTGTGTCGGTGTTCAAAGTAAGTAAAACGAGCGCTCTCTGGGCACTCTAACAGGTCCGTTAAATGAAATAGCGATACAAACTGCAATATAGCCTTTTATGTACCCCACTCCCTAAAAAAAAATACAGATAACAGGCTTTGTCTCACTTGGCTTCCTCAAAAAAAATCTCCACGCCACGCCACTGCATTCATCAGGCTATGGCTCTAGGTAGAGCAGTTGGACAGTTGGTACTGATCCATGCTTCAGCTTCAGGTTCTTGGTGAATCCTGCTTTGTTCTGGCCCGCGTTGAGAAAGCAGTTCAAAGTGAAATGGTGAGCACACACATACAACATTTTAGGAGTTGTTGTGGGAGCATCTCCATCACAAATAAAATGAATCCACTGAGTCTTCAAAACCTCATGTGATGGAGTTAAACAAAGACTTCTGTGCTCGTTTGTGCAGCCAACAACAGAGCAACCGCCGTGCTTTGCTCGTACCTTCACCATGTTTATTTTATCGAAGCAGCCGAGCAGCTAAGGTGAAAAACGCGCTGCACAGAAGGGGCAGGACAAGAGGCGGGCCTGGAGGAGTTACTTTTTTAGGATCATGACGTCATGCAGGGCAGATCTCAACTCTGCGAGTGTAAGAAACACATGTCCTGAAAGCAAACTTTGTCTGGAGCAAACAAGAGAAGGAGACGATGGAGTTTTCACATATCAGGGTGTTTGTAGACAGGCTGGGGACGCTGTTACTGTTACAAAAAGGGAATTTTGCATAATATGGGACCTTTAAGTCTCTTTTAGTATCAAAAACGACAAAGAAAACATGGCGTTAAAAATACTTGCAGACATTTTCCAGCAGGAAGAAAAAAGGAGAATGTGTAGAGTAACGTCTGACCTCAGAGCAAGCTTCAGGTACTAAATAAACTCAAAACGTGCAGTAACCACTTACAGACACCAGATGTCTCACTTCTTTTATCAAAATGTAACAGACTCACTTGAACAAAGAAAATTTGTTTTGATCTGATCTCCATTTAATAGGCCTTATGCACGAGCTAGCATGATGTATATCCGGTTAAAAACTGGGTGGTATGTAAACTTCCAGTCACCGTAGAGCCCCGTGCTACTGAATAATATTAAATCATTTTCATCGAATCATCCAAAACGGTGCATTTTCGTCGTTGCTGTGTGGTTAATATTAATAATTATGTTCATGTTTTTAATTGTGGCCTGATTTCTGACGCGCTAAAGGAGATTTTCAAGACGGGACGATAGCTCTTAACACGCTGAACGGACTGAAAATGAATCTCTTGTGAGAAAGTTATGAACATTTGTTTGTGTGTTCAGTGATGAAAGTTGATATTCTGCTGGAAAAAGTTTTATCGATTTATGCTAACCACTAGTATTAATAGAATATCTAATGTATGTTAGCATCAAGCTAGTGCCAAGTGCTCTGTACAGTTTTTGATAGATCAAGAGCTATGTAACATGTTGAATGGGTTAAAAATGACTCTCTTGTGAAAGACTATTTCACTTGTTTTTGTGTTTATTGATGAAAGTTGCTATTTTGCTGGAAAAACAAGGTTTTATTGATGTTTGCTACATGCTAGCATACATCTTGTAAGACGTTTTTTTTTTTTTTTTATCAGTGGGCTCTCGGGGAGATCTCTTGTAGCCCTGAGTACAAACATGAAGTCAGAGGTAAATACAGATGATTAAACTGACTAAAGCGTGACTGACCTGAAGCTCTCAACTTTAAACATAGAAGTAAGTTTTCCAGCTCAGGCTAGCTACTGTTAGCAAATTAGCTGCAAAGCTCCAAACAAATAAAAACATTTTAAAGCCTTTATACGACTTGCTATATGGTGTTGTTCTAGACCAGGGCTCTGCAACCTTTACATCTTTAGGAGCCATTTTTCCTCAGCTCACCTGGAATAAAGTCGTTCAGGAGCCACAGAATCTACTTTATCTCCACAATAAAAACTAAGTCCATGAAACTGTATACATAGTTTAAATCTAGTGAATAATTATCTAAACTAATATTGTTATGAATTGTTCATTATTAATACTACAAAATATATAACGTTTTTTTTTATTTTGCAAATATTCAAAAGTTTTTGAATTATAAAAAATATGCATGTATCAAAGAAAAGCTTTAAAAATTCAGACGCTTTTGAAATCTTCAAAAAATTAAAAATATATGTTAAAAAAGTATTTTTAAAAATTTTAAAAGTTGGAAAAATAAAGAAATTTTAATAAATTTGCAAACTAGAATTTCTTTTAAAAGATCCTCAAAAAAAAAGAATTTATTACATTTTCAAAATTAAAAAAAAAGTTATTTGTATTTGATCAAATGAATTGATATTGCCCGACTCATCATTTTTTTGTTTGCTGATGTCTTGCCACATATCAATCATGTATATTAAGCCAGAATTACACAGAATTGAAATCTGTATATATGTAATAAAACCCAAATTTTAACACATAGTTATAATAAGTGTCAGTGTCTTTAATCATCAATACCCTCTGTAAGAAAAATAAAAATTCTTTATTTTAATAATATTTTTTAAAGCTACAAGGAGCCACTGCAAAGGTTGAAGACCCTTGTTCTAGATACCTGTGTGATTTTCTGTAAATCATTAACAGAAACTGTGCATAAAGACTATTCCAAAAAAAACCACACACCTCGCTAAAATAAATGTACGACAGTGTGCGGAGACTCCAGGCCACAAGGTGGCGAGGGAGTCCAATAAAAACAGATAATGGCATCTTTAACTCGGCTACAACAACAAACCGATATCATGAGCAGAGCCGGACCAGGAATCAACAGGTTTGAGGTTTTACAGCCCAACATGAACCAGGAGAGGATCATCACTGAGGTAGTTAGGGTCGAGGTTCGTCCAGCTGCATGGTGGTTAGCTTCATTAGCTTCATTAGCTTCATTCACAGAACATTCAGACTGAACACAGTGAGGACGTTTGATCCAGGATGTAAGAACGACAAATCAAAGTGTTAAAAGAGGGGACTCATTCTTTCATTTTCTTCTGTGGCGCTAATTTACCAAAACTGAGAAGAGCTTACTACACTTTTTTTTTTTAACCCAGATCAAGAAAAGGAACCTTCCTCGTTTTTGTCCACCATCTTTTTTGCCCTTGTTGTCTCCTCCTCCTCCTCCTCCTCCACCTCCTCCTGCTGCTGCTGCAGTCTTGTTATTTGTGTTGTTTAACCATCGCGGTCTTGACCCCAATTTAGCTGGAGAAAAGAAAGAAAGACATAATGATGGAGGTTTGTGTGCATGGATGTGCTCACATGTAGGAGGAGGAGGAGGAAGAGGAGGAGGAGGAGGATGGTGACATGGATGTAAATTAGCGAACCCTCGCTTTAAGAGTTTCTCATCAGCTAAAAAGTGATGAGGGCAGAATAATAATGGGTTTAAGGGACTCACTGTGACTTCATGGGGCTGGTGTGTACGGTGTGTGTGTCCACGCACGGAGACAACGTCCGGTCCAGAGGGAGGAGAATTTATTATCAGAACACAGAAAGACAGGAAGCAGATATTAAACACGCTTTTAGGGACTTTTTGCGCCTCTTATTATTTTTGGGATGCGCCTAAAGAGAAAAGGAGGCAGGGAAGGAAGTGAGGAAGGGAGGAGGTGGGGGGTGTCCTTCCTTCAGCCGTTGCTTGTTTTTCAACTTGACCCCGCTCCGACCTCAGAGGTCAGCCATCTGTCTCCTAAAAACATCCTTACGCTGCCGCCGCCCCCTCACTCAACCCCCCATCTGTCTCTGCGCTCATGCTAATAAAGCTAACACTAGCACAGCTCAGTAATTGGAGAAAGGATTCCAACCAATCAAACAAAAAAAGAATCCAAATCAATCAGCTGAGTGAAATCGATGGGACACAGCCGACGGAGAGCGCGGCGAATCTCTGCAGCAGGATTGTCTGACTGGTCAATAATTATGTCAGCGTGCAAATTATAATAAGACTAAATTTGTAGCAGGCTTAATTATATTCCTCTTCTCCCTCAACAATTTTCATCTTTTATTCATCCTTTAGGGCTTGAAAGCTCTCTGCGTCTCCCTGTTATTACCCTCTGCTTGTTTGTGAAATGCCAGAGGAGCTCCAGTGGGCGGGAACCATTGATTCATTGATCTGAAGCCGCGCAAACCGCCAGCACATCCAGCCAGCTGGGGGGGGGGTAAAATAAAGGGAGCGGGCGGAATAGTGAAAGCCTCAAAACCAGGCTCTCATCTCCGTTTGTTGCTTCATCTCTCCTCTTACACACACACACACACACACACACACACACACACACACACACACACACACACACACGCACACTCTGAAAGTCCCTGTTTAGCGCTGTAAAAACAATAGCAGCACGCTCATTACAACAAACACCGGCGCTGGTGGTAATCCCCTCTCATTCAGAGCCTGAATCCACGTTCCCACTCAGCCCGAGCTCCTTTCATAATAATCTCTAATTGGCAGACCGGAGTCTTCGTCAGGTTCAGCGGCTCGGACGGTCTGAGAGAGGCGATTGATTGGCTGTCAGCTCAAGAAAGGCCCTCCTCTGGCCACTCAGCGTAGAGACTGTCTTCAAGTCTGAGCGAGCTTCTTAAAGTTGGGTCAAATAAAATGAAACGCGTGGAATCAGTGGAATCATCACCCAAACTGCAGGGGGCGGTGAATCTCAAATGTGCGTCTGTACCACAGTACTAAATAAGAGAAGAAGAAGTTTTATTGGTATTAACTCAAATAATCCACACATGAAAAGAAATCACAACGTTCAGGTCCATAGATAATGATTATGGTGAATTAAGTACGATAACACAGGAAAAAAGTATTGAACACACCATGGAAAGGCTGAATACTTTGGACAGGAAATGCACCATACCACCTGAAATCTGTCAGTAATTATTACTTGAACTTCCAATTAGTGCAAACCAACATCAGCTGGGCTAGAGCAAATTGATGGTCCTATAAAAAAAGGTGTTTTTTTCACCAAGCAGTTAAATACCATACACCTCATGATGGGTAAAGGCAAAGACTTGGAGGCAGCAGGTACAATTGTTACAGAGAAAACAATAGGCATTGCACTCCACCACCATGGCATCTATGGACGTTCAGCCCGCAAGACTCCATTCCTCAAGAAAAGGCATGTTGAAGCTGGTTTAAAGTTTGCTAAACAGCATCTTGACAAGCCTGTAGAATACTGGGAGAATGTTGTCTGGTCAGATGAGACCAAAACTGAACTTTTGGGCTGTCATACTACAGACCATGTTTGGAGGAGAAATGGCTCTGCACATCAGCCAAAAAACACTACACCAACAGTGAAGTTTGGAGGTGAAGCATCATGGCATGGGGTTGTTTCTCATCTCATGGTGTTGGCAAACTTCATCTAACTGACGGAGCAATGAATGGAGTCATGTATGGGGAAATTCTTGATCTGAATCTGCTGCCATCCACCAGGATGATGAAGATGAGACGTGGCTGGACCTTCCAGCAGGACAACCATCCAAAGCACACGGCAAAGTTGACTCTCAAATGGTTTCAGAAAAAGAAAATCAATCTGTTAGAATGGCCTAGTCAATCACCTGACTTCAATCCAACTGAACATTTGTGGAAAGAAGTAAAGAAAAGGGTTCACCAGAGGGCACCAAAGAATATTCCAGATTTAAAGACAATCTGTGCAGAGGAATGGGCCAAAATCACACCTGAGCAGTGTGGGCCATTAGTTCAAACATACAAGAAGCTTCTGGAAGCTGTCATTGCAAACAAAGGCTTCTCCACTAAGTATTAGATGAGTCTCAGTTAGCGTCTTCAATACTTTTTTCCTGTGTTATCGCACATTTTTTGCTCAAAACAGAAAAGAAAGCATTAAAAAGCGTTAAAAATCTACCAAAGTGTGCAGAAAAGACTTCTTATCCTAATTCTCTCTCCGATAAACAGATCAGACCACCAAGCAGGAACTAGATTGTGGTGTTTTGATTTGACCATTTTTCACCTTTCTTCGACCGCAGAAAATCGTTACATGCATCCATTTTCTCCGAGCACAATCCTCCACTTTCAGGCCTGCAGCTACACAACGCAAACATACATATCCACCAGTGGACAGACGATCAAGAGAAGACATGACCGGAGTGGGAGGCAGACATGTGACGGACTGTTCCTCTGTTTCTGTGTTTGTGTGTGTGTGTGTGTGCAGGATCACGGCGTAGAGAACGGTGGAGGCAGCCAGGTGCTGTCGGAGTGTGAAGACTTCAAACAGGAGCAGTCTCGGATCAGCCGGCTGGAGAGACAGGCTCAAGACTTCCTCAATGCTGTGTTCCACAGAAAAGGTAGCGCACGAAATCACAGTCAGCTGTTTCATTTCCCAGTTTCAGCTTCTTTTCAGATAATAAACATCTGTTAAAAACAGTTACTGAACATTTCGTTTTGGTTTAAGAGAGTTTGTGAGGTTCCCGATTAAAAGGAAATGCTCTACCTACAATATTTTACTGTCCAAAATGTTCACCATAGAGTTTGATCTCTTGAGTAAAAATTAGCTCACGAGTTGAGGAAACTGGATCCTACAAAAGTCAGAATCTTGGTGAGTAGTGCTAAAAGCAGCTCTGTGCACTTCAGATCTGAAGGGGACCGGGGGTTGAGCCCTGAGGGACACCAAATCAAAATTTCTCAGGGCTAAAACTTTGTTATACTCTGTCAAATCTGTCCGAGTTAAAGAAATACTTATCCTAAGATCTTTTCTGCTTCACGGCTTTTACATGAAACTTTCAACAATTTTGTTCTGAAAAAGTTAATTTTACTGTTACATTTAAATGACTATTGGAATAAAATGACTTAATGATTATAGCTCAATAAGTTTGTCATAAACTCCAAGCCTCTCTCAGACCAGATCAGCATGATCAACTTCAAAACCAAGTCAAACTTTGCACTTTTGTCAGTGTTTTTAAGGCAAGGAGGCTAAAATGTGCATTAGACGTCTCATTATAACACAAATAGTCACAGAGGTTTCCTTATTATTAATCGTAGAGCTCTTGGGCCTAAAAGCGGTGTTTTACTTCAACCTTCATCAAGTTAAAGAATCTGAATCCTACAGAAGTCAGAGCCTTGGTGAACAGTCTAATAATTTGTCTGTGTGGTTTAGATCGAAAGGGGACCGAGGGTTGAGCCCTGAGGTACACCAAATCAAAATTTCTCAGGGTTAAAAATCTTAACACTTTGTCAAATCTCTTGAAGTTTGAAAAAAATACTTTTATTAAAACCTTTTGTTCTGGTTAACCAGGAGACTAAAGTTGCATCATGGTTGAGTGAACCAAAAAGTGTTAACGAGAAACTTTTACTATCTATTGTAATAAACGACTTTGAGAAACAAATGTTTCTCAGATTAGAGCTCAGTGAGTTTGTCATAAACTCCAAGGCTCTCTCAGACCAGATCAGCATGATCAACCTCAAAGCCAAGTCAAACTTTGACTCATGTCAGTGTTTTTAAGGGGAAGAGGCTAAAACCTGCATTAAACACACAAATGTTTCCCTTATAGTTAAACGTGGAGCTCTGGGGCCTACAGACGGTGTTTTACTTCAACCTTTGTGAAGTCAGAGAATCTGAATCCTACAAAAGTTGAGGACCTTGGGGAAAAGTCTTATAAAGGGCACAAATCCCCATCCTGGTGTTTGAACTTGAACGTCTCTTGAACAATTTTGACAGTCTGTGCAGTTTGGATCGTAAGGGGACCGAGGATCGATCCCTGAGGGACTCCGAATGGAACTTTGTCAAAGCTTAAAATCTGGAACAAAGGCGTTCATACCCTCCAGGTAGACCCTAAATTGGTTAAAATCTGGGCCAGAGAGGCCGACCCACTTTCCCGACCTGTGGCATCATTACTTTGAGAGGCCATGAGGGAAACTCGACAAGGTTACTTCAGACGGTGGTTTGAGGTAGAGCTGAGGCGTGACGGTGAGGGAACAAATGGTAGCTAACAACATGAAAACTGGGGCTTTAAATGTTGAGAGACCAACATTAAGCAACAAATCTAACGGCTTCATACAAACTTATGTCAACCTTAAGGGTCTGAAGCTCAGATCCTCTTATTGACCAACAACTCAGAGAGTTTAAATGCAAGTGGGAACAGGAAACCGCTCCCCCCAGCAGGAAGTCTTGACCCAGATAACTGATGGACTGTAAAAAGCAAAAACTAAGTCGGTGTTTATCTCTTATTTTTTAGTAAAATTCATCTCACTGAGCCAAATTTCTCTTAAAATCCAGAAAAAAGGCTTATTTCAAGACAAAAAAAATAACACCTGAATTGCTTGTAAAGGGTACAAAATCAAGAATTTGGAAAAATGTATCAGTTTTATTTTTTTTAAATAAATCATTTCTTTTTCTTAAGAAACTAGTTTTTATACCCCAACATTTTTATGCTCTTTACAGGAAATTCAGGAATAATTTTTTCAATCTTTTTAATATGTCAAAACAATGGAGTTTGGTGAATTTGGCTCATTTCAAGTTTAATAAGACTGCTTCCTTTAACAATAAGGTATAAACACTTTTGTAGATTTCATTTTTTGCAGTGTAACAGTTTTTAGGGCCCTTAAAATTTAAGGCGTGTCTTGATTGTCAGACAATGTTCAGAACATAACTGCTCATCATCTCTAATTTGCCACAAAAGTAAAAAATTAACTGACTATTTCTTAGTTATGGTGTAAGTTATTATCTAGATCAAGGGGCTGCAACCTCAGCTCACCTGGATTAAAGTCATTCAGGAGCCACAAAATCTATTTGAGCTTCACAATAAAAACTTTAAAGTGGATAAAGTTCTAGACAAAGTCATAATTTAGTAAATTATTTAGTAAATTATCATCTTGAATTTGTGAAATTGTTTGTGAGGTCTAAGTTTTTTATTTTCAATACATTTCCAAATATTTGAAGATTTTTCAAATTTTTAAAAAAATAGCAAAAAACAACTTGTTTTTCTTTTTTTTTTCAAGAGCACCATGTTAAAAAAATTGGCAAAAATCACATTGTTTTAAAATTTCCAAATTCCAGAAAAATTAAAAATTTAGCAAAAATTCCAATAAAAATGCGAAAAAGTGAAAAAATTGTCAAAATTAAAAAAAAAATTAGAATAAAATAAATTCCTAAAAAAAATCAAAATTTCAAAGAATAGCAAAACAATTTGTTTTTTATTTAAAAAAAAATGTATTTTTTTTAAGAATGGCAAAAAAATACATTGTTTTAAAATTTCAAAATTTTGCAAGAATTTTAAAAATGTTGCAAAAATTCCAAAAAAAATGAAAAGTGGAAAAAAAACTGTCAAAATAAAAAAAAATACTAAATTAATTCTTAAAAAATTCAAAACTTTGGAAGAATACTGTTGCATGATTTTATTCAGTGTCAGTGTCTTTAATCATCAATACCCTCTGTAGGAAAATTAAAAATTCTTTATTTTTTATAAAAATTTTCTAAAGTCACAAGGAGCCACTGCAAAGGAGTCAAAGAGCTGCATGAGGCCCCAGAGCCACAGGTTGAAGACCTTTGCTCTGTTATGAATGGATGGACGTCTTTAGCTGCAGCTCAGACTTTCATCCTGGTGCTTGTTCCTACATGCACTGTCAGCTCCGATGCACGGCTTAAATCAGCACCTATTCAAAGTCAGAGGACGTGCTGAGTTGTGATAATTCCCTCCAAACTGGGAGAGTATCGTGTTCAGTCCTGAGGCCGGCAGCTCTTCAGTGTCAGAGGAGCGCTGAGCTGGAGACGGGGGCTCGTGTTGTGCTTTTTCCAGGAGGGCAGGAGGGAGGAAGCAGATGTCTGTCCAATCAATGCTCGGCCCCAATCAATCCGGCTTCACTGGCACAGGCCGAGCCGCCCGTGGAGCTGCCATATATAGAAAGACAAAGAGTCACACAGGCAGACGCTCTCACACAGCCTCTCCTACAGTAACGCAGCTGTCAGCGCTCCGTCAGGAACAGGAGCAGAGTTAAAACAAGCATCCAGGAATCAGGCTGAGGAATGTGTCATTATGTAACGCTGATGAACAGCCCTACATACCACACAGCTCTGTGTGCGCTTTAAAAAACACACACGCTACAACAAGAGCGTGAGCTTCCTGTTTTTAACACAACTCAAGCTCTGTGTAGGAAAGAGAAAGTCACGTCTGACGGAGCATCTCAGACGCTGAGCTGTCCGACAGAGGAAGCATGATGGATCTGAGAACTTCACGGTTTAATCAGCTGATTCAAAACTCAGTAGACTTTCTAACCTGAAGCAGAGGAAACTCTGTTTGTTTTGTTTTATTTGAATTTTACTGCTTTTAAGTAACTGACATCAAATGTGATTTGCAAATAAGGCACAAGACTTACAATCATCAGTTGAAACATGCATTTTTTAAAATAAGGAATAGTTATAAAACTGGACACATGCTTTAATTATTCCCCTACAAATGAATGCTGTATTTACAATATTTTACAAAGATTAGGCTTTTTTAATACAGCGACTTTCTGCCTACAAATCAGGCAATCTGCTGTGGGATTAATTTCTGTAAAAAAGTACTTATGTTCCAAACTATTTTTAAACTTTCTCTTGTCAGAGTGCTTCTGTCTCATACGCTCCATCCCAACCATGACCCTGCATCCTCAACTCTCTGGTCATAGACTGATGGGACTAGCGCCACCCTACTCCCAATGTAACACAGTGTTAATTTGTGGCCAGGAGAGGAAATGCATGCCACAATAAATGAATAATGAATGAGAAGTTCAGGCTGGTTGCAGTGGGAAAATAATAATAAAATTTCAAACATAGGCAGTGGGCCAACTTTGGTCCCATGGCCCCAAATTGGACAGCCCTGGTTTAGATTTCAAAGCAAATAGGATTAAAAAAAAAAAACCTGATGGTATTAAAGCTTTTAAAGGTGCTACTTATTGATTCAGTCATCCACAAAAATCTATTTAATATGAAAATGCTGACACGCAATTAATTGTGATTAATCCCAATAAACCGCGATTAATCGCGAGAAATCACAATAATTGATAACAAAGCCTCTAATTCAATGAAATACTCTTTTAATGAAGTCCCTTATTGATTGAGGAATCCAGAAAATCCATTTGATTTGAAAATGCTGATATGCGATAAATTGTGATTAATTGCGATAAATTGCGATTAATCCTGATTAATTGTGCTGAATTGCAATTAATCTGGATTAATTATAATTGGTTGATTACCAAGCCTCTGATGAATTGAAATACTCTTTTAATGAAGTCCCTCATTGATTCAGACATCCATAAAACCCATTTGATTTGAAAATGCTGATATGCCATTTTTGCGATTAACCGTGATTAATTGTGATTAAATGATTACAAAGCCTCTGATTAAATGCAATACTCTTTTAATGAATCACTTAATTCATTCAGACATTCCTTAAAACTGATTTGATTTTGAAATGCTGATGTGCGATTAATTGTGATTAATCGCGATAAATTGCAATTAATTGCAATTAACAGTGATTCATTGATTGCAAAGCCTCTAATTAAATGCAGTACTTTTTTGGTGAAGTCCCTTATTGATTTAGACATCCATAAAAACCCGTTTGATTTTAAAATGCTCATAAGTGATTAATTATTAATTGCAATAAATTGTGATTACTCGCAATTAATTTGCGACTAGTTAGGATTTGAGATTGTGAAAATTTGATTACAAAGCCTCTAACTCCCTTGGTGAAGTCCTTTTTTAACACAGACATCCATGAAAATCCATTTTAATCAAAAATGTTGATACACGAATTATTTATTGTGATTAATTGTGATTAACTGTGATTAATTTCAATTAATCACGATTAATTGCGATAAATTGATTACAACGGCTCTTATGAATTGAATTACTCTTTTAATGAAGTTCCTCCAGTAGCATGCACGTAGAACCAACCTGTGAAAAGATAAAACTAAAAATGGACTGAAGCCATTTCTATAAAAAGAGCCACAGGTACGAGGAGAGAAGGCGAAATGTGCAACATTAGATAGAATTTGAGATTGAAGTCAACTGAGTGCCAACTTTTCTCTTATATATTTGGTTGGAAAAGAATAAAACTGATGTGAAATTTAAGGTCAACACGTTGCACACTCCCTGAGAAATTTTCTTTACTGTCCGTCTCAGGCTGAACACCAGATTTCTGTTTCCTCTTTAACCAGCACCTCTCTGACTGCAGCACAGTATAGATCCAAAAGGCCCAGAGCACAGACGTATATGATACAATGAATACACACACCAAGTTTGAATAGACGTGTGAAAACATGCCGAGCAGCAGCCGAGCTTCCTCTCTCTGGGTGGATTCAGAATTCCTCAACTACTCAAGGAAACGTTTCTAAAATGAGACCATTACAGCTGGAAAACCACTTTGTTGGATCTGATGCAGCGGGCCCAGACCCCTAAAGTGTCTTTGTTGTAGCAGAGCCAGCCCAGTTGTGTAACTTCTCAGAGCCCGTGGCGTTACACAACCTTTCCCTCGGAGAGACGGCACACACAGGTTTCCCCTGGAGACTTCCAAAGTGGCAGCTCCGAACCTGCTCCTGTCGAAAGGAGCCGCATAATGAGGGCACGCTAAACCCACTTCCAGGGTTCCTTCACATTTCAGGCCTGTTTGAGTGCAGCCGAGCAGCCGAGCGGGCGAAAGGCCACGCGCTGTGTCTGCTCGCTAACCGAGTGAATCTGTTAATTGCTGCTGGGTCTCTGACAGGACACAGATTTACAGGACGCTGTTTAATCTCTGTTATTGCTATGTCAACAACATCATTTCAGTGGCAGGGATTACAATGTGAGATGCTTAGGTGGAGCAAAGAAGTCAAATAACATTAACAAAGGATTAGGCTTTCTACTGCAAACAACAAACAGCAGCAGCACCTGTGCACACGCTGTGGCGCCTGCCGTACACACCGAGTCACAGCCTCCTAAACTCTGCTGCTTCAAATACAAACTGGTTTCACACGCTGCTCTACTTTGTTACTGAGTGAATTTGAAAAGCGTGATCTGAACTTGAATTTAATGATCTGAAACTGAATTTAATCCTCCTGAAAAATCAACTTTCATTTCATCGTCAGAGGCGTGATTGTAATTTTGAGATTCGAGCAAACCTGATTCTTCAGGAGGAAAAAAATTTAGCAAGTGCTGAGAACTGCTTCAAGTTGGATTGGCCACAGGTGCTGCCACCTAGTGCCAGAAGAAGAAGTGCCTCTCTCTCTTTTTTAGATAATGCAGCCAGAACAAACCTATTAATTCAACCAGGAGAGACTTAGGCTCCATTTATTCGACAATGTTTGACCCCAGAACGCTAATGTGTTGGCATTGCAGTTAACCAATACATCCACCAGAGGGAGCAGCCCAGAGTTAAACGTTTATGACGACGAAACTCAAAAACAAACATGGCTACTGTGGAGGAGCTATTGATAATGTACCACAGCATTGTGGGATGCGGTGGTCGGTGAGGCAGTTAAATGCATCGCTAAAGTTCCTCCATTGTTATTTCTTCTTTGTGTCTCACTAAAGCCGTGTATCGAGTAGCAACACTGCCCCCACGGTTTGCGGTGGTACTGCTCTGTATCTGTAAGCTTCATGTTAACCGGCAGAAATAAAAAGTGTTGTTTTAGTCAGCGATGACTAGGGATGTGTACCTTTCACATATGAAATGATAAGGTACCAATGCCCGGTACCTGACAATCGATACTCAACGGTACCAATTTTCGGTACTTTTTTGTGCTTATTTGTTAAAAAATATACGTTTGTTTAAAAATTTTATTTAATTTTTTTCAATTAGCCATATCTATTCTTTAATATATAACTTATTATATATATTTACTTATTTGGTAAAAAAATTACATTTGTTTAAAAATTTCATTTTATTTTTTTCAATTAGACATATTTATTCTTTAATATATAACCTTGTAATGCTGTGTTCATGTCCAGCATGGAAAATTGCCTACTCTTCCACTCCCTCGTACTCGCAAAGACGCATTTAGGTACCTAAACATGGTACCTTTTAATTTTTCGTGAATCGGTACCCGATACTTTTGACAGATTTCGGTGGGTACCTATAAAAGTACCTAATTCGATACCCATCCCCAGCAATGACAATGTCAAATTATTATTATTTTTTTTTTCATGACAATAACAAGATGGCAACGAGCTACACATGGCTCATTGACGAGTAAAACATGAGGAGATGATTGTGAGTTTTCGTTGACAGGATGAGACTAGAGTTCTCATTCTTTAAACACTAAATTCAAGCTGTAGGCTGTGGCTCTTGGTCTCTGACTGGTTGGCCACCTGTCTCACCAAGTTCTGACTGTCACAGAGCTACAGGTGTTTTGGAGGAAAGAGTGACCGTGCTAACTAGAGGTTTCAGCTGAAAATGTCAGTGATGGTCGGCTTCTTTATCCAACCTCAGTTAACCAGAAAGAAGAGCTTTGGATTTGATTGGTGCAGGTCGAGAAGTTACAATAAAATACGTAACAATACCAAACATCAGGATATATCTCCCTCTCTTTCAATATTTCACAATAAGGTGCTTTGAGGAAACTAAAGAACACTGTTATTGTGATCATAGACTGTTTTTAAGAAATCAACCTAGTCTCTATGACATCACCAATTTGTTTCTGCTGGAGAGTTTTGAAGCCTATCGTCAGAGGCTCCTGTATTGGAAATGCTGAACTCGGCGTAGCTTCGAAGTTACGGCCTCTTTAAGACACAACAGAAACAAAGAAACAGTTTAACTAGTGGAACAAGAAGCAGAGACTTCAAGCACAGAACTACTACTTCAGACGAGATCAAGATGTCACCAGAAGTCTGGGATCCTCGAGGAGCTGCAGGCTGTTTGCCAGCAAAGAATCAAAAGTTCAAACCTTCATGTAAAGTTCAGCTCATCAGTAGTTTTCTCCTCACATTTACTTTCTGTTATTTATTTATCCTCATCTCATGTGGTAAAGAGCAAACAACCCTTTCAAAAAGCAGGGTGCATGCTGGGAAAGTGTACCTGCTGCTCTTTTCCTTTGCATTGCCCTGACCCGTCTCATTAGGCGGGATTAAGCAGAATCTGTATGATTTTGGGATTATTCCAGCATAGCTGCAGGATTAGATTTTCAGTCTGATGCATTGTTTGAAGGATTTGAGGCTGGACTCATTGGCATGCATGATTGAGTTCAAATGATATAGCTGCTGCCGCAGAGATAAGTGCAGCTGACTTATCTGGGACAGCGCCAGATTAATGCATTATTAAGCAAAGTGTCGTCACTGGCTGTTTTTGCTGGGAGGGAATTAACCAATGAGATCGGTGACGGAGTGTGATGAGGGTTTGTTTTATCACAGCAGGGGGCGATGGAAAGTTTGGGTTGATCTGCTCGGGCTCGTGCGGCTCAGCTGGGACTTGTTGCGCTTTGATGAAGTCGTATTTAATTTTTAATTTAATGAATTTCACTGCAGAGGATTCTTCATTTACAAACCAAGCCTCAGTCTGTTTTACTGAGCGCGTCTGAAGCCTGAAACTCATTTCTGACTCATCTGTGCTCACATTTGAGCTGTCTTCAGCTCTGTTTCCAGAGAATGACCGTATTTGTCTTTGTCTTATTTCAATAGAAATGGGGTTTTTGTCTTAATTTCAGGAGAAAATTTATTTTTCTAAGACTCAATCTGAGAGAAAAAATGAGATCTGAATTGCTGTTACAAGTAAAATAAAATCTGCCAATGGAACAAGAGAAAAGTTACTGACAAGCAAATTTTCGAGCAATTTTTGTCATTTTTGTCTTTAAATAACTTGAAACAAGACAAATTTCTGGGCTGATCAGTTGAATGTGGCTCATATTAAGCCTAAAAAGACATTTTTTACTTAAAATAAGACAAAAACACTCGATAAGATTTTAGTTTTTTTGCAGTTTATGGAAGGAAGAGCCCATGTTGTGCCTTAAAATTGGCTTAAAATGATTAAAATTCATCCTAAAAAAAACCCACAGAGGATAAGAGCCACACTTAAAGAAGAAAACTAGAAAGGTAAATTCATGAGATCAGAGAAAGACCAATCTGTGAATATCTGTCTAACTTTACTGAAGTTCTTGACAAAGCCTCAGTTTTTAGGACTAAACACTTTATTCAACTGAAACCAACATCGCAATGTAACAGGATGCAATATTTAAACAGAAAGGCAACTAATAAAAAAAGAGTTACATGTACACAGACCTGGAGGATTAAAGTAACTTGTTCTTGTTTTTCCTTAAAACAGGCAAAAGTCAATCCGCTGTTTTTTTAGGGAGAGTTTGTTTGTCTGTGAACAACATAACTCAAAAACTAACAAACAGATCCTGATTCAATTTTCAGGAAATGTTCAAAATAGGATGAGGAAGAAGTGATTAAATTTTGGAGGTGATCTGGATCACCGTCTGGATCCAGGACTTTTTTAGAGGATTGTGAGGATTGTAACCTCATCCAAAATAAGTGATGCAAAACAAATATTTGATCCAGCGAGATGTTAGGGAATGCGTGTCTACGAAATACATGACACAGCGCTGTTGATGACGGTGTTTAAAGCTATGTATGCTATAAACTTTCCTTTCATCATCACTGATTAAAGCAGCTCGTTAAATGCTCTGAAATACGTCCAATGAAAGGCAGAAGTGGAGTTAAAGTCAGAGATCTCTGCTGTATGGTTTTTACGTCTGAAAAGGTTTGTTCGTCTGATTTCCCAGTGTCAGACTGATGAAACAGAAGTGACTCTACCAGAATAAATAAAGAGCAAACACTGAAAGCTGAGCAGCTGGACGCCGTGTAAATAATCTGCTCTTAACTCTGATATCATGGCTGCTCTGGCTGTGGTCGCCATGCTGGATTAGATGATGGTGGTGGTGTGTGATTTTGGATTATTCCAGCACAGCCTCAGGATTAGATTTCAGGATGATAAACTGTAAACATTCCTGGAGTCCAGCAGCTGACGTGTTTGTCCCTCTCCTCCTGTTTCTCCGCAGACCTCCCAAGTTTCTCAGAACCTCACATTCCTCTAGTGGCTCGTGAGATCATGCAGCGAATGATCCGCCAGTTCGCTGCCGAATATACCTCAAAAACTACTCAGGACGACTCGCCCCTGCCCAACGGCACCATGAAGGACCAAAGCCTGCCGAGAGCGGCGTCTCTGGCCCAGGCCCCCGGCTCCCCGCCTGGGCCCCTGCCCGCGCCCAGCTCCCCTCCATCGTCTGCCTCCTCCTCTCCGTCCCCCACCCCAGGCCTCAGCCCCACCTCAGCTGCCGCCGCCGCCTCAGCACCCGCCTGCAGCAACGGTACGGGAGCCACCAACGGGGGCGGAGCGGGAGGGACGGTTGTTGCCTCTGCACAGAACCCCGTCCTCAGCAAGCTCCTCATGGCCGACCAGGACGGTCCGCTGGACCTCTCCGTCAAGAAGGCCGCTGACGACCCGGAGCCCACGCAGCAAGGTGAGGCCAACGAAATCTGACATCACAAAACACTGAGGATGTACCACTCCATGTTTCAGAAACAGGTTAAATTTGGTCTCAGAGCACACAGACAGAGAGTGTTTGGTCCGTTTCTCTTTGTGAAAACCCTGAGGTGACTAAACCAGGACAACCACCGTGTCAGAGACAGATCATTCAGGAGACAGTCTGTACAAATACAGTCACACACTGTTCAGCTAAGGTCAGAGCTCGATCCTCAGGTCACAGCACAGGATTCTCCTAGTCCAAGAGTCTTCAACCTGCAGCTCCTTGACTCCTGTGCTGTGGCTCCTTGTAGCTTTAAAGCAATGTTATTGAAATAAAGATGATGATGAATCTGAAAGAAAATACAGATTTTTTTTAAGTAATAAGCTAAACATTATAATCAAAATATGTTCTCAAATTTAAGGATTGTTTCATTGAAAAAACTTATTTAATTTCAATCTTACATATTTGTTCAAATTTGAAAAACTTATTTTTGACAAATTTTAAAAATCTCCAAGTTATTTAAAAATGTCTGTACGGTTGTTATTTTTTTTAAATTAATTTTTTCAAGATTTTTTTAAAAAAAATTGTTTTGAAATTATTATTTTTTTGACGTTTTTTTTTGGGGTGATTAAGAAAAAATAGATTTTTGGAGCTTTTGCTCATTTTATTTTATCTTTTTTATATTTTTGCAATAAATTATTTTTAAAATTAATCGATTTTTGAAATTACTTTTTTCAAAATTATTAAATTGTTGCAAATTTTTAAATTTCAAAATGTTTGAATTTTTTTTAAATCTTTGCAGTTTTTTAAAGCAATTTTTTTGACAATTTTTTGCAGATTAGGAAAAAAATACTTTTTTGGAGGTTTTGCAAATTTTTGAAATTTTTGCAAATTTATTTTATCTTTTTTTAATTTTTGCAACAAAATCCATTTTTTAAAAAAGCAGCAAATTAATTTTTGAAATCCTTTTTTTTTCAAATTTAAACAATTGTTGCAAATTTTTGAAATTTCAAAATGTTTGGAATTTTTTCACATTTTTGCAAAATTTATTAATTTCCTTTTATTTAATTCTCAAATTTTTGCCTCTTATCAGACAAATTACACAACAATATTAAAATAGGCCCTGGGAACATAAATGGACTTCTCTTTGTTTGATCTTTATTGACAAACAGGATGCTGAAAAACAGTTTTGATTGATTTGTTTTTATTCAAAAAGGAAAAAACTGTAAACAAACTGTTTTTTCTGAGGCGTAGCTTTTTTACTCCAACAGACGGATGAAGCAGGTGAAAAAAGTGACAAAATGAAGTGTTCACTATTTAATACCGTGGATCCAGGTCTGTCATCGGTTTATTTGAGGCTCTGGGGAAAAGAAAAGCTTAGAAATTTAGTAAAAACAGCCCAAGCATGGAGGAAAGAAGCTAAATGAGAGTAAAAACCTGGTAACGCAGCGTTTAGCCGCCTCTGTGGGAGCGAACAGGTGACGGTGACACAGCAGGTGATGAGACAGAGACGTTTCATCACCTTGTCTTTGTTAGAGGACAGAGCACCTGCAGCTTCATTCCCCGCTCACAGAGACACATTCACCACGTGCTGATTGGTCTGCGAACAGATCGCTGAGCGGCCTCGTCTTTGGGATTGAGCCTCCGCAGCACCGCGCTGATCTCTGAAATGTAGCTCAGGGCTCAATCTGCGTTTAATCAAAGTAAACCAGCAGGGGGTCTGAGTTCCCATCAACGGACGGATGGGAACCACGGCTCACTTCTCTCTCTTCATGTGTTTTTTTTTTTAACCTCAGCCGCAGTGTGAGCGCTCACACACTGTAATCCCAGCTTTTTAGAATCTGCTTACTGTAAGCCTCCTTAATTTTAACAAAAAAGATTTAGGCAGTTACATCCTCCCCCACACACACACACACGTAGAGAAAACACCTTTCAGACTAAATTTCCTCTGATAATCCATAAAGCTGTATCATATACACACACACACACACGCACACACTCCTTTAAATGACACCCCAAAAAAACACTGATAAACCAAGAGTTTCTGTGCTTTTTTTATTCAAAATTGTCTTAATATGAGACATATTTACCTGAAAAGTCCATTAAAATGTATTTTTTCAAGATACTAAAAGACAAAAACAATGCCTGAATTTCTCGTTTCAAGAAACATGACACTGTTTTCTAACCCTATCAGAAGATTTTTTTTTTTTTAACAATAAAGGCGTCATTTTTGTCCTTTAAAACCCTGGGCTAATTTTATTTTTTCTGGAGTTGTCAAGTGAACCTGACTCAGAATAAGTCTAATCAGACAGTTTTACTCAAAATAAGACAAAAGAACTAAGAACAAATAAGGTTTGAAAGTTTGTTGTATTACTTTGAGGAAAAATTTGTTAAATTAGACTTAATATGACCCCATTCATCTGAAAACTCCAGAAAGACGTCTTAACCTCAGTAATTAAAAAAATGACGCCTGAATTGTTTGAAAAGGGTCAAAAAAAATAAGAATAAAAAAAACTTTAATTTATTTGTCAAAAAATGTTTCCTGCTCCACTGAGAAGGCCATTTTTAAGGAATTCAGGTGTTATTTTTGTGCTCAATTATCCTGAAATAAGACATTTTTTCCCATTTTAAAATGTTTGCAATTTTTTGTTTATTATTTTTGGACATTTTTTTCAGATTCAAAAAATGACACATTTATGAAGGTTTTGCAAATTTTTAAAAATTGTAAAAATTTTATTATTTTTAATCTGCAAATTTTTGCAAACATTTCATTTTTTCTTTTTTTTTTTTTTAAAAAAAGCAATTGTTTTGAAATGTCAGTTTTGGGATTTTTTTTCAAATTTATAAAATTGTTGCAAATTGTTGAAATTTTAAAATGTTTGGAATTTTTTGATTCACAAATTTTTTACAATTTTTTTAATTTGATTTTTAAATAAAGACTTACATGTGAGTCTTTTAAGGCAGTTTTACTCAAATTAAGACAGAAAAACAGGCTTTAACTTTAGTTTCTTCAGAGTTACTCACAGCACATCAGCAAAGGCAGCAACAAGTGAACAAAAAAAGTCTAAAAGTCAGTCACATGACCCTGAAACACGCAGCAAGGAGTCAGCTCAGGATGTCTTGATCGACGATCACCTGACGATCATTGGACCTTGGAGGATTTAAGAACAGCACCAAAACAAAGATGAGGAACAAACACTGATGTTTGAGGTTGAAGTGAAAAATTGGGAAGCTAACATTAGCTCTGACTCCAGCCCAGCTCCAAACAGCTGTCAGACAAAGTTAGCGATTAGCTTCCAAAGCAGGTTGAGCATTCAGCTGCTTAAGAGGGAGCGAACAGAGCCGAGTGAATCCTGGAGTTCAGCGGGTTCACACAAACTCCAGCTCCTGTGTGGCTGTTTGTCCGCTCATAGATCAGGGTCAGGTTAGTTTGGAGGTTTGGGAGCTTCAAGAAAAGGAAACCTTCAAAGATAAGATCGAGTCTTTCTTTACTCTGCTGCTGAAACAGCTTTTGTTTACCTTCTCTTAGTCTTCACCCTTAAGATCAGTAAAGGCAGCAGTGTCCAAAAAGGGGGCACCGAAATCAACACAAACAGGAGTTTTAACTTCATTAAGGTCCCAACAATTATTACTGTTTCTGCTGAGAGCGCCACATCCCTGAAAAAAGGTCGATGTATCGTGAACAGGTGGTTTTGTGAAGCAGAATCCTGACAGGGTGAGCAAACATGAAGCTTGTGCACGGGATGATTTTGCATCACTAGCGAAGTTTACATGCAGCCATTAACCCTTTCATATTCACAACATGAACAATAACCCAGGTGCGTGCCTGGGTTCCTCCTTCTCCAACCTGAATGGAGGAATCTTTTTTGAGTTCAGGAAGCCCGTCGTGCTGCTGCTGTTGTTGTTGTTGTAGCTGTTGCTATGGATACAGGACGACGGAGCAGAAATGATACGTCATGACGTCCTCCGTGTGTCAAGATATCGTCCGTGTGCTGCTGCTTTGATCAGGATACCATGTAAACAGGAATAACCCTCTTTGCTGCATGTAAATGCAGTCAGATTTTATTGATTCAAAATGCTAATACTCTGGTGCTTGTGTTATGGAACCCCAAAATATTCACAATTAATTAAATAAATACAAAATTTTGAAATAAATACCATTTTATAACATACCTTAATGTAAATATGTAAACAGAAATATTTTCAGTATTATTTCTATATTTTCTACTTTTCTGTGTTTGCTATTAATTTATAATTTCATATTGTCTATTATTCTATTTCTTATTGTTATTGTATTTACTGCAGCTGCTGTGACAAAAAAATTCCTGAAGGGGGATCAACAAAAGAACATTCTATTCTATTCTATTCTATTCTATCCTATTCTATTCTTTTGATAAATAACAGACAAATTTATATTGTGGCCATTAAACTGTAAAATAGAGTAGAAGAATAGAATAGAATAGAGTAGAATAGAATAGAACTTTATTGTCATTGTAACAAGTACAATGAAATTGAAGTCACAGCAGCAATCAAGGAAACAAAAGTAAGCTAGTTAGCACAGCTAGCTCGTCCATCTTATTGGAGATAGATCTTACGTTCCCAATAACGATGGATGGAAGGACAGGTCCATGTCGTCACTTCTTAGCTCACACCTGAGAACCAGCACGTTGTCCTCACCTCCTTCTCCTCACCTTGTGGGAAACATCCGGCCTTGCACCAGTTAGCATTGACATGCTACAGGCTCCTAACAGCTGATTTCACATGTAAACAATGCAGCCATGGTTACATGTAGGAGCTCCAGACAAACACAGGAGAAAAGTAGTAAAAATATCACTGAAGACAAAAACTGTTTGGTGTCCACAACCAACAAATGAGTCATACAAAGTAATGATCCACTCCAGATACAAAGATGATGAAAAAGAGACAAAAAAATTACACAGCGAAAGAAGAGAGAGCTGCTGCAAAAGGCAGCCATAGCCAACAGGGCGGCGCCTCAAAATAAGGCAAAGTTATTATAAATTGTGTTTTATTATTATTTGATATTGAATTATTGTAATTAAATATTTCATAGTGATTATTTTAACAATTCCATACTTTAAAAAAAGTTAAATATATATATATATATATATATATATATATAAATATATATATATATATATATATATATATATGTATATATATATATATATGTATATATATATATATATATATATATATATATATATATATATATATATATATATATATATATATATATATATAAATAAAATAATGACTTTTTATTCATTTTTCAATTCAATTAATTCTTTTCCACAATGGCCTTTTTATTTCACGTCATTTTGTGACTCTTTATGTCATTCTGCCTTTGTGTTTGTCTTTAATTGTTCTTTGATTTTATTTAACTTTCTTTTTTTTAATGCTGCTGTCGGTGGCAAAGCACTTTGTAAACAAATGTTTTTAAAAGTGCTATATAAATAAAGTTTATTATTATGATTATTATTATTATTTTTCATCAGAATGGCTCGGCCTGTCAATCAAAGCTAGAGGGTGGGACCTCTGCTTGGAAAATAAATAAAAAGTATTTTTTAGGTTTTTTAAAAAATAAAATGGTTATGAATTATTAAATTATAATAATTTGATATTAAAGAGTAGTGCCATTTTTCACAATTTAATGGCTGAATTTAATTTTAATTTAATTTTTCTTTTTTCTTTTTTTTAATGTTGTATTTTTTTAATTAATCATGAATTTTTGGGGGGTTTCATACAGAGTCACAGGAAAAGTCTTAAATCTTGAAAGTTTGGGTCATCAAAAGTCTTGAGAGGCTGACCTATATGTCCAAGACACTACTGATACACTCATCTAAAAACTGACAAAAACAAACATAAAAGACTCTTAATTTAGCCGATAAGTTTAAAATAAGTCACCAATGGTCACGTGTTGCTGTGTTTCCTGGATGAATCTGCCTCTGCTGGCATCAGAGAGCGTGAACCAATCAGATTGAGGCATGCAGCACAGCTGGGTTAAACCAGAAGTTAGTTTCTGGCAGCATTCATACGGAGCCCAAACAGACTCTATTTACTGAGGCTGCTCAGTGGAAACTGTTTGTGTTTGTCTGTTTACACATTACGGTGATCACAATAACTGATAAACAGGAAGTGACTGAACTCTGTACCATGCAGGTCAGGGTCTGATCAGCATTAAAGGCTCCAATCTGCATTAATCTGTGTGTTTACTGAAAAATTAAACTGTTGTATCACCATAAAACTGTGACGTAAAGTTATTATTACAAACAAAATAAGCATGTAAGGTGTAAATACTGACGAGTTTGTATTTTAAACGTACTGTTTGTGTGGTTTCAAAGCTGATATTCAATCCCAACCTGAAAACTTCACTTTTAAGCGTAAGCTGCTGAATTACTCTAGATTTTTCTGCAGCTTTTCAGCCGTACACAGACTGTTTTTTCCATCTTAATATCACCTCCTGTTTTATTTTTGGTGCGATTAAACAAGAAAAGCCTGAAAGATTAGTGAGTCCTGCGCCCATGTCGGGCTGGGTGGGTCAGAGGGGTCAGGAGGTCAGCTGCACTCCAGGGATTACAGGAGCAAAACACACACACACACACACACAGAAACACACAAACACAGTCTGTTCATGAATTTATGTCAGCAGTATTTTTAAGGCTTTTCAAAAAAAGACTTGATTACATGTGAAAACTTTTATTTTGAAAAGCCGTTTCCATACCTAACCATCAGTTTGGGCTTTAACTGTCTCACAGTGCTGTGTGGTGTTTCTGTGTGTGTGTGTGTGTGTGTGTGTGTGTGTGTGTGTGTGTGTGTGTGAGCTGATCTGACAGATGTACTCACAAATAAACTGAGACTTCACACACAGCGTGATGCCAGCAGACTTCATTGCTGAAGTGTCACACGGTGTCCACCTGTTCAGCCTCCTGTGGTCAGAGGAGGAAAAACAGACGTCAGTTTCATACGGAGGAGAAAATCCTCTACTGACTGCTTACATAAGGAGGGAGCTCTGCTCTCTGTCAGCCCTAGACATGAACAAACTGCAGGTTTGGACTTACAGCTAAGAGTTTTGGGTGCTAGCTTGTCCTGGCGGTTCGGTCACATGCTTCCCTAAAGCAGTTGACCTGGGGTTTGGTCCATCCTGAGACCTCTTTCTCACGCTTGCCCTGAAATATCCTGAACTTTTAAAGAGAATTGTTAATACAGTTTCGTTACAACCATTCTTGGAAAAACAGTGGTCCAGATGACTTGTAGAGAAAACTTACTAGAACCGCCACGAGCAGTCAAAATGACTGCTAGATTCAAAACAATCCCACCTGCTTCTCTGAGTAATCTTAACAGGTAATCTAAGGTGGTATTCAGACCTGGACTGTTTGGTCCACTTTAAACGGACCAGGGTTCGTTTCCCACGCCGGTGCGGACTTTTCCTCCAGGTGTGAATAGACACAAACGAACCCTGGTGCGGACCAAAACAACCGGACCCAGACCCACTTTTTGAGGTGGTCTCGGTCCGCTTCCAAACGAACTCTGGTGTGGTTCGTGGTTCTCTGGTGCAGGTCTGAATACAAACCAAGGTCCATCCGAACTAACTACAGGATACATGCGCCTTTTGGGCCTATAAAGCCACCGTAACCTAACCGTCTTTGGTTCATACCTGATCCTCCGTCTTCTGTTTAGCCACGCTGTTGCTAGCATGTTGTGGGTCAGGACACGCAGAGCATAGCGCCTCCTTGCTGCGATCATTGGTCTTCCTGTTCCTAAATTGTAAACGGTGTTGTTAAGCTGCTTTGAAGGAGCTGCTCTTGAAACTGAAAATGATTTAGCAGCTCTAATAAGAGCACAAACACACGTTTACCTCCATTTCCAGGTCTGTACTCTGTGTGCCGCCCTTTGTCAGTGCTGTCCAATGAGAGCACTGATCCTCACACACCTGGATGTGTTTACAGAATATAGTCCACTTGCAAAAAGTACAATCTGAATACGAACCGCACCAAACGAAAAAAATAAAGTCCGCTTTTGGTCCGGACCAAACAAGTGGACCAAAAGGACTTTTCTGGTCTGAATACAGCCTAAATCTAAATAAGTCTTCTCAGTAATCCGATCATCTCCTGTGTGAGCATTTCTCTTAAAGTAACGAAAATAACGGCAGCTTTACTTTTCAGCACGTTTAATCCCACGTTCGTCTCTGACATCACGTCGGCATCGACTCACCGTCGTCTGAAGCTTGAAACACTCGTCACCTTCTCGCTCCAACCTTTACAGACATTTTATTTAAAATATCTCGCAAATTTTCAGTCCGTACAAAAAATGACTCAAACTAGAGCGCTGCCTACTCTGACAGATCTGGGGGGTTAGTTGCTAGGCAACCAAAAGATATGTTGTCAACAACCACGACTGCAGATAAATGGTCATTATAACCACTTATGGCAAAAATAGGTAGATTGAGTGGTATTTAATGCTCCTTAAGTGAAGTCTTTGTAAGGTTAATCGCACATCATAAAAACCCCTTAAGGAAAAGCCTTTCATTATTATTATTTGTTCGTCATTTATTCATTTATTTATAATTATAGTCATGAAGAAAAAAAATCACAACAGTCAGAATTAATTTTATGTGTAAATTAAATCAAAAATGTAAATAACAATTTCCCTGGACACACACACACACACACACACACACACACGCACACTGTGTTAGAGGCATCTGCTGACTGATTCTGTTACAGCGTGAAAAACACTTATTTAAAACATGTTTTAAAGCAGGAGTAAAGTTATTTAAACCAAACAAACACATTGTTCAAAATCCAACCACTTGTTTAAAACTTTTCAAAATAAAACTAAAGAAAGTTTGAATTGCAAGTGATTTTATTTAGATTTGTTTCTGGGGATTTGTTGGGACACACACACAAGCATTTATTTTTGTTGTTTACACTTTCTTGTTTTTATTCAGACTGCTTCTGTTGAAACTGAAATTAGTTTTTTTATTTTACTGCAGGCTGTCATTTATACGTTGAGCTGAATTTGTTATGGAGCTTTACAAAATTTACTGAACCACTATAATAAAACAAATAAACAAAAGATGAACATAAACATGTGTGAATAACTAATTAAATAATAAAATAATTAATAAAAATAAATTAATTAATTAACATCAGAAAAAAGGGAAGAAGATAAAAAAAAACAAAACAGACAAATTTATTTTTCCTTTTTTTTCTGTTACCTGCCGACCTGCTCTGAAATTTAGGAGCTATGACTCGAAACTGGGTTTTTTTTCAGTCATAAAAAAAAAATATTTCTGTTAAAAAAATTGAAAAAATCTCAAATGAATGAAAAGGAGCAGAAAGAGGAAACATCTTATTACATCTGCCTCTTAAAAATTAATTACACACATGATACAAAATTAGAAATAAGCTGCCGGCAAGAGGACAAACAAAGCAAATCCACAAACATAAATTTGATAACTCATGTTAATTTCCATTTAACAAAAAATAAAGGAAAAATGTATTTGTTTTTTTTTTTGGCTGCATTTAGAATATCTTGTTTCCTGTATTTATTTGACAAAATGTTTTTATCTTTTTTTTTTTTTTTTGAAGATGCAAATTGATATGGCTTTCATCCATTCAGACTCCTTTTATTCTGATGTAACGATCCTTTAGTGTCGCTCCGAATCTTGGCTTTATTGATATTTCAAATCCTTGGTTTATTTGGCAAAAAAAAATTCTGGATGATTTGGATTCAGGAGGCTGAAAATGTAGATATGAATGGATGAAGTTTCTTCTCCTGTGTGACTGGATATTTGTTTGTTTTTGCATTATCCCCAAAACACAATCCTACAATCCTACGTTCTTACTTTTGGATATATTTAACCTTCTTTCTTCTGTCTTCCTTTTGTTCTCCAGACGGCGTCCTGGACCTCTCCACCAAGAAGAACCTCAGCGCAGGCAGCCACAAAACCGGCTTCCCCCCTGCGCCTGGGGTCAAAGGGTAAGACAACAGGATTAGCTTAGCAGGCCTCTGTTAGCAGAGCGGCGCGGTCATGTGACTGAAACAACAGCGGGGGTTAAAACAGTCGCTGCTATTGTGTTTCTGCAGCGCTCCAGAAAGCTCCACCAGGCCCATGTTTCAGGATGTTTCATGTAAATCTGGTGGTTTGGAGCTCCCTGCCCGTCAGTGAGCACACAGGGAACACCTAAGCCAGTGCAGGGAGAGCATCAGCAAAGGTCATCTTTTGTTAGCTGCTCTGTGGTTGAGCTGAAATTAGTTGGGTGTGCTGTGATGCATTTATGTGCAATAGGAAAAAAAATAATAAATATTTATATATATAATAAATAAATTGCAAAAAAATAGAATTTTATTTTAAATAATTTGCAAAAAAAACAAAAAATGGTAAAAATGTCAAAAAATTGCAAATGTTTTAAAAAACGTAATTTGAATAATTTGCAAAATTATAAAAAGCAAAATCTTCAGAAAACGCATTTTTTCTTAATATGAACAAAAAAATAGAAATTAAAAATTATCTGTAAATTAAGAAAGTAAAAATAAAAAACTGCAAAAATCTCAAACAAGAGATGATGCATACTCAAACATTTTCAAAGCTATAATGAGTCGAAGATTTGTAACAACATGAAATGTAATAACCTGTTGGTATGGGAACAAAAGCGCTGAGCCTGAAATGTCCACCAGAAGGACAAAAATCAGACCTCAATTTCTGGGAGAAAGTGAAAAAATCTGCAGATGTGGTAAGAAAAACTGACTGGTTTTGGGTATCCTATTAAGAAAAACTTTACGAATTTCGAGATGTTTCAAGAGGTCTTTCAAAATCTTTCATTTTTCTGGACTTGTCATATGAATGTTGCTCATATTTAGTCTGATAAGACAGTTTTGGCTAAAACAGGGGTCTGCAAACTTAACTTTCAAACTTTACCTCAGCTCACCTTGATTAAAGTCATTCAGGAGCCACAAAATCTACTTTATCTTCACAATAAAAACAGTAAAAAAAAGTGTAAAATTCTAAAGATAGTAAAAATCTAGTGGATATTTGTCTGAACAAATAGTTTGTGTTTATGAAATTTTACATGTGATGTCTTTTTTTATTTTAATACATTGACAAATATTTTTAAAAAAAAATAAAAAATTGTGATGTCATAAACTAAATAAATTTGTTAAGGTTATATAACAATAAGTTTCTTCATTTTTCAAAAATTGCCAAAAATTCATAAATTGCAAAAAAAAAAAAAAAACATTTTAAATAATTTCAAAAATTGTAAAAATGTCAAAAAATTGTAAATGTTTTTAAAAACTTAATTTGAATAATTTGCAAAAATTATTAAAACATTGCAAAATCTTGAAAAATGCATTTTTTCTTAATATTGAAAAAAAAAAGAAGAATTCTAAATTATCTGTAAATTTAAAAAAAAAAAAATAAAACTGCAAAAATCTCAAACAAGAGATGATGCATATTTAATAATATTTTTTCAAAGCTATAAAGAGCCAAAGAGCCACATGAGACCCAGAGCTACAGGTTGAGGACACCTGGTTTTAGCAGTTTCAGCATCTTTCTCAAGCTAACCCATCAATAAAGGCACAATCCTTAAAACATTACTGAAAATAAAGTCACATTCTGCTAAACTCAACCACACTCCAACACGGAGAGATATCACCTACTGACACGCTTCCCATGAGCACCCGGCAGACGAAACCAGCATGGTGAAGTCTTTTCAACAATGGGTCAAAGGGAAGAATGCCAAGGCCAGTGCAGGGAGAGCATCAGCAAAGGTCATTCTTTACAGGTGGAGGATAAAAAAACCTTAAAGGGTCTGAGAATACATGCTAATGTTGCCTTGGCAACATCTCTTTAACGTCACTTTTCCTATGGCACAATAATTCATCACAGCACACCCAACGAATTTCAGCCCAACCACAGAGCAGCTAACAAAAGACTCTCAATCAAACGTGGTAAACGGGGGAAAACTGTGCACAAGCAGCAGAAACATTTTCATCAAAGATTCATGAAGTGAAGACGAGCAAAGGAGCGAATCCATCGCTCTGAAGCAGCACCACAGGGCCGGTTAAACCACCCAACACGAGGACTATTTGTAACCGTTGTGTTGAACTCTGCTCATGTATTACTGCTAAAGCAATATGTGTCTAATTCAGAGCCTAGCTTCTGCAGAACAGAAAGGGAAAGTGTTACAAGACCTCAACGTGAAGACAAACGATGAGTATCACAGCGTTAATGTTTGATTACGTCTCTAATAATATCCTCATCCCTGGTTGCAGAAAGGCTTGGAAACAGCTCATTGCTGCTCGTTGCATTGACTTTCCAAGAATCGACTTTGCGGGTCTTGTCGGGGCCGTGCCCCCGCTTGGTCTCCTGCATTTTGAGAGCGCACGTTTCGATCCCCTCCGTAGTCATTCCCAACCGCGTCCTGCCAACGCCTCCCACCTTTCATATCAGATCAACATCCCATCCCAGGTATTCCTGGTTAAGACCCCTCCTACATCCGACCCCCCAACCCCAAAGTGAGGGTTCAACGGCTCTGAGTGTCAAACACGTCACGGAGGCTTTAACTACTCACACTTCTCCTCCCGAGTTAGTGCCGATATTGATAATCCTCAGCGTAGCAGTCTGTTTATTTATTGATGAACCTGTTCTCTGCCTTGAAGTCATGTTTGAATCAGTTCCTATCATCCTGGGCTCGTCCACTGAGAGGGGTACGATCGACGCAGCTTTTCTTCTGGATCGCTTTTGATCTGTAGGTCAAAGATAGATTTTCAAAGGTTCATGAATTAAATCATGTTCAATTAATCACGGTATTGATCCGAGGTGATATCAGGGGGCTTCAAAAATATTCAAAGAAACGTTTGATACATTTCAGTTAGCGTTTTCTTTGAGTTGCTGGATTTACAGAGTACCAAGCTCAAACCAAGATGGACCCCTGTCCTGAGGTGTCCGGTTTCAAATGCAGCAAGTTTCTGCCCTGTGATTGGCTGATTGGATGTTTGTTTTAACAAGCCGTTGAATGGGGAACCTAATAAAGTGTCCGGTGAGTTTGAGTCTCTCCTGTGACTTCACATCAACCATGGTGGTGTCACTTTGGATTCCTTTTGAAAACCTGGTCAGAAGATGCCTGGGTTCCCGGAGAGGGGACTCGAGTGTCAAACACACAAGCTTTTATCTGGAGTGAGAGTTAATCAGCAACGCCCAAAGGTTTACAAATGTCAACTTCGAACTGATCAGATTTCAGTCTGCACATGTCAAGGTTGCGTTTCCTGAACATCCATCATGTGGTTATCGATATCTCAAAGCCACTTGGACAAAACTCTATTAAACCTGGTTTAAATGATTTGTAACTTTCCAGAAAAGGATGCCGTGCTAAAAAACAATCAAACAGACCATTCTGGGAATAATAAGTTCATTGTTTTGGTTCTGTGGTATGGAAATAGGAATTAGTTTTGTATAACTTTTACTGACGAATTGAAGTGAATAAGTGGGGGGTGCTGTTTTGTCTAAATCAGAGGTCTGCAACCTTCACTTTCATAAGAGCTAAATTTTGCCTCAGCTCACTTGAATTAAAATAATTTTTATACCTTCATAATAAAGACAAAAAGTTTATAAATGGTAAATAAATAAATAAATACAGTCTTTTTTTATTTTAATAATTTACAAAAAAAAAAGAAAAAAAAAGGAATTAAAAGAAATTGTAATGTGATAAATTTAACAAAATTTGCTAAATTTATGAAATTTCAGGAAGTTTCTACATTTTTCAAAATTTGGCAAAATTCATAAATTGCAAAAAAAATGTCATTTTGAATGATTTGCAAAAATGTGAAAAAAATGTTAAAAAATTTCAAAAAATTGTAAATGTTTTTTAAGATGTAATTTGAATGATTTGCAAAATTAAAAAACATTTTTTTCTAAATCTGAAAAAAAGGAAATTCAAAATTATCTGTAATTTAAATTTAAAAAACTGTAAAAATCTCAAACAAGAGATGATGCATACTCAATAATATTTTTTTCAAAGCTATAAGGAGCCAAAGAGCCACATGAGGCGCAGAGCTACAGGTTGAGGACACCTGGTCTAGTGGTTTCAGCATCTTTCTCAAGCTACCCCATCAGTAAAGGTACAATCCCCAAAACATAACTGAAAATAAAGTCACATTCTGCTTAACTCAACCACACTCCAACACGGAGAGATATCACCTGCTGACACGCTTCCCATGAGCACCCGGCAGACGAAACCAGCATAGTGAAGTCTTTTCAACAATGGGTCAAAGGGAAAATTAGACACAGCGCCTGAACCCCCTCAGGACGAGACTGTGTCTCTTGCCTTGGGGTTCCTGGGCCCCAAAGGCCCCGAGGCCCCCTCAGCTCTACGGAGACTTTCTTATGATCAGGTCATGAAATATTAACAACGGGAGGAGGTGGAGGATGAGGATCCATCTCTCCCAGCAGAGCTGATCCACGAGTCCAAGCTTGTTTATGACCTCACACGGCAAAAACTGAAATCTGATCAAGTGTTTGGGTTATTTTCAGTAAAACTGTCTCATTACACCAGGTTAGAGCAGAGTTTGTAACAACATGAAACGTCATAACCGGTTGGTATCGTTACAAAAGTGCTGAGCATGAAATGTCCTCCCAAAAGACAAAAATAAGACCTGAATTTCTGGGAGAAGGAGAAAAAATCTGCAGGTGTGGTAAGAAAAACTGACTTGTTTCGGTTATCTTATAAAGAAAAACTTGACAAATTTTGAGAGGTCTTTCAAAAATGTTCATTTTTCTGGACTTGACATGTAAATGTTGCTCATATTTAGTCTGATAAGACAATTTGGGCTAAAAACAGGGGTCTGCAAACTTTACTTTCAAAGGAGCCATTTTCCCTCAGCTCACCTTGATTAAAGTCATTCAGGGGCCTAAAAATCTACTTTATCTTCACAATAAAAACAGTAAATAAAAAAAAGTATAAAATTATAAACAGTAAAATCTAGTGAATCGTTATCCAAACGACAAGTCTGTGTGGGTTTATAAAATTGTACATGTGATGTTTTAGTTTTTTGTTTTTTTTTATAAATCAGCAAATATTTTACAAAAAAATAAAAAAAATGTGTAATGTCATAAATTTGCAAAATTATTGAAATTTCAATACAATGCTATGTTTTTCTAAATTATTGAAATTTCAAAAATTTGAACATTTTTCAAAAAATTAAATTTGAAGAAATGTGCCAAAATTTGCAAAAAATTAGAAAAAATTGAAATTTCAAATGTTTTCCCCAAATCAGAAATTTGCAAAAATATAAAGGAAATATAAAAATAAAAGTTTCAAAAAAATTTTTTTAAAAGAAGTAAAAAATTCAGAAAAATTGCATTTTTTAAAAAAGGAACTTCAAATCATTTTCAAAATTTGCAGTAATTAAAAACAATGAAATTTGTATAAATTTCCAAAATTTGCAAAGTCTTGTAAAAAATATTTTTATTTTACTAAATTTGAAAAAAAGATGACACAAATTTTGCAAAAAGTTTAAAAAAATGAAAGCTTTATTGCAAGAGGTGATTAAGATTTAATTCAACAAAATATTAACACATTATTTTATTAAGAGTCAGTGTCTTTTATCATCAATACCCTCTGTAAGAAAAATAACAATTCTTTATTTAATAATATTTCTAAAAGGTACAAGGAGCCACTGCAAAGGAGTCAAAGAGCCCCATGAGGCTCCAGGGCCGCAGGTTGAAGACCCCTGGGCTAAAAAATTAAACAAACACTTTTTTAGATTTCTGCTTCTACAGGACAGAAAATTATTAGTGTTTCTTTCATTTACTTGAGAAGTTTTTTTCATCATTTATCAGAATCTGTATGAATCTGTTTCTACTCCAAGCGTTTAAGTCAACTTCTGTTGGGTCAATCTGTTGGACGATATTTTGAGCTGATATGGACACGTTTTTTTTTTGGAGGGGAGTCCCCCGAAGCTAAAATACAGTGATCCTTTTTTTTAGCCACACCTGATCTGTTTCCATCAAGCACAACACAGACCATGAACCACTGTGCTGAGACGATCCATCTCCCCGTCTCACCAGGGATGCCATGCTGAATTTATTTCCTCCTCCAACGCTGGTTTCTGGATCCTCACATCCACCGTCACAGTCTGGCACAGCCTCCCTGATGACTGGCTGCTTACTGTAACAGAACGCTCTATTAGTGCAGACTCCAAAGCTGCTCATTAACCCTGTATTGTTTTCAACCAGCCCAGACCGCCCACTGTGGTAATCTGTCTTTAAGCTCCCGCTGAGGACTCCCCACATCGCACAGCCAGTCGCACTGTAGCTCCCCAGCACACGCCTTCCACCGGCGAGAGACGGCGTTCGCCTCAAGTTTCCTCTCCTCAATGCCATCCGCTGACTTGACAAGCTATTTCCTGTTCTTATGAGCCTGAGGGGGCCGTGCATTTAGAAAAAACCTTTTCCACTGTTGCTATAGTTACTTAGCAATAGGATTACTTGCTGTTGCAGTTCAAGGCACTTTGCTTATGAGTGCATGTTTACAAAGCAGAGACGGTTTCTACAGATATTAATCATAACCTCAAGCAGAACCAGTCTCATGTTAGACAGACATCTGCTGAGACCGTGTTGGTGTTTGAGGGAGGGATAGATGGAGAGAGAGGAAGAGATGGACCAAACCTGTTAATAGTTGTAGCAGCTGGAGTCTGGCAGGTCCACGGCAGCAGGGCGTCTACAGCAATGATTCAGAGCAGGGGTCTGCAGCTTTCACTTTCGAAGGAGCCACTTTATTTGACTTACCTAGGAGCCACAAAATCTGCTTTATCTGCAAAATACAGACTAAAAAGTGTTTAAAATTCTGTATCAAAAAAATGTAGTGAATAATTATCTAAACAAGACGTTTTTGGGGATTAATGAAATAACAAATGGATGTGATGTCTGACTTTTTAGATTTTTAATAAATTTACACAATTTTGAAAAATGTATTTAATTTAAAAAATGTGCAAATATAACAAAATTCTCACAATTAAAAGAATGCTCAAGTTTTGAAACAATTCAATTTAAAAAAATTTAAAAAAAAATAATGAAATCAGATAAATTTGCAAACAAACATTTTTTTTAAATATATATTTTTTTTAAATATTCCTTTAACATTTCAAAAATGGGCAAAAATTACAAAATTCTCACAATTAAAAGAATGCTCAAGTTTTGAAACAATTCAATTTTTAGAAATTTTCAAAAAAAATGAAATCAGATAAATTTGCAAAACAAATCTTTTTTTTTAATTAATATTTTTTAAATATTCCTTTAACATTTCAAAAATTGGCAAAAATTACAAAATTCTCACAATTAAAAAAGCAAAAGTTTTGAAACATTTAAATGTTTAAAAATTTGCAAAAACAAACAAAAAAATAATGAAATCAAATACACTTGAAAAAAAAACATTTTTTTAAATATATAATTTTTTTAAATATTTTTTTTATTTTAAAAGTTGAAAAATTTCTAACAATTTTGAAATTTCAAAAATTTGAAAATTTTAAAAATTTCTGAAAGAATACTTAAATTAGATAACATAATGATGATGTTGCTCAACTCATTTTTTCATTGTTTACTAATGTCTTGCCACATGAATGCATATACACTCAATTAAAATCTTTACTTTGATACCTGATTCAAAGTTATCTTACCAGGGGTGTTAAACTTGAGGTTAGCCACAGGTGCATGGAAAGTTGGTGGGCTGTTGATTTTGTAGGACAGTGTTTCTAAAACAGGGGTACAAGAGGGCACTCTGGGGGTTTTACGAGATTCAAAAATGTATATTCAAAAATAGCAACCAAGCAAAAATCATTTAATTCCATTTATTCAATCAGTGTTTGACTCCAATACACGTTGTTGTTCTTAAACTGAATATTATATCAAAAAGATGCTAATATTACTGCGTTCTTTTACCTCTTTTTTTTTCAACCAAACTGCTTTGAGTTTCTTAAGGGGGTACTAGGCCGAAGAAAAAACAATTCACAGGGGACACATCACTGATAAAAGTTTGAGAACCACTGTTGTAGGGGGTGAAGTAGAGCGGTGGCAGACTTTATTGCAAGAAATGATGTATATTTTGTTCAATACATTGTTAAAGCATGATTTAATTTCATGTCAATGTCTTTAATCATCAATACCCTCTGTAAGAAAAATAACAATTCTTAATTCTATATTTTCTTTAAAGCTACAAGGAGCCACTGCGAAGGAGTCACATATATTTGGCATTGGTGAAATCAGACAGAGCAGAGAAAGAGGAGCTGGGGTGGTTGTGGTTTGAAAGTCCAAAAAGTTAGGAGCATCAGCCCCAAAATTTGGGAGCACCACAACAACAATGATGATTTTAACGCACTACCACCACCAGGGTTAAATCCATCCATCTCTTCAGTGAGACTGAGGCATCAAGTGCCTCCAAAGGGGACCCCCAGGACTGTCTGAGCCTGACATTTACCAATCTCAAATCAGCATTTAAAGTTAAAAATGTCAAGCTTGATTAAAAGTCAAAACGGTGCCACATGCCGCGCTTTTTTGATGTCATGACACTGCGTCTCCTAGCAGGTGTTATTTACCAAGCACAGGTGAAGTAAAGAGGCATCACAACAAGTATTTTGGACCCAGATGCACTTTTGGGGTCTTTTTGGGACCATCTCAGATCAGTCATGGAACATTCCTGATGCTGATACTAAAATTTTTCCGTGTTTTCTCCCTCCAGGCGTTCCTACAGAGTCGAACACACCCTCTCTGAGGTGGATGAGGAGGACGGCCTGCTGCAGAGGAGCTTGCAGGACGGACTGAGGGAGAATTACGTCAACTCCAACTCCTTCAAGCCCCCCATGGCCCGCTCTCTGCGCATCAAGGAAGAGCTCCTCAGCCAGAAGCACCGCCTCTTGAGCCAGCCCGCTGCTCTCTCCCTGGCTAATCTAGAGTCAGCCGGCTTGCTCAATCACGCTCAGTCCCACTCCTTGCTCGGCCAGAAGGGTTCGTCCTCATTCTGGGGGAGCAAGGCCCATCTGGAGAGCCTGCTGAAACTAAAGCAGGCCAGCGGCGCTCTGAGCGGGGCACTCAGTGACCTCAAAGACCTGCCAACATTCCTGGAGAATCACCACCACGGAGCCTTCTCTTACAAGAGTTCCCTCCATCATCACCACAATCAGGTCTCCAAGGCCCAACACCATCACAACGAGGGGAAGAGGGACCAGGGCCACTCGCCTCCTGTCGACCTTAAAATCCCCCAGGTTCGGGGCATGGATCTCTCCTGGGACTCCCATGCTTCTGAGCTGTACGGCTACGGCGCCATGGGGGTGGGAGGTGGCTGCCACGGGGAGAATACTCTGAGCCGGAAGCTGCGAGCCATCCTGCCCAAGCAAAACCGCCGTGGGGGAAGTCTCGGAAGCCTGTTGGACGGGGCGGCTGACTACTGGAGCTCCGATTTGGACCACTCTGGTTCCGGGCCAGCGTACTCAACCTCTGATGTGGAAGGCGACCCAAACTCCAAGCAACCGAGGAAGAAAAGAGGCCGCTATCGCCAGTACAACAGCGAGATCCTGGAGGAGGCCATTGCCGTCGTGATGAGCGGGAAGATGAGTGTGTCCAAGGCTCAGAACATGTACGGGATCCCGCACAGCACCCTGGAGTACAAGGTGAAGGAGCGCATGGGAACCCTGAAGAATCCCCCAAAGAAGAAGCTCAAGCTGATGATGAAGATGGAGGCGACAGCCCAGGATTACCCTGCCGAGTCAGAGAATACACCCACCGTCACCCCGCAAGACGACGGCCAGCCGCTGGCAGCTGCTGAGCTCAAGGACAATATAAAGGAAGAGATCGAAGACAATTTTAAACCAATCGACTAAAACAACTCACACATGTAAACCTCAGTCTAATGACTTAAGTAATTTGAAAAACGGATGGGGCTTTATTTGTGCCAATTTCCTTTGCAGTATCTGGGTGAGCACAAACGCAGGGATAATATGAGGAGGATTCTTAAAAACAAACTGGAGATAACTAATCGGATGGTTTTAACAAGCGTTGCTTAGGCGACACTATTAGCGTTTGTTTAGCCTTTGTGCCCAGGGGCTTAACAAACGCAGAAAAAGACATTGGTAAATGACAACTGATGAAATTAGCATGCTGATAATCCCCTGCCCAAAAACCCAATCCCCCTCTTTTCCCGAACTTGAAACACTGCTGCTTATAAACGCAGTACGTGCTTTGGACCATTCCAATTTGGGGGAAAATGAGGGGAAGGTTTAAAATTAATTCCTCGAAACAAACTGACAAATTTGTCCCTTTACCGCTGCCCCCTATCCTACGGAGTACTAACTGAAAATTGGTAAGTGAAATGTCTCTTACATTTGAACGGTTGAATCATACCATTGATATTCCTCACCAGGGTTCTGAATCAAAACCCGCTCTGTTATCGCCAGGTAGCCATGACGCTTTAACTGCAAACTTTTTTCCCTCCTTAAGATATTCAGCTTATCTCTGTGCGGACGAAACAACATTGACCCGTCCTTTTTGAATGAGAAAGACACAAAAGTCATTCAGGGATGCATGTTTGTGAGTTTCGTGGACACTACTGACTTCTATAATCAACATCTTCTCCTCTATCTTTTGATTTGATTTGTTTTGCTTTCTTTTGCACTACACTCTGGGTCTGGCGCTTACAGACCAGGTTACCTCGGCATTGTTGCCCTCGCATCATGCACTTATTATGGTCTGTCTCTAAAGCCCAGTCGCAACCTCGCAATGGGTCAGGGGATGCACGTCGCCTGCGTACGCTGATCCATACTCAGATCCGAGAGAGCTCCTCTTTTTTTCCAAGGGACAAGCTGAGGGGTCATCTGACTACGGATCAGCTTTAGGGTGAAATGCTACCTCATGGACCTCCGTCACTCACTCACAGCTGATCCTGGAATGCTACCGCCACCTTCAGGTTGCGCTCCACATGGTGACCGACGTGAACTCACCTCCTCATGGCAATCTTTAGTCGATGAACGCCGTCTAGGATCAGATTGTGAAACTCTGCTGCTATCCAGTCGATCATCTAGCTCCTCAGCTTAAGCTAGCCTTAGCTAAAGAGTTCTAGCTAGCTTTAGCTAAAGCGACATTTTTCGTATTGTTTTCCTTTTCTAATCAAACTAAGCTGAAGCGGCTTAGCTGGATACTTTAAAGAAACACTTTTCCCTCACACGTCAGGCAGTTTTAAAGGCAGTTTACTACAACAATGTGCATTTATAAAGGGTTCATTGAGGGAGGGTGTGTGGGTGGGTGGGCCATATGCAGTGGGAGGGGGTAGTTGCTAAAGGCGAGGGAAAAGCAGATTTAATATATAATAAATTATTGTAACAGATGATGTAAAAGCCAATCTTTGATTCTGGATGATTTCTTTCTCATTTTTAACTCAGGGTAACTGAGACAGATGACGTGGGTTTCAAATATGGTCATTTTCTGTTGGACCTATAGAAGACAGATCAGAGGACGAGACACGAGCCCTGCCGACGCTCCGTCTGCGCGGGGGGCCGCGTGAGCAGATCGATCTGCTGATGAATCATGAAAAAGAACAGAAAACGACGACTTGTGGCGCTAAACTTCTAAAATAGCACTTTCAAAAATATGAGAAAAACAAGCGAAAGACAGCTGTTTGAGGTTATGCATGTAGTGTAGCTTTTCTCTGGGGGATACGGAGGAGGGCGGAGAGATGGAGGAAAAAGCTTTAGTGTGTGAAGACTTTCAGAAAGCTGCAGCTTGGACCCAAACTACACTTTTTTTCCTTCTCGATTACCTCCTTAATGCGTTTTTAAAAAGAAAAAAAAAAAAGGTTGACATCTTGAACAAGTTTTGTGTAGTGTTGTCTGGTTGTTCTCCCTCGATCGTTACCTGTCAGAGGAAAGACGATCCCTCAGAGGACATGTGGAAAGAAAAAAAAACACTCTTCTGGTATTTTCCATCAGAATCAAATTGGTTGTCATGTTGTTCTTTTTTTTTCTTTTCTTTATTTTCTTTGCTGAGTTGTAAATGTTGCTCTTTGCTCCTGACACTGCCTGGTGCTCACCCAGTCTGTGAGATTTTTAACATGAGAAATGTACCTCTGTTCAGATGAAACGATGATGATTCACTCCTTTTTGAAATGTTTTATTTATTTGATTTTAATTATGTCCTTTAGTTATTTCTGGAAAATGGCATGCACCACTTTTTTGGCTGGTTTTGAACTTTTTATGTTGAGATTATTGAATTCGTCCTGAGCCTGAGCTGCTCAAATTCATACAAAGTCATGAATTAATCAAAATCTAATTATAATTAGACCTTTGAACTACCTGTGGCATACAATCTTGAGTTCCCCTCTTCCACCTGAAGCCGTGGGTTAGGGTTCGGGTGAAGGATAGCCCAACCCTTACCTGCTCCCTTGGCTTGATTGGCAGGTATGCATGTCCAATTAAAAGCTCTAGAAAAGACCTCTGGACCATCAGAGCCCCTGGAGGTCGTTATGCATGAAATGCGTCCAACACTTTGACAATGCAGAGCATTTGAAGTGTCTAAAAGGTGGACCCAGCGTAGGACAATGCACTGATCTGATAGTGAAAACAGGATCGCCGTGTTGATCGTAAAGCACTTCTTCTGAAATTGGACAAACCTTGACGTTTTGACGACGTGTCCCCGTCCCTTTGAAAAGTCACGGCACTGTGCTCGCCTGTTTCACGTAAAGCATGTAAAGCATGGATCTGTGCTGTTGAAACTTTAAATTATGTGTAGAAGTAGGAGAATTGGCACTTACCTTGGGTTTGCATGAACTCCAGCAGCACTTAGATTGAATTCCCCTGCGAGGGGCGATTCCTCGGGGCCAAACCGTCCAAATTTATTCCCCCTTTCTCACTCTTTAAAAAAAATCGTAGAGCTGTAAATGTCCCATTTCAGCCGAGTCATATCTACTGAGGTGCATGCCATTTGAATCTATTTATTTGCTCCATTTGATTTTCCTTGGGTTGTTTGATTGTCATGTGGTTAACGGCTCCCCCTGTCCAAAAAAGTCCTCCTTCTTGCAACTGAGTCTCACTGCTGTTTTAAAGAAACCTCATCCTATAGGAAATCCTCTAGAGAACAGTAAATATCTATTTATATAAATATATTAACAGATACACCATGAATGTAGTGAACCGATATCTCAACCTCTCAAAAAACGGGACAGTGATCTGCAAAAAGATGGCGCTGTCGGTTTCTTTACGACAGACTGTTGTTTTTATTCTTTGAGTTTTGACTTCACGCTGCTCGTGTCGGGAACGGTCGTTTTCCCGACGCCGGCGTGCGACAGTAGCCTTCAGTACTGTAAATGTCTCAGGATCGAGCCAACGGGATGGGCAGCAATATTAGTCAGTCGGAAAATGGCGCAAACTTAACTACCTGAACTAGATGTAATTTATAGACGTATATAAACAGTATATAAACTATATGTCAGCTTGGTCAGCCGAGACTAAGTGCTATACCTCAATCTCAGAATAATGACTCCTTTCCGTGCCTCATACGTTGACGTAGACCTTACCTGGGAGCCTGGCGAAGGGATAACTGATACTCTGGGAAATGTAGTATGCTCCGCTGTATCTTTTATTATCTGTTCGTTTTACTTTCTTTGTTTCGCCTCCCTCTTTTGAAGGGCGGGGGAGGGGACGCTTCAAGTGTCTGACTGACCAATATTTGCAACCCTACCTCCTTTCAGGTATTTTTGCGCAACAACAAAAACCTTCTAGAAGTACACATGAGCAACAGATTGAGGAAAAGAAAGACCTGCAGGGATTGTACAGCTATTCCTGTCTTAGCACTGAAAGAGGTCGGTGTGGGAGGGCTACCAACCTCTCGTTTCTTTCTCTGAAAGTCAAAACATTTTGGGATCCGCTCGTCTGGTTTCACCCTGGAGGCGATAAGTCAGGATGGTCCCGCCCTGGTCTGAGAAAGAAGAGGGTGTTGGTGTTTCTTTCTTGCTTTCTGTTGATTGTGTGATTTTAGGTGTGACATGACTCCAGGATGAAACCCGACAGGGGGATTTGTTTTTGTTTGTTGTTGTTTTTGCCTTGTTTAGTTCTCGCTTAGAAGAATCCGAGACCCAGAGAGGAGATTGGGGGACAGGTGGACAAGTTAACCTTCTTTTTTCTGCTGTCTTATAAAAAAATCTTTTACACTCAATTCCAAAAACACCCCACACACAGGAAATGTACCTTTATACGATGAAAAAGCTCTATACTAATGGATATGTATGTCTTTATTTTAATGTTTTTGCATCTTCAGGTAAACCAATCGATTCCTCTTTTGCTTTTTCGGGTTGGTATCATATTTTGTTCTTTTCTTTTGAGTGAAAAACTGTCAAAAAAAAAAAACTTGATGAAAAAAATGTCAAACAGCAACTACTGTAACCTCACTTAGTAGGCGCCACATAATGTGCCATTTCCTGTCATGGTGGTGTGTGACGCTACGGGCGACCAGGAAAGAAAGACCCAACGATGTATACGATTGCCATGCTCCTCTCTGCGCAGAGGCTTCTTCTGTTTCTTTCCGTGTCACGCTGCATATCTGGTTGTCATTTATACCTCAGGTCCGACCACTTCAAAGCAGCTGATTGTACACTAGACACACACACATACACACACAAAAACATGCACACACACACAAAACACAAGGAAGAATCAGGATTTTTAGTACAGATTTTTAAATGTAACCGACGGAAGCAGTTTTTGAATAATTGTCGTTTCTTGTCGTCGTCGTCGTTCGTACTGTTGTTCTTCTAATGACACCTTCGTTTCCTCTCTTTGTTTTCGTATAAAAGAAAAGAGAAAATCTTAAAGCCAGAAGCCAAGTTCATGTGAATACAACGCTGTATTCTCTCTAGCACATACAGCCGTGGAAGAGCAGAACGCACACACACACACCACACACACACACATATATATATATATATATATATATATATAAATATATATAGCGACATGAGGCACCTACGGCAACAAACACACTTTCTCTCTCCTCATCAGGTAGCCACACTTTGTGTGGGCGAGGTATATGTATAATTATGAAGCTGGGAGTCTGCAGCTTCTCTTTTAGAAGCAGGTGGGTGTGTTTTGTCCGCAGCCTGCAGAACATCAGCCCCGCTGGCTGATTTTGATCTGGCACACTGGGACACTGCAGGCAATGCCTCTGTGAAAATCATTGTTTTCTCTTTCTGCTTCAACAAAGACTGTTTTTATTCCCCCACTCTTTTTTTTTTTTTCATAACCACCTAACAATTGTTTAGTTAAAGGGAAAATCCTCCTGTGATGTTCTGTGTTTTCCTGCAGTTATTTCGTCATTAGAGTTTCTCTTTTCAAGCTCTTCTCGTCCATCTTGCCGGCATCAGTCGCTGGCATGTTTAACTGATCGTAATCAACTCTGAAGACAGCAAAACATCGCTGCTCCAGTGTTCCCCAGCTGCAGGAACTCACAAACATCTTTCACTCATTTAACGTCTCATAAACCGGACGGTTGGGTCGAGGAAACGGCTCGTGGTGACTCTGGATAGGCTTTCCTCAATCCCTCAGACGTTAGTCAAAGAGACAAATAAACTGCGCAACCCCCCCTCTGCTGTGGAGAGTGATGCCAAGTGTTGTAAATGTCAAGGCACTTGTGAAGATGTGACAAGCTCCAGTGTTCAGCCGCAGTCTGGGTTTGAAAGCAGAGCTGAGTAGGGGTCTCAAAGGCCAGGCACGCCTCTGATGAACAACGCTGATCTGCAATCAGCTCAACGGGCACACAAATTCAGCTCCTTTAGTTTCAAGGTGACTGTTAACGGATGTAGAGTTTTGGGATTGGGCATTGCATAGAACGCCAATTGAGGAAAATTGGCACCAATCATCCAACTCCCCCTGATTGGGAAATTAGCATGATTGGAATTTCTCTGAGCAACTGAAGTGCTTGTTTTGGCATCATTTCAAGCAGGTTTTTGCAGATGAAAAGTCTCAGAAATCCTGGCACCGCTCCCAACAAACAGGTCGACCACCAAGGCACCGGATTATTCACACAGTCTCTGGAGAAAGGGGGAAGGGGTAATGTTTGGTTAGCAGGTTTTTAACCCATTTAGACCAACAGTTGCGTAGATCCCTGCAGGGCTGGATGTGATGTGTAGGTCATTTCAGACGGTGTCATCATTTTCAAGGCGTACGATCAATGAAGTGCACCGTGATTGGCTTACATACGCAAAGAAGGAGTGGAAAGTTTGGGTTAAATTTTATTTTTTCTACGACTTGCTTCTTGACATTGCCTGAAATGACCTACACGTCACATTCTTTGAAGGTTGATGTAGCATCTAGTCGCTGGGATATAGAAGCAATAGGGTGTGTCAAGGCCGAGTTTGTCAAGGATTGCTAAAAGAATCTGTACCCCACTGTTTACCAGTATGATGCTAACGGAAGCTAACGGTATCACCTCACCTTACGGTCTGTGGTGTCAACAACAGACGCTAAACTCACAAAACTCTTTCTGCAGATACATGACGTGATCAGTCTGTGATTAACTGTCAGTTTTCAAGGGGTTTGACCAATCAGAATCAAGCTCCTTCAATGGAGTCCGGACTATTATTCTGCATGGCACTCAAAGACATAGAACACTAATTAAAAGACACGTTAAGCTAAGTGTGCTACATCTGCATCATGATACAGACACGTCGGCAAAATGGATCCATTGTGAAAATATTTGTGTTTTTTAGCCTGCTAAACTAGCATGCTAACCAAACTGGGCCCCATTGTTTACCAGTAGAAAGCAAACAAAAGCTAACGGTTGCCAACAAGTACAAGCTAAACCCTTTGAACTTTTATTTACACCAGTGGATTTCTCATGATGTGATCAGTCTGCTTCCGGCATTGCTCATGCTAGTTAAAGTTTACAACCGTCAGTTGTCGAGGGCTTTTGACCAATCAGAACGCTCATTGTGACTGTTTTGGTAATTGAGACGTGATCTGAGTAAGCCCAGCACCAGAAAAATCAACAAATCAAAATCCAGATTCTTTGACGTCAATAGATCTTCAAACCTTACTAAAGTCCAAAATACAACCCTGCTTTGATCAACGACAACACGAGCCACTCAATCTACCGCCAATTAATTTATCTCACATTTGTAAGTCCTCAATCAGAACTCAGAGTGCCTTTTGAAGACTCTAATCACGATCCCAGATCCGATGTTTGAAGGCGGGTTGCTTAATCACACAAACAACCGCCCGAGTGAAATCGCAGAGCGACAGCACTCTCCTGTTGAAGCAAAATGTCATGTGAGATTCAGGTCAAATTCACCGGCTTAAACCCCCCTGTGATTATGTTGTTCTGCGAAACGCTCGCAGGCAGACATTTTCTCACACTGGCTGTTCTCGCCTCTGACGAGCCCGTGGTGCTGGCGTACGTCTCACCCCTCCGCCTCGTCAGAAAGCATTCTTACAGATGGCGGAACGACAGACTGTCGGAAAGACGCCGCCGTCTGAGGAGGTGGATGGGAGTGCGAGGATTAAATCTAAGTGAAGTACAGAAGAATGAGGCTGCTGAAGGTCAGCATCCCCACCCCCACTACAGCGTTAAACAACAGGCTCTTAATGGAACGATGCTGAAATTCACTTTGCAAGCCATCGTTGCTTCCACACATTGCTTTTTGATTGAGGTTGAAGTTAGAGAGGATTATTAGCGATGAATATCAGAGCTGATGCTGCGGGTTACAAAACAGAGGTGTGGAAATAAATCCCAGAGCTGTGTGAAGGAAATGTGGTCAAAATGCTCCGTGATAGATGGATAGATAGACAGATATATAGATAGAGTGCATTTCATGAGGTGCCCTTGTGTGTTGCCATGACAATCTTGCAGCATTGTTCCCATGTGGTGGTGTGTCTGGCCCTTTAGAGCCACCTACATGGACCAGCTGGTCTCTGATGCTCTGAAGTCAAACCAAGCTCTGCTCACGCCGCTTTCTCTCCTCGCCTTTAGCACACTGAGGTTTGCACATTGAGCTGATGCAAACAAATGATCCTCCTTGCATAAAACGATGATTCTCCAACAGATATTCGGGCTCATCCTTTGTCTCTGTCCTGCTCCCATTGGGTTTCTCCTTCTCCTTGCTCGTCTCGGAGAGTCACACTGCTGGTTTTCCTACCTCAATCTGACACTCGGACTTGCCTGTGAGGATCATTTCAGAGCCAGGTGCAAAAAGTTTTTTTGGTTGCTGTTCAATGCCTTATACCTTTGGGGTTGGGTTGACCTGCTCCAGCAGTTTTGGTGAAAGTTGAAGCAGTAGAGCAGACGGTCGAGTATTCCTCGATTGTCCCATCGCGATGCCCTCTTTGTGCTTCTCCTCTCAGAAATCCCAAACCACGACTATCCCGTTGCTCAAAGTGTGAATTCCTGGTGATGCATCGTATCGTGATGCTGCTGCTTCCCTGCCAAAGCTGGCCCGGGTCGCGCCTCCAGTTCTCTTCCACACATCTCCAAACGCTGCCGAGTTTTATTGTCACTTTCTTTGATGAAGAGTCGTAAACCCTCTTCCCTTCACCTTCGCCCTCTAACTGTTCGTCATTCTCCCTGCATCGCTGGCCACCGGAGCATGAGCGCCGTGGGGCTGACAGGCACTTGTTTGTCTCAGGAGAGATGGGGTGTTCTGCGCCAGCCCCAGGTCTTTCACCTCTCCCCGGGCCTTTTCATAAACCTCAATGCCATCTCCTGGGACTGCATGCTTGACCCAGAGGCCTGTGAGCGTGGTCTTCCCTTCATCATCCCCATCATCTGTTATCTTTCACAGAGGCTTTGCCGTGCTCCTTTTAGACTTTTGTTACCACAGGGCTGCAGGTTCTTTCAGGGTGGTTGTTATCCTCTGCAATACTGTTTCCAGAATCGAGAACACACCTACATACATACAGTATGGTTGGTATTCAGTTAATATTTCAGCCTTGGTGAAAATTTCATGAACTCGCTCCACAAGAGAGTCAATATTTTAAAGGTTGGGCCGTTAATGTTGTATGATGTCTCTGATCTCTTGTTTTGATGTTTCGAGGTAATCGGTTGGGGCTTGACTCTTACTTTCTGTGTTTGAAAGCAGAAAAACAAGAAAAAAAAGGCACTGAGTTGGTTTGTGTTTTGTTGCCAGTGCATTGCTGTGATCCTCTCGTAGCTTCTTTTTGCAGTCCGTCAAGCTTCGACATCTTACACTCCGGTGTCCATGTACCTCTCTCTGTTACCTATCAGTTGTGAAGTCTACACTACATGCAGTCGACCGCGCTTATTTACAGTCGAAGAGTGACACCCATGCAGATGAATCCCACTGCCAAAAGAGAAACGATTCTTTTGTTTAGGAACACCTTGAACTCACCTGGCTGACGTTTAGAGCCAGACCATTATCACTTAAAAGGATTTTTGAAAAAGCCTTTTTCTTACGTTTGACTGATTCTGTACATTCTTTTCAGCCAAATACTTTTTTCAGTGCTTTATAAACAGCAAGGATTGTAAATACTAATAACTCGTTTCAGAGGGGGGCTCACGCGGAGTGAACTGTCCGCCGTGGTGGCCCCTTTGGAGATCTAAATTACACGACTTGGACTGTTGCTTTCCTGAACGTGCAAATGCAGGAAAGCCGCTCTCAAAGACTTAAAGAGTGCTTCACTTGAATCTGCATTCGGGAAAGTAACGCCGAGTGTTAGTCCTTTCTTTCAGTCTTCGATAATGTTTTCCATCTTGGTGTTTCTTGGTGTGCAAAAATGTAAAGAAGAAGAAGAAAAAAAAAAACTTACAACACAGAATACCTCAGAAAAGATATCCATGTAACCTTGACAACCTCTACATAAGTCAGATCCTGTCCATCAAGCTTCGTCTCCTGGGCACTTTTCATCCTCCTCTTTGTTTTCCTTCGTGCATAATTTCCCGTCATTGAGTGCCCGGCGGAGGCTCCATCGCTTTTGAAACTTTCTTACTTTCACATCCTCACATGTGCTCCGTCTTTTGACGAATCATTCTCGGTCTGAAACCTTTCGCATCCCACTCAGAGATCTTCACTTTGACCCTGAGAGAAGGTTTCACTGAATGCCATACCTTCGTGCATTGATCGTCGTACGATGATGTGTTGAAAAGCTCCGCATAAAAGTACCAGTGCTTTTATTTTTAAAAAGTGGGTTTTGCTGAAAGGATGAAGGACATCACGTGGAACACTTGAAAACCACACATTTCCATGTTGTTCCTTTTCATACCTCTTTAACTACTTATCTGCTCTTTATCATTGTTAAAACTGAATGTAAAAAAAAACACAAACACAACTAACCTCTACTTTAACTATACATATTTAAGAATAAGAATTACTCTATATGTGCACATAGATATACCTATACAAGCCCAACACAGACACAAACACAAATGCATATGTATATACAAATCTCTAATGTCATAAACTTTTATCTTGAAAAGGAAGAGGACGCGCCTTTTCCATGACTGATTCAGGGAACAGTACAGAAGTCCAGTGCAGTATGTTCGGTGAAATCACTCCACTCTGTTGCTTTCCGTTTTCTTGCTGCGGTCTTGCTTGTTTTCTCCCCGTGATGTAGCATAGGGCAAAGGGGGCAGGAGCTTTTTTTCTTACCAGAAGAAGAAGAAGATGTAGAGCTAGTGTAGTTGTAGTCTTTTCAAGCCTGATTCTGTGAAAAGAGGGAGGGGACGTGCGGGAGGGTTTTCCAGATATTTATGAAGACGACTCTGAAGTGAGGAGGGGGCGGAGTTTTTTGGGGGGTGGGGCTTGTGTATATAGAACTGCTTTACCCATCAACCCTTGCCTGTCTTTTTCACAGGTGAGCTGGATCTGTACATTGAAGGCACTGCGGAGGGACAGTTGGTGTGTTTTTATGTCCTGAGAAGTAAAGACTGTTTAAAAATGAAGGAGGAGGATTAGGGAAGTCGTGAGAAAATGCATCTCCCTCGAGTTTTTCCGGGGAGCAACAGACGGTTTTTGTGAACGTTGACCCTCTCGATATTTTTGCATGCTGGTGTACATACCCCTGTATCAGTCCTTTGCTTTGAAGAGGCTGGCTAATCCAAAAGCGCTTTTTTTGGATGTTGTCCACAGGACAGATTCTGATGTTTTTAGATATGAAATATTGCCCCTAAGAGAAAATCCCAAGCACCTAAGGTGTTTGTCACTGCAACAGCTTTCGTAGTGGTTTTTGGCTAAAGCTCTTTTGCAATCATTTTCCTTTTCTTTTTCTTCCTCGTGTAAAGTAACGAAAACGTGCGTATGAGTGTGAATCTGTGTGGGAAACAATGTGAAAAGCTCTTTTCTCTTTTTTTCTTCGGTTTTAAGGAACATTTCCTGTGCTCTCGCAGTTACTCAAAGGACCACATTTGAGAAGTCGTATCTCTGAACGTTTCCCAGTCGTCTGTGGGGAAAGCTCCTCACAGACCCAAATTCTACCACCCAGACACCCTCAGGGACCTTCAGCAACACTGCGCTCGCTCTAATTCAGGTACTTGATCTTCACTGAGGCCTAGCAGTGACACACTGGTTTAACCTCATAAGTCTGACCTTATGAAGACTCAAAAAAACCACTAAATCCTACAAGTTCAGAAGCAGTTTGTCTTACCCTCAAAGTTTTACTCTACGCGCTGATTTCTTCTCTTTTCTTCTCTTTCGCTGTCTCGTTTCTATTCTTTGGATATTTTTGTATCTTATGAATGTCTCTCTTTCTCAGTTAAGGACTGTTGTGTCCTCTCTTGCGGTGACGCAGCCATCGGTATTACGTGTTGACAAAGCGCCGATGTAACGATGACCTACACCACGCTAACCTCTTAAAACATTTCATACAAGTGCACAAAAAGTGGTCCGGCTTTTAGGTAGAGTACAAGCCTCCACGCTACAATACGTCAGTTTGTAAAAAGAAAAAAAAAAACAGACTGCTGCAGTTTCCGTACGCATGTTCAGGTATCCGTCTGGTTTAAGTGCTTTCTTGAGTTAACTTAAGCTGAAGTTTAGTATAGCCGGGGTTACACACAACAGAATGTGACAGTTCTGCCTTCAGTTCTTCTTAAGCTTCAGGGAAAACTTCGTAAGCCTCACTCACGGCAAGTGAAAACAGAAACTGACCTCACTCAGTCGGACGTTGCGCGACCGAGGCGTAGAGCTGTGACGGAGAAAGACAAACTGGGGCAGAAAGATCCGTGTCGCAGTTTTTTTGGTGATATGTTCTCATTTGTTCTTCGACTGCTTAGAAAGCCACTCTTCTCTGCTGTGATTGGTTGAAACCTTTGTTGCTTTGTGTTCGTGTTGCCGCGCACAGCTTGGGTTTTGAAGTCTTCTGAGGACTCGAATCTGTGTTTTCATGCGGAAGCAGTGACTCGACGGCCTGGTCTGGATGACAGGAGTGTATTTAGAGTTTTGCCTAAATTTTGTACCTCTTACAACAATCAAATCAGTGACGTTTGGTGAGAACTGTGTAAAGAGTCTTAGACGATAAGTTGTATTTCATGTTGTAAGAACTCTTAAGATTACTTTCTACATTCCTGATGTTGGTTTCAGTAGAACATGATTTGGGTGCGATAGAAATAGTCTAATTGGGTTGGAAACTGCTTGTGATATTTGGGTAGACGCAGGAATTGTTGTCCAGGGGTTTGGACTCTAACCTCTTCTTTTCTTTGGTCTTGATTTTTGTCCCGCTGAGGTTTGTAAAGTTTCGTAATCTCACCTCGGTTCTTAACGGGTGGCTGGACGCCCCTCGGCGGGGCCTGCTGGGCTTTTTTCCGCGGAGTTTTGTTTTTGGGTTTGACGATATACCTCATTCCTCTGGTCCAGCAGGCCTCAGGGGGCTCTGTGCCGATGCTCAGGACACCCAAGCCCCCTTTCACAATTTTGGTCCAACCTGGGCCGTACCTCTAACAAACACACACATATGTACCTACACACTACACACAGGTTCTCCAAATACCCCGATGGACCTCATTTTTTCAATATCTACTGTTTACAGTTTGACAAAAAATTGTATAATTTAAAAAATATTTTTCTCATATTGTAGTTTTATTTATGTACAATAATTTTTTGTTTTTCGTTCTTATTTTGTACCTCGTGAGTTGGACTTTTATTCTTCTAGGCTTATATTATCGATGTCCGTGTAAATGAGCACTTAAAGATCACGATAATTGGTTTTAGTTTGATTGACTGCACTATTTTGTTTCTCTTTCTCCCTCCCTGTTTTGAATGCAAAATCTGATTTCCTGATTGGGCTAATGAATAATATATTGTCTCATAATGTCTGTGATTTTTTGGACAAAAAGATGAAAGGTGATGATTTGATTTCCTACCGTTTGTTTTTTAAACTTCATTTTGCATTGAACGTCAGGCGACGCTGATTAGATCTGTCTTTGTGCATGTGTAAAATATTTTACTGGTTATGTTATATTCAATTTGGTAAAAAAGAAAATTGCCATTTTTGCCACACATTTCAGCTGTAATGTTGTGTAAGGTAGTATTCACTGGATGCTAGAACCTTCTTTTCAAAACCACTATTCTTCTAATAAATTTTGTTGTGAAAATAAAACCTGCTTCCCGTTTGTGTTGATTTGCTCGCAGGTGTTTGCGTTACAGGTGTTTAAATTTGAATGTATCTCGTCCTCTGGTGCTGGCTGAATGCAGGAGGGCTGAGGGTAGAGAGTTGACCTCTGACCCCTGGCTCCCCCTGGGTTAACAGCCTGGATAAGCAGCACCTCCTCAGAGGGTAAGTGCTCTCCCCTTTAAGAGAAACAGACTCCCTCTTAAACATCTCTAACCCTCACGCACACTTTTCCTGAAGGTAAACACTTTTTTTTAAACATCCATGAAATTCTGGTTCATTATTGGAGCATGTGACACATTTCTTAAGCTTGAAACCTTTTTTTATCCAGTCAGACGAAGCTCCATTCTGCCAACAGCTTCCTGCTGATTTATTGACGTCAACTGTGACTTTGAAAAAAAAAAATCCACGACTCCAGATTTATCAGGAACATGACGCAAACACAGGACTTATTACAGCCACTCATCACAGGCTCTTCTTTTGGTGTGCAGGCTCAGTGAACAAGGTAGAACAAGGAACAACTTTAACGATGTTCAGAGTGTTTTTATTTATGTGTTGTGGTGACAGAAGATGCTGGCTTTTATGGGAAACTAATGCAAACTTAATTCTTGTGTCATGAAATCACCTCTGAAAACTTCCCTATAGAGGGGTTAGTGCTTTCCAGAGTTCCAGGAACTTTGGGACTGTGAGGGATTCTGGGAGAATCTGAGAGGAGCTGGGTGACAAAATTATAAATATTTTTTTTCTTTTGAGAGTCTAATCATTTCCTGACTCTACCTCCTGATATATATTTTAAAATCCCCAGAAAAAATACATAAGAACAGCATCATTACAAGTGACTTAAAACCTAATTTTTAACCTTGTATAATTAATGAAAACAACATTTTTCAGAAAAAAGAGGACTTGAACACAAGGCAGCCAAATAATATCTTCAAATCACCACAACAATCAGACGTGAGAAACATTTCTACCAGGTGTATTAATTTTTTAAAGTTCAACCACAGCCCATCTGGAATGACTGGGGAGATAGATTTTTGAACATGTACTGCAGCCAGCCACCAGGGGGAGCAGTTTTTGTGGCGACCTCACTTCAAGTTGAGCGAGATAACGTCCCTTTTTTTTTACAGTCTATGCTCCTAACCAACCAACCAACCATCTTCTTTGAGCCTGAAAGTGTGAGTGTGTCTCTGTCAGGTCCTGGGCTCCAGTCTATAGAGTGACCCTGTAAACCAGGGGCGGCATCACGGGAGGGCCCACGGTCCCAGGCCCAGCTCAAACTTTCCTTTGAAAAATTATTATTATTATTATTATTGTTTATAATAATAATAATAATTATTATTATTATTATTATTATTATTATTATTATTATTATTTATTTTTTATTATTATTATTATTATTTTTATTATTATTATTATTGTTTTTTATCTTTATCTTTGTTCTTTTCTATTTTTTCTTTTCAATTCTTTTTTGGAAAAGTTATTATTTATTATTTATTATTATTTATTTTAAAATTGTATTTTTTTACTTTTATTATCTTTTTTCTTTTCAATTCTTTTATTTTTCTTTTCTATTTTTCTTTTAAATTCTTTTTTGAAAAGTTATTATTATTATTATTATTACTATTATCATTATAACTTTTATTTTTATCATTATTAGGGTCCTCGGCCTGAGCAGAGGGCACCTTCTAGCAAGAGCTAGAAGGTGTCCTCCGCCGAAGGCGGAGGACACTATTGTTTTTCGTCCGTTTCTTTTTAGGGTCCTCGGCCTGAGCGGAGGGCACCTTCTAGCAGGGCTAGAAGGTGTCCTCCGCCGAAGGCGGAGGACACTATTGTTCCTGCTGCGTTTCTTTTTTAGGGTCCTCGGCCTGAGCAGAGGGCACCTTCTAGCAAGCTAGAAGGTGCCCTCCGCCGAAGGCGGAGGGCACTATTGTTTTTCGTCTGTTTCTTTTTTCTTATTATTATTCCACGCACCCCGAAAACGCAAATTAGACCCACTAAACATGCTCAAAAACTCACCAAAATTGGCACGCACCTCACAATTGCGAAAAATTGCGTAATGATACCAAACATGACCCCCGACATCCCATAATAATCTCCATAGAGCCAAAAAACCCAAAAAACACACTTCGACGGCCCTAGCTCAGGCCAGGAAGGTCATAGAGAGATGAAACCAACACCAAAACGTTCCTCTCATTGAGACGCACAAAAAATATAGGAGGTATTTTTGCGTAGCTCCAACAGGAAACCAGCAATTTGCCCGCCAAAATAAGAGTTTTCTGAAATTTAAGCCTCTCTACAAACATTAACTTGTCAATAACCAAAAATGGTACCGGCATGAAAATTGGCTCACATGACAGACCAGACCTTGTTCTACAAAAGTTGTGGGGGAATTCGTTGTTTCGGGCCCGGTTTTCGAATGGCGAGCCCTCAAAGTCGCCGACCACGCAATGTTAACAGATGGGAGAGGAGCTTCAGTGAAGCAGTTGGGCCTCTAGACAAAAAAGTAAAAGTCGCACAGCTTTAAAAATGACATGGTTGGATTCCTCACAAAACGCTCTTCAAGAAAATCATATTTTTACACAGATTAGGTCAACATTCTGGCCTACAGGATGAGAAGTTTGTCCCCTTTAGGAATCTCATGCCCCTGCACTTCTGTGATGATGTCACACACTGATTAGGGGTTCCACACAGCTGGTCACATGACTCAGCAGAGGCAACAATGACTCTCTCCTCCATTAAAGTGCTTATTAGACCCCCTGAACATGCTCAAAAACTCACCAAAATCAGTACACACATTTCAAGCATCAAACTCTTCAATATAATACCAAACATCCCATAATATTCCCTCTGTCCACATTCTGACACATTAAAACAGCCATAGCAGCCAGTAGGTATGTCCTAGAGAAATCAAACCAACATCAAAATGTTCATCTTATTGAGACGAACAAATTACTTGCTGACACCCTGACCTTTCCCAGACAGGAAGTTGGCTATTTCTCTTCAGCATAGCACAGGATACGTTGCCATGGTATCAACTGACTCCCTGACATCCCATAATATTCTCTCAGAGCCATTAGGCTCACTTCCACCTATGCACAGCAAAATAGCCCTAACTGGGGCTAGGAATGTCCTAGAGAGATGAAACCAGCACCAAAATGTTCGTCTTATTTTGATGGACACATTGAAGGGAAAACCGGCAGGAGCCCGAGGACCCGTCTAATGCTGCTTGCAGCTTTAATTTTTCTTATTATTCCACACGCTCCGAGAACGCAAATTAGACCCCCTAAACATGCTCAAAAACTCACCAAAATTGGCACACACATCAGGATCGCGTGAAATTACGATTTGATACCAAACATGACCCCAAGACATCCCATAATATGCTCAATAGCGCCACCTAGGCACACTCTGAGGGCCCTAGCTCGGGCTAGGAATGTGGTAGAGAGATGAAACCAACACCAAAACGTTCGTATGATCGAGACGCAAAAATCATACGCTGATACCCCTGACCTATCTCCAACAGGAAGCCGGCAATTTCCCCCCAAAGTAAAATCCCCCCACATTTTTTCACCCTTTCTGCCAAAATTTTCTCCTCCGAAACCAAAAATGGTACAGGTATGAAAATTGCATCACATGACAGACCAGACCCTGCTCTACAAAAGTTGTGAAGGAAGTTGTTGTTTCGGGCCCCGTTTTCGAATGGCGAGCCCTCAAAGTCGCCGACCGCTTTTGGCCAATTCAGGATTTCTCCATGTTAGCAGATGAGGAGAACAGATTTCAGGTCAAAACACTCACTACTAGTACTTCTACTAGTGCCGCATTTGGGCCTCTAGACAAAAAACTAAAAGTAATAGAGCTTTACAAATTACATGGTTGGATTCCTGACAAAATCCCCTACAACCATATGATATTTTTACACAGATTAAGCCAACATTGTGACCTACAGGACAAGTAGTTTGGCCATTTCTCTAAAGTAAAAAATCCATTTCTAGCACTTTTCTAGCAGTTTTGTGACGCATTTGTGCTTCTGGAGAAAAAAGTATAACTCATACAGCTTCAAAAATGCCAAAAATGGATTCCTGACAAAAATTACTATCAAAAATGATATTTTTGACACAGATTGGGGTAAAATTGTGGACTCTGTGGACACCAGAAGTTTATCTTAAACCCCCCTCTCCACTCTACTTCTCCTTTGTCACGCTAATTAGAACTCCACGCATGCAGCTGCTCATGTCATTCAGCAAAGCAGAGGATACGTTGCCATGGTATCAACTGACTCCCTGACATCCCATAATATTCTCTCAGAGCCATTAGACTCACTTCCACCCTATGCACAGCAAAACAGCCCTAACTGGGGCTAGGAATGTCGTAGAGGGATGAAACCAACGCCGAAATGTTCGTCTTATTTTGATGGACACATTGGAGGGAAAACCGGCAGGAGCCCGAGGACCCGTCTAACGCTGCTTGCAGCTTTAATTTCTTATTATTCCGTCCGCGCTTTGAACGCTAATTAGACCCCCTAAACATGCTCAAAAACTCACCAAAATTGGCACGCACCCCTGAATCGTGAAAAATTTTCGTTTAATACCAAACATGACCCCCGACATCCCATAATAAGCTCAATAGCGCCACCTAGTCACACGCTAAGGGCCCTAGCTTGGGCTAGGAATGTCGTAGAGAGATGAAACCAACACCAAAACGCTCGTGTCATCGAGACGCAAAAATCATACGCTGCTACCCTGGACCTATCTCCAACAGGAAGCCGGCTATTTGCCCGCCAATATAAAAAAAAAAATTTTTTAAACCTTTCTGCAAAAATTTTCTCCTCTAAAACCAAAAATGGTACAGGTTTGAGACTACCATCACATGACAGACCAGACCCTGCTCTACAAAAGTTGTGGGGGAAGTTGTTGTTTCGGGCCCGGTTTTCGAATGGCGAGCCCTCAAAGTCGCCGACCGCTTTTGGCCAATTTAGGATTTCTCCATGTTAGCAGATGAGGAGAACAGATTTCAGGTCAAAACACTCACTACTAGTACTTCTACTAGTGCCGCATTTGGGCCTCTAGACAAAAAACTACAAGTCATAGAGCTTTAAAAATTACATGGTTGGATTCCTGACAAAATTGTCTACAACCATATGATATTTTTACACAGATTAAGCCAACATTGTGACCTACAGGACAAGTAGTTTGGACGTTTCTCATGAATAAAAAATCCATTTCCAGCACTCTTCTATCTGTCTTGTGACGCATTTGTGCTTCTAGAGAAAAAAGTAAAACTCGTACAGCTTTAAAAATGCCAAAAATGGATTCCTGACAAAAATTCCTATTAACATGATATTTTTGACACAGATTGGGGTAAAATTGTGGACTCTGTGAGGATTTCTTTACATTAGATGGCTGATAAACTCCACCTCTTCACTCTGATCACACTAGTGTCACGCTAATTAGAATTCCAAGCATGCAGCTGGTGATGTCATTCAGCATAGCAGAGGATACGTTGCCATGGTATCAACTGACTTCCTGACATCCCATAATATTCTCTCAGAGCCATTAGGCTCACTTCCACCTATGCACAGCAAAATAGCCCTAACTGGGGCTAGGAATGTCCTAGAGAGATGAAACCACCACCAAAATGTTCGTCTTATTCTGTTGGACACAGTGGGGCCAATACCATGATAGTAGGGCAAAACCGGCATGAGCCCCGAGGACCCGTCTAACGCTGCTTGCAGCTTTAATTTATCTTAAAAATCTATTATTTTTTCTTTTATTATCTTTTTCTTTTCTATTCTTTTATTTTTCTTTAATTGATTTTAAGGAGTAATATTATAAAATGTTGTCACTTTACGCTCCTCTTGTTGTCAATTTCCAGCTTGTTGGTGAAAAGTTATGACTCATTCACCATCATGTTATACCGTAGGACTATGGAATAATTTTGGGAAAGACCGTAGATAATTCTGTTTTATTAAACTTTGGTTTATGTTGCAGCTCTTACAGCCTATAATACATAGAAAGTAGAGGCAGTGCGGCCCATTGGTTCGCTAGAGCGCCACCCTTTGGTAGGTACCTCTAAGAGCCATTGCTGTCTGATCTACTAAAATTTTATCAAACATTTAAGGATAAAAAAGAACCAAATCTGCTTTGAACCATACATAATAACAGCACTATATCTGCATCTATACAGTAATAGTTATTTACTGGAGACCTTCAGCTGGACGTGTCAGTGGAGATCCAGTTTACAGCAGATGTTCAAACACAGAAGAAGTCCTGGGGAAGTCATCCTGGTTTAGTTCGATATACGTATTTATACGTGTGTCTAGAGCTCGTCTCCTTTCAAAAGTCAATGAATCCATCTGCAGTGAATCATACACCATCAAAACCAGCACAGGCTGAATATCCCCCATGCTAACAGGCTAACTGCAGTGCTACATGGCTTTTCTGTCTCCTTCAATGGTGTTTCTTCAGCTTAAAGGTCTTTGTTGTTTTCTTACTGCCCTCTGCTGGTCTGGTGGTGTTTGTAATCACTTGGTTTCTGCTCACTCTGCCTCATCTCACAGACATGTCTTCAGTTCACCGTCACATGACAGATCTGTGTGTAATACCTAAAGGTCACATGTTCACGTCTCTGTGTGTAACTTGGCTTCAGATCAGCGTTATCTTGTCGACAGCCCTCCTACTTTAAGGTGTAATTCAACCAACTCTCTGTGCCTCTGAGGACTGAAAACTCCACATCACCTCTCGCTCTGCCCGCCAACTCCTTTGTCTCTCTGTATCTCCTCTCCTCCTCTCCTCCTCTCAAGTGTCTCTGCCTCTCTATCGCTCTGGCTGCTCCGGCTGTCTGAGCTGCAGGGCCTGGGGAAAGAGGCCTCTGCGCTGGATGGAGGCAGAAAAAGACAAATAACTTTTCAGGGCAGAGGAAGTAGGTCATCCTCCCATCAAATATTTATTTCTCACACTGTGCCTTAGGCTCATGGAGGACTCCCTCTTTTGATACTGTACGTATGGATGTGTGTGTGTGTGTGTGTGTGTGTGAGGGGGGTTGATACTGGGCTCATTTGCACATATATGGCTGCTCACGGTGTGTGTCTCAGTGCAGAGATGTTGAATATTTGGAGATTCTGCTCTCTGCAGGAGGTCTGACCTTCTTCTTCCACCCCGTCTTTTCTTTATTAGACATATATTGAAAAAGGTTTTCACTGCAGCGTCTGTATGTGCAGATCTGTTTTTTATAGACATTCAGGAAAATCTCAGTAAGAAGGCGACATCTGCAGTGAGGTTTGTTTAGAGAGCAATCACTTTGATTGGCTAGCATTAATATTTCCAGCCTGCATCTCTTGCACATTCAGGATTTAAAGAGGGGGTATTGTGCTAATGTAGTCGTTATTCTGCTCCTCTGGTGCCCTTGAAATAACTTTACATTTCAGCTTCTGTCTGACACACTTTGTTTTAGCTGCTGCCTCTTTAAGGCTCCTCACTCCACAAACCCCCTTTCCTCTGATTGGCCTGCAAGTCTCACGAAGCTCTCACGAGTATCTGGTTTTATCTTTTAGAATTCAGTGTTTTTATCAGTTTACTGACAGATTCAAGGATTCATTCAACATCCAAACATGTAGAGGTTTTGAAAACTGCACACTCTTAGTCTGACTATCCAGGATTGGTCATTCATACCCATGTTTTGATCATGGGAAATATACCCCCTCTTTAAACTTGAGATTGAGATTGTTAGTCCTTGTGAAAATGCTTATTAAAGGACTAAATTGAGAGCAAAGAATGGTTTTTTTGTTTTAGACTTTATTCAAATCCATTTCCCTTCCCCTCCAAAGAAGGAAACAGAAAAAACGTCCCCCTGCTGGCCATAAAAAAGGCTGCAAGTTGAATTTTCAAAGATAGTCTCTGCAGGAATTTTCCTTCCTTGTTAGTAAACACAACATTCAAACTGAGCTCCTCCTCCTTTGCTCAGTGCCAGCAGCAGCACACACCCACAGCCTCCAACTGAAGCTACGGGTACACACTACCTAGCCCAGTAACCCATCTGTAGCATCGCGTTTGTACGTCGGAGAGACTCGAGATTCATGCACCTGACTTGGCATGTTAGCACAAGCTAATCACAGGTATTTGACACATACCTGGTTAGCATAAAGCTAATTCGTGTTGCTCTCCAAGTTCCTGAAAGCGAGTGAAAGTTGAGCCAAGCTTCACCCTCATTTAGGAAAAAAGCTTCATCTGTTTTCTTGCTCCATGCTACGTCCACCGTAGCCGCTCTGATTAGCTTCTTCCACTCGCTAATCAACCCACTAAGTCACTTGGGCGTGCTGTGATTGGCTGAGGTAACCAGGCATTGACACACATGTAAAGAGTGAGGGAGTTTGATGGAGGTGGAGCTTTAGGCAGGTGTTTGAGGCCCGTCCTTTAGGAGCCTTATGTGATGTGAAGATCTGCAGAAAATCTTGCGCTATTTCAGGAACTTTGACCACTGGAAAAAAGCTGAAATCTTATCAAGTGTTTTTGTCTTATTTTCAGTAGAAAATGTCTTTTTAGACTTAATATGAGCCACATTCACTCGACCAGTCCAGAAAAATGGCTTATTTCAAGTTTCAAAGTTACTTATATTTAGACATTATTCTAGTTTTAAGCAAATTTTTAAGCAAATTTCTCTTGTTCCAATCTTATAATTTTGATTTTTTAAATCTCATAATGAAACATTTTCATCTCATTTTTATGACTTATTATCCCATTATTTAGACTTTTTTTAATTTATTTTTTTAACCCAGGAGAGAATGAGCTTCCGTAAAATACAACAGATCCAATCATACTGATGTAAAAATTACAATTAAATTTAGGCAAGGCAAATTTAATAATATAGCACATTTCAGCAAGGCAATTCTAAGTGCTTTACAAAAAAAAAAATATATATAAAAAAATAAATAAAATTTAATGAAAAAGCAGATTAAAAATAATAGATACAATAAAACAAAATAGAATTAAAAGAAAAAAAAAGAAAATATATTTTAAACAGATTTTAAGAAAAAAGTCGTGTAATAAAAATAAATAAAAAATAAATAAATAAATGAAATTAAATGTTAACTCTCTACCGAGGGCGTGTTAAACCTGATGCACAGTGGTGGCATGTGGCAGAATTCTTTTTTTTTTTTTTTTTTTTTTTTTTTTTTTACATGTTACAGCAATTCAGACCTCATTTTATGGTTAAATAACTTAAAGCAAGACATTTTTCTGGACTGGTAAGTTGAATGTGGCTCATATTGAGTACAACAAGATATTTTTTACTTAAAATGAGACAAAAACACTTGATACGATTTCCGTTTTTGCAGCGACGGCCTTGATATTTTAGGTATGAAATGTGGTCCTTTCCCACTGTTAGCATACATATGTTTTTTTAATGTTTGTATGCAGTTTGAAAGTCCAGTGTGATTACAAACTAAAGAGAAACTGAAGGTCTAAGAGGTCTGGATGTAATCAAGATGTGAAAAAATATCTTATGCACTGTTTTCTTCTAGTAACTTTTTGTTATTTTTCCTTTTCAGACAAAAATCTTTCTTTTGTTTCTCCTCTGTTTCTCAGATCACACCGTGTTGGTGGTAGAGACTCACAGTGTGTGGATAAAATCAAACAGACACTGATGTGTAATGCTCAGTGATCATGAAGTCATTATTTTGCAGTAGCTTGCATAATGTGGAGCACAGACTTACTAAAACAATAATCTCATTATCTGAGTCCTTGATGAGACTGGTTTTATTTTTTAGAACAACAGACCGGAGAGGAGATGTTTGGTCTGTTAGCGTCTTTCTGCAGCTGATCTTTTCAGTCTGAGACACAGGAGCCAAAGTGCAGGAGAAGCAACCTTGTGATAAAAAGCTTTAATGGCTCCCTTTGTGTCCTCCAGCTCAGATGAAGCTAACGCAAACGCAGAGAAACATTTGATATAAAATACCCTCCTCATTCTGATCTTTCCTCCTGAGACGCCAGCGCCTCTCTCCCCTCTCTGTTTTTCATAAACACACACTGACTGCTGTGAAAATGTCAGAGGCCCCATCAGAAGCCCCTCCTGCTGCGGCGTGTGGTGGCCCGGCCCAGCAAGGCTCCCCATTACTGATTAATGGAACCGCATCAGCTCCATTCAATTAAGACTCAGCGCCAGCCCCATGCGGTCGTCTCCCCAGGCCTGTCTGAGCTGCGTTTAGCTGCGACACAGCGAGGACGGCGGCTCCTAACAAGCTCCCGTACAGGAGCTGATGGAGCAGTGGAGGGTGAACCGCCATAATTCACTTTACTGTTAACCTACTTTTTTAAAAGTGTGCCCCATTTCCCTCTAAAACGCCGTTTTCTGCCTGCTCTGAAGTACTCTGTGTGTTATAGGTGCCGAACATACACACTTGGCCTCTACCCTTCACCCACATAGAGGACATGAATTATTGATGTGTTGCTCTGGCTGCAAAAACATCGCTGTTGATTTGGGTTAAGCAATAACACGAGTGACTGATCGATCAATCAGAAAACTCTGCTGTTAGTATAAATGTCAGTTATACTCTGCTTTAACAAACACCCCCAAACAAACTACAAACAGAACTCACTGAGGCTCTAATGCAAGACGAGACATGTTTTTGTTTATGTTTCTACAGCAACACAGAAAGGACAAACTAGTAGCTTTCTTACTCAAAGAAGTTTTTGATGCTTTAAACCGAGCAAATGAAGAATCCTACTGACCGTGAATCTCAGGAGCTTCTTGTCCCCAACAGGCCACCATCACTTCTGGAGCTTCGACAACAGGAGCTGGTGAGCACAGGAGTGATCGCAGGAATTATAATTATTATTATAATAATAATTATTATATTATCACTATTATTATTATTATTATTATTATTATTATTATTATTATTATTATTATTATTGCTATTAATATTATTATTAATATTATTATTATTATCTTATCTATTATATATATTATATTATATTGTTGTTGTTGTTATTATTATTATTACAGAAAAACACTAGACAATGATAATATATTACTGAGGAAATCTGGCTCTCACAGGGTCTGATGGTATATAAACTTATATATATACATATATGTCTGTTTTACATAGATATAGTTTTTTTCCCTTCTCTTTAACGCTTATTGATTTTCACAAAAATCAATGAGTGTACGAAAACACAACATTATTAATCAAAGAAACAGAGACAATGTAAATGACATCAACATACAGGCAAAAAACAAATAATAGCCCCTTTGTTTCTGAGCCAAGTTGTGTAAAGGCCCCGAATGTAAGCATGTATTACTCTTTCATATGTGCTCATTCTTTATAAAGAGCTGTTGTTAAACCCAGGATGATGTAAGTCTGAGTCTCTGAGTTCAAAAGTTTTATCATAAAAAATATAAATATATAATATTATTATTTAATAATAAAAGATATATACCAATCTCATTGCATTTCCAGCATGCATCTGTTAATATTAGTTTCATGTATGCAGTTGTTGAGATGCCTTCAATGTATAATTTTCAACTTTATTAACCTATTTCCAAGGTTTTATATTTACCAAGTATTGATGTGAGTCTCGAAACAAACTTTTTCTACATTTTTATATTTTGTTAAACTTGGAGATAACTGTGTTCATATTACAAGATTCACCTGCGTTTCCAATCTGCGTCACAGCTCTGTGTGTTGATGTAGCTTACTTCACCCCTTACACCAACAGCTAACCGATAACAACCCATTTACACAGCCTGAAGTCACTGTGAGTAAATAATCTGTTATGATTTACTGATATAAAAAACTTTTCTACCTTATAAATCGCTTTAAATTTGTCCAGATATGACTTAAAGTCCAGCTTCAGCTTTGCTATCCTCCAACAGGCTGATCGTCAGTTAGCATCCGAGGCTAACGGTTGAGCTAACGTTAGCTGGCATCTTCTGACTCTTCTTCTGTAGCCTGTAGGATCGCTTGGTTGATGTTACGGCCACCTACGTAAGTTTCAGACATCATTTTTGCTGTTCTGTCCTATTTTCCTTAATGCATGATTTTATTATGGTAAAAAGGAGAAAAAAAGGACGATTAGCATTAGCCTTCTTCCTTCGGTTGTGTTCTTCTTCTACTCTTGGATACACGGCAGGCTTTGTTTATCTCTGGAGTGTAATTCAGCAACACGAAACCAAAAACCAACACAGTATTCTATGATATTTTATCAAGTGCAGCAATTAAAGCAAGTTTACTTAATTTATTATTAATCAAACAAATGATTTAGTGATGTTTTTACTGATATTTGCAAATGAACTTGGTAGTTACTTCGACGTGCGGGTGCTCTAGTGACCCCGTGTGGCGGTTGATGTTAACACAACCGTCTATAACAGCCATGATAGCAATAAGAAGTTCAAAAAGCTTTAGGTTTTAGGCATTTACCTCCCGCTGAATGACTGTTTTTTACTGAAGCAAACCTGTAGATAAATACAGGAAACTCCCAGCTTTAGATAATTATAAATAACTTCTAAAATCTACTTAAACTGTTGGATATTCGGAACTTTCTTCATCGTAATCTTCATGTTGTATTTTTTAATTTACTCAAGTCACATTGAAAAAAAATTCAAGACAAAAAAGACAGTTTTCTGATCCTTTTTTCTCACCTAGACAAACTTATTTTTACTTTCTTGAGATGCTGTTTTTATATATGTTGTGATAGTTTTTTTTCTTTTCAACCTGAAGTTCTGACATATAACTTTGGAGGAGTAAAAGTGGAGTCCTTTGTGGAACTTCCTTTCACAAAGAGACACGAGAGCTGCACAGTATACAACATAAACAGGACAAAGAATATAGGAAATATAAAAACGCCCGTTGGACAGTATAGATTTGATGAATCCATCGATCTGAAACTCTCTTTCAGAGCTCCTCGCCGTGTTGTGCGACCACGTGAATGTGGCTAAACTGGAAACAAAGCAGCGCCAGTCTGCGGCCTTCATGAACCTTTATTTGTGAACCTTGAAACTGAAATGCATCCACAAACCGCCGAGCCTCGTCTCCTCTGATTGGACGTCTACACCCCCTCAGCGACGCGGCCGTGACACCCAAAACAAAGACGATATTCTTGGGGAGCGAGGTGAAAAAAAACCCACACGACTGCAACTTAATTTGACACTGAAGCAGAACAATGTTCAGCAAGGTCAGACCTAATTGAAAAAGATTCGTTCTATGGGGGAATGATGGCAACTTTTTTTATTCTTCCTCTTTTCTTCCTGCAGGAACTCCTCCCAGGTCACCTTGGTGGTTTCAACTCCATCTTTTGGCAAGTGCCTGAAATATTCAGCTCGCCTCCGGCGCTCTCACACCCCTTCCCCCCTCTTTTCTTCTCTCTCAATCATCCCCCAACCTCCTTTCCTAACTTCCTTCTTCACATTCTTCTTCTTCTTCTCCTTTTTCTTCTTCTTCTTTCCTCATTTTTGTGCGCTGTCCTCCTGACCTCCACCTGGCTTCAATCGCTCCTTTCCTTTTCACTTCATACCTCTCGTACAGCTCGCTGTTTCCAAGAGATGCAGTTGCCAGAGGGTGTGTGTGTGTGTGTGTTGTGAGAGTGTGTGTGTGTAGTTGTGTGTGTGGCTGCAGGAGGTTACACAGTGGATCCAATGAGCACCTGGAGACCACTAACCATGATCATATCAATAAAAGGACATCTGCTCTACGGCAAGACAGACCTGCATGAGAGGAGGAGGAGGAGAGGAGGAGGAGACGAGGATGGAGGAGGTGAAGGATGAACAAAGGAAAGCAAGAGACAAGTGATAGACAGGTGATGGAAGGAAAGGAGGAGAGTGTGCGGGGGAGGAAGAGGAAGAGACGGCGTGTGAAAAACAGAAGAAAAAGAGGTTTATATCAGAGGAGAGGAGTCGGGAAGAGGAGGATAAAAGGATTTAAGAGAAGGAGGAAGAGGTGAGCAGGACAGAGATGTATCCATTTGATGAAATGTAAAGGAAATGGTGTTGAAGTAACAAAGAGGAAGATAAATGAGAAGAAAGAGGACACAATGAAAGAGGAGGAAGGCTCACAGGAGGAGGAGGAGGAGGAGGAGGGAGCGTGGGATTTAGGAGGAGAAATAAGCAGAGGAAAAAGGGAAGGAGGAAAAAAGAGGAGGCACAGTGAAGGAACACAGAGAGGAGGGAGAAGCCAGGTGTGTGTGTGTTTGCTGCTGGTTCGAGGGTCTCAGGTAGTCTAGATCCTCTGCAGGTGTTGAAAAGCTGCTGCCCTCTGCTGATGTCAGAGCGCATCAACATCTCGAGCCGCACAGGAAATCTGCGGCCTGTGTGGGCGAGCCACCGTCACCTGTGAAAGCGTCCAAACAGGTCGTTCAGGTGTGTGTTCAGACGCTTTCTCTTTCTCTGAAGCAACAAATCTGTTTTGTTTTTTTTCATGAGCGGGTTTAAGGAGCCACAGACAGAATAAACACACTGAAATCTAAATAACAAAGCACACTGAGCAGTTCGATGTCTTCACACAACTAATAAGGTCAGTGTAATGAAAAAACTCATACTTTATTGGTAAAAATGGTCAAATTCAAACTTAATAAATGATTGAGAAAAACGAGAACAAAGAAAATAATGATATTCAAAGCCCAAGATTTGGACAAGAAGTCACTTTGTGACATAAAATGTTTTAATTAACAAATAAAAAGCTACAATTAAGAGACAGAATTTCTACAGGAAAGATGAAAGTTCAAAAAAATTACATTTAAAAAAAAATCACTTTCTGACATAAAATGACCTTAAAATGAAATGTTTAGTTTTGTCTTGTTCACCGGTTTAACTTTATATCTGTCTGATTTTTTTTGTCATGCTTGACTTTTTTATACAAAAAAATCAATAAACATACAATTACTAGAAAAAAAAGATTAGAAAATGATGATAAAGCCTCAACATGAGACAAAGACTCACACCATGACCCAAAAAGTCAGAACAAAGGATTAAAATTGAGAGAGAAAAAAAAGGTCAAACAAGGGATAGAAGTTAAAAAAAAATGATATAAAATTATTAAAAGTTCCAGATTTAGGCAAAGATAAATAAAAAAGTCAAACTGTAAACACACAATGATAAATAGGAAAATTAAACTGTAAACACACAGTGATAAATAGGAAAAATTAAACTGTAAACACACAATGATAAATAGGAAAAATTAAACTGTAAACACACAATGATAAATAGGAAAAATTAAACTGTAAACACATATTAATAAATAGGAAAAATTAAACTGTAAACACATATTAATAAATAGGAAAAATTAAACTGTAAACACATATTAATAAATAGGAAAAATTTAACTGTAAACACACAGTGATAAATAGGAAAAATTTAACTGTAAACACACAATAATAAATAGGAAAAATTAAACTGTAAACAAATATTAATAAATAGGAAAAATTAAACTGTAAACACACAATAATAAATATGAAAAATTAAACTGTAAACACACAATGATAAATAGGAAAAATTAAACTGTAAACACATATTAATAAATAGGAAAAATTAAACTGTAAACACACAATGATAAATAGGAAAAATTAAACTGTAAACACATATTAATAAATAGGAAAAATTAAACTGTAAACACACAATGATTAATAATGCAATAAAACAAACTAGTGCAAACTGTATTCGAAAATACAATGAAAATAAATATCCGAGATTACGTTTTTTCAAACTCAAACAACATTAAAACGCCGTTTGTAGCCAATTTATCAGGCCAATTAATCGGTCAGGCTCTAATTTATTCTGACGGTGGAAGAAAACTCCAGTAAGTGTGAAGTTAGCATAAATTTTAAACACATCGCTGGTGTTTGTCCTGCAGCTGCAGTTTTCAGTACTCTTAAATATTTATGGGTGATTCTTCAGTTAAAGGAGTTTTTAATTTTTTAAAAAATGACTCTTTTATATGTAAGAGTTAGAAAAATTAACTGTGTCTCAATGATGATTTTTTGATACTTATTTGTGTGTTGAAAACTCAAATGTGCAAAATGTCACTGTTTTTAGGCTTGTCCCCAATCCAGGTGTGTAAACATCTCTTCCAGTGCTAAACTTATTAAAATCTTCACTTTACATTTCATCATAACAACTTAAAAAAGACATTTTTTTAAATTCATTTATTTCATATTTGTTCATTTGGTTCAATTTGCGATGAATTTAGAGTTTTGCTTTCCCTCATACTTCCCTCATCACCTCACACTCTACGCTTTACAGACTAATAAAGTTTTTACAAAAAAATGACTGACATTGTTGCATGCTCATTAGCTCCTCCAGAGGAACATAACTAGATAACAGGAAATTTGAATTTGTTTACGTATATTTTGTGTACATTGTATGCTAGCTAGGCTGTTAGCTTAGCAAGTCTAAAACTGAACCAACATTTTCTGCAAAAAGTGAAATTTGTCGTCATCATCACACGGGTGAAAAAGTTCAAAACTGTGAAAGTCTTTCACATTTGAATTTTCAACACACAGAAAAATATTAAAATATCAAAATTGAGCCACACAAATTAGTTAGTTAAATTAGTTTAGTGTAAAAAAACATTTTTCTTCTTGGAAATCTTTCCTGGGGACAGAAAAACTATCTTAATTGAAGAATCACTCTTATATAAAACAAACTCCAAATCTGACGACGAAGAGTTTTTCTGAAAATCTGAATTTTTCCGTTTTTCCATGAAACCAGGAAAATGTCTGAGGAGTCGTTGGTGTGTGCAGCCGACAAACAGCCTGCAGAGTGTGTGAGTGTGTGTGTGTGTGTTTTAATTCTTTTGTGAGTGTCAGTGTGAGAACATGTGGAGGCTTTATTAGAAATTGGGGGGTTGGGAAGGTGCTGCTGCCATGATTTTATCCTCCTTTAAAGAGAGGAGAGGAGAGGAGCAGGGAGGGGGAGGGGTTAAAGATGGTGGAGGAGAAAGGTTGGAGAGCAGGGGGGGGGGGGTTGCAGCAGTTTTCACTGGAGGATGTGTGTGTTTCTGAGTGTGTGTGTGTGTGTTGGGGGAGGAGGGACTCAGTCAGAGCCGATGGGGGTATATATTATGTTTTATGGTTACAAGGGGACGCATAAATCACTGTTTCATTAAACGCTTCAGTCTCAAAGCAACCCCCTCCTCCTCTTCCTCCTCCTCCTCACAGAGGGACATCCCTCTTTCCTTTCTTTCCTCCATCTTTTTTTAAAGGCCACTCCAAACTCAGACTCAGTGAGATCAGAATATCAATCTTTGCAGAGTAAAGTCATAAATCACACGAGGGGTATTTTATTTTGAAATCCTGTGTTTCCTCAGGGTTCACAGTCGATTGTTCTCAGACTTAGTGTTTAATGAAGACAGGAAGTTAACACAGCTCATTTCTGTCCCGCTGTTCATCTTCAGGTGTTTGAATTAGCGTCACATGATCAGAAGGCTGGATGACTTTTACATCTCCTCATCCCTCAGGTTTCAATAACTTATGGAAATTAACCACAGAGTGACTGTTTTAATTTATTTCTACTGCCAACCTTTTCTTTTCTTTTCTTTCTGCCTTTTATCTTGTGTTTTTTTAATTCTTTTAATCTTCTATTGCTTTATTTTACGGACTTTTCCTTTATCTGGTGATGGTTCTCAGCCTTTTATATTTATTTATTTTTCCTCACATTTCTCTTTACCTCCTCTTTGACCTTTTCTTTTTTTTCTTTTTACTGTTAGTTTTTATTATAAACAGCTCTTTGTAACATTATTTTTGAAGAGCTATTTAATTAAATGACAAGAATAAATATAATAAATATGTAAATAATAATAATAACAATAATGATAATAATAATATTTATTTTATTTTTTTAATATTTATATTTTATGAAGACTAGGGCTGGGGGTAGACGATTATTTTTAAAACAATTAATCAGGTGATTATTTTATCGATTAGTCGACTAATCTAATGATTAATTGGACAATTAATCTAACGATTATTTTTCTGTTGTTCAATTATTTCAAAACCATAATGTATCCAAATACATGCCAAAACAATCTCTCTCATAACAGAACTAATTAAACAACACTGTTTTCACAGCAAAATGCAAAATGTAGAATAAAATTATAAAGAATTGAGAAAAGACCAGTCTGTTTACTCTTACAGTCCAATAGGGCTGCAACTAACCATTATTTTTAAAGTCAACTAATCTATTGTTTATTTTTTCAATTAGTCTATTAATCACGTTTGTTTGTCTTTATTTCATTCATGATGACATAAAAAAATTATAAGTTCTATACAAAAACACAAAAAAAAAAACCAAATCTCAAAATGAATGAAGCAGGTAACAGGGAAATATTGTTTTATAAAGACATTTTAAATTATTATTATATTTATTGATTAATTTATTTTATTTGTTTTAATCTTTTATTGCTTTTATTATTTATTACGTGTCCTTTATCTGGTGGTGGTTTTCAGCCTTTTTCATTAATTTATTTTCCTCATATTTCCTCTCTATCTCTCTTTTTTATTCCTCTTTTTGTTTCCTTTTACAGTTTGTTTTTATTATGAATAGCACTTTGTAAAGTTGTTTTTGAAAAGAGCTATTTGATTTTAAAAAATTATAATAAAATGTTAAAATAATCATATCATTATGTCATACAGACATGTTGAGTTATGTCTTTTATTATTTTATCTATCTATTTATTTATTTTCTCTAAATCAAACCTTTATTATTCTAAACATTGCTATTCTAATTTTGTACCATTAAGACCGTATTCTTGTAACGTTGTCTCTTTATGTTTGTAGGGTCATGACTTTGATCTTCTCACATTAAGCCTTTTATCATGTAACAATGTAACGTAACAATCTTTAATTTCAATCTTGTGACATCATGACTCTGATTACGTAATGTTATGACTTTTTTCCGGCCACACTGCATCGTAACTGTCGTCGTACTACGACTCCAATCTAAAACCATTTCAACATAGTTTTTCAGCATCAGGATTTTGTTCTCATAACATGCCTGCAACATAAGGAATATTTTCTTTAAAGAAACATTAATTCCAATTCACGTCTGTCCACAAACTTTTAAACTTTCAAACGTTTGGTTTGCAGCTGACTCTGTCCTCGCTCAGGGACGAGAGCTGCTGTGATGTGACGCTGAACGACTTCAGGCCCCAGCATCACTTCACCTGAGCCAGGTCTCACCTTTAGCTGGTTCCTCTGTTTCACATGAGGCTCCTGTTTACCTGACTGACTTCCTTATTAAAGCATACAAACATGTATACATAACACCGCGCTCTGCCGTCACCATAGAAACCAAGTACAAAGAGTGTGACAGGTGTTTGAGTTGCTTGGTAACAGAACAGTGTCAGGTGAGAGATCTTAGAGAAGCATAATAATAATGATAATAATAATCTGGAGTCTTATGCAGCTCTTTGACTCCTTTGCAGTGGCTCCTTGTAGCTTTAAAATATTTTTGAAATAAAGAATTGTTATTTTTCTTGCAGAGGGTATTGATGATTAAAGACACTGACACTAAATAAAATCCTGAGTTAACATTTAGTTGAACTAAATCTTCTTCCCATCTGTCAATAAAGCCTGCCACCGCTCTACTTCACCTCCTACAACATCAACAGCCCACCAACTTTCCATGCACCTGTGGCTAACCTCAAGTTTTACAGCCCTGGGAAGATAACTACATCTACAAAAAGACTCATCTGGAAGAAAATACTGATTTTAATTCTGTGTGGATGGATGCGTTTAAAAACTTGAACTTAAGTTGAGTGATACTATCAATGTATGTTTTCATATTTAAATTTTCATCAAGTATTTTGAAACTAAAAAAAAGAAAAAAATCTATTGTTCTGAAAAAGTCTTCAAAAATTTAAATAATTTGGAAAATTTTCTATTTTTTTACTAACAAGAATTTTGCAGAATTTCATTTTTTTTAATTAGACTTACAAAAATTGAATTTTTGCAAATTTTTAAAATTTTACAAAAATTTATTAATTGCACTTTTTTAAAATATTTTTTAAGTCTGTGTGGATGGATTCATTTAGGACATTAGGAAACTACAAAAAAATATGAGTTGAGTGATATTAACGATATTTCTAATAAAATTCAAGCATTCTTTCAAATTTGTTAATGTTTTCAAATTAATCAAATCACTTTTTCAATTTTGCAAATAAATTTAAAAGTTGCTTGCAATTTTTTTAATTTTTTAAATTATTTTTATTTATTTTTTTATTTTTTAGAAATTTTTGATTTTTTAAAAAATATTATGTTTATTTTTGCAAACTTCATATTTTATTTTAATTTTTTTGTGGAAATTATTAAACATACAAATCTTGGACATTGCATTTACAACTGCATTAATTAAAAATAAATAAATCTCATTGAGATAATTATTCACTAGTTAAGTTGTATAGAATTTTATACACTATAGTCTTTAATGACTTTAACCCAGGCAGTGGCCCCGATGAAAGTAAAGGTTGCAGATCCCTGGTTTAGCCGATTATTCATGTGATTTTATGCAATGATTTTATTTTCCCTACTGTGATTTATTTACTCTTACCTATAGCGATGTACAGCCTGTGTCCAAAACTGGATAACCGTCTTCACACACACCAGCTGTTTCACTTCCTGCAGGTGGTAAATGTTTACTCACATCACTGACTCGGTGCTGCTGGACTTAAAGGTGTATTTTCAGAACGGCTGTGGTAGAAACGTGTCTTCTCCCACATAGATGAACCACTACTTGGACTAAAGTATGTGTAACAAAGCTTTACTGCGGTAATAACAGTATTAAAATTCATTTCGTGGCAACATATGATACCGGTGACGGTGATGAAACCAGTATACCGCCCACCCCTACTGGGAACACACTAAGGCTTAAGTATGTCAAATAGGACATGAAATGTGATGTAATCAGCTGCTTTTTGTCTTGTTCATTGTATTTCTCAGGTCATAAACTTAAAGTGGAACCAGACAGTAGAATGAATAAGAAATTGAAGAAAACAAATGTGTCGATAGTTTTGAATCAGTAAGTCACAATCATTTATCTTCTGTTTTATCATTTCTGCACAGTTTGTCCCTCTTCGTTTCCCGTCCCTGTGCTGTTTTCATCGACTGATGGAGCAGTCCAACTAAAACACCCCTCCATCCCCCACCACCTCAACCATTCTTCCTCCTCTGTCTCATCGAGTTGCCGTCGCCCGTCAGCTCCGCCTGGGAGCGAGACAGCCGTGACACAACGAGGTCAAAGGTCAGGGCAGCAACAAGAAGAGAATCCAGCGCCACTGTCAAGGTTGAAAGAAGGGAAACAACAGAGGAGGAGGAGGAGGAAGAGCTCTTTATTTAAATAAATAGGAAGGAAGAAGCACTACTTGTTGGCCCGCTCTCAGGTGAGACGACACGGCTCAAACACTTCAGACGTTTTTTTTTTTTGGCAACAGAAACAAAAGATTTATCTACGAGCTACAGAGAAAACAGTGACGACATCCTCTTCAACATATAAAAATACTATGACGACTCAAAGGCGTTAGAAGCTCAGAATATATTACAATCTGTTAGGCTGTTACTGTGTTGGTGTGCTGCAGGTATTACGACCACGATAATAAACGCTACATTAGTCTGGATCTGACTCGTGACGCCAAACCTCCGACAGGGTCCACCGCTAAAGAAAACATGTTAAAAATTAATACACACAGCTTTATTTTAGTTTCACATCCATATAAATAACCTCGGCGTATATAAAAGCTACATTTTTCCTCGTCCATGTGGCGTCCGTGTGATGCGTTCACTGGCTCTTCTGACAAATCGGAGGAAGCGTTTGATCGGAGCGAGCTCACCACACTGTCCAATAATGAAGCTCATTATCAGGGACAGCGTCCTGTTGTTGGAAGCGTCTGATGGTAACACACACACACACACACACACACACACACACACACAGCACTTCTCTGCTTGTGAGGAACCTGATGAACTCAAAGCCCTGATCCGTCGTGTGGCTGATCTAAAAATGTCTCGAGCGTGTTTCAAAGGATCAAATTTAAAAAGCGTTAAACTAAAAACTAAATCTGTTTTAGTTTGCGCCACATTATCATCAACCCAAACAAAGGAAGGAGGATCAGGGCGGCAGATTATTTCTTAAATTAGAGATAAAGAAATAATCTGGAAAATAGGGAAAAAAATTCTGAGAGAATTTCGACAGATTTCTGTTTTGGAAGAGTCAGAGAATCTTGAAGCTTAAAAAAATTCAGATATGGAAAGTTGAGTTTTGTCATTTAAAGTCAGAATTCTGAAATCAGTGAATGAATTCAGAAAATTAAGTCTAAAATTAATCAGCTAAAGTTGGAATTCTGGGATCACAGTCTGAACTCCATTTAAATTCAAACTCTGAGAGTTAAGTTTATTTTATGAGATTTTAGAAGGAAATCTCAGATTAAAGTCAGAATTTAGTCAATTAAAGTTTAAATCAATTTAAATCTGACTTCTGATATTTAAGTCCCAAATTAATTTAGATTGGTATTATAAGATAACAGTTTGAACTCTTTCAATTTAAGTTGGAATTCTGAGACTAAGGGGCCGTTTACACGGCAACGGTTTTAGGGTGAAACACAAAAGTTTTGTTGTGTTTCAGCCTAGTTTTTACACAGAAACAAGTCCAAAATTAGTCAATTGAAATCGGCATCATAAGATTTCAGTCTGGACTCTTTCAATTTAATTAGAAATCCTGAGACTAAAGAAGGAATTTTTAGATTGAAATCTGAAATTCTGTGATGAGAAACCAAATAAACATCAATTACTTGATTAGTTTAAGGTACAACTCTAAGAGTAAAGTCCAATTAACAACAAGTCTGTTTTCCGTACGTTTTGGCTTTAGATGTTAGATTTTTTCTTTTACTGTCTTTTTTCTTTTTCTTCTTTATAGCTTCATGGATTTTGAGTGACTGATGCTCTGATTGGTTGGCACTTTTAATCTCGTACATGAGACAATGACAGTGAAGATCTATCTATCTATCTATCTATCTATCTATCTATCTATCTATCTATCTATCTATCTATCTATCTATCTGTCTATCTATCTATCTATCTATCTATCTATCTATCTATCTATCTATCTATCTATCTATCTATCTATCTATCTATCTATCTATCTATCTATCTATCTATCTATCCATTAGTTCCTGAGGTTAAATAAGGAAATCTCATATCAAAGTCTGAGATTTTGATTATTAAAACTCATTTTTAATTACTTTAAGTTTGAATTCTAAGTTTCAAGTTCAAGTTGATTAATTAGTAAAGTCATAATTCAGGGATTACAATCTGAACTCAAATTAAATTAGAACTCTGAGAGTAAAGTCAAATCCTTGAGACTTTAGAAGGAAATTTCAGATTAAAGTCTGAATTTAATCATCTAAAGTCTGAAATTCTGAGATGAAAGACAGATTTTCAACCAATTTAATTCTGAATTCTGAGATTTAAGTCCAAAATTAATTTAGATTGGTATTATAAGATAACAGTTTGAACTCTTTCAATTCAAGTTGGAATTCTGAGACTAAGGGGCTGTTTACACGACAACGGTTTTAGGGTGAAACGCAAAAGTTTTGTTGTGTTTCCGCCTCATTTTTACAGGGAAATGTCGTTTCAGCCGACCAAACGCAAACTTTTGAAAACGACCTCTACAGTGGGATTTTTCTGAAACGTAGCTGTGTAAACAGTGAGCCAGCGTTTTCAGTGGAAACGATGATGTCATGCTCCATTTCGCGCGAGCGCATACAACAGTCCAACAGTTCCGTTGTTGGGATGGTGTTGATCTACCGTGTTGAGCTTGTGCTGCTCAATCTGCTGAATCTGTGACTGTCTGTAACTTAATGAGCATCTGTTGCTCCACTTCTGCTCTTAGCATTCACCAACACACCAGATGATTGGCCCAACTCTACTTCAGAGGAGATCTCTCTAAAGCTGCTTCTGGACAAGACAGTTATAGCACCACCTACAGGCCTGGCATGCTTACTGCAGCAATTTCAGTCCCTCAGTGTTTCCGTGTAAACTCAGTTTTTTTTTCCACTGTATTTCAGCGTTGTCAGATGAAAGGTTGTCGTGTAAACGGGGCCTAAAGTCCAATTCCCGAGACTAGAAAAATAACTTCTCAGATTAAAGTCAAAATTTCTGAGATTAAAAACCAATTAAACATCAATTCCGATCTGAATTTTAATTAAAGCGCCACATTAATCAATTAAAGTCAGATTTCTGGGATAACAGCGTAAACTCAGTTTAAGGTAGAGCTTGAAGTGTAAAGTCCAATCCCTAAAGTTATGGAAGGAAATCAGAGATTAAAGTCCCAGATTAATTAATTTAAATTGGAATTCTGGGATTACAGTCTGAACTCTGTCAATTCAAGATACAACTCCAAGATTAAAGTCTGAGGTTATGAGATTAAAAACTACTTTTTAAATTATTCAAGTCTGAATTCTGAGTTTCAAGCTCAAGCTGATCCATTAAAGCTGGAAATCTTGGATTACAGTCTAAACTTTTTCAATTAGAAAAGTCTAATTTCTGAGATTAAAGAAGGGTATTTAAGATTTGAGTCTCAACTCTGACAGAACAGAGCAGAGCAGGGCGGGTTTTAGGAGATGAGGACACAGCGCTGAGTCAGACTTTTCCGTTAGTGTTGTTTTGGCGCCCCCTGTGGAGAAAGTGGTGTAATTCCTCGGTGGTGAAAGACCTCGTGTTGCTGTTAATCTTCAGCGTGGACGACGCAAACGAAAATGACCACGTGATAAACAATCGACATGATTTCTGAAGTTTGTCTTTACTTCCTGTCGCCAGCTGAAACCCCCTCAGAGGAGTTTTGATGACACCATGCTAACAGGGTTTAAGGGTAACTGCGCTGCCCCCTGGTGGCCACAGGAACACACTGATGGGAAAGTTTGAGAGGAATGGTTCATTATTACGTTTTAAATGAACTGTTGGTGTTTGTCAGCCTCAGTGTTCGGTGTTTTCACGTCCAAACGGATCCTCGATGACCTCGTTCTGGTGAGACAGGTCCCCACAAGGACAGAAGTGCATCACACACACACACACACACACACACACACACACACACACACACACACACACACACACACACACACACACACACACACACACACTCGTGTTCCCGACCCCCCTTTTAGTGTAAATGGGAAGAAAGGAGGTCTTGTGAGCCGTGATGGGAACATCTCCTGACGCTCTGCTGTCCTCGCTGAACCCGGTGACCTCTGACCCCTGGCTGAGCGCGGCGGGGCGATGATATTTACAACGGGATGACAGCGTGAACTCAGTGACCGCACATTTCTGGGGCGAGGGGACTTTTTTAGGGATGCAGAAAGAAACTCTCTTAACTTTAACCTGCACACCTCACACGTGGCGCCGCTGCAGGAAGTGACACTCAAACACACCCATGTTCCTTCACCTGCAGCTCTCGCCGCCGCCACACTCGCTGACCTCAGAGCTGCTTTCAGGAAACGCCGTCAGACGATGACACGTGGGCTTCAGACTCACAGTCAGCTCTCCGAAGAGCACAAACATGTAAAACATACAGAACGGTGTGGAGAGGGCGGGATCTCCTGCTGCAGACGATGAAGAGGAGGACGATGAAGATGAGGTTGACTCGTTGATCTCGTGTTGGAGAGGAGGAACTGTCTCATGATACAAAACTGCGTCTGCGCAGGACACGAAACAAACACCAAACGTCTGTTCATCAGTGAGAGTCCCTACAGTGTGTGTACCTCTTTAGCTGGGTGTGTGTGTGTCATGTTGGATGTGTGTGTGTGTGTGTGTGTGTATGTATATGTGTGCCCTGTTCATCGGCAGTGCTACACACACTCCTTGCAGCCACATTCCACAGGTTTCTCCACGTCCTGCGTGAACGAGGTGCCGTCGTCGCACTCGAAGGTGAGCCGCCGGCGTCGGACTCTCAGAGGGGCGCAGCAGGAAGCGGCGGCGGTGGTGGAGGCGGGATCACTTCCTGCCTGGCAGCGACCCCGACACTCCACCCAGGAGAAGGGTTTGGACGTCTGGCAGAGGACGGCGCCGTGCTGAAGTCGGTGGTAGTCTCTGACCGGCTCGCCTCGACACGGGGACTCTGTGGGGGGAGACGGAGGAGGATCAACGAAACATCGAGAAGGTCACAGGTCCATCATCAGCGTTCATTTAGTTATAATTAAAAGATTAATCCAGAAAAGTGTGTGAATGAGTCACAATCAGCTCATGTGACGTCTGAAACGTTTCAGAGCAGTTAAAGCCGAGGATCTTCAACCTGCAGCTCTTTGACTCCTCTGCAGTGGCTCCTTGTAGCTTTAGAAATCTTATCAAAATAAAGAATTGTTATTTTTCTTACAGAGGGTAGTGATGATTAAAGTCACTGACACTAAATAAAATCCTGCGTTAACATTTACAATTAATAAGTTGAGTAATACTATTAATATATGTTTTCAATTTTGAATTTTCTTCAAGTACTTTTAAATTAAAAAAAAGACAAAAATCCATTGTTCTGAAAAATTCAAAAAATTAAATTATTTGCAAAACTTTACATTTTTTTTACTATCTATAATTTATAGAATTTTCATCTTTTTTGAAATTTCAAAAATTTGCAAAATGACAAAAAATGAATTATTGAAAATTTTACAATTACACAAAAAAATTAAAATTGCACATTTCTTCAAAATTTCTACATTTTTTAAAATGTGCAAATTTATCTTGATTACAAAAATCCTTAAAATTTGAATTCCTTTCAAAAAAATTTCATTTTTTTTTCTACTTTAAACTTAATCAACTTTACTTTCAAATTTCATTGTTAAAGCGTTTGCAGTTTTTCAAAGTTTTGTTATTTCTAATTTACTTTTTTTCTAAATTTAGCTATTTAACTTTTTTGAGTTTTTTGGGGAATTCTCAAAGTGTTGTAAAATATCTATTAATTGAACTTTTACCTTTTTAAAAAAAAAAATCTATTAAATTTAATTTTAAAAACATTTTAAGTTTTTTTTTAATCTCGTGCATTTTTTTGTAATTTCTACGAAAAAAAATGAATTTTTGCAATTTTGTATATTTTCTAAATTTTTTTATTTTTTATGAATTTTTTTGTAATATTTTTTAAATATTTCAATTTTATTTGTGTTTTTGCATTAAATAAAATGTTTCAATTATATATATATATATATATATATATATATATATATATTTTTTTTTTTTTCAAAATTTTGCTTTGATTAATTTTTGCATATCTAATAAAAATAAAGAAAGATTTCACTTGTTCAATTTTTTAAACTCGTTCAAAGACTCCTCTTTTCATTATTCACTGCAATCTAACTCTGTTTAGAATTTTATCCACTTTTTTGTCTTTATTGTGAAGATAAAGTAGATTTTGTGGCTCCTGAATGACTTTAATCCAGGTGAGCTGAGGGAAAAATGCTCCTATGACAGTAAAGTTTGCAGAGTCCTGGGTTAAAGTGTTGCTCTTCTCTTCTCACCGATATCACAGCTCTCTCCGGTGAACCCCGGCTCACACACACACTTCTCTCCCTCCACTGTCTGCTGACACCGGCCGTGCAAACACTGCACACCCCGACACACACCCAGCGGCTCCTCCTTCAGGCTGCACAGCGCGCCGCTGTACCCGTCCTCGCAGTCACAGCGATACGACTCAGCGTCTAACACCACGCACACGCCCTTCACACACCTGTGTTTGCAGAGAAAGCACGCAGTGAGGAGGACACACTCCATAACAAAGCTCATTGTTCTCAGGTGGTTCGTGAACTCACTTGCTGCCCTCACAGGGGCTCAAACTGCTCATGGAGGTGGCCACATCCCCTCCAGTAAGGCCTCCTGTCATTGGCTGGTCACAGTGTTGGCCCGTCCACCCCGGCTGGCAATGACACTGAGGACCCTGGGAGAGGAAACAGAAAGGTTTGGATGTGGATAGATAAAAAGCTGCTCCAGCCCCTCGTGGTCAGCGTTAATGAACAGTCATGTTCAGCAGAAAGAGGTTTTTGCTCCAGATAAATGAAGTCAAGAAAAGTCAAGGTGAGCTCAGTGAGGAGAGTTTCCTTCAGCATCCAGAGACACTCACACACTGGGACTGGAGACTCTGACATCATAGAGTTCTGGGAACATTCTAGAATCCTCGAAACAATCTATAGTTTTGGCAACAATCCAGAATTCTGAAACAGTTCCACAACTGTGGTGTCATTAATGTATTCAATGATAATTCGAGAATTCTCCCAGTGTTCTAGAGTCTTGGTGACATCAGAGAATTCTTGGGTCACTCAATAACTACAGTACTATTCTAGAAATCAAGCAACATTTTAGAATTCTGGTTCCGATTCTTGGAACATTGAGAATCCTGAAAAAAATTCCACAATTCCTGTAACAGTTTCAAATTCTGAAGGTGTTCCACAATTCTGCTATCATCGAGGATCATTTTAATATCATATTTTTTCCTCAGTTTTAGAAATTCTGCTGAAATTCTAGAATTTTTCTCGCGTTCTAGCATTCTGGCGGTATTCCAAACCTTTTGGTGGGTTTCAAAAAATCCTAAATCTATTTTAGAATTCTGAAGATGTTCTTGAAATTAAGCAACATTCTTTAATTCTTTTAACATTTCAGAACGATGAAATGGTTCCAGAGCTGGTGTCATTTGGGAACAATACTGGCATTCTAAAATTTTGGTAACATTCTAGAATTCTTGTAGCAAAATCAAGCAATGTTCTTTATTTTGGTGACATTCCAGAATTCTGAAACATTCCTTAAATCTTGTGTCTTTTGGGAATTGTATGAGAAATCTAGAATTCTGGCAACAATCTCAAATCTTACTTTGACTTTCGAGAATTCTGGGTTCACTGAAGAATTATGTTGCTTTTCTAGAAATTAGGCAACATTCTACAAGTTAACATTTTCTGAGCTCTGAAACTGTTCCATAATTTTTATCATTTAAGAATTACATTGATATTCCAGAGTTTTGTTTTGTTTATGCAATTCTAGAATTCTCCTTGAACTCTTTAATCTGAGTGACATTCCAGAACTGTGGTGGCCTTCAAATAAATCCTCGAAATGTTTTAGAATTCTGGTGACGTTCTAGAAATCAACAACATTTTGGAATTCTGGAATGTTTCTGTAATTCTTTTGTCATTCAAGAATAAAATTCAAGACATCCTAAAATTTTGGTATCATTCTAGAATCCTGGTGACTTTCAAAAATCAGGAAGTGGTCTGGCAAAACCAAACTGGAAGCCAAACAAGCATCTGAGGCCTGAACCACACGTATATGGATATATTCCTAAACGTGCATTTTTCTGTCCGATTGGGCCTCTCAACCACACGAACACGGAGATTTCACCCACGTTAAAGGAGATTTTTAAAAACGGATAAAAAAGTGAAGAAATAAAAAAATATCCGGTTGAGTGGATCCGTGTAGTGGTGTTAAACGGAGCTGGTGTTGACGCAATGACGTCAAGCGCCCAGCAACAAGTCACTGGCTGTGTCAGAAATGGCATACTAACATACTACATACTACATGGTCGTTGTGTATATACTGTATACTACATACTATAAGTATGATTAGAGTGCCAACCGTTTACACTGTAGTATACAACTCTGTTTCCCATGATGCATCACAAAACTTCAGACGACAAAAATTGGAAGCGCACATAAGTCTATGGAAGCACACCAGGCTATCAAATATCTCTGTTGATTCGCCACATTTGAAAGTTTTAAGAACATTTTAGGCGAGAAAGTCATCACGTAGAAAACCAAAATGTGGTCATTTGGGCCACAAAACGCACGGATACAAATTTAATTTTACATTTCGGACATTCTGTTAAGAGCGCCAATATGCTATCGGAGAAACTTCCGGTCCGCTCCAAAACAAGAGCTCAATTTACAAAAGTGTTAAAGAACTTAAAGGAGATAATAAAAGATGCTTTTATTTTGAAAACGGGAAGTTTGCTAGTGGATGATTTTTAGCTAACACCGGTCTCAAGACGAATTCATCACTCTTCAAAAAATTAAAAAATGTTTACTGCTCGCAGACACCGAAGACGATCCGTCCGTCGCCTCAGGCACTTTATTTCTTTGTACTTACGTTTAGGTTTCCCTGTAGAGCTAAGTCCATTTTAGTTGCTTCTCATCTTGTCATCTCATTCTGTATTTACGTTTATAAATACGGGGCTCGCAATGCATTATGGGGCGTGTCAGTGCGACTAGTATGCCCACCTCCCATACTTACAATTTTTACAGATATAGTATACATCCGGGTATTTCTCGCGCACACAATCTTTTCATACTATTTAATGTGAACGCACTACATACTATTTTTGACGTCACACTTAGTATGAGTAGTACGTTAGTATGTCATTTCGGACACAGCCACTGTGTTTGACTGCGCATGCTCATAACGTTCTTCCTCTATGGCTTTCACATTTTGCTAACCTGCCACTTATTGGTCAGGCATGGCATTGCAGGCTTCAGAAGCGATCGTTTTCAGTTTGGCCTCTTCGTATGGACAGAGATTTTTCTGTGGTGTGGACGGAGATTTTTTTTTTAAACGAGGGAAAAGATATCAGATCAAAAAAATCAAAAAAGACTCAGGCCTGTGGTTCAGGCCTGAGTCAACAGCCTCACAGCTGCAAAGAGGTGGTACAGTCCCAGTCTCAGTTTCACAGTTTCATTTACAGTGAAGAGAGGACTGTGAGCTGCAGCTTTGACAGGTCAGACTGCAGAAAGAAAGACCTCCATCACTGGGACAGAGGCAGAAGAAGAACCAGAGGCTGGACCATCAGACCCCACCAATGGACTCCTGGAGACAGGAAGATGGAGCAATGGACTAAAGAATAGAAATATTTACTTCATCATCAGGATTTCTGTACGCCAAGATGCTGAGCCCAAACATCAGACCAAGTCCTGACAGAACGGCTCCTGGAGACTAAAGAAGAACTTCTGACCGGTAGTGTCATCGGTCTTTACCTCTGCAGCATCAGGCTGACAGACGCCGTGCAGACAGTAGAGCTTCCTGCAGGCCTGACAGCCCGGCACCACCCCGGGCTTCATGTGGCTGCGGGTGAAGTCCTGCAGCTCGTGGTTGATGTAGAGGTTCTTGATGCAGCCGTGGAAACTGGACGTGTTGAGGGTCTGCGAGGAGAGACCCAGAGAGGACGGCATCACCTCCTCCGGCATACCTACAGAGACGGAGGAGACATTTCAGGAAACTCCTCCAGGTGAGAAATGTTTCATCAGTCAGACTTTCATCACAATATTTAATCTGACCTCCAACGTAAAGAGGAGCGTCTCCTGTCGCCGTCTGGCTCCGCCCCTGGCTGTCCAGGGTCATCGGCTCCCCGCCGTCCACGGACAGATTGACCATGCGGTTAAAGGTGACCAGCTCCACTGTGTGAAACTGCCCGTCGTTCACCGTTTCAGCGCTGCGAACAGCAAAGTTACACTTTTATAGACTGTGTGAGGACTGTTGTGTTTGTGTTGATCACAGTGACACCTGTGGTCAGAGTTGGTGGTGGTTTTTACGGGATGATCAAATCAAACTAAAGCTCCTGTGAGGAGTTTTTCTCGGCTGTTATCAGCGCTGATTGGACAAACCGGACCATCAGAATCAGGCTGACAGCTTTAGTATTTTAATCTTTGACGCTTGAATCTGATGCGAGGAAACATTTGGACTTATAGGACTCTTTCCGACAGCTTGAGTTTTGTGATGTTTGTGATCCACTTGTACCTCCCCCTGATCTCTCCATCCTTTGCTCCCGCTCTCAGTCGCCTCCTCGCTGCAGCTGCTTCTCATATAAATAGCCTCACTTAGTCTAAGCGTGTGTGTGTGATTGTAGGTGTGTGTTTGTGAGTGTGACGGCCACGGTCGATCCTCAACAGCGAACCCTCCAAACATTTAAACCCTCGACACCCGATGAAGTGGGCACTCTGCCTCGAGTGTCCTCGGTCCGCGCCTGTGTTTAATCCGTCCACGTTCCCAGACCCGGCAGGACTCTCTCCAGGCGGCCGCACACACCAGACATGCACACACTTGGCGCCGGCGTTGCTTGGCTACAGCCGGCTGAGAGGCTGCTGAGGGCCTGGCGGGAGTCTGCAGGATCGCTCGGCACAAGCAACACTCAGAGATTTGAGATGTGCTGATGAGACGGACTCATCAGGGTGGAGGGTTGTTAAAAATGTGGAGCTGGTGGAGCGCTCATAGTTTAATCCCTGCAGAGATCAACCTTTAGTCAAACTCTCACCTGCTGGCTCTGAAACACCTGAGTACAGGACTCATCTTCACACAACTGTTTACTCAAAGGGTTTAATTTGGGTTCATTTCAAGCAGGAACACAAATTCAAAGGTTACCTAACCAAATAAAATCATTTTATCGCTTTTGTTGTTTTTATCTTAGACCAACAGTCTTCAACCCGCAGCTCTTTGACTCCTTTACAGTGGCTCCTTGTAGCTTTAAGCAAAATATAATTGAAATAAAGAATTTTTATTTTTCTTAGAGAGCATACAGAACTAAATCTTCATCCCATCTGTCAATAAAGCCTGCCACCGCTCTACTTCACCTCCTACAACATCAACAGCCCACCAACTTTCCATGCACCTGTGGCTAACCTCAAGTTTTACAGCCCTGGGAAGATAACTACATCTACAAAAAGACTCATCTGGAAGAAAATACTGATTTTAATTCTGTGTGAATGGATTCAGTTGACTGAGAACTTTTCTGCTTAATGTACACACTTGATATGTGTCCAGACATAATAGCAAAAGTAGTAAGTTGAGCTATATAATAATAAATCTTATGAATTTCAAGAATCCTTTCAAAAGATTCGAAATATTAGCATTTATTAAATTTCAGTTATTTTGGAAATATTTCAAAAAATATTGAAAAATTTGCAAAATATCCTTTTTTTCATTCCAAAATTTGAAAAAAAAAAAAAATTAAAAAATGGCAAACTTACAAAAAAAAATCATATTTGAAGTTTTTTGAAAAAAAAAAATAAATAAATAAATTTGGAAACTTTAATTTTTTGCAATTTAATGCAAGTTTTGGATTTTTTTTATTTCTATTTTTTTTAGAATTATGATATTCATTTCTCAATTTTTGAATTTTTTAATAACTTTTACAAAAAAATGTGATTTTTTAAAAAATTATCTTTCCTTATTGTTATTTTTTAATGTTTTATTTTTTTGGTGTTATAATAAATATTCTTATTATTTTCTTTAATGGTGAATATTTTGTTTTTTTTAATCTAGTTTGTTAGCTTTTCACTACTCTTTTTCATTTATTACTTATTTAAATGTCCCTTTTTCTTATCTACATTTACATATAAATACTGTTAAACTCGTAACAAAAAAAAAACAATAAAAAGAGCGTGGGAAAAAAAACAAATTAGAAAAAATAGAATTTTTTTTAGCATTTATATTTTTAAAATATTTTGAAAAAGCATTCAAAATGAAAAACTAAGACATCACATGTACAATTTCATAAATTAAAAAACTTCTCAATCAGATAATACTTCACTAGATTTTATGATTTATAAATTTCTCTACACTTTACAGTCGTTCTTAGAAGAGCGCAACTGTTTGAGGACTTCATTCAGAGAGCACTCAGGAAATGGAGCGCTGTGCTCTGATGGGAGTAAGGAATCTTTTTTTATTTATTTCGCAAATGAACTGAATGATTTTGGATTAAGGTGTGACTCCTGTGACACAACAGGTTACAGTGAATGTGTGTGTTTGTGTGTGTCTGTGTGTGTACCTGTAGATAGCTGTGGCCGGCTGGTTTCCAGGATCGTACGTGACTCTGACGTGACCCTGATGAAGCTCCACAGCGATTGGCTCGTTGTCTCCGTTGTAGAGCAGGATACCGTTATCCTCTGCTGTCGACACCTGAAACACACACATTATCAATGTGTGTGTGTCTGAGTCTTACAGGTGTGTGTATGTATGTGTCTGTGTGTGTGTGTGCTCACCTGCAGCGAGATGTTTGCTTGAGGCCAGTTCTTCACGTCCTGCAGCTGAACGTACGAGTCTCGGTCCACGAAGTTGACGCTGACCAGTTTCTCACAGCTCTGACCCTCGAAGCCCGGGAGACACTGACAGACCGCGGCGCCCGTTTTCTCCACACAGAGGGCGCCGTTCTGACACTGCGCCAGCTGGCAGGGCGACGGGGGAGGAAGCGCCGCTTCACAGAACTCACCGCTGAGAGAGACAGACGCTCTTATTGCTCACACCCTCACCCGATATGAAACGTGTTTCTTCCCCGAGTCCCTCGAGTCATCTCTGCTCCCCAGTGCTCCCAGTTTGCCTTACCTGTATCCCTGAGGACACACACAGCTGTATCCGTCCAGATGGTCCACACACTGAGCGCCGTTCTGACAGCGATGATCCGTACATTCGTTATAATCTATGCCGCAGTCTGGCCCCACCCAGCCGGGGATACACACACACCTGGAGCACAAACACACACACATGGAGCAGGATTTAGGGAGTCAACACACACACACACACACTCACCTCAGCAACATTTATCTCTGTAACTGTGCTGAGTCTGGCACTGATAACGTGTGTGTGTGTTTGAGTGTGTGTGTGTGTGTGTGTGTTTATCACCTGGGGCCTGTAGGAGTGCTGATGCAGGTGGACTGATGCTGACAGGGGTTTCTACCTGGAGCACACACGTCCTCCTCTTCCTCACACAACAGACCTGACACACAGGAAGGAAAGAGTGAAGTATTTTCATCAACGATCAAACAAAACAAATTAAAAACTGTGACTTTAAATGATGCAGAGTGAAAGGTTAGCGTCTCCTGATCAAATGATGGGTGTAATCTGAAGATGTGTGAAGAGACCTGACGGTGCTGCTGGTGCCTTTCTGTACCTGTGTAGTTTGGAGGACACAAACAGGTGTAGTTGCCCACTCCATCCACACAGGTGGCGCCGTTCTCACAGCCATGATCCTGACAATCGTCCACGTTTACCTCGCAGAACGTTCCATGGAATCCGAAGGTGCATGCACAGCTGGAAAATTCACAGGTTATGAAACTGAAACAAGACCCTGAAAGTGACACGATTACTCTCGTTATCCTCAAAGTGATGTCAAGCTAGCGAGTCCATTCCCAAACTGCAGGGGGCAGTGTACCGCAGATGCATGTCTACCACAGCTTTAAGCTAGAGAAGAAGATGTTGACACTGTTGGCAACATTTTTTCTACTAACTCCTCTCCCCTGCTGAGTTTGGCCACAATTTGACACCAGGAATTGTTCATCACACGGTTACCATGGTGACCTCTGTGGGATCAATCACATCAATGCCACGACTTTTGTATTTTGGACCTTAGGAGCTGTGATTAGCCCTGTTTCCACCAAGCGGTTCAGTTTGGTATGTTTTGGTACGGCACGCATTTTGTGGCTTTTTCTTCCACTAAGACAAGGACAGGTCCCAAAAATTACCAACCCATACCGTCCCACTTTTTGGTTCCCTTCTAGTGGGGTGACAGATATACTGATCAGACCCCAGGAGGTGGAGCAAATGAGAAGTATTTTGAATTTATGTAATTACTGGGGCGATATCTTATTTTTTTTTTTTTATAAATTTGAAAACATACCAAAAATTTTGAAATTGAAAGAAATTTGCAAAACTTTCAAACAATTTTATTTTCTAATTGCCTAGCATTTTTTTAAATTTTGAAATAAAAAAAAGGTCAAAAAATTAGAAATGTTACAATGTAAAAATTGCCTAAGAAAAAAAAACTTTGCAAAAAAATGTAAAATATATGTGTGTGTATATATATATGTAAAAAAAATGCAATTTGCAAAAATCTAAAAATTCAATGTTTTTAAATTTTTTGAAAACATTTTTTTAAATTTTAAAAATAAAAAAAAATCCAAAATTAAAATTATTTGAAAAAAAATCACAAAAAAAACATTTTAAACAATTACATTAAAAATAAAGTGAAATGAAATGAAATTGATATAATTTATTCATTAGTAGTATGTTCATCATTATTTACTCATAATTTTTTTTTTGTTTGCTTCTTACCACATATCAATAATGTATATTGAGCCGGCACGTTGTCAGTTAAATGAATCCATTTACACAGAATTAAAATCTGCATTTTCTTCCAGATTTGTGTAGTATATATATGTAATAAAAAGTAGATGAAAAAAAAGGACATTCAACTAAATAAATAAATCAATTAATAAAAAAGAAGTGAAAAGCTAAGGAACTAAAAAGGATTTTATAAAGCAAATTATTAACCATTAATGAAAATAATAAGAATATTTATTATAACACCAAAGAAAAAAACATAAAAAAATGATAAAGAAAAAATAGCGAAATTTTCAATTTTTTGCAAAAGTTAAAAAATGCAAAAAATGCAAAAAATTCTAACAAAACATTAGAATAAAAAAAATTCCAAAGCTTGCAGAAAATTGCAAAAAAATTGAAATGTTCAAATTAAGCATTTTTTTTAAATAGATATTTTGAAAAAATTAAATATGACATTTTATGTTATTTTGTTGTTTTTCTATTTTTGGAAAAAATGAATATTTTGCAAATTTTTCAAATTTCATTTTTTTTAAATAATTCAAATTTAAGAAAATGCTAAAATTTCTAATACTTTGAAAGGATTCTTGAAATTCATATAAGAATCATTATATGGCTCAACTTATTACTTCTGCTATTTGCTTATGTCTGGCCATATATCAAGCCCGTATATTAACACAGCACGTTGTCAGTTAAATGAATCCATCCTCACAGAATTAAACTCAGTATTTTCTTCCAGATGAGTCTTTTTGTAGATGTAGTTATCTTCCCAGGGCTGTAAAACTTGAGGTTAGCCACAGGTGCATGGAAAGTTGGTGGGCTGTTGATGTTGTAGGAGGTGAAGTAGATTTAGTTCAACTAAATGTTAACGCAGGATTTTCTTTAGTGACAGTGTCTTTAATCATCAATACCCTCTGTAAGAAAAATAACAATTCTTTATTTCAATAATATTTATTTAAAGCTACAAGGAGCCACTGCAAAGGGGTCAAAGAGCCGCATGTTGAAGACTCCTGCCTTATAGAATAATGAATATAAGACATTTTAAGGCCTTACTTTTAGATACATTAATTTATTCCTTTATAAGACTTTTTAAAGGATCTGTGGACACCCTGACTATGTAGCTGACGCAGCTATCGGTGTCTGGTTTGCACGCCACCTACCAAGAGGGGCACTGTTTTCTGTGGATACACCAACAGAATCAGGCTTTACTGATCCAGCCCGTACCAAACTGTACCAATCCGTACCGGACCACTTGGTGGAAACGAAGCTGAAGTGTCTCTGGAAGTCCTCCTGGTTTAGTTTGATATATGTGATAATCTCCTCATCAGATCAGGATTTTATGACGACCTAAAGCTGTTTACAGACCGAGCTCTGCGCAGTGTGTCTGTTACCTGAACCCTCTGGTCTGCTCGTCACTGAGGCACAGTCCTCCGTTAGTGCAGGGATTACTGACACAGGCATCCACTGGAGTCTCACAGTGTTTACCCTGAAAGGTCACGCACAAGCACAAACACACACAGAAGCATTAAAAATGGAGCATATTTTTGAGGAGCAGCGCAAATGTTGGGAGTAATTTGACGGGATTATCAGAGACAGATGTGTGCACGAATAATCACCAACGACACGCAAACATGAAAAAAGTGGATTTCCAAACGTTCAGCTTGAGGTTTTTAACGGATTGATCTGAGTCTGCGGGGAGATGGCTTTTGATTGGATGTAACAAGGTGCAGCAAAAACAGATTAAGTTCATCACGCAAGCCTCTCTGCAGCTCACACAAACACACACATGAAGAGTTTCTCACCGTGAAGCCGGACTTGCAGGTACAGGTGAACTGTTGCGTGTGGTCGACTTGACAGACGCCCTGGTTCTGGCAGGGGGAGGACACACACGGGCTGCATTTGGCCTGGACAGACGCTTCTACTGGACCTGACAACACACACACACACACATCAGTCAGAGGTTTGACCTTTATGCAGTTAAAAGTTAATAATTTTCTTATTTTCTTCTGTGAATGAAAAAGAAAGCTGTGGAATCGAGTCCAAAAAAAGCACCATCCTCTTTCCAAACATTAATTAGAGACAGCGTTTCACAGCAGCTTTTAAAGTGTTTGAACACAAACGTTTAAAAATTCAACAGTTAGCGCCTGCGATGATACACACAGGGTCTGATTAAGGCGTCACCAAAAGGAAACTCACACCGTCTTCACACTTCCGAGGAGAGAGCCATCAACCCTGCAGACCCCGTTAGCACTGCGCGCTTTTAGCCGTTATGACAGATTCTATTAAATTACTCACCCCTGAAGTTTGTTAAACCTCGTGTACATTAATTAAGCGTTTCATCATCACAAAAAATGACAGATGAAAGCAAATCCCAAAGCAGGAAATACAAAAACACTGAATAAAAGATCAGTGTGTGCGCTGACACGTGGCTGAACCCGCAGTGGTGCCGAGAGCCGTGTTAGAAATCACAGAAAATGAGATTAGAGCGTGACTGATGAGGCAGAAAGTGAAAATATCGTCATGGTTCTCTCTAAAATACATTTTACTCTTCACACATATCCTCCCCAAATGACAACAGAAGCATCTTGAAGCACAAAACAAGCTAGAAAAAGCAAATATGCAGAGAAGACGATTGAGTATGCAAAGGAGGTTTTATGAACAAAGCTTTTAAGAAGTCACAGATACAGTCTCATTAATCTTATTAACCACTGAAGCTGTGAACACTGGTGTGAGACTCAAAGAGCTCGAGCGGGGTTCAGATCCCCTCCAGCTCATTACTCCTTATTCAAAGTGTGAGGATGTGGTGTGAGGGTCAGTTTAATGAATGCTCTATTTCAAACCATTTCTTTCAGTGGTTTCTGTTAAAAATCAGTCGCAAGGTGGTGGAGGTGCCTGGTGGTGGAGAAGGTCGGCGAATAATCGAGAGGCCTGGTGATGGAGAAAGATGGTGAGGCAGAAAGGGCCTGGTGTAGAAGGTAGTCATTAGGAAGTAAGAAAGGAGGATAAGGGAAATAGGAAAGGGCCTGGTGGTGGAAGTATTCAGAGAGGAAGGATGGGCTTAGTGGAGGAAGAGGCCAGTAAAATAGAAGGGGCAATGTGGAGAAGCATCAGTAAAGTAGGAAAAGACCTTGTGTAGGAGGTCAGTAAGATAGGTAAAGGGCCTTGTGTAGGTCGGGATGGTAGGAAAGGGCTTTGTGGAGCAGGTAAGGTAGGAACAGGCCTTCTGTAGGTCAGTATGGTAGGGAAGGGCCTTGTGGAGGAGGTCAGTAAGATAGGTAAAGGGCCTTGTGTACGTCGATATGGTAGGAAGGGGCCTTGAGGACGAGGTCAGTAAGCAGAGCCTTGTGGAGATCATTATGGTAAGAAATGGCCTTGTGGAGCAGGTAAGGTAGGAACAGGCCTTCTGTAGGTCAGTATGGTTGAATTGGGTCTTGTTGAGGTCAGTATGGTAGGAAAGGGCCTTGTCGAGGAGCTAAGGTAGGAAAAGGGCTTGTGCAGGAGGCCAGTCAAGCAGGCAGAGCCTTGTGGAGGAGGTCAGTAAGATTGGTTAAGGGCCTTGTGGAGGTCGGTATGGTAGGAAACGGCCTCGTGCAGGAGGTCAGTATAGTAGGAAAGAACCTTGTGGAGGGGGTCAGTATGGTGGGATTGGGTCTTGTTGAGTTTTGTATGGAAAGAAAGGGCCTTGTGGAGCGGGTAAGGTAGGAACAGGCCTTCTGGAGGAGGTCAGTATGGTTGAATTGGGTCTTGTTGAGGTCAGTATGGTAGGAAAGGGCCTTGTTGAGGAGGTAACGTAGAAAAAGGGCTTGTGCAGGAGGCCAGTCAAGCAGGCAGGGCCTTGTGGAGGCCAGTTTGGTAGGAAACGGCCTTGTGGAGGAGGTATGGTAGGAAAAGGCCTCGTGCAGGAGGTCAGTATCGTGGGATTGGGTCTTGTTGAGTTTGTATGGAAAGAAAGGGCCTTGTGGAGGAGGTAAGGTAGAAAAAGGGCTTGTGCAGGAGGCCAGTCAAGTAGGAAGGGCCTTGTGGAGGAGGTCAGTATGACTGGAAAGGGCCTTGTGGAGGAGGTCAGTATGGTTGGAAAGGGCTTTGTGGAGGAGGTATGGTAGGAAATGGACCTTGTGCAGGAGGACAGTATGGTTGAATTGGGTCTTGTTGAGGTCAGTATGGTAGGAAAGGGCCTTGTCGAGGAGGTAAGGTAGGAAAAGGGCTTGTGCAGGAGGCCAGTCAAGCAGGCAGGGCCTTGTGGAGGCCAGTTTGGTAGGAAACGGCCTTGTGGAGGAGGTATGGTAGGAAAAGGCCTCGTGCAGGAGGTCAGTATGGTGGGATTGGGTCTTGTTGAGTTTTGTATGGAAAGAAAGGGCCTTGTGGAGGAGGTAAGGTAGGAAAGGCCAGGGCAGGAGGCCAGTCAAGTAGGAAGGGCCTTGTGGAGGAGGTCAGTATGGTAGGAAAGGACCTTGTGCAGGAGGTCAGTATGGTTGGAAAGGGCCTTGTGGAGGAGGTATGGTAAGAAGGGCCTTGTGGAATAGGTAAGGTAGAAAAAAGGGCTTGGAGGCCAGTACAGTAGGCGGGGCCATGTGAAGGTCAGTATGGTAGGGCAAGGCCTTGTGCAGGAGGTCAGTAAGAAAGGTAAAGTGCCTTGTGTAGGTCACCTTGGTAGGAAAAGGGCCTTGTGGAGGAGGTAAAGTAGTAAAAGGCCTTGTTGAAGAGGTGAGTCAGGTAGGAAAGAGCCTAGTAAAGAGGTGAGTTTGGTGGGTAAAGGCCTTGCAAGGGAGGAGGTCAGTAAGGTAAGAAAGGGCTTTGTGGAGGAGCAGGTTAGCAAAGTAGGAAGAGGCCTTATGGAGGAGGTCAGTTGGGTAGGAAAAGGCCTTATGGAGCAGCATCAGTTGGGTAGGAAAAGGCCATGTGCAGGAGAACAACATGGTAGGATAGAGCCTTGTGGAAAGTAGGTTAGTTTAGTAGAAAGAGGCCTTGTGGAGAAGGTCAGCAAAATAGGAAATGGCCTTGTGGAAGAGGTCAGTTTGGTGGGTAGAGGCCTTGCAGGGGAGGAGCTCAGTGAGGTAGGAAAGGGCCTTGTTGAGGAGCAGGTGAGTAAAGTAGGAAGAGGCCTTGTGGAGAAGGTTACTAAGGCCTGGTGGTGTAGATGGTTAGTGATATCAGAAAGGTGCTGGTGATACAGGTGTTTGGTTTGGTAGGATGGGCCTGGTGATGGAGGTCAATGGGATAGAAAGGGGGCCTGATAAAGTAGGAGCTCAATGAGATATGAAGAGGACTTATGGAGGAGACTGTCCCCTGAGCGCCCTGCCCCCCATGTGCCCCCGTGGGATGCCAAAGCCTGAGTCAGTGACAGCACGCCTCCCTTCCTTCCTTATGATTTCTGGTGATAAGACGTTAGAAATCCTCCTTAAAGCAGCGCTGGGCTGCGAATGTTGTCAGTGAAATAAAAAGTAGAAAGGGTGAATTCCAGCAGATTTCTAGCTCACAGCTTAAGAACATTCCTATAGCAGCGTGTTCAGCATTGTTCAACATCAACATTCCCTGAAGGTCACACAGAAGAAGAAGCTTTTATCACTGCTTTGTGTTCTCACATTACTTCAGCCATGAAATAAAGAATAAAGGGTTTTGACGAGTGTCTTTGTGTCTGAAAGAGCAGGGATGGTTTTCTCCCTCTGAATGAAGTTTTCTCTCTAAGAATCCTTTAACTGAACAACAAAGGAGACAAAAATGTTCCCAAGAAGAAGAAGAACTCTTCAGCTCAAGATTGAAACCTGAGGAGTTTCTGTGTCGTGTGTTATCTCTGCTCAGAGAGGAGCGCGGTGAGCGAGCTGGTTTCTGTCTGACCAATCAGGTTTTAGCAGCAGATGCAGGAGGAACACAATCCACAGTCACGCCGTCTCATCGCTGTGTTTTCTCGTTAAAGTGACTTCCTGTCAGCTCACCTTGACACTGGAACTTGTCCGCCGGAGTGGTGAGCAGCAGTTTTCCCTCCATGCCGCGGGGTCCGGCACAGCGGGCGATGCCGGGCTCCTTGTAGCCGCTCTTCACCCAATCAGAGAGCCAGAGCAGGCGGCAGTCACAGTACAGAGGGTTGGCTCCTATCGCCCTGAAAGAGAGGAGAGACAGAGGGTCAGCGTGCTGAAGGAGAGGAGATCTGTGAGGATAGAAGGACACATGAAGGAAAGGAGGAAGGGAAGGGAGGACGAGAAGATGACAAAGATGGAGACGCAAAATAAAAAGATAAAATGTAAAAAAGAAATGATACAAACACAATTTAAAGAAAAAAAAGACAGAGTTAAAAAAGAGGAAAAAGGAGAAAAGAAACCCAAAGTGTGAATTATTGAAAGAAAGACAAAGAATACAAGAGGAAGTGTTTTTTCTAATAACAAAAAACGATGAAGGGATAAAGGTTGAATGACTGAAAGGGCAGGATAGGAAAAAAAACAAGAAAGGAAAGAAGGATGTACTGAAGGACGTATGAAAGGATGGAGCAAATGAAGGGAGGAGGAAGCAAAGGACAGAAGACACAGAGAAAGAAGGACAAAACAAAGGAAAGATTGAAGGAAAGAAAGGAACAAGGAAGTAATGAAGGAAAGATAGGAGAACAAAGGAGGAGCAAAGGAAGGACGAAAGAAAAAAAAGAAAATAGAGAGAAGGGAGGAAGGAAAGATTTATTGATTTTGGAAGACAAAAATAAAGAGGATGAAGGAACAAAAGAAAGGGTAGAAGGAAAGGAAGTAAAGGAAAGATATAGAAATATAGAAGATATGGAGGGAAGAAGGGAAAAGCAAAGTAAGAGAAAGGTAAAAACGGAGGAAAGAAAAAACTTAGGAAAGAACAAAGCAAGGAAGGAGGAAAGGAAGGAAAGAAAGAAAGAAAGAAAAAAAGGGCGAGATAGGAAAAAACAAGAAAGGAGAGAAGGATGTACTGAAGGACGGATGAAAGGATGAAGCAAGTGAAGGGAGGAGGAAGCAAAGGACGGAAGACACAGAGAAAGGAGGACAATATAAAGGAGGACAATATAAAGGAGAGATGGAAGGAAAGGATGGAACAAGAGAGGTACTAAAGGAAGGATAGGAGAACAAAGAAGGATGAAAGGTGTGAAAGGTAAAAAAATGGATAGAAGGGAGGGAGGAAAGATTGATTGATTTTTGGAAGACAATTAAAAAGAAAAAGGATGAAAGAACAAAAGAAAGGATACAAGGAAAGGAAGAAAGAAAGGAACAAATATGGAAACAGAAGATATGGAGGGAAGAAGGGAAAAGCAAAGTAAGAGAAAGGTAAAAATGGAAAAACTTAGGAGGGAACAAGGAGAGGAAGGAGGGAAGGAAGGAAGAAAAAGGGAAGACAGAAAAAAATGATAAAGCCTTTCACAGGCATCTGCAGTTATCATCAGAACCACATGGGGGAGCTCTCAGTCCTCACAGCTCTGCTCACACACACACACCCTCACACACACACACACACACACACACACACACCCTCACACACACACCCTCACACACACACCCACACACACACACACACACACACACACACACACACAATCACAAGGCTGATGTTCATTTAGATCAGGTCCATTGATTCACTTGATAAGATTATCAGAGACCAATGTGGGATCAAATAACACTCATCATGACACACACACACACACACACACACACACACACACACACACACACACACACACGGTTTCAGAGAGTCATGAAGGAATGCTTCATTCTCTCCAGTCAATTAAACTCCATCAGGATGAAGAGATGAGGAGGAGGAGGAGGAGGGAGGAGGAACTGAACAGCATCAGGACGCTGAGGGGGTCTGAGGATCTGGATCTAGGAAGTCCACGAAGCAGAGTTTAAAGCACAGCCACTGTCTTTGTCCCCTATGGGAGATCCTTCATTCATTCATTTTCTATACCGCTTATCCAGTGTAGGGTCGCGGGTGGCTGGAGCCTATCCCAGCAATCATTGGGCGAGAGGCAGGGTACACCCTGGACTGGCCGCCAGTCAATCGCAGGGCTGACACATAGACAGACAACCATGCACGCACACACTCACACCTAGGGACAATTTGGTGTGACCAATTAACCTGGTTAGCATGTTTTTGGACTGTGGGAGGAAGCCGGAGTACCCGGAGAGAACCCACGCATGCACGGGGAGAACATGCAAACTCCGCACAGAAAGGCCCACCGGCCGAGGTGGGGATTTGAACCGGTGACCTTCTTGCTGTGAGGCTGCAGCGCTAACCGTTGCACCACCGTGCAGCCCCCTATGGGAGATAACTTACACAATTTAAGTTTTGGGGACGTCTTCTGAAGAGTGAATATCTCTGATAAGTGGAGACGGCTAGCTCTGTCCATGGAGGATTTCTTTCAGCTGATGCTTTACCTCCTTCACAGAGTGTACGGTGTGATCACCAGAGGAACAGGATAAGACGGAAAAAACAGAGCACTCCCTCTTTAAAAGTTAACTTTGTCCTCATATTAGCGCTACTTTTGATTCTGTGTGAATAGCTTCATTTTCAAAGCATCTCATCTGTTTGGGAAAACTACAATCAAAATATCCTCGACCAAAACAACTAAAGGTACGATCAGGCTAAAATAGCTAAAGCTAATTATACAGCTTGTTTCCAAAGTGTGGGTCAAGAAACACTGTCCCGTAGTTTAGCAGCTGCTATATTTCTCTCTCCTCACAGCCCGGTGCTCTGAGACGTGTCTGTAACGTGTAACGTTAGTGAATCCTGGTTCTGTCCTACCAGAGCTCATCTACCAACTCCAACCTCACCAAGCAGAGCTAACGTAACCTGGCTCTTCATTTTATTGATAGACTCTCAAGTTTGAACAGACCACTGCAGAAAAACTGCTGACTGTGGGTTGGAGGAAACATTAGCACAAACACGTTAACCTGAGTTTTTGCCATTAGCTTGTGTTTCAACTTTAAGCCTGTGTTTTATTCTTTGGCTTGTGTTTTAGTCATTGCCTTGTGTTTTCGCCTTAAGCCTGTGTTTAGCACGTGTTTTAAACTTAAGCAAGTGTTCAAGCCTTTTGCTTGTGTATTAGCAAATAGCTTTTGTTTGAGCCTTAATGTGTTAAGCCATTAGCTTTTGTTTGAGCTGTTAGCTTGTGTGTTAGCTTTAAGCCTGTGTTGAGCTTGTTTTCGAGTCTGTAGCTTTTGATAGAGCCTTTAGTTTGTGTGTTAGCTTCGAGCCTGCGTTTTAGCCTTTAGCTTGTGTTTTGGCATTTAGCCTGTATTTAGCTTGTTTTTGAGTTTGTAGCGTGTGATGGAGCCCTTAGGTTGTGTGTTAGCTTTAAGCCTATGTTTTATCCCATAGCTTGTGTTTTGCCTTTTAGCCTGTGTTTTACCCTTTAGCTTGAATTTGAGCCTTTAGCAAGTGTTCTAGCTTTAAGCCTGTGTTTAATCCTTTAGCTTGTGTTTTAGCCTTGGGCCTGCATTTTAGCCATTAGCTTTTGTTTTAGCTTTAAATCTGTGTTTTATTCTTTAGCTTGTGTTTTTGCCATCAGCCTGTGTTTTATCCTTTAGCTTGTGTTTTAGCCATTAGCTTTTGTTTGAGCTATTAGCTTGTGTTTAATCCTTTTGCTTGTGTCTTAGCCTTAAGCCTGTGTTAAGCTTGTGTTTTAAACTTATGCAAGTGTTTAAGTCTTTCACTTGTGTATTAGCCATTAGCTTTTTTTTTTGAGCCGTTAGCTTGTGTGTTAGCTTTAAGCCTGTATTTTAGCCTGTAGCTTGTGTTTTGGCCTTAAGCCTGTGTTTAGCTTGTTTTTGAGTCTGTAGCTTGTGATGGAGCCTTCAGCTTGTGTTCAAGCCTTAAGTCTGTGTTTAAGCCTTTAGCTTGTGTTTTGGCTTTTAGCCTGTGTTTTATCTCTTAGCTTGTGTTTGAGCCTTTAGCACGTGTTTTAGCTTTAAACCTGTGTTTTATCCTTTAGCTTGTGTTTTAGCCTTTAGCTTGTGTTTAAGCTATGAGCTCGTGTTTAAGCCTTTAGCTTGTGTTATATCCTGTTGCTTGTGTTTTAGCCTGTAGCTTGTGTTTGAGCCTTTAGCACGTGTTTTAGCTTTAAACCTGTGTTTTATCCTTTAGCTTGTGTTTTAGCCTTTAGCTTGTGTTTAAGCTATGAGCTCGTGTTTAAGCCTTTAGCATGTGTTTTATCCTGTTGCTTGTGTTTTAGCCTGTAGCTTGTGTTTGAGCCTTTAGCACGTGTTTTAGCTTTAAACCTGTGTTTTATCCTTTAGCTTGTGTTTTAGCCTTTAGCTTGTGTTTAAGCTATGAGCTTGTGTTTAAGCCTTTAGCTTGTGTTATATCCTGTTGCTTGTGTTTTAGCCTGTAGCTTGTGTTTGAGCCTTTAGCACGTGTTTTAGCTTTAAACCTGTGTTTTATCCTTTAGCTTGTGTTTTAGCCTTTAGCTTGTGTTTAAGCTATGAGCTCGTGTTTAAGCCTTTAGCTTGTGTTTTATCCTGTTGCCTGTGTTTTATCCTTTAGCTTGTGCTCTATCACTCTCTTGTTTAAGTGTGTTTTAAGTGTTTTACCCTTCTGTCATTTTCTTTCTGACAGACTTTTTCAAGATCACTTAGAAACTCCTTACTGGAACTTTAAAATCTAAAACTATCTCCACCTGCACATGTCACCCATTATTGTAAAACTATGAACAGACAAAGAGGCTAAATTTGATTCTTATTCATGCAAACAGAAAATGTTCAAACTGCTGTAGTTCTTTAGTTGTGTCTCTGAGACCACCGTCTTTCACCTTGATGAATGAAGACGCATCAGAGAGGAACGTCTGGAGTCAGTCTCAGGTCAGGAGTTGTTGACATGAGCTCATTTTACAGCCGGGTTCGTTTCCCGCTCTGGATCTTATTTCAGAATTGATGTCGTGCTTCAGGAGACAAATAAAAACACCCCCATCTTCATCATCCCTCCTGTTCCCCTCCACGCTCACTGTACTGTAGATGCTAACACTGACTCACATGGGCCACGCTGAACTGGAACACACACACACACACACACACACACCTCAGATCGATAGACCCACGGGGACCTGATGGATCTCTCCAGTTAATTCAATCGTCCAGCAGCCACTTGAAACCACTCACTCTCTGAGAGCTGGACTCTGCCTGACGGGAGGCACGAACACACACACACACACACACACACACACACACACACACACACACACACACACACACACACACACACACACACACACACACACACACACAGACCTCATTCTGTCAGCGAGGACTGACCCCGCTGTCCATCACGCTCAGCCCTGGCTGTCAGCGTGCGTGTTCGCGTGCGTGCTCTACATGTATATTTTAATGTGCTTACAGGTGAGACAGGGAGGCCACGTCGCTGAAGATGCCCTGCTGCAGCTCCGAGATGTCGTTGCCATGGAGAGAGCTGGAAAAAAAGAAAAACGGACACGGCTTAGGGTCAAAAATGGTCAAAGTGAAAAAAAGAAAAAACACTGGATGAGTCTGACAGGCGGCGAGCTTCATCACGCTCATCATCAGAGGAATGTTAGGAGTGGAGGAACAGATGATGGCGTGTTGTAATGAAACCGAGCAGACAGCATCCTGTGTGTGTGTGTGTGTGTGTGTGTGTGTGTGTGTGTGTGTGTGTGTGTGTGTGTGTGTGTGTGTGTGTGTGTGTGTGTGTGTGCTCACAGCAGCCTCAGAGAGCGCAGGCCACCCAGAGCCAGAGGAGGGATGCAGCGCAGAGAGTTGTAGCTGAGGATCCTGCCGGAGGAGGAAGAAGACAAAGTCAACGCAAAGAGAGCAAAAGCATCAAACTTCTTTTTTCTGAGAGTGCAGTGTTGAAGCGATGCAGAGTTTTTTTCTTTTTTCTTTCAGGTTTTGATGCTTTGACTGATTTTTCAATCGGGAAAAGAATCGACTCTTTATGTAACTGTGGCCAGAGTTTGTTGCAGTTTCATCTGCAATAAAAATCTGCAGACTCTTGCAGAAACTTCACGCTGAAATGACCGGATTGAGACTGATTAGGAGAAGAAATCAATTCCATAGATCAAAAACCGTGAGCATTTTTTTGCCGTCATGTCCTCCAGCGTGTTAAAAACAGATAAAGGTCTTTGAGTTTAATTAGATAAAGTGTCAGGAAAACCTGTTAGACGTGTCTCAGCTCATGGCTTTAGTATTCACCACCTGCTGTTCTCACTACAGTCACGAGCAGAACTCACGTTTTCTAGTTTATTAAATTCTGATTCACAGGCAGAGCCTCGAAGAATTACTGAACAAATCTTTTGAACGAATCACTTAACTGAACTAAATTTACTGGTTCAGTACACTGAAAAGAACTGCTTTCCATCATTAATATTAGCATGTAGCATGTCAATGCTAACTGGTGCTAGGCCAGATGTTTCCCACAAGGTGAGGAGAAGGAGGTGAGGACGACGTGCTGGTTCTCAGGTGTGAGCTAAGAAGTGACGACATGGACCTGTCCTTCCATCCATCGTTATTGGAAACATAAGATCTATCTCCAATAAGATGGACGAGCTAGCTGTGCTAACCCAGCAACAGAGGGAATACCAGAGGGCAGAGTACAGATTTTCAGTCACAGCTCTATTCTGGTTGTCTTTCCATCAGGTGTGTTGGAAAGTGAGATCAAAGTAAGTGTGTTTGATTTAACGTTGTGATCACATGATTCAGATATCAGCCTATTGTTATTTTCTCATGTGTTGTGTTGTGGTGTTTGCGGCGCATTTCTCTAAATGCTGCGCAAGTGTTGTCAAATGGATGAAGGTGTTTTTTTACTTGCTTGTGTTTTGTCTTTTTGCATGTGCTCTCTTAAGTCGCAGCTAGGGATGGGTACTGAATTAGGTACTTTTACAGGTACCTGATACCAATTAATGTAAAATTAAACGGTACCATGTTTAGGTACCTGAACGCATCCTTGTGACTGTGAGGAAGTGGAAGAGTAGGAGATTTTCCATGCTGGACATGAACACAACATTGCAAGGTTAAATCAGTACCGTATCATTTCAGATGTGAAAGGTACCCATGCCTAGTCACAGCGCTGTGAGCTCTCAGGGCCACCGTAGAATTTTCACCACAAGATGCTGATTTATGACATTAATGCAGTAAAAAGCAAAAACTGTTCACTGCTGCTGTCTTGGCCATGAAGCTCTTGAATTTGTTTTTTTTTTTTAATGACACTGAGGGTTTTTCTTCTGGTTAGATAAAATGAAAACCAAAGGAATATCAATGTAAGAAGCTGTGTGTGTGTGAGCAGTTACTCAGGGATCAGTTCATGAAGATGTTGTTAACCTGTCTGCTGTTGAGATTTTTTTTAAAACTTCTGGCGTGGCAGCTTCTGTACTGGGCTGAACTCAACTTTGTATAATAATAATAATAATAATAATAACAAAATAATAAAATAATAATAATAATAATAATGATAATAATAATAACAAAATAATATAATAATAATAATAATAATAATAATAATAATAATAATAATAATAATAATAATAATAATAATAATAATAATAATAAAAACAAAATAATAATAATAATAATAATAATAATAATAATAATAACAAAATAATAATAATGATCATACAAACTAAAAATATACATGAACATAGTCTCCAGGATTGTTGAAGTTAACTGTGACTGTGTCAATAATTTTGGACAGGCTCAAGAAATTATTTTGTGCACGACTTCAACCTGCAAATCTGACATCTGCAAACGTCCACTCTGAGAGACAGAGCAAATATTTAGCTCGTTAAGACACATGCTGCAGATTTCTGCATCGAACAGAGGAAAAATAAAAGTTCTGGAGATAGAAACCTGAAGAATTCATGTCTGCAGGTTTACACCAGAGAGAGCTGAGTCTCTGAATCATTCATTTGGGCTGTATCGACTCAGGACTCGTGTGTGTGTGTGTGTGTGTGTGTGTGTGTGTGTGTGTGTGTGTGTGTGTGTGTGTACTCACAGAGTGGTGAGCTGGCTCATGTTGAAGAAGGAGTCGTCAGACAGGGAGCTGATTTTATTGTTGCTCAGATCTCTGCAGAGGCAAAAGGGTCAATCAGATCAATACCACCAATATACTGCAGGAGTCCCATTAGATACACACTCAGTGAACACACACACCCTCACACACACTCTGCTGCACACCGAAAACACACCCTGCAGGTGTGTTTTCAGTGTGCCATCGGCTGATGAACGAACCGTTAATGAATCAAACATTTGAAGCTCAGGAAAAACCACAAACACTTTTTGGAACAAGCTGGATGGACTGGATTACTCAGTCCACAGCTCCCCCTGCTGGGCGTTTTCAGAAGTACACTGATCCTGATGTTTCTCTGCTCATGCAGCTCCAACAGGATGGGAGCTTCCTGTCCATGTTTGCACTGATTTCAGGATTTTATCTCCTCCCCTCCTCCCCCCTTCTTGGATCAGCTGATCTGGGTTTCCTGGTTGATGAAATCTGGCCTTCTCCATTCTGAATTTCTTCTTTAAACATTTATTTTAAGTAAAGCTTTGGTATTTTTGTATTTCTCAGTTCTTTCCTCTTTTTTGTTTGGTCTTAAAGTGTTTTTATATATTTTAGTATCAGACAAAGAATTATATTTGGGCTAATTTCAGGGGGTGATTCCCCATGGTTTGTTATTGTGACTGAGATTTGACAGAGAAAAGACATTTTATTTAATTCATTTTTTGCTATTTAAATATATTTTTAATTGTTTTCTGTAAATATGCTCCACAGACCTCTCAGTGTGTATTTGTGTCTCTGTAAACCACTTTGAATCGCTTTGCTGCTGAAATATGCTTCATAAATAAAGTTTCCTTGCCTTTACAGAAAGGTGGCGCCCTCTGCTGTTGCAGTTGTGTTTTGTTTTGTTTTTTTGTTTTTTTTTTCATTGAAATTGTGACAGATGCTGTGAGGAGGATCCGTTAAAATTGGGCTGCATCGCCACCTTGTGGCCTGGAGTGTCACACACACTGTTGTAAATCACTTTTAGAGAGGAGTGTGGAAGATCAGATGGAAACAACTTTCTTTGTTCAAGACAACTTTTTACTGGATACAACACGCTGAGGTAAGGTCTCTATAAAGTAAGCGTTGTAGTAGCAGGCTTTATGTAGTGCTATCGGCAGCTCGGTCTGTATCTGTAGGCGACTGTGGGCTCAGGCTTTTTCTCCTGCACACACACGCTCCTCATCTGATATCATCACACATTCAAAGTATATTTAATATGAAGCTTTTAAAGAATCATTTATACACATACACACATCACAAGCACACACACTGTTAGTTTCAGGTATACCCCATGCAGCCTCTGTCTCATGTGTTGTCCTCCAGTCATTCTCTTTGTGTCTTTTTCAGTAGAAAAGTGTTTGTCAGTAGATGATTTTTGTTTGTGTTCCTCCATGATATTGTACTGCGTGCAAAATGTTTTTGTGCAGAACATTGAAAAATTGCCTTGCATGGTGCTTAGTGAGAATATTTAATGGTAAATATGTGTATATATATATATATATATATATATATATATATATATATATATATATATATATATATATATATATATATATAAACCGTAAGATACCAAATAGTAGCCGGGGCGTTTATTTGTTTCAATCACTGAGCAGACCAGGCGTTTATTTGGGACTGGGCGTTTATTTGGAACAGGCGTTTATTTCTTACCCAGAAAATAACATTCAGCGGAAGTGCTAACGTCTTCTTCTTTGACTCTTCAAAGCCTCCTCATCTTTACGCTGTTATTGCATAATTCGTCCTAGCAGACTACCTGCGTTTGTTTATATCTGGCACGCCGCGCATGGACTGATACACTAAGCGGCGAGTGCCTTGCAGCCAGCTGTGGCTCTGCAGCGGAGGTAGCGCTGTTTTACGACACGATGAGAACTAGAGCCTTATTTAGCGGTGTTTTTGTGTGAAAGTAACGCGCTGAAAATTCTCTAAATAAAGCGTGAATGCAGACCGATATCAGATTTATTCGGTGGGAGTCTGTTTATTTGTGTTTTTGGTCAAGTAAAATATGGCCCCGTCTGAGTGCAGAGGAAACCTGCAGAGGAGCAGGGAGGGGGTGTTTAGTGCGAGCGCTCTGGGCTTCTGCTGCACAAAAACACTGCTGTAGGGTCATGTGTGTGCCGAACGGATTACGTTGATCCGGATCCGGATCACGGATCAATGATGATCCATTGCACCACTACTAATAAAGTACAGTCTGATTATGTTTCTTTTACAAAAATCAGTTTTCAAGAGTCAACTGTCAGTTGTGAGCTCAGCGTTTGCATGTGTGTTCTGTAACTACGACCGTGGAATAAAAAAACAAAACAAAAGAAATTGACTGCAGCTCGTAGGCTGTGCCGAGTAACTGACCATACCTCCAGCATTCATTTGGAACAAGGGTTTAACTGGAACCTGGCGTTTATTTGTTTTTTTACCGTATATATACATATATATATGTATATATATATATATATATATATATATATATATATATATATATATATATATATATATATATATATATATATATATATATATATATATATATATATATTTATTTATATATATATATATATATATATATATATATATATATATATATATATATATATATAAATTAAATTGCATTTTTTAAGATTTTAAAGTAAGGTTTGTCAAAGAGGAGAAAAAGAAAACAAATTACAGATAAGAAAGTAATATATTAAAACCCAATTAAAATAGAGAAATTAAATAAATGTTATAATATACTAATATAGACAGAGTCAAAGGGGCTAAATTCACAAGTTATTGAGTGGAAAGTTTTTTGAAATGATGAAAATAAAAAGTGTTAATGTGTACAGGAAGTACTGAGAGGGAGGAGAAAATATGACTAAAGATTTCGGGTAAATTTCATAAAATAGAAGAAATGAAGAATATTTCCTGTCAGAGACGTCGGCAACTTCATGAAAAGGAAGTGAGTTTCGAGGGGGTCGACTGCTATGATTGGACGGGTGAAACATTATGATTGGTCAGATTTGCGAACGGGATGCTGTGATTGGATAAAACTGTGAGCTCGCCTTGAACTCACAGGGATTGGTCGGATTTGTGTGAATAGTTGTGATCGACATCGCAACTTCCTGGAGGGACTGGTTTACTGCAAGAAATAATTAATGTCTTCATTTGCTGAGATACTCTGCTCTGATTGGTTCCCTGAGCTGAAACCTGAAAACAGGTAAAAATAGATAAAAGCTCCTCCCACGCTGGATGAGAGCGTGTTCATGGTGTCAGCCGAGCAGGAAGTGTGATTACAGCGAGTGTTGGAGGTTGGATGCAGTGTGTGCAGGTGTGTCTGAGTGTCTCTGGAGCGTGGAGTGGCGTGGCGTGGAGTGTCTCTTACACCAGCTGCAGGAATTTGAAGGTGGCTAACTCCTTAGGAACGCTGGTGAACTGGTTTCCGTCCAGGTACCTGCAGGAAAACGAGAGCGACTGATTACTGAGCGCCGTCCTCAGGAAGAGGAAGGACTGAAGGCGGCTCAGACTCTGACTCACAGCTCGGTGACGTTGCGGGGCAGTCCTCTGGGCAGCGCCTGCAGGTGTTTGTTGCTGCAGCGGACCACCGTGTCCATGCAGGCGCACTGACTGGGACACTGCGGCCCCGGAGCACAGCTGCTGTCCTCCAGAACTGATCCTGCACAAAGACGAGACAGAGGTGAGGACTTTCTATCGCCGTGAACGAGTGTTTGAGTTTTAGCGTGCGTATCGTACCGTCTTCACAGCGGAAGTCGGGCACAGCCACATCCTGAAGCGGGATCTCTCTGAGGAAGGCGGGGCCCTGACAGCGAGGATTCCCCGTCACGATTCGTCGGCTTCTAAGCCACGCCCCGAACCAGGAGAGCCGGCAGTCACAGTTAAAAGGGTTGGCTAGAAGATTCCTGATGGAGGAGAAAAGACAAGAAAGAGGTGAGGAATCTATCAGTGTGTGTGTGTGTGTGTGTGTGTGTGTGTGTGTGTGTGTGTGTGTGTGTGTGTGTGTGTGTGACTCACAGCGTGGACAGGTTGGGCAGTGTGTCGAAGGCGCCCGGCAGGATGGTGCTCAGCTGGTTGTCGTAGAGCGAGAGCAGCCGGACGTTGGTGAGACCGGTGAAGCTGCCGTTATGGATACAGCTGATCTTGTTGTTCCTCAGCATCCTACACACACACACACACACACACACACACACACACACACACACACACACACACACACACACACACACACACACACACACACACACACATACACATATTATTTCCGTAACATCCCAGACATCTTGACAGGAGAAAAAAAAATAAAACAGTGTTGCAGTAACTCATTTTCACCACTGGGGGAGCCATCGTACCACTGAAAGGTGTCAGCGATGGGATTCATTACCCATTCATTTTGCTTTAATTCTTCTAAATTCTTCTAAATTCTTTGGTTTACCACAGATTTTCACATTCTCCTGGTCCTGGATGTGTGGCGAGGGGAGCTTCCTTGTTGAAACATTCGGTTTGACCTGGACAGGACAGAGCATGTGCAGAAGGAAGCATGTGGGTTTGGGGGATGGTTCAGTCCGAGCAGAAGCTCTCATGTGTCCCCAAACCCTGATCCTGCCTCCACCATGCTCACAGTAGGTCCTGAATCTGCTGGAGATAAAGCTTGGCCTGGTCTTCTGGGTCCCCTCAGACCAGCAGCAGGCTGGATCAGGGGCTCCCTGACAGCCTCATAGGATCTTAAGCCATGATCTGAAGTGGGCCAAGCTGTTGGTTGGTCTGTGTTTCTGCAGAGTGGATCCAACCGTTGAAGCACTGCGTCTTCACTTCCTGTCTGAGAATCTGTATCTTCAGGTGTGTTTCCTGTGTTCGGTTCCTTGTTTTGGTCATTTTTGTCTCTGATGAACTTTCAAACATGCTGACTCGATATTAACACGGAGGACAGACCTGCATCAGTACAGTAATGTATTATCTATAGTTTTTTTTTTTTTGTCGCTGGATTTTTAGATATGTTCATGAATTTAATTTCTGGCCCTGTCTTTTTGTTTTTTATTTATCAATTTTTTAATGTTCTATTATAATTTTTTTTTCTTTTAACAATGGAAAAATAGGGAGAGTTAGAGATGCAAGGGGTAGTGTGCAATGATCAAGGAAATGTCTTGTAGCAGTCATGTCTTTGGATTAAAAAAAAAAAAAAAAAAAAAATATATATATATATATATATATATATATATATATATATATATATATATATATATATATATATATATATATGAAAAAAAATTAGATAAAATAAAAATAAATAAATTAAAATAAAAATTTATGAACTAAGATAAAAAATTAAGAATAAGAAATAGATGGATAAAAATAAAATAAATAACTTTATATGAAAATGAATAAGCTAAAATAAAAAAAGATAAAAATAAGAAATAGATTTATAAAATTAAAAACAAATAAATTTAAATGAAAATGAATAAACCAAAATAAATACATCAAAAGTTAAAAATAGTTCAATAAAAATAAAAACAAAAAATTGAAATTAAATGAATAAACTAAAATAAATAAATTGAAATAAAACTAGATAAGTTAAAATAAAAATAAATAGAATTAGATGAAAATAAATAAATTAAAATAAATACATCAAAATTAAAATAGATCAATCAAAATAAAAATAAATTTATTGAAAAAAAAAATTAATAACCCAATACCCAAAATTTGTGGCGTATTTTTATGGAACCAATGGACATGAAATATTCTAACAGCTTTTTTTAGGGTTGATTAGTATTGACTGTTACTGTCTGAAAAGACATTGCACTTGAAAACTGAAGAGTGATTTTTAATGCAATATTTCACTAATGCATGGGGTGTCTCAAAACTGTTTTCCAACACCGTAGCTCACTTAAAGCTGTTTGACCTGACTGAACCGCTCCGTGCAGTGTTTATCAGAAAGCAGGAGTACTGAGCGCTGTTTCCACCAAGTGGTCCAGTACGGTTTGGTACAGGTCAGATCAGTAAAGCCTGATCCTGGTTGCGTTTCCACAGCTAACTGTGCCCTTCATGGTAGACGCTGTGTAAGCCGGATGCTGATAGCCACATCAGCTACGTAGCAGTGCGACAGGGTGTACCCCGCTAATAAATGAATGAAGAAGAAAAACGCGACACAGTAAACAACGAGCAACGATAAAGACATCCAGCGATTTTTTGTTTTCTCTGTGATCGGCATGTGGCCCTTTGCAGCCGCTGTCGCACAGGAAGTGACAATTCTTTCCACCAATCAAAGGACTTCAGTGTTTCTATCGCCACCTTCTGGGGCTGGATCAGTTTGGTCTAGCACTCTAACAGGGGGGGAACCAGAAAGTGGAAGGGTACAGGTCCGTAACTAGGGGAGATGAACTCACAGCATGCGGAGCCCCTCCATGCCTCTGAACATGCTTCCTCTCACAGACTCCAGGTGATTGGCCGTCAGGTGGAGCTCCATCGCCGCCGACGCTCCCTCAAACGCTCCATCCTCAATCTCAGAGATCTTGTTGTTGCTCAGGTTACTGAAAGAAGAAGGATTTAAATCTTAAACTACAAACACGAATGAACAAAATCAACAACACGGTTAAAACACTTTGTTTTTAGCTGAAAGCAAAAGGAAACGAAGCATCGCTAAGATCAGACACTAAACCAGTTAGAACAGTCAGAACAGATGCAGTCAGTCAGAGAAGTCTCACTGGTTTTCATTGGTTGTTTTCCAGCTCTAACTGTAAACTTGGCCTCACGTCGTGGTCATTATGAAGAACAACAATGAGCCGGTTTGATCTGTGTCTGGACGTCATTGTCCGAGTCCCTCAGAGTGACCTACATTTTCTTGAGCTGCGTCAGGCCCTTGAAGGCTCCGGTGGCCTCCAGCACGGAGAGGTCGTTGTTGTTGAGGCGCCTGGGACGGTCACAGAGAGCGGCCATGAGGAGGACGGAGCAAAAACACATCGTTAGTTTGGAATGTGTGTGTGTGTGTGTGTGTGCATCCATGCAAGATGCGTCCAAAGACACGTCAGCGTGGATTTCTCTAAAGTGCTTTTGTACAGCATGTGTGTGTCCATGTGTCCCTGCATGTGTGTGTGTGTGTGTGTGTGTGGGGAGTCCACGGGGAGCTCAGACACTGAAACACACTCTGAATAAAAGCATCCTGAAAATAGCAAACACACCGTGCGTACCAGAGGGATAAATATCAGAGGAGTCAATGTCATCGATTGATACAGGAATAGAAGAGTGTGTGTGTGTGTGTGTGTGTGTGTGTGTGTGTGTGTGTGTGTGTGTGTGTGTGTTCCTCACAGCTCCTCGGTGGAGGACGGCAGGTGTTCAGGGAACTTGGTGAGGCGGAGGTTGGAGCAGTCGACCACGTTGGCCTCGCAGCGACATTTAGCGGGACACACAGGTTTACTGTTACACTCGTAGCTTAGACGCCGGTCCTCTGTGCCTGCACACACACACACACACACACACACACACACAGATATTAAAAACTGAACACATCTCCCAACAGTGTAAGAAAATCTACTCCTTTAGTTTCTTTTTGCTAGTAGTGTGTTTTTTCTTAAAGGGGACATATCATGCTTGTTTCTCCTTTTCACTATGCCAGACTAGGATGCCTGTAAAGCATTTCTGCCCTCAGTACAAGTCATTTAGTTCCTTCATTGCCCCACAATAGCGTTCCCAATATCCTCATTTTAGGCCATTCTGAAGATCTCGTTGAAACGCTCCGTTTGGAGAATGACCTCCAGTAACCTCGCAACGTCACAGCCCTTTGTGCTCTGATTGGTCAGTTCTATCAGAGGGGCGGAGGGGGTAGAGCCAGGGGGCGGTTTTTGCAGCATGGCAGTATTTACAAAATCGCCATACTGAATGGAGCAGACCGAGCGAGTTTGCTGTTTGCCAAAACTTCACCGTAAGGCATTGATAGCACTAATAAAATGGCAGAGTGTAGGATTCGTCCTTTTGTATTGGACCCCGAGTCAGACCCGGATGGTTCTGCAGCTCAGGAGGAAGAAAATCCACCTGGACACAGATCATCTCAGGACGCCTCAGTGTGGTGAGTCAAAGCGGTACTGTAATATGTAGAGTTTATACGTGGAAATATAGGCAGACTTCACCAATAAACTATTTCTATAACAGGGCTCCATCCTGCTCCTTCACTTTTCTCTGTCTGTTTTATCCATCATGCTGAAAGTGTAGTCTAAAGATGGCCTCTACCGTCAGTTCCTCACTATGTTATTACCGCAGCATTATTGTGGTCCAGGTTCACAGTGCATGTCAGAACAAGCATGCAAATATCACAGTCTCACAAGTATATTTTCACCTGTGTAGGACTGCTAATGTTAGCTTTTCAAACGCACCTGCTCAATGACACAATGCATTGTGGGTTAGTCGCTAGGTTATGATGGGTGTTGCAGTTAATGTTTGTAGTTGTGGATAAAGAAGATCTGTTTAATAACACAGCTGTAGACGTCCCTGGTGTTTCAGCGTAAAGTGTGACCCTGTTAACTGGTGAGGAGACCACGACTGACAAGTTCTGCTGAGAGTCACCAGTTAGCATGGTTGTTATGAACTCCAAAACACCTGCAGCTCTGCGACGCTCAGAAATGGACAGAAGTCATTTCCATGGTGTGGTATCATTTCTGACAGCTGACTACAGAACAACCAGATGTTTTCATGCTGCTCACAGCTTTAATTTAGTGTTTAAATAACAAGAACTCGTCTGAATGAATGGAGCTAAACGCTGCTTCTGTTGCCCAATCCTGTTTTTATGTGAGAGCGTCTTCGCCATCTCGCCCTCGTAGAAAACCGAGAACAGAACAAACACACACGTGGTCAACTCACCGGGGATGTGGTACTGCTCCTTGGCTGTGACAGAAAAAAAGAGAAACAGCAGAATGTCAGTCATCAGAAGTGAAAGCTTACAAAGATCAAACATCACTTTTGTGTTTTGCCCTTCAGGGCCACCGTAGAAAAAGTTAAAGGCTTGTGTTTGGACTCTTAAGATGTTGCTTTGTTCCTGCTTGCTGTCTGAAACCTGAGATAACTGAGAAAGAGGTGACTGATGGTGCATAGAAATATATCTATTATAATATTTACGGTAATTTTGACAGAGGCTTCTGGAGGGTTATGACATCATTCCTTCCTCATAAAGTTTGTATGTTTCTCCAGAGGGGCGCTGCAGTTCAGCATGTCACATACGTAACCGCAGCTGACAGCTTCTCTCACACACACACACACACACACACACACACACACACACACACACACACACACGCACACACACACACACGCACACACACACACTCGGGCACTGACCGGAGCAGCGGAACTTGTTGCTCTTGATCTGCGCGATGCGTTTGTTGGCGAGGCGGCGCGGGCTGGCGCAGCGAGCCCCGCTGGTCTCGATGGGGTTGGAGCGCAGGAAGTCGGCCAGCCACTTCACATTACAGTCACACACGAACGGGTTCTGGGCCAGGTGGCTGATGGGAAATCACAGGGGGCAGTGCATCAGTCAGATCAGACTGGATGGAGTGGAACGGAGCAGAAGAAAGCTTAAAATAGCAGCATGTGTGTGTGAGTGTGTGTGTGTGTGTGTGGGTGTGTTTTCCTACAGGGTCTGGATGCTGTGCAGAGAGCTGAAGGTGCCTTTAGCCAGACTCTGGATCTTGTTGTCATAAAGCGACAGCAGAGCCAGGTTCTCCAGATCCTTGAAGACGGACGCTCTGATGCAGTGGATCTTGTTGGCGTTCAGCAACCTGACGACACAAATTAACATCACGTCACACTGCAAAAACACAAAATCTCATCAAGTGTTTTTGTCTTCTTTTCAGTAAAAACTGTCTTATCATACTCAGTATGAGCCACATTCACCAGACCAGTCCAGAAAAATGTCTGATTTCAACTAAGGTTGCAACGACAAATCAATAAAACCAATAAAAATCGATTGGTAAAAGTTTAACGACTTTTTTCCATAATCGATGCCCTGTGCTGCATTATTACTGTATTAGTTTACGTTACATTGTACGAGGAGTTCATTAAACCAACGTTAGCATTAGCGTTAGCTGCTACAGATAGTGGTAGGGCAGAGGGGGTGAACTGTTTGACCTGCAGGTGAAAAGATTGAGGACACATTTTTATTTATTTACCTTTTTGGTCCACTAAGTTCTTCATCTGATCACATAACAATATATTTTCTGTTATTTTGCCCAAACTGTTGATTCTTTAAAGGTCCCATATGAAGCAAAAATCCTGACCTAAAACGAGCTGTTTGGATTTTGGGGATTTGCCGACGTCAGCGATTCCCTTCTTTGACCAATCAGGAGCAAGTCTGACCTGATTGATCCACTGGAGCAGATACCCCCGGACCCCTTCCCTGCCCACTCCCCTAATGCCAAAGTTGAAGAGCCATCACTGCTCTGTTTTTGGCTGTAAACAGCCACATAGTTCCATGCTCAAGCTTCCCATCTCAGAAGAAGACAGACTAAGTGTCTAGAGTTCATTTATCAGGAAATGTTCCAGCTACACTCAGTAAAACTGAGCATGTGTGTGCTAGTCACTTCACGGCCGACTGCTTTTCCAACTTTGGACAGTCCAACAGAGGGCTAGCCAATAGACTGGTCCTGAATCCAGGCGCATTACCAACCATCCTCCAACAAACCTGGGACCCTGGAAATGTGAGTATTTTAAATGCTGTGTGCTGTGGAGCAGATGGAAGAGCTTTTCCTCATTGTCCCCCCTGTCTCTGTGTTAGCTTCAGGATGCTAACTTTAGCTGCAGTTAGCCTGTTGTTTTAGCCTGTAATGTTACGGTAAACGAGCTTCTCAGTTTTCTAAACATTGTGCACTCGGAGCTCGTGGCACCACTCTCAGTGACGTGGAAGAGCGGGGCGGTATCAGCGGTGGCTCATTTACATATGAAGGCCACGCCCACTAAATCAGAGCGTTCTGAACAGAGGGGCTATGAGAGCCTGGAAACAATGCTGCTGTGCTTGATTTATTGGCTTTTTGGACCAAAACATGTTACTACCATTTCATGAAGACATCAATGATCCAGATTAAACTGCAGGAAAGGAGCAGAATATGGGACCTTTAACTGTCATTTGTTATACTCCATAAATGTAGCATCTGGTCAGTTTAATTATGTTCAAATAAGTTGTTTCTTTGTATGAATCACTAAGCAAACAATAGTCATCAAATTTTACTATTATGCATTCTCATCCTTTTTTTCCAGATTAATCGATTAATCATAAATATAATTGTCGGAATAACCGATTACAAAAATAATCGTTGGTTGCAGCCCTAATTTCAAGTTTAAAGACAAAAATGAGGTCTGAGATAACGTAACCAGTAAAAAAAATGTGCCAATGGAACAAGAGAAATTTCCTCCATACTAGAATAATGTCTTAATACAAGAAACTTTTCTCTTGCTCAAATGGCAGATTTAAAAAAAAAAAATTCAACCAAGTAGGTAAAGATTTAAGAAGTTTATAAAAAAAAGAAACTTTTTTTTTTTGAAAAAGGACAAAAAGTGAAAAAAAAAAAAACATATATGAATAAAATAAAAAACAGCAACAGTTTCAAACATCAGGATTCTCCTACACAAGTTAAATACTGAGCCTTATCCAGCTCCCTGTGTCAAACAGACTCACAGCAGCTCCAGAGAAGCCAGGCCGTCGAACACGCCGCTGGGCAGCTCCGTGATCTTATTCCCGTACAGAACCCTGCACACACAGATGATCCGCGTCAACACTTCATTTCAGCTTGTAAAAGTGGAGCCAAAACAACCAGGTTCACACGAGAAGCAGAAGCTGCTAGCTTACAACTCCATCAGTGAGGTGTGTTTGACACCAGAGGAGCAGCCCCCTGGTGGTCGTTTAAAATATCACAGCTCTAAGGCAGCAGCTACAGAGGAGCATGTGTTACAACATATAAACACAACATGAGCAGCGTGCAGACAAACACATGCAGGTCTGAGTCTGTATCTGAAGCAGGCCCCACTCCTGAATAATTCAGACGAGCAGAGGGAGAAAAACCCACTCGGTGCAGACATATGGAGGCTTAATACTGACATATGTAAACACACACTGGTAGAGGCACTCTCCTAACACTGCTCACACACACTGAGACACTGTTGGTGTGTTACTCACAGCGAGTTGAGCGCTCGGAGTCCGGTGAAAGCATCAGGAGCGATCTCAGATATCTGGTTGTTGCTCAGGTCTCTGGAAATGAAACATAAACACACACACGTGGAGAGATTAGTCAGAGCAGTCTGAAACATCCTCTCCGGATTAAATCCTTCAATTCTGTTGAAGAGGGATCCAAACCTGGGCCAATCTGATAATTAAATATCTGCATGCAGTCAGTTCAAGTTACAAACTTTGCTTCTGCTCACTCATTTTCAAATGTGTCATTTTTTACTTCTTTTGTTCTTTTCCTCTGCTTCATTAGTTTTTGACTTTAAAAAAAAATCATTTTCAGGATTTTTGTGACATAACTTGGTAAGGGTAGAGCGGGGAACCGATTTAAAAGTGGGGAGTGACCAAGCAGCAACCTCTGGTCTTAGAATGTGAATCTAATGCAGATTTGTTGGAAGCTGCAGTTCCTTAAAATGTCCACCAGGGGCTGGCTGCAGAAACACCAGGAACCACACACACACCAGTTCAAAAAAAGCAGAAATAAAAATGTTAACAGCCTGGTTCAAAAACAGCTTGGTTCTAAAGAGATTTTTTATTCTATTGCTGAAGTTTTAATGCTCCTTATGGTTAAAGTTATCAAATCAAGTTTTGCCAATATAAGGGCATGGCTGACTTGACTGACAGGTGGGTACCATGTGGTTATCTGTAAAGAGGCTAAAAACCCACCTCTTTACTAAGATTCAAGCTTTTCTGTGTGGCCTATGCCTACAATAGGATACAAATCTGCACTATAGAAGCAAATGGGTGATGTCACAGAGCCTGGGTCCAAGTTTATACAGTCTATGGGAGCAACATGCAGGAAAGAGAGTGTAAGATGGAGTTGAGTTCAGATTGTCTGCTCAACTTGGATCAGTCTAATAATGTGAGGCCTTCACCGAGGGGATAAAAACTGCAGTTCCTCAAGTGTCCACCAGAGGCTGGCTGCAGAAACACCAGGAAACACACACACACACCAGTTCAAAAAAAGCAGAAATAAAAATGTTTACAGCCTGATTCAAAAACAGCTTGGATTTAAATAGCTCCTTTTTCTATCCGTGAAGTTTTGATGCTCCTCATGGTTAAAGTTATTAAATTCCCAAGTTTTGCCCATATAAGGGCATGGCTGACTTGACTGACAGGCAGGTACCATGTGGCTATCTGTAAAAAGGCGAAAGACCCACCTCCTCACTTCATCCAAATCTAAATGAAACAGGGTCTAATGGGGCTTAATCAGTGTGGCCTCTGCTTTCCATAGGATTCAAAACTCCACTATTGAAGCAAATGGGTGATGTCACTGAACCAAAGTCCATATCTTACACAGTCTATAGGAATGATGAACAGGGAAGAGACTGTAAGATGGAGTTGAGTTCAGTGTCTTCTTAACTTGGATGAGTCTAAAAATATGGAGCTTATGCCAAAGTGATAAAAACTGCAGTTCCTCAAGTGTCCACCAGAGGCTGGCTGCAAAAACACCAGGAACCACACACACACCAGTTCAAAAAGCTGATCAGATCAGCAGAAACAATCATTACCTCAGTGGTGATATGACGTTTAATGTGGTTGTTTGAAAGCTTTATTTCCCTCTGTGTGTGCTGTAAAGACCTTTGAGGAAACGACCGATGAGAATCTGTTTCATTAAAGCTGAACGTCATGTTCCTCCCTCTTTATGTAACATTTTTAAGTGCCTCTGCGGGGTCACGCACACATGAAAGGTTTTATTGTTCATTTTCTAACCACTAGATCAAATCGATTTAAACCAGAGACATTTATAAAGCGGAGAACCCTGCTCGGTGACATTATTGGACTTTTAGTCAGCAGACAGACTCTGTGAGAGTCAGAGCTGCACCCCCGGCCAACTTTAACTACTCTGATTCAGCCGACTGGGGCCAAACCTCAACATGTCAGATTGTAAAATCCCTGTTCTGCTGCCACATGTCCGTCGCTCTGCTGTCACAATAAATTTAAACACAAAACCACTTAAACCAGCCTGGTAATGTAATCAACCCCCCGTCTCAAGGCCAAGGAGCGTCTCGCAGATGATGTAAGAGAAAAGGAAGAGCTGAACCACAGAGAGACAAAGACGGGGGGAGTGTGTGTCTGAGGAGGGAAACGGGCTGAAACACAGCACATGAAGCTATTATTGTGGTCTGATCTGCATTTTTTAAAAACATATCCTCAGATCACAACGATACGCGCTTGGTTCACCATGCAGGGCCCCTAAACGGCCCCTGATGGGGGCTGTATCTGGCTGCTGTCTGACATAAATCAAGCGCTCCTCCATGCTGAAAATCCTCTGGGTCTGTTTGTTACGTGGAGCAGGAAAACCACAGCTCGCCGAGCGGAGGAGACGGAGGGAGAGGAGAGGGATCCAGTTGGCAGATCAGAGTTTGCCCCTCTGGAGGCAGAAATACTTTAATCTGATTGGCTGACATGAGACTCAGATAGTTGGAGGACAAAAAGCACATTTTCCCCAGTTATGTGCCGTCAGCTTCGTAGACTTTTACACCACCTACAGCAGCCTGCAGGGTGGATTTGACCTCTGAGGTGAGAGAAGCAACATTTTTACCAACATCTCTTGAGCCTGAAGAACTTAAGGTGTGAAAGAAAATACCAAGAAACTTGAAAATCTAAAAAGTATAATAATGTCTAAGAGGTTTGACATCCTGGATTAGTTTGGAGTGAAATGAATCCTGGAAGTATCACAGATCAAGACACTTTCTATGGAGTAGTGAGAGTGCCAAATTACACAAATAAATCTATAAAAGAATAAATAAATAAATGAATAAATTTTATAAGAATCTGTAAAAGAATCTTTTATTTTTTTATTAAGCACTTTTCTAATTATTTTTTGATTTGTCTTTATATTAATACTTTTATTAGCCTTTTCTTTTATGGATTCTTATATAATTAATTTATTAATTCATTTTTTTTATTATTATTTTATAGATTATGATATACTTTATCAATTCATTTTTTATTCTTTTATAGATTCTTATATAATTTATTTATTAATTAATTAATTTGTTTTCTTCTTTTATAGATTTATTTTTGTAATTTGGCACTCTCACTACTCCATAGCTTTCCAAAAGAAAGTCAGACACTTTTAAGAATTTGGCTTTCCTGTAACGAGAAATAACACTCTTACTTATAAATCAACAAAAAAAAAAAAAAAAGAAAAAGAAAAGAAAAAAAAAGTGACGCAGTTATGTATTTTCTCCACTGGGGGAGCTCCAATAAAAAAACAGAGATAGCCTTTAGAGCAGGGATTCATTACCTAGAAGCCTTTTGACCAAAACTGACCAAAACAATAAATTTGTTTTTCTTTTTCTTTAGACTTTTGCGAATGGTTAAAATTCATACATTTTTTAAAAACAGGGTATATGCAGAAATCCTGAGGTTAAATTTGAAACCTTTTTAAGACTTTTTTAAAAACCTTTCAAAAAGTCTTAAGACCTTATTGCGACTTTGACGGACAGCTACTAGACTGCTGTACGAACTGAGTTTGTTGTCAAATTAGCCAACGGATATATTGGGCTGCTAGTGCTACGTTTAGCCCGCGCCTCACAAAAATTACAACTTTGCTTGTTGTCACGTCTCAAACAACAGCGCTACGTAAATGTATCAATAAATACCTTATCTCAGTGCGTGGTATCCAGTAAAAAGGTGACTTGAACAAAGGAAATCTAAATTGTAAGAATCCAAGATCCCAGGTCGTCAAAAGTCTGAGACATTTTCTCAGGAGGCTTGAGAAACTCATATGATCTAGAGAGAAATATTTTGAGATGCTGAAGCTTTTTCTAGATCCTCACGCTGATCTGTGATGAGTGTGACGAGCAGAATGATTGTCCAATCACCAGGTGAGGTTATTTTTGAAGGTTTAGCAAATTTTTTAATTTTTTGACATTTTTGCATTTAATGTTTAATGTCAAAATTATTTAAATGTTTTGCAAAATAACTACAATTTAAAATATGTTATATATATATATATATATATATATATATATATATATATATATATATATATATATATATATATATATATATAATTTAAAAATGTTTGAAAGTTTCCTGCCAATTTTTTTAAATTTCATTTTTTTAAATGCTTGCAAATTTATCTCAAATAAAAACTAAGACATCACATATAATTACATAAATTCAAAAACTTCCAGTTAATTTATTTCACTACATTTTACAATTCATAGAATTTATACAGTTTTTTGTCTTTACTGTGAAGATAAAGTAGATTTTGTGGCTCCTGAATGACTTTAATTCAGGTGAGCTGAGGAAAAATGGCTCCTATGAAAGGAAAGGTGTCAGACTTCTACCGTAGTCGGACCACTGTGTCTATGTAAACGTACTGAGTGACTGAAGAAAGGGGAAAAACTTTCTGTGAACGAAGCTCAAGTCTACAAAGTAACAGAATTCATGGACAGAGCATGATGTAAATAAACAGGATGATGATGGACTCACATCCGACGAAGCTTCTTGTAAGAGGTGAAGGCGCCTGGTGGGACTGACTTGATGCCGTTCTGCTCCAAACGTCTGCAGACAGACAGACAGACAGACAGAGACAGACAGACAGACAGACAGAGACAGACAGAGACAGACAGACAGACAGACAGACAGAGACAGACAGACAGGCAGAGACAGACAGACAGACAGAGACAGACAGAGACAGACAGAGACAGACAGGCAGAGACAGACAGACAGACAGGCAGACAGAGACAGACAGAGACAGACAGACAGACAGACAGGCAGAGACAGACAGACAGACAGAGACAGACAGAGACAGACAGGCATTAATAATTTGCCTGCCGTAGATCAACACACACAGCACGGCTGTCAGCTCGGTTCCCTTCCATCATCGGGAGCGTCTGAAGTTTCCATTAAAACTCTGCAAACATTTGTCGTCATGCAACTTTGATTCCAAACCCCGGTCTCCTGTGAGCGATCTAAACATGATTCTGATTCAAAGTGAAACTAAAACAACTTTCTGGAAAGTTTAGTCTGGAAAGAAGGTTAGAAAAGTTAAAAAGTGTGCTCTCCTGTCCTTCGAGGCGCATGTTTCCAACATGGTCTGAGACCAGACGGGATGTCGTATTTCTTAATGAGCTACGATTCTTTCTTGTAAAGTTGAAGACCTGGACAGAGAAGAAGTAAAAGTCTGTTTCTTGAATTCTGATCTCACTGTAGAACAAACACAGAGCGTGATGCGTTCGAGTGCTTGTTCCCTCCTAATCACAGGGTGGATGCAACCCTTAAACTCTTCATGTTCAACTTCTTGTGTTCAGGACACTCACATCTCAGTCATGGCTTCAGGCAGGTGGGCGGGGATAGCAGTGAGGCCCCGCCCCCTACAGTCCACGATGTTGTTGCTGCAGGAGCACATGGGGGGACAGGAGCCGGACGCCAGGCTGCACGGCTGGACGAAGGCGCTCCCGCCGTGTCCTGTAACACAACACGAAACGATCCAGCTTCAGCTCCGTCTCATGAACGGCTACCTGAGATTGTTTTTGTCACCTTGGTGTTTCCGTACCCGAGCAGGCGAAGTCGCTTTTCCTCAGCTCAGCGAGGTTGAGGCCCCTGAGCGACGGGGGAGAGCTGCACTGAGTGTAGAGGCCCAACGCCGCCCGCTGCCTCAACCACGGAGACAGCCAGGCCAGGTGACAGTCACAGCGCAGAGAGTTGGAGTGGAGACGACTGAGGGGAGGAGGGAAGGGAATGAGGAAAGGTGATGTGGACCAAGGAGAGAAGGAGAAATGAAATGAAGGAAAGAGGAGAGTAAATGAAAGTGAATGAAAGGACAAGTGAACAGTAACAGAGGAAGCAAAGGAAAGGAAGTAAGGAAATGACCCAGATAACATGAAGGAGGATTTGTTTGAAGTTCTGTTTCCAGGAATTAACAACATGGAACTCTGGGTAATGTAGTGCTTTAAGGTGCAGGACTCACAAGGTGCGGAGCTTGGGCATGTGGTTGAAGCTGGAGACGGGGATGCTGCTGATGTTGTTGTTGTTCAGCGTGCTGGAGCGAGAGACGTTAAGGTATCACAGTGATGAACAGTTACAGAAAAACCTCAAATAAACTTTATCTGACACATTTACACTTTCAAAATGATTTCAAAACACTCACAGAACTTCCAGCGAGCGCAGAGCTCTGAACGCCCCCTCCTCGATGCAGCTGATGTGGTTTTTATCCAGCTGGCTGCAAACACAGAAACATGACATAGCTGTAGCTTTAAAAAACTGTTATCAAAATAAAGAGTTTTTGAAGAATATTTATTTTTCTTACAAGGGGTATTAATGATTAAAGACACTGACACTAAATAAAATCCTGCGTTAACATTTAGTTGAACTAAATCTTCATCCCATCTGTCAATAAAGCCTGCCACCGCTCTACTTCACCTCCTACAACATCAACAGCCCACCAACTTTCCATGCACCTGTGGCTAACCTCAAGTTTTACAGCCCTGGGAAGATAACTACATCTACAAAAAGACTCATCTGGAAGAAAATACTGATTTTAAAATCAAACAAAAATAACAAATTGAGCAACAAATTAATTATTAAATAATAATAACATTTCTTTTTTGGATTTTGCAAATTTGAGAAAACTGAATATTGGTTTTAATTTTTGCAAGTAACAAAAATCTAAAAATTTCTGCAAATTTTGGCAAATTATTTAAATTCTTTTTTTCGGAAAAACATTTTGCCAATGTCTGAAATTTTGTGGAAAAAATCGGCAAATTTTTTGAAACTACTATTATTTTTTTGCAAATAAAATTATTATTAAATTACAGTAACATTTCTTTTTTTAATTTTTGCTAATTTTTAAAACTCTAAATTGTTTAAAATTTTTTGAGTAGATTTTACTTTTTTTTTAAAAAAAATTGATTTTTTTTCAATTTTCTGCAAATAATTTCATTATTTTTAATTTAATTTTGAAAAAAAAAACAAATTTTGTAAAGATTTTGCAATTTTGTTTAATTTTTGCAAGTTGCAAAATGGTATGAATTTCTGCAAATTTTGGCAAATTATTTACATTCTTTTTTTCTGATTTTTTTTTGCAAATTTCCCAAAATTTTAGGGAAAAACTTGGCAAATTTTTTAAACTACATTATTTTTGTAAATAAAATTATTATTAAATAATAAATGTGTTTTTTTTTTTTTGGGGGGGGGGGGGGGGGGGGGGGGGGGGGGTTGTAAATTTTAGAAAACTTAAAATTGTTCAAAAATTTTGAGTAGTTTTAATAAATCTTTTTTTTAGAATTTTGTGATCTTTTTTTCAAATTTCCACAAATTAATTCAATTTTTTTATTTTTATTTTTATTTTTATTTTGGGAATAGTTTAGAAATAAATAAAAAGGAGGCATCACATGTACATTTTTATACACAAAAAACTTCTCATTTATGCAATTTTCACTAGATTTTTACTATGTTTAGAATTTTTTTCACTTTGTTGTCTTTATTGTGAAGATTAAGAAGATTTTGTGGCTCCTGAATGACTTTAATCTTGGTGATCTGAGGGAAAACAGCTCATATGAAAGCAAAGGATGCAGACTCCTGAACTGGATCTTGTTCTGTACATGAAGAACATCGTCTTGTGATTTATCTGCTGCTTCCTTTCTCTTCAGTGAGTGTGTCTTTACTTCTACAAGTTTTTTACGTACAGGTTTTTCAGGTCTGTGGCTCCTCTGAAGGCCCTCCGTGGGATCGCCTGGATGTAGTTTTCACTCACGTCCCTGAAAAACACAGAAACACAGAGAGAAAGAAACTTTCAGAGCAGAAAAAGTAGAAGATGAAAAAGAAACAACTTCCTGATGATCTGAGGATCCAGGCGTGTTTCTGTCCACTGAAGCTTTCACCCATAGGTCCATCCACTAACACTGACACGCACCATTAACCATCCCAGTCGTACCAATCTAAATACCAGCCCCTCTTTATCTTAATCCAGTTCCTTCCTCCAGCCTGGGGCCATCCAAGACCAACCAGTTTCCTCAGACCAGGAGGTCACGTGAGCAACAACAAGCCCCAAACCAAGAAGGACAGAGAGCGACATGGCTTCATGTCATGAGATGGAAACAGAGATAAAGGATCAATATCTCCAACAGCACACACCTGATCAAAGAAAGAGTCCAGGGATAAAATAATGTGTGTGTGACTGAGCACAGAGGAGGATGTACATCATCACTGACTGCCCTGGAGGACCTCAGACACACTCCATTAGCGTCAGGGTCAAAGCAGAGAGGCTGACAGAGGAGGAAACACCCACTTAGTGTCTGAGACCTCCACTGCTGATAAAACACACACACACACACACACACACACACACACACTGCTGTTTCACCACCAGACGAAAACGACGACCTGGACCTGGAGCTTCGTCTATCAGGGAACAAACAGGTTTTTAAGCTGTAAAGAATTTGAAGACTGTATAAAAACATGGATAGGCTTTTTAACCTCGTACAACTTATAAAAACAAAACTTTTCAGAAAAAAGAGGACTTGAATACAAGACAGCCAAATGATATCTTCAAACCACCACAACAATCAGACATGAGACACATTTCTACCAGGTATATTAATTTTTTTAAGTTTGACCACAGCCCATCTGGAAGTATGTTGATTTTGTCAGGTCTGGATCTATATTCCTGATCTATAAGTTGATTTTATCACAGTGAGCATTACAGTCTCTAAAGGTAGCATCCAGGGACGCAGTCCGAGCAGCCAACCCGTCTCCGATCCGTCTGCTACAGCTCGGCTGCTGTTAACATTTCAGTGGTAAACCAGCGCTCTCCTCTGTGTGGCCAAACCAGAGGAAGTCTCACAGCAAGGTCAGCGGTTAGAGGCAGAAAGACAGCGCAGAATAAAACACATCAGCAGGACCAAACCAGAGCACGCTAACTTCAACTCAGCCTGACACCGTCTGAGGTCTGCGACCAAACCAGAGGTTTCACCGTGTTGTTGAAGCAGTAAGCTCTGCGGTGTCTGGGACATGAAACAACCACAGGAGGAGGTGGTGAAGGATATACAGAGTGTGAGAAGGAGGCTAGGAGGAGGAGGAAGGAGTCAGCAGGAGAATGAGGAGAGCTGGAGCAGAAGAGAGACTGCTTAAGTGAAACGGTGAGTCAGAGGGAGGATCTGAGGTCTGATAGAAAGAGACGGATGAGAAAGGAGCAGTCCACAGGCACATCCAGTTTTTCAAGTTCAGAGCCAGATCAAAGCCAGATCAAAGCCAGCTCAGAGCCAGATCAGAGCCAGATCAGAGCCAGATCAGAGCCAGATCAGAGCCAGCTCAGAGCCATGTCAGAGCCAGGTCAGAGCCAACTCACAGCCAGCTCAGAGTCAGCTCAGAGTCAGCAAACCAAACGGACCAAACCAAATGTTAATTTTTGTCTCTGTTCACGTCCAGTTGGCCTCAGATCCACACATAAAGAAAAGCAGTGTTTGTTTGAGGTTTTGAGGTCTGTTCATCAGGACTCTACACTGATCTGAAGCTCACGCAGCAGCTCTGTTTCTTCAGGAAGTGGCGTCAAGCTTTGAGCTCTCTCAATCAGCTGTTAAATTACACGATGACAACACTGTGTCTTCAACTTCTTTAAGTCCTGTTTCTGTGTCTGGAGCTTTAAACTATCGCTAAAGTTCCAGATGAGCCACGTAGCACTGCAGTTAGCCTGTTAGCATGACTTCCTGGAGGATGAATCCTCCTCAATCTAAAGGACAGAGACTATTGTACATCTGAGCAGACAGGATATGAAAAGTAAATCTACAAAAAGATGAAGGAAATACAGATTTTAATTCTGTGTAGATGGATTCATTCAACTGACAACCTGCTGGCATAATTGATATGTGGCTGGGAAATTGGCAAATAAAAAAAGTTGAGCAATTATGAATAAATATTATCAATTTTAATTATTCTTTAATTTCTTTTTATTATTTTTGAAAGTGTTTGAAAAAAATGTATATTTTTTTCCCCAAAATTGTTAAAATTCTAGTTTTTTTTAAATCTTAAGTTTTAATATTTCAAAAAATTCTGTACATATTCCAAAAATTTGACAATTAATTTTTGTTTCATATATTTCTGGACAAATCTGAGTGAAAATGCATATTTTTGCAAAATAACAAATTATGAGTTAAGGAAAATAAAAATGATAATTGTCAAATTCAAGAATTAATTCAAAATTTAAGGAATAATTAAAATTGTTTAAGATTTCAATTTTTGCAATTTTTTTTGCAAATTTTTGAAATTTAAAATGTTCAAATTTGTGTGTAGTTTTTACATTCCATTTTTTGAAAAATATTTATCTTTTTTTTTTTAATATGCACACTCTTTAAATGTCGTGTTTTTGACATTTTTTCAAATTTAGAAAAAAAAGTCTTAATTTCTTGAAGATTTTGCACATGTTTAATTAAAAAAAAAAATTCTGCATTTTTTTCAAATGATATAAATTGCTATATATTAACTTTGCAAATTATTGAATTCAAAAAAATTGAAATCACAATTTTTTTTAACAGATTTAGCCTGTGCTTTTTTTGCTTTAATGCCTTTTATAAAAGATGTTTGGGTAGTTATTTTGTCACAGGCCTCCTGTGCTTTTTGGTGCTTTTATGATGGGTTTGGATTCTTCTGGTGTTTAATTTAAGCTTTTAAAGCATAAGACAGAGATAAGAAGGCTCTGATTCACATGAAACCTTGAGGTTCATCAAGATATTTCTCTCTGTTGCTGCCTGACGTCTATCTGATAAACAGAAAAAAATTGGGTATTTTTATGCTTAAAACCCATCAGAGCAATGGTGCTCTTTAAAGTACCGTAACTCTTCAACCATTTGAGCAAGAGAAAAAAGTCAAATGGTTCCTGAGAGAAGAGAAGCTGAGATTTCTGTGCAGGATTTCTGACTCCTTTAATGCCAAAACAACAACACAACGTCCACCTGTTAGTTCGATAACTAATCAGGAGACAGAAACCTGCTCGGTTAAAACCAGCCATCATGTAACTCCACAGAACCTGACCCGCGTTTGACCTCCTCCTGGGAGAGATGGGTTTACAGAGAGGTGACGGGTCAGAGACGAGCAGGGATAGAGTGGGAAAGTTTACCTTTCTCACCCTCCGCCATGAGCAGGGAGCGAAGGATGAAGGGAGGAGGAAGAGGAGGAGGAGGAGGAGGAGGATATTAGATCGACAGGAGAGACGGCGGAACAATGAGAGGCTGAGGAGGAGCGAGGAGGAGGGAGACAGAAAAAAGAAAGAGGAGATAGCAGGAGAGTGCAAATATTATGAGGCTACCCACTGTCCACTCACACACACAGTGTCCACACACACACACAGTGTCCACACACACACACACACACACACACCTCCAGCTGTGACCGCTCTGTTTCCCTCCAGTAAACATCATATGCAGCCTGCTCGTGTCCTGGCAACAGATATCCTGACAACCTGATGAGAAAGCATCTTTAATATTGCAGTGAGTGTGTGAGTGTGTGTGTGTGTTTGTGTGTGTGTGTGCATGGGGGAAGGAGACAGCTGCATTATGATATCTCATGTTCGTAGAGTGTTTATATAAAAAGTGGAAACATTGAGTTAAGTAAATGAAGCTTGGGCTGAAGTGATAAAAGTTGCTGGTCATTGAAAATGTGCTTGAGGCTGGCTGCAGATAGATATTAGAAAGTAGGATCACGAGTCTGTCCAATCAGAGGCCCAGCTCAGCCCACATGACTGACCGGCGCCCTGTAGCTGTTAGAAAGGAGGCTCAAAGACTGTATGAATGGACGTAGTCTCTCCACCATCCGTCTGTCTAATCTTTTCCTGACTCTACCTCCCGACATATTTTACAATCCCTCAAAAAAATACACAAGAACGTCAGCTGTCAATCATCGTTAAACGTGACGTAAAGCCTCGTTTTTAACCTCGTATAAATAATGAAAACGAAACTTTTCAGAAAAAAAGAGGACTTGGATACAAGACAGTCAAATGATATCTTCAAAGCACCACAACAATCAGACGTGAGAAACATTTCTACCAGGTGTATTAATTTTTCAAAGTTTGACCACAGCCCATCTGGAATGACTGGGGAGACCAAGTGTTTGACCTATACTGCAGCCAGCCACCAGGGGGAGCAGTGTTTGTGGAGACCTCACTTGACGTCCGTTTATTCTTACAGTCTCTGCTCTCAGCCCATTACTCAAATTTAGTCCATGCTGGGACAGGCACCACCCTGCTGGATGTGGCTGCTTGTTGCAGCAGCTCTCTCTTCTTTGTCTGTTTCTTGTAATTTTTTCATCTCTTTTTCATAATCTTTGTATTTGGAGTGGATCATTACTTTGTTTACGTTACATTTGTCGGTCGTGGACACCAAACTGGTTTTGTCTTCAGTGATATTTTTGCTACTTTTTCTCCTGTGTTTGTCTGGAGATCCTACATGTAACCATGGCTGCATTGTTTACATGTGAAATCAGCTGTTTGCAGCCTGTAGCATGTCAATGCTAACTGGTGCTAGGCCAGATGTTTCCCACAAGGTGAGGACGTCGTGCTGGTTCAAGAAGTGACGACATGGACCTGTCCTTCCATCCATCGTTATTGAGAACGTAAGATCTATCTCCAATAAGATGGACGAGCTAGCTGTGCTAACCCAGCAACAGAGGGAATACCAGAGGGCAGAGTAGCATCATGCTATTCCCAGACATGGCTAACAGAGCAAACAGCAGACACCAAGGCCACATGTGAAGAGCTTCACCTGCTGTGAGCAGACAGGATCCAGGAGACAGAGACTGAACAGACTGCTGAAGAAGCTCAGTCCTGGACCCTGTGGAGGTGGAGGCTGGCTGACTGGACAATGATGGACAAGCTGTCAGCATCTATTTTCTTATGGAGCTTTTTACACTTTCTCTACACTTTCTTACTTTGGTTTTCTTGATTGCCATGTGACTCCTCCTGAATTTCCCCTCGCGGATAAATAAAGTATTTTCTATTTTGTTCTATTCTAAGCATGCGTCTTATATTATGACTTAGAAGACTGTGAGGAGTTGTCAACAAATCCATCTGCAGTGGAGGCTGAATATCCTCCATGCTAACAGGCTAACTGCAGTGCTACACGGCCTGTCTGTCTTCTTCTATGGCATTGTTTTGCTGAAAGACCGCAGATGCTGCTTTACTGCCCTCTACTGGTCTGGTGGTGTAGTGCAATTCTTCTTAAATTTTCTCCATACGCCTTCAAACCTTAGGGCTGTAGGAACCATTTAGTTCCTGGAACTTCTGGTGAAAAAGTGCCTTTTTACCACGGCACTCATCAACAAACACAAACTGTCATGTTTGACCCTCGTCCAGGCAGGTCGGCAGACAGATTCGGAGCAACAACACGGTTAATATTTGATTGTTATAGTCTGGTTCCCTCATCTGTCTGACACACACACACAGTACAAACACCCTAAATAAATCATCAGTTTCATAAAACAGAAGAGGACGTTGAGGAGGACAGACAGATGACCAAAGAGCGGAAAGAGAAAGTGAGAGTAGGAAGGGACCGCGCGGCGAGGAGAGGGTTTAAAGTTAAGGCAGATGTGAGAAACAAAAAGGAGTAAATAAGAAGAGTGATGCAGCGTGGTCAACCAGGAAACCACTGCGAGAGAGGATGACCCCGAAAAGACCCGACGAAGACACACAAGCACGAATAACGAGACATAAACCACGATTTCAAAACATGAAGACTAATCCTCGAGATTCAAACAATTACTGCCATGTCCGGTGTTTTTTAACGTTCAACTTTTCCCCTTTTAGTTTGCATTCATCGGATTTTAAAGAAAGAAAGAAGTCATAAATGTTTTGGCCAAAACAGAGAAAAACAGAAAAATGAGGTGAAAGAAAATCCTGGTGTTTTACAACTGGATCCACAAACACTGGTTTTCTCTCATTTCCCTTTTGTTTGAGTCGACCGCAGACACACACACACATACACACACACACACACACACACACACACTCATTATTAGCCTTACAGATGGTCACCCAACACAACCCGAGCATGTTACACCACAAACACGCTAAGACACACACACGCATGGTTCCACTGGTGTGCACAAACACAACAACACAGGATGAGTGTGTGTGTGACCCACACAGCCACTGACCTGTAAAGGTAACACTCTCTCCTCTTTCTTCTTCTGCTCTTTATCCCTGATGTTACAAAACATCTTAAAGCGCCCAAAGCACGTCGTGCTTCCTACCAGCAGGACTTGGTACCTGCCGACACTGCCAAAAGAACCAAAAGTACCAAAAACTGCTCAAATGAGGATGATACTACTGTGCTTGATAAGTAGTGTTGATTCTGGCGCCACCTATGGACGAAGCCGGATGTTCTGTCTTAGCTGAGTGTGTTCTGTACATTGTAGTTGTGTTTTTTTGATGCAGAAAACTCAATTTTTATAAATCATTCAGTTTTCTTTCTGATGGTCGTTTTTTGTGGATCATGTAGAGCCACTAGGTTTACGTGTTCCCACTGTTCCCACTGTTCCCACTGTTCCCACTGCCCAGAAATCATCACAATCTAAACCATTACAAAAAACAATAAACTAACAAAGGGTTTCAGCTGGAGCAGAGCTTCCAGATGCAGAAAGCTTTTTTTCATTTCCTGAAGTCAGAGAAACAAAACCAGATTTTGAAATAAAATCTGAGAAGTTAATGAACATAGAGCTGTGAAGACAGGGCTGTGGGAACATAGTGCTAGGGGGAATATAGGGCTCAGGAAACATAGGGAACTTGGAGAAGTGGGAACATAGAGCTGTGAAAAACAAGGAGCTACAAGGAACATAGGGCTGTGGGAACACAGAGATGTTGTAACAATGAGCTATCAGAACATAGGGCTGTGGGAACATAGGGCTGTGGTACCAAAGATATGTGGGAACACAGAGCTTTTGTAACAAAGAGATGTAGTGACATAGAGCTGAGGAAACAGGGCTGTGGGAACAAAGAGTTGTGGGAACATAGGGCTGTTGGAACAAAGAGATGTGGGAACATAGGGCTGAGGAAAGATGAGGCTAAAGGGAAATAAAGAAATGGGAACACTGAGCTGTGGGAACATAGAGATGTGGGATAAAAGAGATGTGGGAACATAGGGCTGTTGGAAAAAAAGAGATGTGGGAACATAGGGCTGTTGGAAAAAAAGAGATGTGGGAACATAGAGCTATGGGAACAAAGAGATGTGGGAACATAGGGCTATGAAAACAAAGAGATGTGGGAACATAGAGCTATGGGAACAAAGAGATGTGGGAACATATGCCTGTTGGAAAAAAGAGATGTGGGAACATAGGGCTATGGGAACAAAGAGATGTGGAAACATAGAGCTGTGGGAACAAAGAGATGTGGGAACATAGAGCTGTGGGAACAAAGAGATGTGGGAACATAGAGCTGTGGGAACATTTAGCTGTGGGAATAAAGAGATTTGGGAACAAAGAAATGTGGGAACATAGAGCTGTGGGAACAAAGAGATGTGGGAACATTGAGCTGTGGGAACATAGAGCTGTGGGAACAAAGAGATGTTGGAACATTGAGCTGTGGGAACATAGAGCTGTGGGAACATAGAGCTGTGGGAACAAAGAGATGTGGGAATGTAGAGCTGTGGGAACAAAGAGATTTGGGAACGTAGAGCTGTTGGAACAAAGAGATTTGGGAACATAGAGCTGTGGGAACAAAGAGATTTGGGAACATAGAGCTGTGGGAACAAAGAAATGTGGGAACATAGAGCTGTGGGAACAAAGAAATGTGGGAACGTAGTGCTGTGGGAACAAAGATTTGGGAACAAAGAGCTGTGGGAACAAAGAGATGTGGGAACGTAGAGCTGTGGGAACAAAGAGATGTGGGAACGTAGAGCTGTGGGAACAAAGAGATTTGGGAACGTAGAGCTGTGGGAACGTAGAGCTGTGGGAACAAAGAGATGTGGGAACAAAGAGATGTGGGAACATAGAGATGTGGGAACATTAAGCAGTAGAAACATGGGCACACGCCCAGTCATGTAACATCAAGCTTGGTGCCATTCTACCTTTTGGTGCTTAGTACGAAAACTGAAATGATTTGTTTATCATTTTCTGTATTCTATTTACATTCGGGGCTGGCTGCACACTTAAAGACCCAGTTAATTTTCTGCGACTTTTGAAGAATCTCACCCACTGAAAGGTCCGCCTGATATCACTTTAGTGCACATCGCAAAAACTGAAGTCTAAACACTTTTCTCTTTTAATATCTTGAAATAAAACATCAAACTCTGATGTAAAGTGCATTTTGAAGCACCAACAGTCAGCTCAGGCAGCAGACGACCTTTCTTTTCTCCATCCTGCAATATTTCTCTCATTTCCACTCTGACATTCCTGATTGGCTGCTTGGTGAGCCGTCTGTGTCTTTCTCCCTTCATGCATTTCTGTCTGCCCTCATCGAGGCGTCTTTACTTTGGACGGACATGACAGCAGAAGTCCCCGCTCCCTGACGCTCTGAGCAGACACACACACGCTGTGCAGAGAATAACAGCGAGTTCGAGAGAGATGATGTCCGTCCTCTCCTCTGCTCAGATCCTGTTTTTCAGACTGAAGCTGTTTCCACGAGCAGCAGGGAGCGTCCCCTGAACCCCGCTTTGACGAAACTCAAAATATGGGAAAGTCCTGCTCCTGTGTGTTCTGCGATGAGGGATTTGAGTCCCGTTGATAATGTAAATATAAAAATGTATGCATGTGCAAATGGGCTGAGCACATGCTGACATTTCTGGACAGTTTCCACTCGCAGCTCTTTGTGACAGATTGTTTTCTATGTGGAGTTTTAACATGGGAGAGCAGTAGGTAAACAGACGGTGCCTCTGACAAACGATCATTGTTAGTGAGTCGATGAGGAGGGTCCACGTGAACTTCACCGTCCAGGAAAATTTATCGTCAGTGTTGAGTCTTGCTGCCAGTCGTTCATGGATCGAGACGTGAAACTGTGAGGGCTGCCGTAGAGTCAAACGATGACTTGTTGTATCTGCTGTAATTGGTTTATCTATACACACACAGACATATCCCTCCAGCCTCCTCTTCCTCTCCCTCCTCCTCTTCCTCAGTAAATTAGCCGGCCAAACATTAGGGTCATGTTCTGGTTAGCCTCTTAACAGCTGACATCACCACCTCTGTTAGCCTCACAGCGCTAATTAGCCGTGCTAAGATGCCAATCAAGTGCGCTAATGAGGGGAGCTCTGCGGTGCTGCCTAATGAGAGGAACTCTGAGAGTGTGTGAGTGTGTGTGAGGGAAGTTACTGCAGGCAAACTGAGAAAAACAGATATTATTTTATGTTTTTATCTTCTCTTGTATCTACCTCATCTGTTCACTCACAGAGGGCTGGATTCAGGAAGAATTTGCTGATTTTGGGGGCAACCAAAATGAATTCATTTGGAGTAAAAATGTTCTCTTTTTATGCAGATGAGCGTCATACAGTGGTGAAAAATTAGTATTGAACGCGTCAACTTTTTTCTCATCACATTTATTTCCAAAGATGCAATTCAAACAAAATTTCTCCCAGACATTGGTATTAACTCAAATAATCCACACATGAAAAGAAATCACAACGTTCAGGTCCATAAATAATGATTATGGTGAATTAAGTACGATAACACAGGAAAAAAGTATTGAACACACCATGGAAAGGCTGTATACTTTGGGAAGGGTTGGGGCCATTATTCACAAGTGGAAGAAGCACCACCTTACCATCAACAGGCCACGCACAGGAGCTCCTTGAAGATTTCTGACCAGGGAGTCAGAAAGATAGTCAGAAGAGGACTCAACGAGCCAAGGACCACCCTGAAAGTGCCCCAGAAAGACTTGGAGGCAGCAGGTACAACTGTTACAGAGAAAACAATAGGCAATGCACTCCACCACCATGGCCTCTATGGACGCTCAGCCCACAAGACTCCATTCCTCAAGAAAAGGCATGTTGAAGCTGGTTTAAAGTTTGCTAAACAGCATCTTGACAAGCCTGTAGAATACTGGGAGAATGTTGTCTGGTCAGATGAGACCAAAACTGAACTTTTGGGCTGTCATACTACAGACCATGTTTGGAGGAGAAATGGCACTGCACATCAGCCAAAAAAACACTACACCAACAGTGAAGTTTGGAGGTGGAAGCATCATGGCATGGGGTTGTTTCTCATCTCATGGTGTTGGCAAACTTCATATAACTGACGGAGCAATGAATGGAGCCATGTATGGGGAAATTCTTGATCTGAATCTGCTGCCATCCACCAGGATGATGAAGATGAGACGTGGCTGGACCTTCCAGCAGGACAACCATCCAAAGCACACGGCAAAGTTGACTCTCACATGGTTTCAGAAAAAGAAAATCAATCTGTTAGAACGGCCTAGTCAATCACCTGACTTCAATCCAACTGAACATTTGAGGAAAGAAGTAATGAAAAGGGTTCACCAGAGGGCACCAAAGAATATTCCAGATTTAAAGACAATCTGTGCAGAGGAATGGGCCAAAATCACACCTGAGCAGTGTGGGCCATTAGTTCAAACATACAAGAAGCTTCTGGAAGCTGTCATTGCAAACAAAGGCTTCTCCACTAAGTATTAGATGAGTCTCAGTTAGCGTCTTCAATACTTTTTTCCTGTGTTATCGTACTTAATTCACCATAATCATTATTTATGGGCCTGAACGTTGTGATTTCTTTTCATGTGTGGATTATTTGAGTTAATACCAATGTCTGGGAGAAATTTTGTTTGAATTGCAGCTTTGGAATATAAATGTGATGAGAAAAAGTTGCCGCGTTCAATACTTATTTTCACCACTGTAACTATAATAAGATATTGTTTTTAATTAACTTACTGTTTGTGAACTATCATTTAACCCCGTATGATTTTTTGACTTGTGCTGCTGCCCTCTTGGTCGGGTCACCCTTGTAAAAAAGGTCCTGATCTCAGTGTGATAACTTCGATAGCTCAGATAGCTTGAACGAATGGCGTGCAATCCGCCGAGCTATTAGCAGCTTTAATCTGTTATTAGCGAGCCTCTCATACAGTCAGACGTGTCATTATTTGCTACTAATGGTCCTTATTATGCAATTTGAAAGGTGTAATTTCTGTGTTTTATATGCAGACTTAAGGAGCGCGCCCCATGTACGGTCTCCATGGCAGATTCATTTGGAAGAACCTCGTGTTATTTGTCTCGATGACAGCGCCGTTAATCCACGCAGCATGTTTCAGAGTGTCTCTGTGTTTAGTATCTAACACGTCCTGATGATTAAGACTTGTTGTCGAGTAATTTCGGCTCACCACATCAGTAAGCTTTGCTGGCTTTGTCATCAATCTCTACGGCGTGGCTCACAAACCACCAATTAGCCAGTGTCTGCTGGTCACAGACAGAGTCTGTGGTCCACTCCCACTCCTGGGGCTCGGAGCTGATAGGAAGTGACACCACTTTAGCGAGCAGTTAGTCTGAGGGTGTAAATCCCATCAATCCGAGGTGGAAAGCACACCTGTTTCCACCGGCTAACCGCACAGTTCACATCCAGGTCAAGGTGACGGTATGTGTGTGTGTGAGACAGAGACAATTAGCTACACTCCTATAATTCTCTGGTCCCCCTGGGCCAAAGGGAGGTGGTGCGAGGAAGGGAGGGGGTGGGTACCCTGGTATTCGCGCAGCCTCTGGGTATCATCAAAACACACAAAGGACTGGTACTGGGTGTGGGATGAACCCCTCTCACGGTCACTCAGAGCCAACAAAAGACCGCAGAGTGAACGGTAGAAGAGGGAGTCCAGGAAATGAAGGAAAGGAAACAGGAAGAGTGAGAAGGAGAGGAAGGTGAGGAAACAAGGAGAGACCAGAGAGGAACGCTACTTTTTCAGGTGAAGACGGGAAAAACTGTGGATCAGAACGGCCTGCAGTCCACTCTGCGGTCTGTCAGACCCCTTCGAAGCAGATTGTTTAATAAAACAGCTCAGAATCAATTTGTTTCAATCAGAAGTTTGCCGACTGGTCCAGAGCTGTATCAGGTAGCAGATGCTTTGACCTTTAATGGTCTATAAATAAACCGGAGGGGAAGGATTGTTCCCCATGACTGAAATCTGTTCAGGTTTCATTTCATCAACAGTAGGCTCAGGCTGGAGTTTATTTGGATGGTTTGTGGGGAAACCGACCGTCGCTTTTAAAGGTTCCATGTTCTGCTCCTTTCCTGCAGTTTAATCTGGATCATTGATGTCTTCATGAAATGGTAGTAACATGTTTTGGTCCAAAAAGCCAATAAATCAAGCACAGCAGCATTGTTTCCAGGCTCTCATAGCCCCTCTGTTCAGAACGCTCTGATTTAGTGGGCGTGGCCTTCATATGTAAATGAGCCACCGCTGATACCGCCCCGCTCTTCCACCTCACTGAGGCCCCGTTTACATGACGCCGAAAACAGTCGATTCCGCAAACATTTCGTTGCGTTTTGGCCTTCCGTTTAGACCACGTTGCGTTTTCAGTGAAAACGCAAACTTTTGAAAACGCTCCCCAGAGTGGAAAGATCTGAATCCGCTCCTCCATCCAGCTTCGTGTAAACACAGAGCGGAGCGTCTCAGGGTGAAACGCTGATGTCACCGCATGCGCACTCGCAGTTTCAGGTGAAGGTTTCGCGCTCAGCCACATTTCCAGTTGAGCCAGTAGGTGGCGGTAATGCGCGTTATGGTTGGATTGCCGACCGTCTCAGACAACAAAACGGCAGAAAAAGAGAGAACATAAGAGGAGACTTATCCTCCTGGAGTCGTATGAACGCGGATTGTTTTCACGTCCTCATGTAAACGCGGGTGGCTTTTGGAAACGCAAAGGAAGAATCTTTGCGGGAGTCTACGTGTAAACGGGGCCTGAGAGCGGCGCCACGAGCTCCGAGTGCACAATGTTTAGAAAACAGCGAAGCTCGTTTACCGTAACATTACAGGCTAAAACAACAGGCTAACTGCAGCTAAAGTTAGCATCCTGAAGCTAACACAGAGACAGGGGGGGCACTGAGGAAAAGCTCTTCCATCTGCTCCACAGCACACAGCATTTAAAATACTCACATTTCCAGGGTCCCAGGTTTGTTGGAGGATGGTTGGTAATGCGCCTGGATTCAGGACCAGTCTATTGGCTAGCCCTCTGTTGGACTGTCCAAAGTTGGAAAAGCAGTCGGCCGTGAAGTGACTAGCACACACATGCACAGTTTTACTGAGTGTAGCTGGAACATTTCCTGATAAATGAACTCTAGACACTTAGTCTGTCTTCTTCAGAGATGGGAAGCTTGAGCATGGAGCTATGTGGCTGATTACAGCCAAAAACAGAGCAGTGATGGCTCTTCAACTTTTGGGTTCTCCTCCTCCTCCCCGCTGCTGGAGGAAGGCAGTGGGCGGGGAATTCCAAACAGCTCGTTTTAGGTCAGGATTTTGCATTCACAAGCTCTACTAAGAACAGGTTTGGTCATTAAATATGACATTTTGTGGGCTGGGAGGAAAGACAAAGACCCACAAATTTCACTTAAAGACTTAATAAAGTGATTTTTGCAGAATATGGGACCTTTAAAGAGCCACAGTTTGGAGACGCTCTGATCCAAGTCCAGCAACCCTCACACTCTGACCTCAGCTTCAGGGACAAAATGTTGTCTTACAGCCCTAAAAGTGTTGTTGTAACAAGATAAACAATGTTGTTTTCTTCAGGGGTCGTGAGGTTACGGCGACTCGGCGTACAGGTAAACAAAAGTGTGTGTTGTCTAAGAGCAGAGGCCACGACAACCGAGGAGAGGAGGAATTTAAGAGACGGATGTGGAGAAAGAAAAGTGAACAAAAGGTGGCCGATGTACGGAAGGTAAACTAAACAAAGAAAGGAAAAGTCACACAAACAAAAAGCAGTGCAGAGTGTGTGTGAGAGTGTGTGTGTGTGTGTGTGTGTGTGAGAGTGTGAGTTTGTGTGGGGGTTATTGGGCTTTAGAGAGTCCATCAGCACAGCGGGAGGAAAAGAAATCACTCCTGCTGGAGGAAGTGCTAATGGCTTTGCACTGTGTGTGTGTGCCATTTTCAGCGTATGTGTGTGTGTGTGTGTGTGTGTGTGTGTGTGTGTAAGTGTGTGTAAGTGTGTGTGCTGATTGATCGAACACGCCAAGTCCATCTCGACATTCCCTGATGGGAGCCAGAGTGTGAAATTGCCAAAAAGGCAAACAGCAAATAATCAGGACAGACACACACATCCACAACCCCCCCCTACACACACACACACACACACACACATACACACACACACACACACTCACACATCCACCTCCTGTGTGTTATTAGCTGTATTTTTCACGCCTGTTACCCTCTCCGCTCCCTCAGAGGAAAAGTAAGAGTGTGTGTTTGTAGCTGCACATTTTCTGTGTCAGTGTTCAAACATACACACACACACACACTTACACACACACACTTACACACACAGGTAGAAAAACACATCACTGTCATTCAAGTCATAAATCAGTCAATGGGAGAAGTTAATTAGATAGTTCTGGTGTGTTTGCGCTGCTTTCTCCGACAGTGTGTGTGTGTGTGTGTGTGTGTGTGTGTGTGTGTGTGTGTGTGTGTGTGTATCCAGGCGTCTCCAGGCAGTAGCGGATACCGTCCCTCAACTGCACAACAAAGACTTCAGAGCTGTGTGTGTGTGTTTGTGTGTGTGACACAATTAGCCACATAGTAACCAACTGTGTCCAAGTTTGAGTTATTAAAGAAGAAAAAAAAGCTCTTTGTGTGTGTAGGTGTGTGTGTGTGTGTGTGTGTGTGTGTGTGTGTGTGTGTGTGTGTGTGTGTGTGTGAGTCAAATTAAAGCTGGACCGGGCTCTCCGCTCCTCTGGGACTCTGTCAGTGATTTGTGTTGCCTCCGTGTCCAAAGGGAAACTATTTGCAGTGTTTTCTAGGTGAGAAAAATGGGTCAATTTTTGATCCAAGGACTCGCAGACACACGGCCTGAAGCTGCAGGAAGAGTCCTGGTTCCTGGTTCCTGGTTCCTGGTTCCTGGATCTAATGGTTTAATACTTCAAATCAAAGATGCTACAGTAAATCAAAATGACCTTTTATTAGCAGAGCAGTTTAAAGAATAAAGCCGCGGTAGGATTGGGATAATACTGTACGTGAGGATACAACAGGACGCTGACATGTATCGAAAACTGGTTCCTGCTCAGAATGATTAGAAATGGTTCAGCCCACCAACATCATTAGCCCTTAAGCTCAACATTTAACTCGAAGGCTGTGTCCGAAATGGCATACTAACATACTACATACTACATGGTTGTTGTGTATATACTGTATACTACATACTATAAGTATGATTAGAGTGCTAACCGTTTACACTGTAGTATACTACTCAGTTTCCCATGATGCATTTCAAAACCTCCGACGACAAAAATTGGAAGCTACATAAGTCTATGGAAGCACACCAGGCTATCAAATATCTCTGTTGATTCGCCACATTTGAAAGTTTTAAGAACATTTTAGGCTAGAAAGTGACCACAAAAATGTGGTCATTTGGGGCCTCAAAACGCACGGATACAAATTTAATTTCGACATTTCGGACATTCTGTTAAGAGCGCCAATATGCTATCGAAGAGACTTCCGGTCCGCTCCAAAACAAGAGCCCAATTTACAAAAGCTTTAAAGAACTTAAAGGAGATAAACGGGTGTTTTTATTTTGAAAACAGGAAGTTTGCTAGTGGATGATTTTTAGCTAACACTGGTCTCAAAACAAATTCATCACTCTTCAAAAAATTAAAAAATGTTTACTGCTCGCAGACACCGAAGACGATCCGTCCGTCGCCTCAGGCACTTTATTTCTTTGTACTTACGTTTAGGTTTCCCTGTAGAGCTAAGTCCATTTTAGTCGCTTCTCATCTTGTCATCTCATTCTGTATTTACGTTTATAAATACAGGGCTCGCAATGCATTATGGGGCGTGTCAGTGCGACTAGTATGCCCACCTCCCATACTTAAACTTTTTACTGATATAGTATACATCCGGGTATTTCTCGCGCACACAATCTTTTCATACTATTTAATGTGAACGCACTACATACTATTTTTGACGTCACACTTAGTATGAGAAGTACGTTAGTATGCCATTTCAGACACAGCCATTGACTATTCTCCCTAGCTAGCCTAGCTTAGCAGATGATAACAGTTTCCTAACAAAACTCTGATTCAGGATTTTCCACTCGCCTCGCCACCTTCTGGTCGGGAGTCTCCGCACACTGTCGTAAAGACGTGACTTTTAACCAGGCGTGTGTTTGTTTTTAAACTAATTTTCTCTGAAAGGACTTTTTACCAGACCCAACACAACAAGGTCAAGTATTTATCAGTACTGTTGCGCTGTTGTTTCATCAAGGAGACTTTGTAAGTTCACAATGTGCGTCAATAACCGCCTATATGTTGTGCTATTGGCAGCCTGGTGCTACAACATATCCACAGGCTAACATGGCAACAAGGTAACTGTCAGATTGTGCTTTGTACCGTAGTATGGTAGCCGTCTGTATGTAGTGCTATCTGCAGGGGGCTCTCAGACGTGTCAGTAATGTGTAACGTTAGTGAATTCTGGTCATGTCCTGTCAGTCATCTACCAAGTAGAGCTAACGTAACATCATTACCCTTATGCTAAACAATTTCCTTGTTGACTATTCTCCCCAGCTAGCTTAGCTTAACAGATGATAACAGTTTCCCAAGAAAACTCTGATTCAGGATTTCAACTCACCTCGCCACCCTCTGGTCGGGAGTCTCCGCACACTGTCGTAAAGATGGTGTGCGGAGAGCTCATCTACCAACTCCAACCTCACCAATCAGAGCTAACATAACCTCACTCTTCATTTTATTGATAGACTCTCAAGTTTGAACAGACCACTGCAGAATAACTGCTGACTGTGGGTTGGATGCAACATTAGCACAAAGAGATTAGCCTGGGTTTTAGCATTTAGCTCAGGCATACATCTAGAAGGGAGACTTTTTCAAGATCACTCAGAAACTCCTCACTGCCCCTTTAAGAAACACTGAACACACACTGAGATGTCCATTACTCTCTCTCAGGAGATTTCCATGTAACACATCCAACACATTCAACATCTCCTAATGGACCAAAAACCAAAGAGGAAAAATAGCTCTTAGTGGCATGGCTAGCTTCATAACCCCGGCAAGCTCAAGGCTCCAAACAACTTGGAGATTTGCTACAACCAATTCGAGACACTTGCCACTGAAGTCAACAGCGCCTCCACCTGCTCCAGAAGCTGAGGGGCTTCAATGTCAGCATCCATGTTTTAAATTTTGGGTAAACAGTGGATGAAGGGTGGTGAGTGAGCAGCTCTCCACTGAAATCTGGGTTAAAGCAGAGCGTCATACCTGGTGTTTTTCCATTGGGAGGTCATTTCTTGATTCAACACACTCAGTGTTACATAAGGCATTTCAAAGTAATGACACCAGCATGCAGCGACCTGATCAGTCAGAGGAGAAACAGAGTTCCCTCTAAACACACATTTTATGATTTAATTAGGCAGCTATCAACCACAGCTGGCCTAGATTTGGACCTGTTACTCCCAGATGAAAGTGTGATTAGTCGTAGGGTGTGTTGGCACCTTAATAACACAGTCAGAGAAGAGAGGAGAGGGGAAGACGTGGTTAGGATGTCAGACTAAAAGCTGAGAGAGAGGGTACTCACAGTCGAGACAGGACCTCGTTCTTCTGGAACAGCAGCTCTGGAAGCTGGCTGAGGCGGTTTTTGTTCAGGCGACTGGATGGACGAAACAAACGGTGAGAATACATCATCAATCACTTTTCATACGTAAGAGTACTAACACAAAGTGCTTGACAAAAAGAAAACAAGAAGTAAATAAAAGTTATAATAATCAAAAAATAAGTGACCCAACAACCCCCATAAACACACACATCAACATGCCCCCTAGTGTGTAGATCAGGGGTCTGCAACCTTTACTTTCATAGGAGCCATTTTTCCTCAGCTCACCTGGATTAAAGTCATTCAGGAGACACAAAATCTACTTTATCTTCACAATAAAGACAAAAAAGTGGATAAAATTCAAAACATAGATCTATTTAGTGAATATATATACCTAAAAAAACATGTTTTTTTTTTACTTTATGAAATTGTACATGTGGTGTCTAAGTGTTTTATTTTTTTAAATTAAATAAATCAACATTAAAATAAGATTTCAAAATTTCAAAAATTGCAATACTTAAAAAAAATTGTGAATTATAAAAAAAAACTAAAATGTCAAGAAATTTCAAAATTTTAAAAAATTCAATTAAAAAAATAAAAAAAATAAAATTTTGAAATTACATAATGGAAATTTGCAAACATAGAAAATAGAAAGATCTCTAAAACAAATTAAATTTAAAAAATTTACAATTTTTTTTTCAATTTGAAGTTTAACAAAAATGCCAATTTTTTAAAAAATATTGAAACCTAATAAATTTGAAGTAAAAAAAAAGGGTTTATATTTTAAGTGAAAAAAAATGTCAAAATTTCAAAAAATCTTTTGAAATTTACAACATAAGCAAAAATTTTATTTTTACATTTTACAAATTTGCAAAACCTCTTACTGTAAGTTTTTGTTTTTACTCTTGGTATCATTAAAAATCCTTTAATCACAATAAAGGCCAAAAAGTGGATCAAATTCTAAACATAGATAAAATTAAATGAATAATTAGCCAAACATTTTTTTATTTCCGAAATTGTACATATTGCGTCTTGTTTTGTTTTTTTTTAATTTCAAATAAATTTGCAAAGATTTTTTTTTTAAGTTTCAAAGATTTCTTTTTTTTCCAAAAATTAAAAAAAGGAAGTCAATGAAATTGCAAAAAATAAAAAAAAACTTGATTTTAAACTTCTGCAAACATAAAAAAAATAAAATCTACAATTTTTGGAAAGCAATAAAAAATTTAAAAGATTGCAAAAAAAAATCAAACTTTGTGAAACATAATAAAATTGATCCTTAAATATTTTTTTAAAAATTTGCAAAAATCTATAATTTTGAAATTTCACAAATTTGCAAAAACCCTCACCATGGGTCTTGTTTTAACTTTTGGTACCATCAAAAATCCTTGACCTGAAGACCTGAGGGCCGTCACAGCAGGCACACATAATTAAAGCAAGTCAGATATTAAAGAGGGTGCAAAACCATTAAGGCATTTAAAACCAATCAACCCTAACAGATACTGATACATACAACAATCGATCCTACATTTTATAAAAGTGTGAACTGGTGTTTCTGCTTTGGCTCTTTGGGGAAAGTCGCCTTAATGCATGCTCAGAGTGAACGTGACCGTGTGTGCTCTTACAGCCTCTCCAGCTCCTTCAGTTCATCAAACGCTCCTCTCTCCACAATACTGATCTGGTTCTCCATCAGATGACTGAAAAAAACATAAAAAATAAATTCAGGAAACAGATTTTCTTCTAGTGACTCAGTTGGTGTCCAGGAATTTATCGTCCCCTTTTTTTTCTAAAGAATATTTCTCCTTTACGTTCACTGAAAACACCGTTGAAGCATTAAATATCCATCTCTCAGACCATTTCTCAGTACATTAGAGTCGTTAATTTGTCTCTCTGTGAATCAGAATAAACGAGCACTTCATTATTTCTTCGATGCTTGAGCAGGAAACGGCAGGAAACGTCGATCCTCCGCTGATAGAACAATTAAAGAGAGGCTCAGCTCCAACCAAAACAAAAGGCTGCATGTCTGCCAGTCACTCATTAATCAAACTGGGACAACAAATTAACCAGCTCTCATTATTTCCTCCACACACACACACACACACTGCTTGGGTTTCTTTGATTAATACACTTCCACATCATAAACCCCGGGTGTTACACTCAATCCCCTCCTGACAGAAACGAGCCTCGGGCCCCCAGCAGGCTGCTAATCTGTTGTGAGGCGGCCTCTGGAGATGCCATTAGTCTCCTGACATGTCATCCTTTTCACACCTCGTGTCCATCAGCGACACCCTGACGGTCCCAGACGTCAGGTTAACACAGGAAACCTGCAGCAGATCAGCCTCTCCCACAGGCCAGCGCGTTTCCAGGTCAAAAGGTCGCCCGTAAACCCCCCCCCCCCGTCCTCAGTGTGAGTGACACCGACACCAAACGAGCACCTCTGGGTGGCTCATGTGTCGCTGCAGAGCCAAAGCGGCTCTCTGTTCCCTCTGGCTTTGGATGGCACCACAGGAATGATCCCCACATTCCTACCAGAGCGAGAATCAGCGAAGAAATGTGGGAAAGAATCTGGGCGGACATAACAAGCTGTTGTCCTGTGAACAAAGAGCCAGAAGGGCTCTTAACGGAGGGAAAATCATCTGATCTTTGAAATGAAGAAAGCTCTCTCTCTACTTTGTTTCTTGTAATTTTTTTTGTCTCTTTTTCGTCATTTTTTGCATCTGGAGTGGATCATTACTTTGTATGGTTCATTCGTTGGTCATGGACACCAAACTGGTTTTGTCTTCGGTGATATTTTTTACTGTTTTTGCTTCTGTGTTTGTCTGGACATCCTACATGTAACCATGGCTGCATTGTTTACATGTGAAATCAGCTGTTTGCAGCCTGTAGCATGTCCATGCTAACTGGTGCTAGGCCAGATGTTTCCCCACAAGGTGATGAGAAGGAGGTGAGGACGACGTGCTGGTTCTCAGGTGTGAGCTAAGAAGTGACGACATGGACCTGTCCTTCCATCCATCGTTATTGGGAACGTAAGATCTATCTCCAATAAGATGGACGAGCTAGCTGTGCTAACCCAGCAACAGAGGGAATACCAGAGGGCAGAGTAGCATCATGCTATTCACAGACATGGCTAACAGAGCTAACACCTGGACCCTGTGGAGGTGGAGGCTAGCTGACTGGACAATGATGGACAAGCAGGGTTAAATAAAGTATTTTCTATTTTATTCTATACCAGCCTTATTTCAAAGTATCAGTACTCGCAAAGGCTGCCACCACCAGCACCAGCACCAGCACCAGCACCCGATACTCAGTGCAAAAAAACTTTTTATGTGGGCTTCAATACCTTGAAATAAGGCAGGACATTTTAACTTACATAAAGATTTAGACTGACAAATCTTGAGATAAGAAAACACTCAGTGGAAACTGAGCCTCACAAATCTCAATTCGGTTAGCTAAATGAAGCTACAGCTAGCAGAGCTAGCACCCTCCTCTGTTGACATCCACATGCATGTGCTGGTTACTTGTGACTCATCAAGTTAGTCAAACACAGCCTTCACTCCACTTTATCTCAAAATACTTTGAAGCTGCAACGCACTAGAAGTCGCTGTTTGTTACCTGTACTTGTTTACATCAGGGTTGTAGAGCTTAGATAGCAGATAGCTTAACTTCTTGAGACCCAGCGCCCACATATGTGGACATTTCTTCCTCCCAGATCAATGATACTTCATTTTGGAAAACTTTGGCCTATTAGCCACGTTCTGGGACACTGCCCATGTCATTTTGTTGGTGATATCACAACATTACACCCATTTCAGTGGGAACAAAACAGCACGTTTAAGTACAATAACACTGACAAAGACCACATTTAATTATCAAACTTATTTGGTTTTACTTCTCCTAAAAGGCAAAGAGAAATTAAAAATGCACAACAGACAAAAGCTCAGGAGGTTAAATATCAATAGTTTCTTTAACTGATCAGTATTTCTGGTGCAGGAGCACAAATCCCCATCCCACCAGAGAGTTAACATCACATTTTAGTTACCACGACACAAAATAGAGTATCTATTAATCTTGGAGAGGATTGAAGGAGGAACTTACAGGACTCTGAGGTGTTTCAGTCCAGAGAAGTCCGTCTTGGTGATCACTGTCAGGTTGTTTCCATTTAGATCGCTGAAAAACAAAAGAAGATGTGTTGTTGACATCAGTGAATACAGACAGGAAACAAGAACATCTGGCACGTGATGATGAAAACACGTTTCAACATGTCTCTACACAGCATCATTTGTTGATTTGTGAGAAAAGTGTGAACAAAGTTTGATCAAACAAGACCCCTGGACAACAGCTTTCCTCTGAACCAGGTCCTATTATGGATTTAATCTGTTATTTTAGTAATTTCCCATAATGCCCTGCTGTGAAAGTTGTTATAAATCTGCTATCGTTGCCAAATACAGTGGGGAAAATAAGTATTAAATGCGTCAACTTTTTTCTCATCACATTTATTTTCCAAAGCTGCAATTCAAACCAAATTTCTCCCAGACATTGGTATTAACTCAAATAATCCACACATGAAAAGAAATCACAACGTTCAGGTCCATAAATAATGATTATGGTGAATTAAGTACGATTACACAGGAAAAAAGTATTGAACACGCTAACTGAGACTCATCTAATACTTAGTGGAGAAGCCTTTGTTTGCAATGACAGCTTCCAGAAGCTTCTTGTATGTTTGAACTAATGGCCCACACTGCTCAGGTGTGATTTTGGCCCATTCCTCTGCACAGATTGTCTTTAAATCTGGAATATTCTTTGGTGCCCTCTGGTGAACCCTTTTCTTTACTTCTTTCCTCAAATGTTCAGTTGGATTGAAGTCAGGTGATTGACTAGGCCATTCTAACAGATTGATTTTCTTTTTCTGACACCATTTGAGAGTCAACTTTGCCGTGTGTTTTGGATGGTTGTCCTGCTGGAAGGTCCAGCCACGTCTCATCTTCATCATCCTGGTGGATGGCAGCAGATTCAGATCAAGAATTTCCCCATACATGGCTCCATTCATTGCTCCGTCAGTTATATGAAGTTTGCCAACACCATGAGATGAGAAACAACCCCATGCCATGATGCTTCCACCTCCAAACTTCACTGTTGGTGTAGTGTTTTTTGGCTGATGTGCAGAGCCATTTCTCCTCCAAACATGGTCTGTAGTATGACAGCCCAAAAGTTCAGTTTTGGTCTCATCTGACCAGACAACATTCTCCCAGTATTCTACAGGCTTGTCAAGATGCTGTTTAGCAAACTTTAAACCAGCTTCAACATGCCTTTTCTTGAGGAATGGAGTCTTGCGGGCTGAGCGTCCATAGAGGCCATGGCAGTGGAGAGCATTGCCTGTTGTTTTCTCTGTAACAATTGTACCTGCTGCCTCCAAGTCTTTCTGGAGCACTTTCAGGGTGGTCCTTGGCTTGGTGTGTTCAATACTTTTTTCCTGTGTTATCATACTTAATTCACCATAATCATTATTTATGGACCTGAACGTTGTGATTTCTTTTCATGTGTGGATTATTTGAGTTAACACCAATGTCTGGGAGAAATTTTGTTTGAATTGCATCTTTGGAAATAAATGTGATGAGAAAAAAGTTGACACGTTCAATACTTATTTTCCCCACCGTAGATGTAGAAAATCAAGGTTGATGATGTTTTCAAGGTGTTCTCCCTCATGTGACGCCACGTTTGTCTCATTTTTTATACTTTCTACATCGACTTCCATCATTTCAGGCTGACTTCGTACACACACTTCAGGAGCAGCCTGTTGTCAGCGAGCGTTATGTGATCCCGCTCTCGGACAGGCGATCTATCCGGCGCAGCCAGGTTTAACCCTATGACCTCATTGTCTACCTTGATGGACAGCTGCGAAGAAAGAGAGCGGATGATGTCACTCTTCCCACGAGGCTTTGTGCAAGGGGAGGTAAGCTGAACCCTGTGTGTGTACCTGTGTGTGTGTGAGGGGTGTCATGTTCCTGGACTACTGTAAAGGGTGGAGCAGAGCGTGACCTTGTCCTGTCCCCAGCTAAAGAGGGATGAGAAGGAGAAAGAGGAGGTTTTGGTGTGGGTGTGTGAACTGGATCGACGCTCTAACTGTGGAAACCTAAAGAAAACTCTCTGCAGGGAATAAAGAGAAACGTCCAGAATAGAAAACAAGACCATAAACTCCCAGAATCAAGGTTCAAGACCTACTTTCCCTGAGTGGTGTGTCTTTTTTCTGCAAATCACAGAAAAACAAATGATGGGGGAGCATTGTGGAAGTAAATAAAGACGGTTGTAGTTTTTACAGTTAGAGGATGGAGGAGGAGGAGGAGGAGGCAGAAGCAGAGGATTGGCTAGGACAGACGAAGACGGGTCGCGGCGGGGGGTCCAGAATCACTCCCTGGACGTGTGTGAAATCACCCTGACAGTTCGGCTGCACGGTCGAAACAAGCGTCAGGAGAGGAAGTAACACAGCGAGCGCTGACCACATCGTCACATGCTTTAAAAGCTTTCTGGAAAACACACACCAAGTCTGGGAATTTCAGCTCCTAATTGCTGAAAACTCCAAAGATTTGCCTTTGTTGTGCCGGGAGGAGGACAGAGACACGAGGGAGCGCAGATACAGCCCTGATGAGGCGTGCTTAATTGAGTTTTGTGCCGCATGGCGAGGTCAGGGGTCAGCAGAGCGACAGACTCCCCTCGAGTGGCGGCTCTGCCAAACAATAGCTCATTAAAGCAGAACGCGTCTCACACACACACACACACACACTCAGAGAAGCCTCAGTGGGCAGTGAGGCAGTTGATCCGCTCAGCTCTGCTCTCCTCTGTTAGATCTGACACGCGGGGAGAGGAAGAGGGGGCAGTGGGTGAGACGATGGGATGTGTGGTGTGGGCGTAAGATGTAGAGTGAAGCACGGAGCCTTAAAGAGAGACGGCACCAAACTTCAGCACGACACAAAAAACACAGAACCAAAAGTGTGTGAACTCTTCCTTGATTTAACACGACACTGACACAGAGAAAGATTTAATGATTTCTTCTTCCTCCTTAAACTGATTTGTTGAATGTATAAAGACCTTCAGTCATCTCTCTCAATGATCTATGTCACGCTCAGTGGTGTGCACAGAGAGAGGACTAGGAGGCAGTCAGCGCCCCTCGATGCCTAATCAATGGAAAACGCGTGCCCCTCTTGGAAGCCAAAATGTGTGCTAAAGTGCCTTCTTGGGAGACAAAATGTGCACTCAAGGGCCCTCCCAGTTGGCAAACTACTGAATCACTATTTCAAAATGCAAGCCTAACTTGAGAGCCATTACATTTCCTAAATGACTTTTGAGGAGCCACTATTTGCGCTCAAGTTACTTTTTTGGGAGCAAAAATGTGTACCAGAGTCACATTTTGAAAGCCAAAATGTGCGCTAAAGTGCCTTCTACAGAGACTAAATGTGCGCTAAAGTGCCCTCTTTAGGGCCAAAATGTTCGTCAGAGTTTCTTTTTGTAGGCCAAAATGTGAGCTCAATGCCTTTAATTTAGCCAATATGTGCCTTCTTTGGGTCAAAATGTGTCCTGAAGTGCCCCCTTGGGAGCCAAAATGAGCACTACAGTGACCTTCCATTTGGCAAACCACTGAACCACTGTTTCAAAATGCCAAAAGCCTACCTTGAGAGCCAATATGTTTCCTAAATGACTTTTGAGGAGCCACTATGTGCACACAAGTGCCTTTTTTTGGGAGCCAAAATGTTTACCAGAGTCACATTTTGTAAGCCAAATTGTGTGCTAAAGTGCCCTTAAAGTTGGCAAAGTACTAAAGCACCATTGAAAAATGCAAACCAACCTTTGAAGTGAAACATGCCCTTAAATGCCCTTGAGACCAAAATGATGTCAGAATGCCAAAATATGTGCCTAAGTGCCCTCTTTGGAGCAAAAATGTGTCCTGAAGTGCCCTTCAAGTTGGAAAATCACTAAACAACTATTAAAAAATGGAAGCCTACCTTGAAAGCCAACACATTTCATGAATGGCTTTTGAGAAGCCAAAATGTACGCTGAAGTTCCCTTTTAGGAGCCATAATGTGCGCTTAGGTGCCTTCTTTGGGGTCAAAATCTGTGCCAGAGTCACATTGTAAGCCAAGTTGTGTGCTTAAGTGCTCTCCCAGTCGGCAAAGTACTGAATCACTATTAAAAAAAAAAAAAAAAAAGCACACCTAAGGAACCAATACATGCTTTATTAGCCCTCTGGGGAGCCAAAATGTGCACAACAATGCTCTCTTGCTTGCTCGAAAGGTGTGCTTTAGTACCCCTCCAGGTGGCAAACCACTATCAAAAAAATACAAGCCCGCCTTGTGACCTTGGGAGCAGATACATTTCCCAAATTACTTTTTAGGAGGCAAAATATGTGCCAGAGTTCCCTTTAAGGAGCCACTATGTGCACTCAAGTGATTTCTTCTGAGTCAAAATGTGTGCCTAAGTGCCCTCTTTGGAGCACAAATGTGTGCCAGAGTTTCCTTTAGTGGGCAACAATTTAAGCTTAATTCCCTTAGGGGAAGCCAAAATGTGTGTTTAAGTGCCCTTCAGGTTGGCAAACCACTAAACCACTGTTGAAAAATGCAAGCACACCTTGGGAGCCAAAACACTTTTTCTAAATGACTTTTTAGGAGGCAAAATGCGTGCTGAACTTCCCTTTTAGGAGACACAATGAGTGCTTAAGTGCCCTCTTTGGGAGCAAAAATGTGCGCCAGAGTCACATTTTGTAAGCCAAATTGTGTGCTCAAGTGCCCTCCCATCTGGCAAAGTACCAAACCACCATTGAAAAATGCAAGCCCACCTTTAAAGCCAAAACATGCTCTCAAATGCCCTCTTGAGACCAAAATGAGCATGAAATTGGCCTTTTGAAAACCAAAATGTGTGCTTAAGTGCCCTCTTTGGAGCAAAAATGTGTGCAAGAGTTCCCTCATGAAGGCCAAAATTTTGGCTCAATGCCCTTTATTAAGCCAAAATGTGTCCTGAAGTGCTTTCTTCAGACAAAATGTGTGCTAAAGGGCTCTCCCAGTTGGCAAACCACTGAACCACTATTGAAAAACGCAAGCACACCTTGGGAGCCAAAACGTGCGCAACAATGCTCTCTTTGAAGCCGAAAAGTGTGCTTAAGTGCCCATCCAGTTGGCAAACTATTGAACCACTTTTAAAAAATGCAAGCCCACCTTTAGAGCAAATATATTTCCCAAAAGACTTTTTAGGAGTCAAAATGTGTGCCAGAGTTCCCTTTAGTAGGCAACAATGTAAGAGTAATACCCTTAAGGAAGCCAAAATATGTGCTTCAGTGCCCTTCGAGTCGTCAAACCACTAAACCACTATTAAAAAACGCAAGCCCACCTCGAGAGCCTATACATTTCCTTAACGACTTTTTAGGAAGAAAAATGTGTGCTAGAGTTCCCTTTTGGGAGCCACAATGTTGGCTAAATGCCCTTAATTAAGCCAAAATGTGTGTTAAAATGCCTTCTGCAGAGTCAATTGTGTGCTAAAGTGCCCTTCCAGTTGGCAAATCACAAAAAAAAATCACAAGAATATCTCGGGAGTCAAAATGTGCGGATCAGTGCCCCTTGGTGCTCATGGGAAATGGAGTCATTATCCCAGATAAACAGTGCAGATTCTTGCCACAGTTGTCTGAGACTCTTATCCATGTCAGGTGGCTAAGGTTCCCTTCTTCTCGTTCTGTTTTTCGCCCTGAGCTGCACGAGGTTTTAAACTCACAATCAGTACAGCAGGTGCTGCAGTTTGTTTGGTAGAAATGGAAGTTTCTGAGAGTTTGTCTGTCATACATCACATTAAAACCCTCGTACGGTTTATTTTCAGTTACAACAAACCACAATGATGCATGACCCTGATCTCACCGCCCAGATCTCTGTGTCAATATTTAGTGAAAGCAGCATTAAGTGGAATTCTTTCTCACAGAGTCCGACAAACTAAATGAAGGACAGACGTGTAGAGAAACCACGGTAACTGGCCCAAACAAACGCCAAGGAAACCCGCTCTAATACCTACACAAAGCGAGTCTTTGCAGCCCCGTGCTGGTTTCCCTCTTTGTTTGGTCATGTGGGAACGGAGCAATCAGAACAAGATGTTACAGACTCTGAGGTTTCTCTTTCCAACGCTCTCTGGAGGAGTTCATTTGGACCGGGACCTGTTCCTGACCGCTATCCTCCCAGATGTTTAGTTAATGAACTAAAGTGGCTCCAAGCACTCAGCACCTTCCCCCTTCCTAACGACTCCACACTCCTTTTATCACATCCTCCTCTCTGGAGATGTAGATATGACGGCTGTAAGAGACAATGCACAGACGCCGAACAGGTAATGACACTTCATTAGCGACGTTTTCTCGCCGAGGGCCTGCAGGGAAATGGTGAGATGATAATTAGAGATAGATGTGGGGAAGGTACCAAGGGGGGGGGGCTGATGTGGCAGTCACTGGGAATGAAACTGAGACACAAGGTGAGTGGGGAGGAGGAGGAGGGGAGAGATTATGAAACAAGATCGGAGTTCAACTACGTTCCAACCGCTGGATAGACGATGTTAGACATAGACTTGGTGTTTCAGAGAGTGTTCTGCTTCAGATCCATCTCCACGCTGTTGGGTGTCCAGTCTGGTATGCAGACAGACCATCAGACTGAGCTGGAGTCTCTAGACTGAGGAGTTCCTACACTTGTAAAAACCTCAAACCAGTTGACTCGAGGCCTGGTCCTACCCATTGTTTCTTATATCGGTTTTTTGTAGTAGAAATATTTTAATCCTTCTTATTTCAGTTTGACAGCATGCACCTGTCACTGCAGGTACATTCAAGGACTATCGTAAAAGTGCAATACAGTCCTTGTCTTGGGTCCATAGTGTTTTAATTTGAATCCAGAGAGAAAGGATCGTTCTTCTGTTACTCCACCGTTATGTGAGTGGGATGATCTTTCCTTACTCTACCACAGGGGTCACTCACTGGTGGACTGCAGCCCAGATCTGGATCCAGACCTTTGATCAATAACAGGATCATTTGGTATTTACATCAATTGAGCAGATCAGGAAACATTCAGACCAGTTGCTTTCAAGGTTGACACCCACCTAGCGATACGTTGTCTTGTAACCTCTACTGGATGCCTTGAATTTCCCTTGTGGATAAATAAGTATCTATCTATCTATCTATCTATCTATCTATCTATCTATCTATCTATCTATCTATCTATCTATCTATCTATCTATCTATCTATCTATCTATCTATCTATCTATCTATCGCACACAAATGCTACAGCAGCTGGAATAAATGCTCTGTGATCTCTTGGATTTTACACATGACGCCAACAAGATTTTTATTTATTTATTTATTTATTCATTAATGTGAATCAATCAAAGCTCTAGTAGACAGAAAGAGTACAGTATAGGCTGTAACAAATCTGTAATCTGACTCCCCAGAGTCTGGAAATCTTAATAACGCACTCTACTTAAGACCAGGGGTCTGCAACCTTTACTTTTATAGGAGCCATTTTACCTCAGATCATCTGGATTTAGGCCCTCTAAGAGCCACAAAATCTACTTTTTTCTCACAATAAAGACAAAAAAGTGTATAAAATTCTATGTATACAAATCTAGTGGATAATTATCTGAATGGGAAGGATTTTTTTTTGTGTTTTTAAAAAAGTACAAGTGATGTCTTAGTGTTTGGGTTTTTTTTTTTTCAAATAAACTTTCTAATATCAAAAAAAAAGAAAAATTTTAATGTCATAAATTCAGAAAATTGATCAAATTTCAATAATTTGCAAAAATTATCTATCATTTTGAAATTTCAAAAATTTGCATTTAAAAAAAAAAAATAAAGTAAAAAAACTTTGCAAAAAAATGAGATTTTAACAATTCGCAAAAATGTCAAAAACAGCAAATAAAATAAAAAAACATAATTTTAAAAATTTGTTAGAATAAAAAAAATGGAAATTAGACAATTTTCGAAATTTGCAGGTATTCAAATTTTTTTGCAATTTGGAAAAATGTAAGAAATTTGCAAAATCTTTAAAAAAAAAAAAAGTATTTTCTTTCGGAAAAAGTGTCCAAAAAATTGCAAAAATCTAAAAAATGTAAATCTTTATTGCAAGAGGGGATGCATATTTATTTCAAGAATGCATTTATTTATTTAGTGTGAATGTTGTAATTATCAATACTTTCTATAAGAAAATAACAATTCTTTATTTTAATAATATTTTCTTAAAGCTACAAGGAGCCACTGCAAAAGAGTCAAAGGGCCACATGAGGCTCCAGAGCCACAGGTTGAAGACCCTTGCTTTAGTCCCTCAAGAACAGAGCTTTCCGCAGCTCTAAATTTAATGCTGTAAATCAATACTCGCCAATCTGCCACTTATCAGCATTTGCAACAGTTTCTGTGAGTGATCATCAATTAATTCTGCTCTTACTGCTCATTGTGGAGCTTTAGAGACAGATAGGATCACAAAACAAAGTTTACACGCAATAGAAAAGTGCGGATCCTGGGTTGGCACTGTCCGTGGGTGCTCAAGCTCCAAAACACCCGAGGAGTTGCGTCTATTCGACCCACAGAGCGATGGAAGAAGATGATCTGGGGACCTGGGAATTCAAGATGTCCAAGAAGTTCCTGCTAAAGCCTCGGCATTTGAAACCCCAGCACACCTTCAGAGGTCTCGAGAAATCCACGTCCCAGCGAGGTGAGGCTGTTTTGACCCTGACCTGACCTGAGGAAGAGGCTCACAGGTGGCCACCGCTCAGTGAATCAGTGAAGCAGCATCCTCACGAGTGTCTGAAACAAGTTTCCTGTGTGTTTGATTGCCGTCCAAGCCTGCATGTGGCACCTCAACTCCCCGCTGTCTGCGTCTGACTGCGTCTGACTGTGTCCTCCTCACACTCAATTAGACGCCTCACTGGCAGCAACACTCACTGGCACACACAGACTTTGGATCGTGCTGCCCTGCAAAGCTAGATGAATATTTTTCTCAATGAATCATGCCCAATTTCTATAACGATGCATCCAGGAACAGAAATAAACACACACACACACACACACACACACACACACACGGGCCGAGAGTGTGTTTTTTCAATTAGCTCTGCCACCGACTGCTCTGGGTAGTCTCGCTGGTTCTGTTTGTTTATGTTTGCGTTGTGGGTATCCAGGAAGTCTGCACTGATGGCACACACACACACACACTCACATACACACACATACACACACACTCAGTCAGTCTCTCCTTCTACTTCAGATACTTAAAGATAAAACATTAGAGTGAGCTGCAGACTTCAACCTGAGCCATCTCATATTTCCTCTCTGAGCGCGCTCACTGACAGAGTTCACAGAGTTCTTCCAGGGTCAGGGGGGCGGACTCAAGGCTGGGAAAAACTAACACACATCAAATAGGCATTTATTTGTAGTTTTCCTTGATCCATCCAAATAATGTTTAACAAAGACAGTGAAAATCCAATGCAGCAAGCCTCGATGTCCCAACAAAGAAGGCTGCACTGTAACAAATTACTGTAACTTTACCAGGAATTTCAAAAGTAACATCCTGTTATGTTTAAATACAGCACTGTAAAAAATACAGGCAACCTCTGCTGCCAGTATTTTATTGTTATTTTACAGCCAAGTAGTTTTTGTTGGGACGGCTTATTGTAACCGTGAATGAGGAGGGAACACAGCAGATATAACACCCTGATGTACATTGAGATGTTTCATGGGGCACGGCCTGACATGACACAAATCAGCTGTCTGTGCTCCACATGCCACAAACTATTTGTCTGTGCCCATTGGCACAGACTCACTGTCTATGCTACACATTGAACTGACTGGCTGTCTTTGCTCTACATGGCACAAACCGTTTGTCTGTGCACAACATGGCACAGACCATGCTACACATTGCACTGACTGGCTGTCTGTGCGCTACATGACACGGACTGGCTGTCTGCGCATTTCATGGCACAGACCATCTATCTGTGCTCTACATTGCATGGACCAGCAGTCTGTGCTCCACATGGCACAGACTGGTTGTCTATGCTCTACTTCTAACGAACTGGCTGTCTGCTCCACATGGCACAAACCCGCTGTTTGTGCTTCACATGGCACGGACCAGCTGTCTGTGCTCTACATTGCATGGGCCAGCTGTCTGTCTTCTACATGGCGCAAACCCACTTTCTGTACCGCACAAGGTGCAGACCCGCTGTCTGCGCACAATAGAACAGACCAGCTGTCTGCGCTCTACATGGCACAGACTGGTTGTCTATGCTCTCCTTGTAATGAACTGGCTGTCTGCTTTACATGGCACAGACCAGCTGTCTGCACTCTACATGGCACAGACTGGTTGTCTATGCTCTACTTGTGATGAACTGGCTGTCTGCTTAACATGGCACAGACCAGCTGTCTGCGCTCTACATGGCATGGACCATACGTTTTTTTACAGTGTGTTGGCCAATTTTAAAATGAAGTGTTAAAAAATTTAACTGAGTTTGGATTTTTTTATGTGCTTTAATACACCACTACTGGGACAGCAGCTCAATTGGAGCACAGAAGCCTTTTCCCCTGTGCAACATATGAATGTACAGCGGGGTCTGGTATCCACTGTGTCCCCTCCTCACTCACGGTTATAAAACGCTGTCACAACAAAAATTACTTGGCTCCAAAATAACTTTACATACTGGCAGCGGGGTTGCCAGTGTTTAACCGTTATTTCACAACTGTAATCCAATATACAGTATTATACTGTAAAATAAAATAACAGCACACGCAGTGTAAAATAGAAAATTACAGGCCATTTCTGTTGGCAGTATTTTATCATTATGTTACAGAGAATTCTTTTACAGAGCAGGCAAATGTTTGTTTTTGGAATATTTCTTGTTTTTGTCCCTCCAAAATCCAGAAAAAGAATCAGAATCAGTAAAATTGGAGTCTGGATGACTAGAAATGGTCCCTTTCCTAAGTCTGGATTTCCCCCTGAAGGATGGCGTGGTGCTGAAAATAGCTGCGGCCAAACCTCCACTTTCTGTCTCTGATAAATAGTTGTGGCACATTCAGCCATCCTCCTCCACTTTCACACACTTTCCCCCTCCTCAGCTCAGATAACCGCTCATCACCACCCGCCCAGAGGGACATCCATTTCTCAGCGTTGCCATGACTATCCAGCAGCGGAGGAGGAGGGGGGGGTGTTTGGACTGACTGCTGGAGTCACCTTGATAAATGACCCTCTCATTACCTACCGCCTGTCTCCAGGGGAATACTGTACACACACTCCGTCTCTCTCTCAAACACACACACTGATTCGCTCTCCCCCAGTGGCTAGCTGTCCAGCTGACACACACACACACACACACACACACACACACACAGATCACTTTACATGCTAATTGGGCGACAAGCCCTCTAACAAATAGCTGTTTAATGAGTTCTCTCTCTGCTCCGTCTGAGTCTGCAGGACGCCTGCTGCTGCTGCTGCTGCAGGAAACGGTCCAGGGTCAAAAGGTAACGCCGGCTGAGTTCACAGCGGTCAGTCTGGAAACGTCTGAGCTTTTTTTAAAGGATCGGTTCTCACAAAATATATCCTGAGGATTTCATTCACCATATTAACTTTAAACCAGGGGTCTGCAACCTTTACGTTGTTAGGAGCCATTTTTCCTCAGCTCACCTGGAATAAAGTCGTTCAGGAGCCACAAAATCGACTTTATCTCCACAATAAAAACTAAGTCCATGAAAGTGTATACATAGTTCAAATCTAGTGAATGGTTATCTAAACTAATATTGTTTTGAATTATTCATTATTAATATTACAAAAAACTTTTTGATTTTGCAAATATTCAAGAGTTTTTGAATCAAAAATAAATATGCAAATATATATAAAAAACAAAATTAAAAAAAATTCAAAAGCTTTTGAAATCTTCAAAATTTCCAAAAATTTAATATATATGTTGAAAGAAGTATTTTCTGAATTTTTAAAAGTTGCAAAAATAAAAATAGAAATTTTAATAAAATTGAAAATTAAAAAACAAATTAAAAAAAATTGCAAAAAAAAAAATTAACGAAATTTATTACATTTTCAAAAAATAAAAAAAGTGAAATAATATTTGAATTCGATCAAATAAAGAAATTTAAAAAATTCTTTATTTCGATAATATTTTTTTAAAGCTACAAGGAGCCACTGCAACGGAGTCAAAGAGCCGCAGGTTGAAGACCCTTGCTTTAAACTAATCTGAAACCCAACACAGAAGCAGAGAGGTACCTACACCGCAAAAACTGAGACCTAACCAAGTGCCTGTGTCCTATTTTCATAAACTGTCTTAGTAGACATAACAAAAGCCACATTTACCTGAAAAGTCCAGAAAAATGTCTCATTTCAAGACAAAAATGACACTTGAAGTGCTTCAGCAAGGCTTTTTTTGCTCCTTTGGCAGATTTTTGTTTTGTACTCTGACGAGCAATTCAGGCCTTATTTTTGTCTCTTAATATCTTAAGAGACATTTTCTGCTTTTCAGATGTTGGTTTTTGCAGTATACAGGCCTACTTTTGCAATAAAGTATGCTCCTAGGCTGCCTTTGCTTTCTTTCATAAATACGAGCCGTGGTATTTGGACAGAATCATTAGTCTTAGTCGCAGCGACAAACTTGAACTGCAAAAACTGAAATCTAAGTAAGTGTTTTAAGTTTCATTGTTTTAAAATGTCTTTTAGACTCATTCTGAGCTACATTCAACTGACAAGTCCAGAAAAAAATAGTATTTCAAGATATCAAAACAGAAAAATGATGCCTTAACCATTTTAGAAAATCTATCATTGGGGTAGAAAATTTTTACTTGTCAAGTTCCTTGAGTTTTTAACATTTTAATTCAAGAAACTGAACAAGCACATTCTTCTTGCCCCAACGATAGATTTTTTTATGCTTATAAAGCAATTCAGGGTAATTTTTCTGGCTTATCTTGAGCATAATAAGACAATTCTGCTAAAAAAAAAAAAAGACCAAAACACTTGAGTATATTTCAGTTTTGAAGTGTACCAGCTAACCCGAACTATCTTAACTCTTTGCCCAAACACCGAGATGAAACATGAGCAAACTCTCTAAGACGTGACCAGTTAGATTCTGAGTTATGAAGCCAGTCGATGGATGTAGACGTTTGAGAAAAAAAAGACAAGGCACTCTGGGTGCAGATGACCTCAGGGTCTAGGAAGTTGGCCTGTGAGCGGGTGGCCTGGGTTGGGATCCAGCCTGCGCCCTCTTTCCCACTCCCCACTCTCGCCTTGTTTCCTGCTTTATCCACTGACCTCTCCTCTCTGATTAATGGCTCAACAAGCCCCAACAATAACCCAAATAAAGACGAGGCACTAAGCAAAGAATCCCACCCAATTCCCAAACGTTTCAGCCTGCAACCCCGAAATGGCAACGCCAGAGACCGGGGACCCCCTGCTGTGGGAATACGCTAACTGGGCAATCCAAAAACAAACAGAAAAACCTGAAGGCACCGTTTACACGACAATGTTTCATCTGAAAACGCTAAAACACAGTGAAAGAAGCTCTTCTAGTGTTCTTTTTAAAGACAAAAAAGGTATTTTTTTTACCTTGACATGTTTCGACGTGCAACCTGCCGTCTTCTTCAGAAGCTGTCATCCAGACAGCTGTGTGGTGTCTTTTTGTCAGCTGTTTCTGGTAGTAGCTGGCGAGACAGATTGATCACGTGGTCTGTCCCGCCAACTACGCCCCCTGTTGCCTGACAGCCTCTGGAGAAGTGTGTCTCAGGTGTGCGAGAGCTGGAAGGCTCCTTCATCCCTGTTGATGGTGTCCTTTCCCCGTTTTCTGATTTGCCTTTTCCTTGTCAAATCAGGAAAACTTAAAATCGGCTATATCAGACCACTGCAAACGTGAAAATCACATAATGGACTGGGACAAATCTACAATAATCGGGTCAGAAAGTAACAAATACAAAAGATGGATAAAAGAATCAATAGAAATCAGAAAACGGGGAAAGGACACCATCAACAGGGATGAAGGAGCCTTCCAGCTCTTGCACACCTGGGACACACTTCTCCAGAGGCCGTCAGGCAACAGGGGGCGTAGTTGGCGGGACAGACCACGTGATCAATCTGTCCCGCCAGCTACTACCGGAAACAGCTGACAAATAGACACCACACAGCTGTTTGGATGACAGCTTCTGAGAAAGACGGCAGGTTGCACGTTGAAACATGTCAAGGTAAAAAAAAATACCTTTTTTGTCTTTAAAAAGAACACTAGAAGAGTCAAGATTCTCAGAAGACAAGATGAATCTAATCAGTAACGGTGAATGAAATCTGAGTTTACACAGAAACACTGTAGTGAGCATGCCAGGCCTGTAGGTGGTGCTACAACTGTCTTGTCCAGAAGCAGCTTTTGGTAGATCTCCACTGAAGTAGAGTTGAGCTGATCATCTGGTGTGTTGGTGAATGCTAAGAGCAGAAGAACAGTTATATGCATCGTACGAAGCGGAGCGTGACGTCAGCGTTTCAACTGAAAACGCCTGCTTACTGTTTACACGGCAACAGTGTCGGCAGTGTTTTGGAAAAACTCCACTCTGGAGGCCGTTTTCAGAAGTTTGTGTTTTAGCTTGGCTGAAACACTGTTTCTGTGTAAACGCGAGGCTGAAACGCAACAAAACTTTAGCATTTCACCCTAAAACTGTTGTTGTGTGAACGGCCCCTAGGACACTAAATTTAGGAGATTACAGGGTGAGCCAGAAAGTTTTCCCCAAAGGATATCTCTATTTTGTTTGCTTAGCGTTTGTCCTAGAAACTTCAAATTTTGGATAGTTTCTCTTAAAGGGCATAGCTTGTGATGTCCCTGAGTTTATTTGATTACTCCTAATGATTGTCGAGTTTGGCATCGTAGGGTAAGCGCGACCAGATTGTGGTCTTGAAGGAGGCTGGACTGAAATGTTCAGTCCGGACCGGGAGGGTTGTTGAGATGGTGAGGAAGAGAAACCCCGTAAGGTGCATACAAGGAGAGAAACAAGCTCCTCAGACCAGAATCGATCTTTGCACCAGGCTGTGAACGGATTGGCTTTGAATAATGGGTGCTCATTTTACAGCAAGCCTCAAGTGGACACATAAGGAACTGCAGTCTTAACCATTTCTGCCTTGGCTTCTCTTCATGAGACGAGAAGTTGAACAAAGAGGATGCTGACTGACAACAGGAACATTTGTCAAACGAGCTCCTTCTGGTCAGGTTTCAAAAATACGACGTGAGTTTTACTTTTCTCCACTGAAAGACTCTGCAGGTGAGTCCACAGATCCTCCAGTCCTGTTCCCCTCCCCCGCCCCCTCAGTTGTTAGATCCCCTTCATCCTGGAGCATTTACCATCTCAGCGATATCAAAGACAAACGAGCAAGTGGGTCTGCAGGCTCTCCGTTTTTTCCGGCCCATTTCTCTTTGACCGTGGGGGCCCGAGACCTCGTCCCTGATCATAAAGCTATCAGGCTCGGAGGGGGAAAAGCATCTTCCACGCTACAGTGAACCGGAGAGCAGCAGGGATAATGTATCTCTGCTGGCACCCCTGACAATCATCAATTATTCACACACAGCTTCTCCAGAACCTGAAATAAACACTTTCAATCTACAAGTCGATACATGTTCCCGCTGCACCGCGGGCCACGTACAGACCAGCAGAACATACACAGAACAAACTGTACGAACGCAGAACACGGGTCTCAAACAGGGACGGATCATAGGAGGTGTTTACGTTTTTATGAAACCAGGAGAAAAATCATAACCTGTGATTCTGGGCTCGTATTTCAGCTTGTTTTTGTTTGTTACACCATCCTGTCTAAACTCCTGAAGCCTGGGCGCATCGGACTCAGCGTCTTTAAGATCCCTGAACCAGAACTTTTTTCTGTGATCCAAAGTTAAACCACACTGTGAATTTTACATTTCCAATCCCTCACCTCAAATCTCTTTCCCTCCTTTTCATTTCTTTTTCCTCGTCTATCGCTTGACAAAGGAGCAGAAGAAGAGCTCTGTACATACAGAGATGTCCACAGATTCACTGAATATTGAAATACGGTGACTCCCACTACAGAGCCATGTCTGTTTTCAGTGTGGTGATTATTCTCTGTATGTGACCCCAAACACAGGGGATAAATAAGAGCTTAAGTTATTTGAAACATGCCGTTTAACTCATAAACCGGATTAAGAATAACAAGGGTTACTGCTTCTTTGAAAAATAAGAAGGGAAATAAAACTTAAATTATGAAATGTATAAAAAATCAACGACTGCACTAGGAAATCAGAATCTTTTTTTTTTTTTAAATTATTGCGCTCTTGTACTGTTATTTTTTTTTAAGAGGTTAGATTTTGATGATTTTATTGATCATTATTAAAACATTTTATACTTTAATTTCATTGTTTGTTTTTTATTTATTTAAAAAAAATGGGGGGGGGGGGGTATTTTGATTACTTTATTAATCATAATCAAAACATTTATAACTTAAATTTCATTGGGTTTTTTAATATTCATTTGATAACTTAATTAATCATTACAAAATCTTTCATTATTTTAATTTCATTGTTTTTTTTAATTTGATTTTGGTAACTTATTTTACATTCTGAAAACATTTATTATTATAATTTCATAATTTTTTTTTTTGTAACTTTATTAATCATAATAAAAACATTTATTCATTTATTACTTTACTTAATTTTTTTTTCTTTTTGATGACTTATTATACATTCTGAAAACATTTATAACTTTAATTTCATTATTATTACTATTATTTTTTGGGGGGATGATTTTGATTACTTTTTGAATTATTATAAAAACATATTTAACTTTCATTACACTGAATTACTTTTTTTTAGATATTTGATTTTGATTACTTTTTTGATCATTCTAAAAATATTATTACTTTTTTCATTAAAAAATTAGAATCTATTTTAATTAATTTATTAATCATTATAAAAACATTTATTATTTGAATTTCATTTTTTTTTTAAATATTTATTTGATTACTTTATTAATCATTTCAAAAACATTTATTACTTTAATTTCATTATTTTTTTAGGAAGATTTGATTTTGATTACTTTATTACTCACTACAAAAATTGTATAACTTTATTTTATTTTATTTTTATTTTATTTTATTTTATTTTATTTTTTTGGGGGGGGGGATGTCTTACAAATCGTTATAAAACATTTATTACCTTAATCACACTGATATTATTATTTTTTTAGATATTTGATTTTAAATACTTTATTGTTTATCCCCCAAAAAATATTACTTTTATTTCATTATTTTTTTTATTTTTTATTTTTTTTGAGATTTGAGTTTTTATTACTTTATTTATACTATTAAAAACATTTATTTCTCTGATTCATTGAGTTAAACCTTTCAATGGAAGGGAGGTGGTCGTCTCTTGGCCAAATCAACAGAGATGGACTGGGAGACCCTGAGGGATGGTCTCCTGCCCCACCAGCCATGGGGAAAAGGTTTTTGTCCCTCTATATAACCCTGACCCTTACTACAACCCTACACTGCAAAAAAACTGAAATTTGATCAAACATTTTTGTGTTTTCTTGCATTAAGAGATTTCTCTAATCTTGACGAGCACTTTCTGCATTAGCAGATTTTTTTAATTGTTGTCGCCAATTCAGACCTCATTTTAGTCTTTGAATTGCTTGAAATAAGATATTCTTCTGGACCAGTCAGGTGAATGTGGCTCACATTAAGTCTGGAAAGACATTTTTTACTCAAAATAAGACAAAAACACTTGATAAGACTTCAGAGTCTCAAACCTCAGACCATGAAGCCATGCAGCATCGTTACATCAGGCTTTTTCAGGGGGAACTGAAGCGATCAGCTGTTTTTTTGTTTGGAAAATGTAATTTGTTCATGCGGCTTCTTTGGCAGCCCGAGAGGAAACATGGAAAACCACCAACCAGACCAAAAACCGACGGAGCGAGTTGGAAACAAGAGCTGGTGGATGTGTTAATATTATATACTGTACGTCTGAGAGTCGGTGACAGGATGACGGTTTTTGTGAGACGTGGATCAGTGCTGCAGCAGTTTCTGGATTTCAAACCCTGAAAGTTAGGATGGTGGAGCTGAAGATTACGGTGTTACTTTTCTGAAACTTGAGCAATTGTTGTGGCTGAGCTGAAACTTGATACGGAGGGAAGTGGTCAGCTAACAGAGCGTTTTACAGCAGGAGGGGAGGAAATACTGCAACAAATCTGGAATCACACACACACACACACACACACAGCAGCGTGGGCACACACACACTCACACAGATACTTGAGCATGAAATAACTGCTCTGCGGGTGAGTCACGAAGACACACACAAGCCTCCTCTCAAGTTTGACACACATATTCGATCTGATTGATGCTGCACTGGAGAAACCCAGATTCAGAAAGCTCGGTGCTCCTTTAAGCGTGGCGTGGAGGAGCTTTATGCCGTCACTCTGAAGGATTCCCCTCATCCATGCACGCCTGCTCCCCCAGTCCCCCAAAGTACAGGAGCGTCTGAATACAAATGTGGTGAATGCAGGATTACTCACAGCCTCTCGGTTCCTCGGGGGATGTTTCTGGGCACGGAGTGGATCCCCAGGCCGTGACAGTCCACCGTGCTCCCCAGGCAGCTGCAGGGAGACGGGCATGCCTCCGCTCCTCCTGGTCCCAGCACCAGGATGACCCACGCCAGCTGCAGCAGACCCGCCACCCTGCAGCCCCCTGACCCGGCTCCATCCCTGCTTTCCATCCTGCAGAGACCAGATCCTGTCACCTCTCTGTGCCTCGCTGCTGCTGAGGTTATCTGAGCGCCGAGAGACCGGTTCAGGAGCAGAGCCAGGTGAAGTTTACTCCACGCTGATCTGCTGCCACTGGATCCCAAAGTGAGCTTTGAGAGAGAGGAGGGAGAAAGACAAGTATCCTCCTCTTCTTCTTCTTCTTCTTCTTCTTCTTCTTGTCCCTGGCTTCAGAGCTCCCTCCACTTGGCTCCTCTTCTTCTACTCTCCTGAGTGTGTGTGTGTCTCCTTCTCTCCTGCAGCCGTACAGTGTGTTTGCCTCTCCCCTCCACTTTTCATTGAGTCATTGTGCGCTGAACAGAGAGGCACTAGAAAAAAAAAAAGAAAGGGGGGGACTCCCTCACACCCTCTATCTCACACACACACACACACACACACACACACACACACACACACACACACACACGGAGCAATCATCCATCAAAAGCCTTTACAAATAACAGCACAGAGACTCCTCCCACACCCCCTCCACTTACACACATGTACACACACACACACACACACCGGTACACACACACACAGCAGCAGCACCCGGAGTGAACTCACATCTATTCAGTGACAGGAGAAGCGGGAGCCATCACCTCAAGTGACGGCAGCCTTTTCCTCCTCTTCCCCCTCTATCTTCCTCGCCTACATGCGCCCTCCTCTCCTCTCCTCCTCTCCTCTCCTCCTCTCCTCTCCTCTCCTCCCTGAAGGGGGGGAGGAAAGAGCCCGAGGCTGCATGGACACGATGAGAAAGAACCAGAAAGAGGGGGGAGAGGAAATCGTGATCGCGCTGAAGCATCCGACCGGGGAGCTTCGGTTAAAGAAATGTGAGGCCGGAGGAGGATTTGTGAAGAAATGTGGAATAAAAAGAAAAAAAAAAAGCAGCGTGAGTTCTGCTGTGTGTGAAAAATGATAATATTATTTCTCCCCGGATCAGTGCCGACAGCACACCGGGGCTGCAGGAACTTGGTTTGGTTAAGAAGGGGAGGCGGACTGGCATAACTGGGATGCCATAAGCTGCCAGAGAGCTTACTCAGGAGTCTATTATGGATTCACTGGCAAAGCTCTGAAATTCAAATGCAGCCCGGCTGAGTTTTTTAATCTCCGCTGAAACGCCGGCTTCGGCTTTTGTGGTTGCCATATCACCGAGGAAGAGACGGGGAGAGGAGAAGTGTGAATCATCAGGGAGGTGGGGGAGGCGGAGGGGGAAACTGACGCCAAAACAGTTTTTTGGGGTTGCAAAAAAAAAAGTGTGAAAGTCAGGAATTAGAGATGCTTTGGTTTTCCCTTCACTGAACAAGTCATCTACTGACTCTTCAGCACTGAAAATGACACTCATACGGTGGCTGGTGGGTGTCAAAAGCAAAAACACAAATGCAAAAAGCAACAACACAATGGAAGTTAAGTTATTTATGATAAATAAAGCCTTGTGATATCCTTCATAGTTCTTACATTTCCCTATCTTATATTTAGCTTTAAGGGTCAGTAACGTTGGCATTGAGGCTAAACTTATCGTTAAAGGTAAAAATATAAAACAATCCTTTAGTTACTTTCACAACTTTTAGGTGTCCATAAAAAACTGCCCTCTAAACGTCCGTTGCGATGTAGCTTTTGCATTCCTGTTACAGCTTGTGCGTCCTGTTGTACCTTTTGCATTCTTGTTGTTGCTTTTGCATTCATGCTGTGGTTTTTGCGTTTGTGTTGTGACTTTTGCATTCATGTTGAAGCTTTTGCATTCATGCTGTGGCTTTTGCTGGCAAGTTGTAGCTTTTGTATTCGTGTTGTGACTTTTGCATACATGTTTTGCTTTTGCATTCATGCTGTGGTTTTTGCGTTTGTGTTGTGACTTTTGCATTCATGTTAAAGCTTTTGCATTTATGTTAAGACATTAGCCCTCATTGTTTTGCTTTTGCTTTTGTCTTGTAGCTTTTGCATTCGTGTTTAGACTTTTGCCCTCATTTTTGCTCTTGTATTTTTGTTGTGGCTTTTGCAGGCATGTTTTTAATAATGCATCCATGTTGAAGCTTTTGCATTCATGCTGTGGCTTTTGCTGGCATGTTGTAGATTTTGCATTCGTGTTGTGGCTTTTGCATTCATGTTGTGACTTTTGCAGTCATTTTGAAGCTTTTGCATTCATGCTGTGGCTTTTGCTGGTAAGTTGTAGCTTTTGCATTCATGTTGTGACTTTTGCATTCATGTTGTGGCTTTTGCATTCATGCTGTGGCTTTTGCATTTATGTTGTGACTTTTGCAGTTATGTTGTAGTTTTTTGCATTCGTGTTGTGACTTTTGCACTTATGTTGTAGTTTTTGCATTCATGTTGTGACTTTTGCATTTATGTTGTAGCTTTTGCATTTGTGTTTTGACTTTTGCATTCATGTTGCAACTTTTGCATTCACGTTGTAGCTTTTGCATTCATGTTGTAGCTTTTGCATTCATGTTGTAGCTTTTGCATTCATGTTGTGACTTTTGCATCCATGTTGTAGCTTTTGCACTTATTTTGTGACTTTTGCATTCATATTGTAGCTTTTGCATTCATGCTGTGGCTTTTGCTGGTAAGTTGTAGCTTTTGCATTCATGTTGTGACTTTTGCATTCATGTTGTGGCTTTTGCATTCATGTTGTGACTTTTGCAGTTATGTTGTAGTTTTTTGCATTCATGTTGTGACTTTTGCACTTATGTTGTAGTTTTTGCATTCATGTTGTGACTTTTGCAATAATGTTATAGCTTTTGGATTAATGTTGTGACTTTTGCATTCATGTTGTAGCTTTTGCATTTGTGTTGTGAGTTTGGGATTCATGTTGAAGCTTTTGCATTTGTGTTGTGAGTTTTGCATTCATGTTGTGACTTTTGCATTCGTGTTGTGGCTTTTGCATTCATGTTGTAGCTTTTGCGATCATATTGTGATTTTGCACTTATGTTGTAGTTTTTGCATTCCTGTTGTGACTTTTGTATTCATGTTGTGACTTTTGCATTTATGTTGTAGCTTTTGCATTTGTGTTTTGACTTTTGCATTCATGTTGCAACTTTTGCATTCACGTTGTAGCTTTTGCATTCATGTTGTAGCTTTTGCATTCATGTTGTAGCTTTTGCATTCATGTTGTGACTTTTGCATTCATGTTGTAGCTCTTGCATTCGTGTTGTGACTTTTGCAATAATGTTATAGCTTTTGGATTAATGTTGTGACTTTTGCATTCATGTTGTAGCTTTTGCATTTGTGTTGTGAGTTTGGGATTCATGTTGTAGCTTATATTCATGTTGTGACTTTTGCATTCATGTTGTAGCTTTTGCATTCATGTTGTGACTTTTGCATTTATGTTGTAGCTTTTGCATTTATGTTGTAGCTTTTGCATTTGTGTTTTGACTTTTGCATTCATGTTGCAACTTTTGCATACACGTTGTAGCTTTTGCATTCATGTTGTAGCTTTTGCATTCATGTTGTAGCTTTTGCATTCATGTTGTAGCTTATATTCATGTTGTGACTTTTGCATTCATGTTGTAGCTTTTGCATTCATGTTGTGACTTTTGCATTTATGTTGTAGCTTTTGCATTTATGTTGTAGCTTTTGCATTTGTGTTTTGACTTTTGCATTCATGTTGCAACTTTTGCATTCATGTTGTAGCTTTTGCATTCATGTTGTAGCTTTTGCATTCATGTTGTAGCTTTTGCATTCATGTTGTGACTTTTGCATCCATGTTGTAGCTTTTGCACTTATTTTGTGACTTTTGCATTCATATTGTAGCATTTGCATTCGTGTCGTGGCATTTGCATTTTCATCAAAGCCTTTGCAATTGTGCTGTGGCTTTAGCATTTCTATCCTTGCTTTTGCATCCGTGTTGCAGCTCTTGCGTTCATGTTTTTGCTTTTGCATTTGTGTTCTTTGATCATGCATACATGTTGTGGCTTTTGCATTTGTGTTTGACTTTTGCATTCATATTTCTGCTCTTGCAGTCGTGTTTTTGCTCTTATATGCGTTTTGTGGTTCTTGCATTTGTGAAGTAGCTTTTGCATTTGTGATGGGCCTTTTGCATTCATGTTGTAGCTTTTGCAAATCGGTTGACCCCTACGGGCCACTGTACACTAATGGTGACAGATGCTGCAAATAACCCATGAACCATGAGGGAACAAGTGCAGGGCCTAAAGAAAAGAACTCTGAGGTTCCTGTTTCTTTAAATAAATTATTTGTTAAACTGCCATTAAGCCTTTTTCTCCCATCCTCAGGGGTCGCCCCCTAGGGGTGGGAGAAAAAACTGGCATATCCAATCATTTTAATTTTTTTGTTGAACAATTTTGAATCGTAATTTTTTTTGTTCAATTTTTTTTTCAAATTGAAATCGCTCATTTTAATCTTAGTTTATAAATTGGATTAGGAAAAAGTTGAAATGTCAGATCCCCTGATTAAATACTGAAAACTGACTCACATGTTTGGGGGGGGGGGTTGAGCTCCTGATACAGCACGTGTCAAACTCAAGACCCAAACGGTTTTCGAACAGCGAGCCCTCAAAGTCCATGAGCCCTACAGAAGCCCTCCCAGCTCCTCCATTGAGAATGAATAGGAGCTGAAGATGAAGCTGTGGCATTTTGGCTTCTACACAAAAACTAAAAGTCACACAGTTTCAAAAAAGACATGGTTAGATTCCTGACAAAATTGACTATAAAAATGTTATATTTTTACACGCATTTGGATAAAATTGTGCCGTCTATGAGGAGTTGTTTGCAAAACTTTTGTAAGTGTCTCTCCCTCTGCAGCGGCTCAGTGATGATGTCACACACTGCAGCTGGTCATGTGACTCACTGAAGGAGGGAAAATACTATGTTTTTGAAACACACACATTAAAAAGGAATGAAAGCTTGACAGAGGATTTAGGAGGGACTGGCAAGAGCGCGAGGACCCGTCCAACGTTGCCTGCAGCTTTAATATTACATGACATTTAGCTACATTTAGCTACATTTAGCTACATTTGATACTGTAACTGACAGTTACATCACACCCTTTGAGGGACACCATTATGCTGATGAGGCCCTCAGTGACAATCAGTCTGACACCCTGCTTTAACTGATCAAAGACAAAGGCAAAAAAGACAGAAATAAAAACCGATTCGAAAAACAAAGGACAAAAAGTAAAGAAATGGCCATTGAGGCTCAAGTTTTTTAAATAAACGTATTAATATGTCTTTTTTCTTTAGACTGGAATCATCTATAGTACGTTAAGCTGAGGGAAGGGCCAAAAATGTGTGATCCTTTGGTTTTTCCTTTTACCGAACAAATCGCCTCATGATTCTTAAGTGCTAAAAACAACTGATAGAGTACAACACTGCAAAATAAACTCATGAACCAACAACCGAATGGCACCTGTGGGACTTTTTTTAATGGATAACTATCAAACTTACGGTCATTTTAGCTTTCTATCAAAAAAGAAAAGCCAGAAAAATACAAACATTGTACCAAAAATGAGAAAAGCACAATTGAGGCTCCTGTTTGGTAAATCAATTAGTTTCTGAGTTTCTGTGGTTTTACTTTTTTTCTGATTGAGAACAAATTCATGAATTTCCCCATAAATCGTCCTTTTTCTTCAGTCTTCAATCTGCCAATCCTAGATAAAGCAGTTTGGCATTTTTGCCTCAAAGTAACCAACAGCTATTTTGCTAACGAAGATAATATTTGGGGCATTTTTAAATGCAATATCAAAATGTGATATGAGCTGCTTGGCTGTTGGATTTTAACAATTTAAAGACTTTGCTTCGACAGAACCAGAATTACCAACAGCCTTTTTTGTAACCATTTTTTTATCATATGAAATTAATCGTCATTGAAATAATCCCACCCAGGTGGATCAAACACCTCGAGTATTTCTGTTTCAGGAGGCAGGAAGAGTTTCTTGCCTGGAGAAAAAAAAAGGAGGAATCACTTTGATATCAGCGACGTGTGAACGATATCTCTGGGTCACGTAGAGAGTAATAAGATCTCAGATTTGATTAAGCGTGTTTGCAGTTTGAAGACCAGCAGCCTGGGGCCACAGTTTACCCAGCTTTTTATTTACCAGCATACATGAGCGATTATTGCTCGTGGCCTCACTTTGTCTCCTCCCTGCAGACTCGCTATGACGGGTTAATTTAACCAGCCGCTCTTCACAAGTGATGGAAAACAAATTGGCCACAGGCAGCGGCCGTCTGTGGCTGAATTGAGTGACTCATTCGGGCGATAATCTGCAACAAAGGAAGGGGACGAGATGTTGACATCTCCAAGGGGGGTTGGACCCCCTCATTCCTGGGGCCATAATAGGTCTCTGAGGCGGGGAGGGAGAGGAGACGCGTCTGAATTGATTTCTGGGAGGACCGAGCAGATGCTTTTGTTTGCACACGTCAATCCTCCACGATGTAATTAATCATTTAGTACAATAATTATTATCCCACTGACAAGGGGACGTATCCTCTGATACAGTTAGAGCTGTGAAAACACCACATTACATAACTGGAATCAGCTCTCAGAGAAACATCAGCACTTCCTGCTCAGAGAAAACGTACGAAAGATCACTCAGGTGACAGAGTTTGGTCTTCAGATGGAGAAAAAAAATCCACTAACTATTCACAGACACAGCAAAAAGTCTCAGACTCCAGCAGCAACCTTGGGCGGTGTGCAAAACTGATAAAACCTGCAGTTCCATAAGTGTCCACTAGAGGCTGGCTACAGAAACACCAGAAACCACATACACACCTGTTCTAAAACGACGATCTTTCAAACCGAAACAAACATGTTTACAGTCAGACTCAGACACTGATTTCAGTCTGAACGGCTTATTTCTCTGACTGCACACAAGGTTGAGTTTTTTTTTTCTTCAGAATTATTGTTTTTAGGCTATTTTTAGGCCCGCCTCTTTCCCTAATCCTAACTTAACAGTACCTCAAGTTTTTCCGGTTCAGCCCCCAGTGACAATAGGCTTCAAAATTCTGAAACAGAAACCAACGGCTGATGTCACGCAGAGTATCTGCAGGTTTCAGCAAGAATGTGAGACTTTTTAATGCCACCTTAAATAAAATTTAAGGCCCACTGCAACACTGTTACTACAGGCGATGGTCTGTGGATCCTGCTTTACTGTATAACAGACATCATCCAGCCAACACTCAATAAAAAGCACAAACAATATCTCCTAATTTTGACCTTTTTTTAATCTCATAATATAGACTTTTTATCTCACAATAATAAACTTTCATCTCTTAATTTCACCTTTTTATCTCATATGTTTAAATAAATAGTTCATAATTGTAACTTTTTTTCTCATATTTTAGCTTTTTATTTTAAAATTTCAACTAATTATCTCCTGACTTTTACATTTTGTCTAATAATTTGCTTTTATTCTCACATTTTGGCTTTTATTTCATTTTTTTGTTTGTTTTATCTGACAGTTTTTACCTTTTATCTCATTTTTATTGTACTTTTTTATCTTATAATTTTGACTTTTTGTACCATATTTAAGACTTTTTATCACAGTTATGAACTTTCATGTCAATATTTTGACTTTTTATCTCATAATTTTAGCTTTTATCTCGGTATAACCTATCTTATAATTTTGACTTTTATCTCAATATTTCAACTTAATATCTCAATTTTTGCCTTACTCTCTTACTTATGACTAAATTATCTCAAACTTATGAGTTTTCATGTCATTATTTTGACTTTCAATCTCATTATTATACATTCTTATCTCTTAATTTAGAGTTTTATCTCTTTTTTTACTTTTTATCTCACAATTTGGACTTTTTGCCTATTATTTATGACTTTTTGATCTCACTTTTATGAACTTTCATGTCTATATTTGACTTTTTATCTCATTATTCAGACTAAATATCTAATTATTTTGCCTTTTTCTCTTAATTATGACTTAATTATCTCACAATTGTGAGTTTCCGTGACATTATTTTGACTTTTTTCTCAATATTTTGACTTTTTGGGTTATACTCATAATCATGAATTCTTATCTCTTAATTTGGACTTTTTATCCAACAATTTTTACTTTTTAATTTATAATTTTAACTTTTGTCTGATAATTTGGACTCTTGCTTTAAAAAAAAAAAAATTAGTGGTAATGGGCTCCAGTATGTTATGGATTGATATTCTCTTGTACTTCTTTTGTAGGTCAGGTAAATTCATTTTACGCCAGAGCCCAAAGCAAAAGTACGGACATGACAGGAAGTGCATGCTGATGCTCACTACCACAATAAAAGCCCTGAACACAGAGCGGACGTCGCATAGCAGATAAAATTTCAGACCGTAGCCTACATAGAAAAAGCTATAACATGAACCAGTCCTGTCCCAAAAGAATTTAAGACCTCTGAGTCAAGTGTTCAAGACCAGCATATGACATTTTAATGAATTTAAGACATTTTAAGGCCTTAATCTTAGATACATGAGTTTTATTAAGACTTATCACGGATGCCTGGACTGCCTGTCACAGGGATTATATCCATATATTTTAAAGTCACTAGTTCAACTCAATCAATTTTATTCAAAAAACATTATCTTGGGACAGTTTCCAAAAACATGTTAACGTCAGTAAAACTCAACCCACCATGAGTACAGAGGTTACAATGGAGGGGACCAACTTCCCTTTAACAGCTGGTGACAGCAGAGCGCTACAGAGTAAGGCAAAGTGGAAGTGAAACAACGCTGGACTCAGTCATAAAAACAGAGATAAAAGAGATCAGTCATAAAGACAAATCTGGATCAACAGGAAGTGAACATTTCTGCTGCCTGAAGGCATCCCCTTTCGTTTGCACAATAACTTTTTGTTGTATAAAGAAATGTAGCCAAGTGTGAAAACTGCAGTTCCCTGAGTGCCCACCAGAGGCTGGAGATGATCACGTCTCACCCTGTGTTGGCATTCAGGTATGTTTGTAAATGGGGAATTTTTGGCTTTAAGAGCCAGCTTCAAGTTTTTAGACACATCCACGCTGGCTTCATTTTACAACAACTGTTGAGTTAAACTGATCCATCCACTCTTTAACTGTTAAAGATGCTTCATCAGGCACTTCAGCTGATCTAATTAAAGCTTTAAATGTCACTTTGTGCTGTGGGAACATCTTCACTGCAGGTAAAAACCTAAAGCCCAGCTCTCATTAAGGACCTGTCACTTTCCCCTCAGCGTAGAGACGGTAAAAGAGGATTTAGGGTAAACTTCAGAATAATAAATAAATTTGCTTTAAATCTCTGTTACGTCTGTAGCTGCTTTTCAACCGCAGGAACTAGTGTCTACGTTTAGTTCTTGGGTACATTTCTCAGTGTTTCTATTTCCCCATCCCTCCGTCCACGTTAACCTGACCACCAGCTGTGATAGACTTGGTTTAGTTCCTCCTAACCAATGTCGTCAACCTGTGACGGCTTTGTCTCTGGAGCTCATCTCCTTTCAAACGTCAACAAATCCATCTGCAGCGAAATCAAGTGTTGTGTGTCTTGATTATAAAAATACAGGCACTTATATGATCCATCACCCAGAGATCACCATGACAACCGTGTGAAGAGGAATTACCTGCGGCAGAGAAGAGGAACGGGTGAAAAAGATGTTGTAAACAAATGCAAACTTCTCCTGCTCTGGTTTGGTACTCTGGTAGACATGAGTTTGTGATACACCGCCCCCTGCTGTTCAGGAACGGATGCTGCGCAGTGTTACAAAGGATAAAAGCCACGCACGTTCACAGACGAACAGCAGCGCTACACGACCTGTCCGTCTCCTTCTATGGTGTCATTTTCCCTGAGAGGTCTTCGTTTTTGTCTCACTGCTCCCTGCTGGTCTGCTGGTGTGGTGCAACTTCTTTTACGTTTTCCACTCAGGCTTCCCAAGACTTTGAGCCAGAGTGGCAAAGCTGACAACAGTGGGCTACAGGAACCATAAAGTTCCTGCAACTTTTGCTCCTTCTACTGTACTTCTCCTTGTTGCAGAGTCATATTTTCAGCAACTCCTCATTCTCTCTCTAATGGTACGGCCACACCGGACGCAAATATGCATCAAGATTACGTACAAGTCAATGCAAATAAAGGTTTGGACGCCTTGGACAGCGCATAAGACGCGTTTGGGCATCGACGCTTTAAGAGCGTCAGACGCCTCTATGCTTGAGTTGAAAATATTGAACTGTTTGGGGCGCTGGCTCGTTTGAGGCACCGGCACAATTCAGGGGTGGGCACGTTTGGGGCACTGGCGCATTTGGGGCATGGGCATCTTTGGGGCACTGGCTCCTTTGGGGCACTGGCGTGTTTGGGGCACTGGCGCGTTTGGGGCACTGGTGTGTTTGGGGCACTGGCGCGTTTGGAGCATTGGCGCGTTAGGGGCACTGGCGCATTTGGGGCACTGGCTCGTTTGGGGCACTGGCTTGTTTGGGGCATGGGTGCATTTGGGGCACTGGTGCATTTGGAGAGTGGGCGCGTTTTGGGCAATGGCGCGTTTGTGGCGAGGGTGTGTTAGGCGCGTTGTCACATTTGGAATGTTGGCGTGTTTAGAGCGTCAGACTCCTCTATGCTCAAGTTGAAAATATTGAACTGTTTGGGGCGTTGGATGCATTTGAAGCGTCATTGTGTTTCAGCGCATTTAGAGTGATGGCACATTTCAGTGTGTTTGGAGTGGCGCCCCGTATTGGGGCGTTGACATGTTTGGGGTACGTTTCAACTCAATTTCACCTGCGGTTGTGCCGCGGCAGCCAATTTGCGATGACATTCTTCCATGACCCCGCCGGAAGATGGAGGAGAAAACAATCTCTGTGGTGTGTCATCATCCAGAGTTATAGGATACGACGTGTGTACTCTACAGAGAGCAGGAAACAGGAGCAGGCTTGGGTGAAAGTCTCTGAGGAGACAGGTTTTAAAGGTCAGTTCTGTAAACATTCGTTTCCAGCTGGATTTGCCTGCACGGGTCATCACTGAGTCCGACTGTGTTTTCCTCAGTGGAGTTTTGAGCCTGATAGAGAGGAGGGAGGAGCGGGGCAGGGCCAGTGGAGGTGGATCACCAGGGAGAGGCAGCTGGCCTTGATTGTGATCTCCAAAGCTTTCACACACTCTCCTGTCCTGCTTTTGAAACCACAGCTCAGTGTTTTTCAGCTGCTCTTTAAATGAGCGGGCTCTCTACTCCACCTGCACAGTGACGCATGTCAGCCCCTCAGCTTGTCAAAATAGTCCAGCGTCCAGACTCTGGGGCGTTTAAATTTCGTGTCTGGTGTGGCCGCGGCATGAGGCGGTGAAATGTTTCACTCACTGTGGCCCAAAAATGTTCAATAGGGTCGTTTCTTCAGTATGTTATCAATTTGGTTTTAAATATTCACAAATATTACATAGAAATTGATATTTGTGAAATTTATTGTCCCGTTTGCTTTTGTAGCCCATAAAACACCAACAATGTTGATTTGAATCTGTTTCATAATCAGTTTAAAACTCATCACAGGGTCTTTAAGATGAAACAAACTAAAACAAAAATAAAAAAGAAACGGTTCTCCTGATGACTCAAAGTTAAAAAGTGTCTTTCTACACTCAGGGCTCACCGTCTGAAGTTAAGGCGGCCCCTCACTCCAGAGGAATCCTCAGTCTGCTCTGATGAGTCTCCTCCAGCTCCTCTCCTCACCTCTCTGACTGGACCTGATCCCAACACAGCAAAGGGAGGAAACTGAGACACAATCTAGTTTTTCAGATCTACACTTGATCTCATCTGATAACTGTGAAACATCAGGGATCATGGATGTTTCCTGAGGGCTGCAGACTGAATGCAATCATCCAGTCCCTGGATTATACCACAGGGCCCTCTGGTGGACAAGAGAGGTGTCACACTGATGGAAAGAATAGTCTCAGGTACCATGCTGGATAGTATCAGGTCTTCTTTCAGGGATAGAAACTTTTTGATCAATAAAATTTCCCTCAGCTCTTAGCTGAAGGTGGTTTCTTCCTTAAAGGTTGTCGATATATAACCAGATTCATTTACAGCTGTTTTTATTTAGCGCAGGTGTTTATATTGGAAATAAAACCACATCTTCGTCTGATGTGTCTTTCTTTTTAACTGGCACTTAACATTACAAAAATCTGTGATCTTATCAACTGGTTTTGTCTTATTTTCAGCAGAAAATGTTTATTACACTTAGACATTATTTGAGTTCACAGCAAATTTTTGAGCAAATTTTTCTTGTTACATTAACTGATTTTTTTTATCTTGTTACAAATAATTAAGACCTCATTTTTGTCTTTAAATACCTTGAAACAAGATTTTTCTGGACTGTTCAGTTGAATGTGGCTCATATTAAGTCTAACAAGACAATGTTTACATAAAATGAGACAAAACACTTGATAAGATTTCAGTTTTTGCAGTGAACTAACACATTTATTTCCAAAGCTGCAATTCAAACTAAATTTCTCCCAGACATTGGTATTAACTCAAATAATCCACACATGAAAAGAAATCACAACGTTCAGGTCCATAAATAATGATTATGGTGAATTAAGTACGATAACACAGGAAAAAAGTATTGAACACACCATGGAAAGGCTGTATACTTTGGACAGGAAATGCACCATACCACCTGAAATCTGTCAGTAATTATTACTTGAACTTCCAATTAGTGCAAACCAACATCAGCTGGGCTAGAGCAAATTGATGGTCCTATAAAAAAGGTGTTTTTCTCACCAAGCAGTTAAATCAGGGATCCTACAGCTCAAGGCAAGTTAAATTTAAGACTTTTTAAGACTTTTTTTAATGACGTTGGAAATCAAATTTAAAAACAAGACAACGAACCACAATTGAAACAAACAAAACTAACAAACAAAAACACCACATGAATTACCTGGGTTAGAGGCAATTTTAACCCACTGTTTATTTTACATAAAACATCACTTTTTACCTTTTTAACCCAATTTTTACAACTTTATACCTTTTTTGCCCCCATTCATCTTTTTTGGCCACTGTCACAACCATTTTTGAAATTTTTTCATGGTTTTTGATATTTAATTTCAAATTTAATTCTCAATTTTGCTGCCATAATCAATTTCCCAAAGCCACTTTTGGATTTTTTTTTGCCAATTTTTCCTCATTTTTTTCTCTCTCCAGGCACCCTAGGTAGAACCAAGACATGTGTCTGTTTTAAAAGTTCCTGGTGCAACCACATCACCGTTTTGTTAGTTTCACTATTGTGATTACGCGATGTTGCCACGAGAGTAAATCAGGAAATTATTTAGAAAAATAGATATTATTTAATACTTTTTTTACTTCAAACTAACATAAATCTTACCAATGTGTTCAAATTTTTAAGACTTTTGAAATTTGGATTTAAGACTTTTTAATGCCAATTCAGGTCTTATTTTTAGAATTATGAATTCAATGCCTTTTAAGACTTTTCAAGGATCCGCGGGAACCCTGTAAATAGCACACACCTCATGATGGGTAAAGGCAAAGAGCTCTCTGAAGACATTCACAACCTGATTGTTGCTCAGCATCAGAATGGAACTGGTTACAGACTTATATCAAAGCACCTGAATATTCCAGTCAGCACCGTTGGGGCCATTATTCACAAGTGGAAGAAGCACCACCTTACCATCAACAGGCCACGCACAGGAGCTCCTTGAAGATTTCTGACCAGGGAGTCAGAAAGATAGTCAGAAGAGTACTCAAACGAGCCAAGGACCACCCTGAAAGTGCTCCAGAAAGACTTGGAGGCAGCAGGTACAGTTGTTACAGAGAAAACTACAGGCATTTTTAACAAACAGTACTTATTTGATAAGTCTCGTTGTTGTGGGCTGGGCCGACTTAAAGTCCAGGGATGTTTTCAGTCCCAGTCCTCCACTGACTGTAACTATTTACTAATTACCCATGAGCACAAGAGAGACCTGAATGGGTCTGAGGAGTTAATGTCATCATATCCGTTATAATATCTTGAATAATACAGATAAACCCCAATGAGATCATTAACATAATTTGATGCACATAAAATAAAATAGATGAAAAACAGGAACGCAAAGAGGTTAAACCCATTAGGCTGTAACTCTGGCGCGCTCCCATCATTTGATCCCTGGTCTAAGTTTTTCCTGTTGATGATCACGGAGTCTGTATCTATTTTTTGAGCTGGCCTGTGTCTGATCATTTGTGCTCTGTTGTAAGAGAGACCAGCAGATGCTACTTTTTCTAAACCTCTTGAAACTATCTGTGAAATATTTTCTGGTACAGGACTACCTGAACTATCACATGTTTTTGTCTTATTTTTCGTAAAAACTGTCTTATTATACTCAATATGAGCCACATTCACCTGACCAGCCTAGGCAAATGTCTTGTCTTGTCTCTTGACTTGATAGGATTTCAGTTTTTGCAGTGTGACGCTCGTCTCCACCGTGTCTTCATGTGATTGGCTGATGAGGTCATTTTGTAGCAGATAAACAAAGGAAACTTAAAAAAAGACTCAAAGGAAACTTAAGGTTGGGAAAACATAAAAAAGTTTACTCCAAAGCAGATTATTAACCAAACATCTGTACAGAGGATTAACGTATTTTACACCGACACAAACAGGTTACCACAGATTCAACCAGAGGACACGGATTCACTTTCATATCCAAATCAAGTGCTTTCTCCAAGAGTGTCACAAAAATACAGAAAAAAATCAGTAATGCAAACATGAGACTCCAGCTCTGAGTAAATCTTCTCTCTCCATGAAAACATCTGTTAGAAGCTGCCTCGAGACGAGCCGAGAGATCTCCGATTAAGCCTAAAGCTTATTTCCCTCCTGGGGTTTTTCACTCAGATCGGCCAAAAATAAAATATAATAAAATAATGAAACATCATCACAGGAAATGAGCTTCAGAAAACTGATGATATATTGCATCACAAAAGGAGAAACAGTTTTTAAATTTCCATCTGCACCCAGCGACTTCATCACTTCCCTTTCTGCACAACGTCCTCCACACCTTCAGAGAGATGCTCCAGTAACAGACTCCCAACACCAGGAGGAGAGAAAAACACTGATTCATGGCACATTTATCAGAGTTTAACTGCTCCGTAAACTCTCTGACACAGCAGAGCCCAGAGTACAGCTTTGATTTCACACGTTTGAGACTGTCAGAGGGTCATCTGCGCTCGCCACCAGACCGAATCGAGCAGAGGTCAGTTATAACGAGGCTTTCTGGGAAAAGGAGATGCAGTCACCTGAACGTAAAGCTTCATTTTTAAGGGTTTTAATTAAAAACAGCCTTGATAGACTTCATATGAGCCACATTCACCTGACAAGTCCAGAAAAAAAGTCTCATTTCAAGATATGAAAAGACAAAAACAAGAAAACTTCCTTCAAATTTCTGTAGGTAATGTCTAAAAATGAGACACTGAACAGGAACATTTTTTTCCCGCCTTTTGAAGTTTGTGCTGCTCTTTACAAACAATTCAGGCCTCATTTTTGTTTTTTTAATACTATGAAACCAGACATTTTCAGGAGTTTTCAGATGAATGTGGCTCAAACTGAGTAAAAAGAGACAATTAATGCTAGAAAAACAAAACAGAAAATGAGAAAAATAAGAGATTAAGGGGGAAAAATGAGAGAGAAAAAAGGCCAAGGAGGCAAAAGGAGGAAAAAAATACAAAACATGTCAAAAATGATTAAAGAGGAAAAGAAGAAAAAGCCAAAACAAAGAAAGGGGGATGCACTTTCTTAGTTTCTCGACAAAAAAAATCTTAATCCAAGAAACTAAAGTAGGGCCATGAGTCATTTTGTCTTTAAATTTCATGAAATGAGACAATTTTCAGGAGTTTTCAGATGAATGTGGCAAGTAAGACAATGAATGATAGCAAAACAAAACAGAAATGAAGAAAAAGAACAGAGAAAAGGAAAAATGTAAAAAAGAAAAAGCACAAAAAAGAATTTTGAGACAGAAATCTGAATAGAGGAAAAAAGTACAAAACATCATAAATTATAAAAGTGGAAGAGAAAAAAATCAAAAAGGAAAAGGAAAAAAACAGAAAAGGGGATAAACTTGTTAAGTTTCTTGAAATGTGAATATCTTAAAATTAAAAAATCAAAAAAAGGGAAAAAATGATACAGATATAAGTCATTTTTGTCTTTTAAAATTGTAAGACAAGACACTTTTTAGGGTTTTTCAGATCAATGTGACTCAAATTAAGTCCAATGAGACAATTAATGCCAGCTCAACAAAACAGAAATTAAGAAAAAAAAACAGAGAAAAGGAGAAAAGAAAAGGTACAAAAAGAATTTTGAGAGAGAAACCTGAAAAAAAAGTACAAAACATGTCATAAATGATAAAAGGGGAGATAGAAAAAACAGAAAAGGGGATGAGTTTTTAGTTTCTTGGAATGTAAATATCTTGATTAAAAAAAACGGACTAAAAAAGCACAAATATACGCCATTTTTGTCTTTTAAAATAATTAAAGAGGACATTTTTAGGGTTTTTCGGATGGATGTGACTCAAATAGAGTCCAATAGGAGTTACTACTACTACAAAAACAAAAACAAAAAAGGAAAAAAAGATATTAGGGAAAAAATGATTTAAAAAAAAGGAAAAAAAAATATGGAAGGGAAAAAAAGGAGGAAAAAAGTACAAAAAAAGCATGTCGTAAATGATTAAAGAGGAAGTAGAGGAGAAAAAAAATTAAAGAAGGAGAAAGGGAAATATATAAAGGGGGAAGTACCTCAAAAGTTTCTTGAAATGAGAATATCTTCATAAAAACAACTGAAAAAGTACAGATATGCATCATTTTTGTCTTTCAATTTCATGAAAGAGACATTTTTTAAAAGGTTTTCAGATGAATGTGACTCAAAATGAGTCCAATGAGACAATCAATACTAGAAAAAAAAACAGAAAATGAAAAATAAGAGATCAAGGGAAAAATGGTAAAAAAAAAAAAAAAAGAAGACGAATGAATTATGGAGGGAAAAAAAGGAGGGAAATGGTACTAAACGTCATAAATGATAAAAGGAGAGGAGAAAAAAAAACAAAAAAAGGGAAAAGGAAAAAACAGAAAGAGGGATGTACTTCCTGAGTTTATCAAAATTTGAATATTTTACTTAAAAAAATAAAAAGTACACATATGTGCTATTTTTGTCTTAAAAAAATGAAACAGGACATTTTCTGTTTTTTTTCAGATGGATGTGACTCAAACTGAGTCCATTAAGAGAAAAAACTACAAACAGAGAAAATAAGGTATTGGGTGGGAAAATGGTAAAAAGAAAAAAAAAAAGGAAAATGGAATCATGGAAGGGAAAAAGGGAGGAAAAAAGTGCAAAACACGTCAAAAATGATTAAAGTGGTTGAGGAGAAGAAAACATTTTAAAGAAGGAAAAAGGAAAATAAAGAAAGGGGGATACATTGCTAAGTTTCTTGAAACGAGAATATTTTATTAAAAAAATAAAAAAAAGTCCAGATACGTGTCATTTTGTCTTTTAAACTCATGAAACGAGACATTTTTTAAGGTTTTTTTTTGAGAGGATGCGACTTAAACTGAGTCCAATGAGACAATCATAGTAGAAAAACAAAACAGAACATGGAAAAAATACGAGATTAAGGGAAAAATGGAAAAAAAAAGAAGAAAGGGGGATTATGGAAGGAAAAAAAAGGAGGAAAAAAGTACAAAACATGTCATAAATAATTAAAGAGGGTAAGGAGGAGAAAAAAAAGTTAGAAGAAGGAAAAAGAAAAATAAAGTTTCTTGAACTAAAAATATCTCAATCCAACATGATGAACCCTAACAGGTGGAGGTTTGTGCATCTCCCTTTCCTCAGACTCTTCCTCTGCTCGTCTGTAACAGATCACTGCTCGATTCAACCAGAGAAAAATCAGACTTAACGTTAAACCATCAACAACAGCTTTAAACACACAACCTTTCCATCATCCAGCTTTAAAAGGATAAAAAACAAATAAAACGTGATTTAAAAACTTCCTAAAGTCATCAGACGACGTGGGAATGTAACATTTCTGACAGATTCACAAAAACAAAGCTCCCAGTTAGTGTTGTAAAAAAATAAAGTGACCTGCTCACAGACATCATTCAGTAACCCACAGTTAACACACATCGTACCAAACACCACTCACAAGATTAATGCTGTAAACACACACACACACACACACAGGCTGTACAACATGTAAACACACACACACATGCTACACTCTATGGCAGACTGTTAGCTCAGCATGCTAGTGGTCAGACTTTCTGATACAGCAGATTATTAAAAAAACAAGTTATTACAGCACAAGCAGGTCTGAGGCCAGCCGAGCCGGACCAAAGCAGAGAGGTCCTGATCCGCTTTGATTTCAAAGATTCTGGTAGAAAAAAAAACGGATCAGCTGATTTACTTTAGGTCAGAAGGGTGAAAACCACTTCCTGGTGAAAGTGCAGAGGTCTCGGCTTTGGTTCGGCTCTTGTTGCTCAGACTTCAGCTGCTGCAAATTAGTCACAGTTAAAATAAAACGACAAAAGCACCGTGATAAACAGGAGGGATAATATTAATACTGCCGTGTCCTGCTCCACAGGAGGAGGAGGAGGAGGAGGAGGAGGAGGAGGAGGAGGTGAAGGGTTGTCTCTCCTACGCTGGAGAGAAATACGTCCTGGTAACGGAGGGAGAGTCCTGCTGAGAGATGAGTAAATGAATCACTCTTTTTTCTGGCATTAAGACTACATTTCCCATGAGCACCATCAACCACATTCAATCTATTAGTGCCTTACATTTCCTACTGGGAAGTCGGGGATCCACATCACCCTGAGTTTACAATCAAAGATGGCTGCCATGGGTGTAAACAGTGATGAAGCTCCTGTTATATTCTGTTTATTATTTCTGATCAGTGTTTACGTTACATCAAGACATATTGTTGCTATGACAAGCTTTCCTGATGTGACATGATGGCGTCATTCCCACTCCACACTTCCCAGGTGGGAATGGATTTGTGCTCTCAGAAAAATCAACCACAAGTATCAGAAAAACAACTGCAACAACGTAACGATAAAATCAATAAAAATGGATTAGTAAAAGCATCAACAACATTTTTCCATAATCAGTGCACTGTGCACTGTATCAGTTTCTCTTCAGTTTATTTGTCTTCTTCCTTTTTGTTGGGTTATTTAGCGGATGGTAACTAGCTGAAGGTGCATTACCGCCCCCTACTGGACTGGAGTGTAGATGACCTGGGCTGTGGAGCTGTATGCATCACATGTAAATGCAGGAGAAGCCGTTTGCTCAAAAAACTCCAGAGTTTGGGAGAATTTCACGCTGAGTAAAAGCAAAAATGACCTTGGATGTCACGGCAGTACAACGGCAGTGATCCAGCTCTTAACACAAACATGTTGGAGCTCAACAGCGAGGGGAGGAGCTACAAAATCCCACATACACTCCTTTATATGTTGGGAAATGCATGGTTTGTCTTTAAGGACTCGTTTTTGACTTTTTATTAAAGGTCCCATATTATGCAAAAATCCTTTCATTAAGTCTTTTAGTGAAATTTGTGGGTCTTTGTCTTTCCTCCCAGCCCACAAAATGTGATATTTAATGACCAAACCTGTTCTTAGTAGAGCTTGTGAATGTAAAATCCTGACCTCAAACGAGTTGTTTGGATTTTGGGGATTTGCCGACATCAGCGATTCCCTTTTTTGACTAATCAGGAGCAAGTCTGACCTGATTGGTCCACCGGAGCAGATACCCCCAAACCCCCTCCCCGCCCACTCCTCTCCCCAGCAGGAAGGAGAATGCCAAAGTTGAAGAGCCATCACTGCTCTGTTTTTGGCTGTAAACAGCCACATAGCTCCATGCTCAAGCTTCCCATCTCAGAAGAAGACAGACTAAGTGTCTAGAGTTCATTTATCAGGAAATGTTCCAGCTACACTCAGTAAAACTGAGCATGTGTGTGCTAGTATATTTTATAAAAAAAATACAAGCATAAATTATATAAAAATAATATAAATAAATATATAAATTATACAAAACAATAAAATATGAGCTTTAATAACTAGAAACTTGGACTCTGTAACAATAAAGTCAGACTCACATGAAATTAAACTATTACAGATGCTCTGATTCATTGCTCCTCTACATATCACACGCACGTCCCATTACGTCGCTGTGATGGTGCCGTACGGCGCTGACAACTGCCGAAAACTGTTGTAAAATTGGTTGGGAAAATGTGTCGGACTAATTTAAATTCTAAAGGCTGTTAATATTGTCAAAACAATAGCTAAGGACATTTTGTCTTTAATTTTGGTTAGTTTCAGTTCGTTTTCTGAACACGATACAGTTTTAGTTTACTTATCGTTTTTTTCTTTACTAGTTTTTAATAGTTTGAGTTAACAGCAATGTATTTTAAGTTTTAGTGTTCTTTATTTAGTTTTGTTTTAGTTAACTATTATAACCTTGCTGACAGTGAATACATAAAAGAGACTTTCCTATACACTGTCGATGATTTTATGAACGAAGTAGTGGCACTTTGGACATAAGTGTATTTTAAAGTGGCACGAGACATGGAAGAGGTTGCCCATCCCTGATCTAGCATATGCAGGGCAGTTAGCATAGGCTAATTAAGGTGTAGGGCTAATGTTGGTCTATGTACTGTCCTTTAGGGGGCGATGTCACATCACTCATGACAACAGACCCACATATCATACACGTGACGCAATTTTTTTTTTGTACATTTCTCTATTTTATTTCTCTCCATTTAACTGATCTGTTGAGTCAGATTGTTTTTAAATGTGAAATATCTTAGGTTACAATTTCAAGCAATTATGAGCGCTTTGAGTCTAAATTCAAACATCTTTCTAACCTTGAAAAGAAACCATTCAAATGAAAAATGTTTTTTTGTCTGTAAGGAGAATTTCCTGATGCGGAGGAGAAACTGTGACCTACCTTTGAAACTTTAAGTGCTTTGTCCCTGTGGAAAGTAAAATCTGGGTTTTTTACAACCAGTCCGGCCTTCCCCAGCACAGGCCCGCTCAGGGGGCTGTTCACCTGTGCACACACAGAAAGAGATGTTAAATTTGACTGCAGGTGAAAGGATCACCTGCACAGCTCGCGGTAAATGAAGGAGGAAAGAGAGGCTCACAGCTTGCAGGACCACATTTTCTTTTCCGGGTTTTCTTCCCGTTCTGGTGACGGCGTCAGGAGAAATGTGTCTGACTCGCTGCTCTGCTGTCAGCTGCTCGCCACGAGCTCTGCGCTGCTCAGAGGGCAGGGAAAGTGACGAGTGAATACAGAGACAGGAAACCAACAAAAACCGTTCACTGAGTTTACGGGCTGGTACGGTACCTTGATGAGCCCACCAAAGGAGCGGGAGCGGGGATGTTTCTTGGAGGGAGCTGGATGGTGCTCGTTGGTGGGCGTCCCCGAGGTCGTCTGTTTGACTAACTGCACACAGGAAAAAGAAAAAACATCAACTTTCATTCATTACAAACTGTGATGATTTCTGCAGCTTCGTTTCCCAGGACAGAAACTAAAGAGGTGAACCTGTCTGACGAGCTTCTTCTTCTTGGCCGAGTCCGGCATGTTGTGGTGGACGTGTCTGAAGAGCTCCTTCAGAGCCTCCTCCGTGTACTGCTGAGCAGGTGACTGGTGCTGCTCCTGGGAGCTGGGGCCCAGAGCCGCTGTCCTCTTCAGGGGTAACACTCTCCTCTGAGACGGGGAGCCGCTCGCCGCCAGCAGCTCCAGATCATCCTGAGAGAGGAGGGAGGCGGTGATTTTCAGGGTATGTAAGGCAGAAATGAGGTGATAACAAGGCTTCGATCACTTTGTCCATGTGTTTGTAAGAGTGTAGAGACAAGGAAAGGTGGCACACTGTGTCCTGCTGCTATGACACACCTACCTGCCCCGAGGTGCGTCAGACAGATCACAGCAGGAGGAATTTATAGGTCCCATATTCTGCAACTTTTCAACTAGTTCAAACAGGTCTCAGAGGTCCCAGGACAGTCAGTTTAAAGTGTTTTTCCTTAAAATCAGTTATTTCCTGGACTTCATCCCCTCTCCTGAGCGCTCCTGACAACAAGCTGTTTCTGTGGGCGGAGCTCTAAATGATAATGAGCTGCCCTGTCCACGCCTCCTTCACAACTTCTTTGGACGAGGGTGTGGCTTTTGCTCTGGTACCATGCTGCAGTGTTTACACAGAGAGCGTAGATATGGCTCATAGAAGCGCCGTGGTTCAGTCAGACCAGTTTGATCCAGAGTCTGACCCAGAAGGAGAGGCGCCTGAAGAAATCCAAACTCTACGGCTGCAGCAGGACGTTTCTGAGCGGTTAGTAACTGCTGCAGTTACCATCAGGTAAATAAAGCTAACGTTAGCAGCTTGGTGCTAACCAGAGTTATATGACCATACGAGCAGAAAGAACTGTGTTCAGCCTGGACTGTTAGTTTTTCCACACAGTACCATGAGGGACGTCTATCAAAAAACTAAACTGCAGCAGTAACACACACATTAGAGGTGACTGTGGTCTTAGCCTCCATAATAACAGCTGACAGTGTGTTAGCTACCCTGTAGCACAACATTAGCTCTGCCGGGGGCTACCACGACAAGTAGTCACATCCATCCAAACAAAAGATAACATGATGTATATAGAGCTAGCTTCACATGAAACATATGTCCATTAGAGGTAGACCAATATTTGGACATTTGTCTCTATCGGCCGTATTTTCTTTTAAAAAGCTGATTTTTGATCCGTTGTATAAAATGGCGCAATTTTTGATCAGGCACATGTGCGGGCAGCTAAAGCTGCCCCTCAAGAAAGGACCCCTGTGGCACGCTGGATAACATTCATTTACGTCAGAGTGGAGTGTGCTCGGTGGAATCCAGGCTGTGGAAAAGCCTGCACCTGTTGCATCTACAATGAATAATGGTCAGATTTGTTGAACATTTTAACGTTTTTGTGGCTCTATGGCTCTCCAGTCTGCAGCATGTTGTTAACTTCAAATGCTACTTTGTGATAAGTTTTAGCAGTGAGAGATTAGCGTGGTCTAAGTTGACTTTTCTTGTACGTGTTCAACCGAGTTGGTGAAAACACATCACTACTGTACTGTTAACAACAGAACAACGTAAATACGGTGAAATGGTGAGAGTAAAAAAAGGAGTAAAGAATCAATCATGGGGCTTTTTCTGAAGCATGTATTAGCCACCTGCAAATTCCTCCACGTAAATACATGACAGGAGTTATGTTCTTATCATTTACAGTCTACGAAGAAATGCATTTATGTTTTGCTACATGTTTTCCTTCGAGGAATGAAGTGCCCACTGCCCAGTAAGTAAGAGAGACAGACACACAGACATATAACGTAGGTGTAGTAGTGTTATAATCGGTTCATTATATTTGAAATTGCTCGTTTATGCACTATTTAAAGTGATCCTCCGGGATGGAACAAGTTGGGTCCTCTCATAAGGTTTAGGGCAGAAATTACCCCTACAGCAGTGTTTTTGTGCAGCAGAAGCCCAGAGCGCTCACACCAAACACCCCCTCCCTGCTCCTCTGCAGGTTTCTTCTGCACTTAGACGGGGCCATATTTTACTTGACCAAAAACACAAATAAACGGACTCCCACCGAAAAACTCTGATATCGGTCTGCATTCACGCTTTATTTAGAGACTTTTCAGCGCGTTACTTTCACACAAAAACACCGCTAAATAAGGCTCTAGCTCTCATCGTGCCGTTTGCAGGCAGATTGTGAGCATGGAAGCAGAGGTGGCAAAAAAGATGAGCACCTCAAACTTGTGGAACCACTTGGATACATTACATACTTTTGTTCAAATTATATTAATAAGTTTAAATTTCTTTTTTGACATTTTAAGAAGAGTGTGAATGTTTACTACTGCTTGTTACATTGTGTGTTTACTCAGACAAAATATTTCATTGTTTTGAAAGCTGAATAAATGTTCAGAGGACTGGACATGACTTGTTGTAATAGATTTCTTTTAGTTGCTCAGAAATTGCTGCGTTTCACAAAAATGTGATAAATATATATTTATTTAACAATCGGCCTGAATATCAAATTGGAAAAATCGGCTATGCATATCGGCATCGGCTGCCCAAATTTGGAAAGCATCGGCATCGGCCCCCAAAAAACCCATATCGGTCGACCTCTAATGTCCATATATCTTCTCTTTAACGTCCCCTGATATTATTTACTCATGTGTGTTAACGTAGTGTAAGGAAACTAAGTTACAAACCCTAACTTACGTTAGCTGCCATGCTAAAACCACATTCATCAGGCTATGGCTCTAGGTAGAGCAGTTGGACAGTTGGTACTGATCCATGCTTCAGCTTCAGGTTCTTGGTGAATCCTGCTTTGTTCTGGCCCTCGTTGAGAAAGCAGTCCAAAGTGAAATGGTGAGCACACACATACAACATTTTAGGAGTTGTTGTGGGAGCATTTCCATCAAAAATAAAATGAATCCACTGAGTCTTCAAAACCTCATGTGATTGAGTTAAACAAAGACTTCTGTGCCAAGCAGCTAAGGTGAAAAAGGCGCTGCACAGAAGGGGCAGGACAAGGGGCGGGCCTGGAGGAGTTACTTTTTTAGGATCATGACGTCATGCAGGGCAGATCTCAACTCTGCGTGTTTGAGCACACATGTCCTGACAGCAAACTTTGTCTGGAGCAAACAAGAGAAGGAGACGGAGTTTTCTCATATCGGGGTGTTTGTAGACAGGCTGGGGACGCTGTTACTGTTACACAACCAGTCTAAAGGGAATTTTGCATAATATGGGACCTTTAAAAACTTTCAGGTCCAAAGTGGCTCAACCCTCACCTTCGTCTGCAGCGCCTTGCTCCCTGTGAAGTGAGCCCTGGCGTAGTCCCGCAGGTAAGCTGGAGCCTGAACACGCAACACACACAAATCAATCATTCCCATCATTTACAGACGTCACATTTAATGTTTCTGCAGCCTGGTGTGACTCTGTGTGTGTGTTTTCTACACATCGGCATGGTGTGTGTGGTAAATAATCACCCTGAAGAGCTTCTGGGAGTGTTTGATGAGGAAGGCCATGCTGTTGTTCAGCTTCTTCAGGTTGTCTTTCAGGTCTGCGGCTGTCATCTGAAGCAGAACAGAGCAGGAGTCAAAAAAAAGAAAAACTTAAAGGTGCACGTTAAATTTAACAAGTAATCTCCAAGGATTTTTCTAGCACATTCTTAAAGTATGACTTCAAATCTGGATTTTTCAGGTTACATGTCGGGGCCAGAGGACGTGCGGGGCGAACATGAGAGCCAGGTTGAAGGCGGACATCTTGTTTTTGTCCTGCTGCTTGGCGGTGTGGTAGAGCAGGTCCAGCAGCAGCTTGAGCAGAGAGCGGTTGGCCTGAGGTAACAGCAGGAGGAGGAGCTGCAGGGCCTCGATCTGACGCTCTTTGTTGGGGACCGCAGTCTTGTTGCCGTGTTCGTCAAACAGGGTCATATCTGGGGAAGAGAAATCTTAGATAGATTTACAAGAACCGACATTGATTTGCCTCTAGGGATGGGAATTGATACGATTTTGTCAACACCGATGCCCTTATCGATTCTGCTTATCGATCTGATTCTTTATCGATTCCCTTATCAAGTCCTGTTGTGAATTTTCTTGGTACAAAAAGTAGCTTTACAGGTTTTCTGTGTCAACAGCATTTAATTGAGTTTATACTGTAAGTGAATAAAATGTAATTGGTCCCTGAGTCTGGATATTTCTGGGCATAATTAAACAGAAACAGGTAAAAATTTCACACAATGTGACGTTGATGTTCTGTGTTGTAATATATTAATAATTCAAGTAGGCCATCTAGTGTCTCAGAGTGGTTATAGCAATGGTTTAAGTTGTTTGGAACCTTTCCGTAGTTATGAAGTCAGCTGTTAGCCTTTCATTAGCCTGTTAGCTTTTAGCATTTAAAATTCTTAGTATTTTTCACAAAGAGTTGATGTGATATGTTTCTGTGATGAAAGTTGAAATTCTATTCTGAAGCTGAAGTTTTACTGATGTATGCTAACTGCTAGCATATCAATGCAGTTTCTCATATACGTTAGCATCAAGCTTGCGCTATTTAGTTATTTTGGTTAATAAGGTGATTTATACCATTTTGAATGTGCTGAATATGAATCTCCTGAGAGAGAGTGATGTACATTTCTTTATGAAGTCAGTTCTTCAGGACAACTTCAAGCTGAAAATCCTGAATCAGAATTTTCTTGGGAAACGTTATCTCACTGCTAAGCTAAGCTAGCTGCAGCAGACTAGTCGACGTAAGGCCCGGCGGCTCCGGCACAATATAAAGATTAGATAAGGGAATCGTTAAGCACAAAGGCTAACGATATCGATGGATTAAAACATTTCTTATTGATTCTCAACAGGAACTGATTTTTGATTCCTGTCCCTATTTGTCTCAGAGTTGGGCTCTAAAATGGAAACACGTGAGTATTTATCATCACCGGCTATCTTCAGGTGGGCGTGGAAGTGTCGGTGTGTGAGCAGGGGCTCGGGCAGCTCTCCCAGGAAAGTCTTGAGCAGCGTGGCCACGTCGTTGGGGTGAAAGTCTCCAGAATCCAGGTCCACATCGGCCCCGCTGTTGAGGAGCTCCTTCAGGGTCTGCTGCCGCACGCTGTTCCCCGGCACACGGAATAAACCCTCCACGCACAGATCTAAGCAGAGGAGCAGAACGGAGAAATCTTTGGTCCAAACAGATCGTCCTTTCAATCATTGTTGAGTCTCCTTGCCACAACTCGCAAGCTTTACCCAGAAAACCTTTGTGAATTTAAACTCAACAATTACTACAGCAGCAGTGGACCCTGGAGCGTATAGGCTGCACAAACGTGACGCACGGAAATGCACAAGCTTACCATCTCAGAAGAAGACAAGACTAAAGCCTGGCTCACACTACAGGATTTTAAAAATCTTAAAAGATTCTGAAATCAGGTTGTATCTCACACATAAGGAGAATCTTCACAGATCATCTTCTCTTAAATCTTAAGCACTCACTAACTACAAGATTTGAAAATACTGACCAGCACACACTACAGGATTACACCAAGATTATTGTGATGCACCACATGTGCTCAGTTGTTTGATCTGAGGTTTTTAGCGCACTGATGGGACAGGGGGAGAGAGAAGCGGATCTGTCTGCAGCGGTGCCTTTCATCCATTACGTACACGCAGAGGGACAGAGGAGAAACTGTTGCTGTATCAGCCAATAATGGCATGATCTCACACCGATCACTGATAAAACAACAGTTTGATACTGAAAATGGCTTGGCTATGTGTTATTTTTAAAGGCGTTATTGAACTGGCTCGAGTGGGCCAGTGGAGCGCGCAGTCAGCTGACCCGGAGCCTTTCAGTTGCACTTTGAGCCTGCGTTTGTTGTCTGTTGTCCGGTCTCTGGGGCTCTTTCTAATTGTCTGTTGTCATCCTCAGTGAGAATGAATGTTGTAATCATCCAGATAAATATCAAACATGTTTGAAAATTATCAGAAAAATATCCGACGAGTCTGTGAGACGATCGTGGGGCTAAAGATTCATCTGTCAACCGCTCACACTAGAAGATAATCTTGGCCGAACGTCGGGGCGTTCATTTATGAGGGAAATGTGCCAGCTACACTCAGTAAAACTGAGCATGTGTGTGCTAGTCACTTCACGGCCGACTGCTTTTCCAACTTTGGACAGTCCAACAGAGGGCTAGCCAATAGACTGGTCCTGAATCCAGGCGCATTACCAACCATCCTCCAACAAACCTGGGACCCTGGAAATGTGAGTATTTTAAATGCTGTGTGCTGTGGAGCAGATGGAAGAGCTTTTCCTCAGTGTCCCCCCTGTCTCTGTGTTAGCTTCAGGATGCTAACTTTAGCGGCAGGTAGCCTGTTGTTTTAGCCTGTAATGTTACATTAAACGAGCTTCGCTGTTTTCTAAACATTGTGCACTCGGAGCTCATGGCGCTGCTTTCAGTGACACTGAAGAGCGGGGCGGTATCAGCGGTGGCTCATTTACATATGAATGCCACGCCTTCATATGTCTGGGCAGAGTCGTGCAGAAGTTAGAAACTTCCAGAGGTGAGTGGCGTAGAAATTTTCTGTGAGAGAAGGACGACACGAGGGGGCGACACTGCTAAAATCTGCATGAAGCTGTCCGTCTGTTATTAATGTGCTACATTTGTTAGTGACACACAATGTGCAAACACATGATCTGTGCAGCGCTGAATAAACTGACCTTAACCGCAGTACTGAAAAATACTGTGATATGAATCTGCTCTCATAGCTCTCATCCTAGTTTCATTTTTAATATTTTATTCCACCTCCGTTTAACTGAGTCTTTTATTTTGAAAGTTTTATTTACCAGTATAAGCATCATGGGGTGGTGATTGAAGGAACAGGGTCTCATTGATTATCATTTAGTTTCACTAAGATTAGTTTTTGATGTGGTCAGCACTCTGTGCCAGTTTTTGTGTCAGGACTTGGACTCACTTTTGCTGAGGTAGTCTATGAGCTGGTAGATCTGAGCGATGCAGCTCTCCGTCAGCGGGGTCCCAAACACAACACCTTTATCTGCGAAGAGATGAGGGGGGTCAAAATAAAATGATTGATTCTTTGGTTTAATGAGTCTTCTTTGTCTCTGGAGTTGCTTGTATTTCAGAGCTGATAAGAAGCTTTCGAGGAAATTCGACCAATCAAGTCAAGTATCAAACACAGCTGGCTAACAGTTCTGTTCTGATTCCATAAACAACACATTATATTATGTAAATCTATTATATTCTCTTTACAGTCAGCTCTTTTCGCATTAAGCTATTTAGAATTTTTTCTTATAGTACAGCATGTGTAAGAATATAGACTGCTGTCAAATCAAAATCTCTGACATAAATGACCTCTGACCTTTGCGTTTGAGGAAGTTGAAAGAGCGAAAGAACCCTCCATTTCCACTCGTTGGCGTCTTCGGTCCCTCATCGCCAAGGAGCAGAGCAAACTCTGTCCCAGGAAGGTCGATGAGACGCGTGATGTTACTCAGCACCAGCTCCAGGAAGACGTCAGGGTTCTCATGGCGAAGCTTCTCCACGAAAAAGTCGGGACTGAAGATGACGGCTGGTCGGCCAGCTCGGGAGCCCCCTGGGGATTCGTCATGATTGGTCACCATGTTGCTCACTGTTCCTCTGAAGGGGGGACACAGAAAATGTTGTTTTTCTTAGTGACATTGGAATTAAATTACAATGATACACCAAACTGATTCAGAATCTAAAATAACACTTTTTTTTACAAACCCCTCATAATAGACAGCTGCTGTAACGCTACAGAAGCTTCTAGAAAACATAAAACTTCAATATTAAATTAGTTTTATTTCCTCAATTTGAAGATAACAAGTTCATTTCTGATGTTTTCTCAAGAACAAGATAATTTTCTGATGGTCTAAAAATTCAATCAGTGGGTTGATAACTATCAGTAGCCTGAAGACGCAAGCCAAGCTGCTTTTCTGCCAACTTAACTGAGGAAAGGCCTATTTCTGTGTTTTTTTTTTGTTTTTTATTTTGTTACTTAGTGAAAAATATAAACAGTTAAATTAGTTAGCAGCAGAGAAAAAAAAACTAAAAAAAAAAAAAAGAAATTAAATGTCACCGGAAAAATTGTAGAAAATAAAAAGTATTTAATCGTAACTTTCAGCACTCCAGGAAAAAATTTCTTACATTTTTTTTTTATCTTAATTTTAAAGAAAAGCATTAATATGTCTTAGCACACATGTACCTATGATTGAACATAATACATTTTAAGTCCCATTGTCTTCAGAAAACAATAACTATCTTCATGTGACAACAAGAAAACAAGTTGAGACACAAGAAAGCATCTGAAATTAACTAATTTTTAGGAAACAGAGACAATAAAATGTATGTAAAATTGATGTAATCATGATCTTTTAGGGCTTCCGTAGTTTGAGACACCAGTCTGCTACGTTATTGCTGTCAGGGGAGCACTGTAAGGCTTCAGAATGATCAAAATACCGCTTCTTAGAGTGTTTTTTATTTTCTAATTTTACTAACTATTTTACTAATATTCATCTGAAAGCAGAAACGTTGTGAGTGAGAACCAGGATACAGAGCTACTCTGATCCATCTTCCTTTCATACTGTAGCGCAAGTTTTGACATTAGCCAATTGCAACCTAACACATCAAGACTTTACGGGGCAGCTGGTATCATACTCACGACTTTACTTCAGAGTTAAATTAAAATAAGGTCGTTTTGTTTGAGAAGTACAATAACCTAAACTCTCAGCTTGAATGAGGTACTTTAGCTAATGTTGCTAACGACTCGTAGCTTGACTGTTAGACCCTGAAAGTCCCGTAAGTGTAATGTTTAACCTTAAAATATGTCCAGCTTTGCACAGGACAGAGGTTTAGTTACAACTTTATTCATTTAATAACTACTGAAAACGAAGTGTCATTGTAAAAACCCGGTCTTACCGTGTATTTTCCGTGTTTTCATCGACATCTTTACCCGCTGCCATCTTCCGTTTGAATCCTCCGCTGTTACCCTTCAAGCCCCGCCCACACCAACAACCATTGGTAGTTTATTGAATATGGGCGGGGCATATCGGCTGGGATTTGCATGTCCTTGATTGTGATTGGTCGGTTTGAATCCACGATTTGTAACAAGAAGAAAACAACATCTGTATACGAATAAAGGAAGAAATCAGCAAACCTGTGAATTCAGAACAACAAAAACAACAGTAATAATAATGATAATAAATAAATAAATTAAAGACTTGCTGTCTGGATATTACGGTAAATCATGATTTACCATTTTTTTTTATCAGTGTCAGGCATCACTTGTTATAAGGCATTTTCTGTCCTGGGTTCAGGGGCGTTTTAGATTTAGAATCAAACTTTTAGGGAGCTCAGCCCTTGGATCATATTGTCACTGACTATTAATGACATGCATTTCTCCATGAATTTCTCAAATATTTTTTTTTTACCCACAAAATATTAAAAAATAGAAGATGAAACATGCTGTTTCAGATTCACAGTCAGAATTAGTAATTTTTTAATTGATCCCAGGGGACATTCAGTTAGGGTTAGGGTTAGTTAGGGTTATTTCAGTTGCCCTTATGCACAATTAAGTCAGTATATCAGAGCAGAGAAAATAAATAAGAAAATTAAAAGTAAATGTATCATTTAGGAACATATGATGCATCTGTAGCACCTTTGAAAAAGGGGTCTTACAATGCTTATGTCTCACTAGATGCTGATCAGGACCAGGACCAGCACGATGAGAAAGCCAGAGCTGTTCGACGCAAGTGAACGACGCATGTGGAGGAAGGAAGGATGGAACTTTGGAGCTCTGAGACGCACCCATGATGCATCGGTTTGCTAGCATGGAGCTAGCATTGACACTTTAGCACCACACAGAAACACCTAATGTTCATAACATTTATGTCAAAGTATCAGTGAATGTAATCAAATATTTAAAGTCTCCCTTTGTCCTTTTATTCGTTTTACAAATCTGTGTTTGTGATTTAGCTCACTCGTTAGCTTAGCTGCACAGTCATTCAAAGTAGCTACAGCTAATTAACTTGTTCAGGTCAAGGTGCCTTCAAATGTCGAATAGTTGTGTTAGTTTTCTGAGTTTTTACTTAAATTAATGGTTAATATTTGGTTTTGTGGTGCAGGAAGGCAAGCTGCAGGAGGCCATTGAAAGTCTGTTGTCGTTGGAGAAACTAACGAGGACGGTAAGAATCTTCTCATCATGTCAAAACATCGGTATGATGTGTGATGTCAGGGAGGTTAAGCTCCATATGTACTTAAATCTTTCATCATTAATTAAATTAATAATCCACCTCTAAACTGATTTAAAAGCAAAAGTTCTACTTTCAAGATTTAAAGTATTTGTTGTCATATGAGAAGTAAGGAAAAGTGTTTCCCTGTGCAAGAAGATACTTCCTTTGCTGTTTACCAGAACTGTGCAGAGAAAGATTATCAGACATAAATCAAGGCAGAAAACATATAATTTACATTTTATTGTTACAATACAAAAATAATCAAAATCAGATCCGTTTAACTGATTCATCCATCTCGTTCCTTTCATCCAAGAGTTCATGGCAGGCTAATTCAGCATTCTGCATTAGCAGTTGAGCGCCAGCTTTTCAAGACTTAATTTAAATATTTTCAGACATAACTTCAGACATTCATGTTTAGTACACTGCATTAGCAGTTCAGTGCAAGCCTTTCATGACTTCTTTCTTCCATTTTCAGACACATCTTCAGTCATTCATGTTCAGTATCAGCTTTAGCAGTTCAGCGCGAGCTTTTTAAGACTTCATTCAGCCATTTTCAGACACACCTTCAGTCATTCATGTTCAGCTTTCTGCATTAGCAGTTCAGCGCAAGCTGCTTCAGCATTCTGCATTCTGCATTCACAGCGCAATTTCTTCAGAAATTGCTTTTCTAGTTTTTACATTTTCTACTGTTGTAACTGTACAACGGAGACAGCAGCTTCAATTCAAGGTTTAAAAATATTAATTTATTATATGCAACACATGAAGGTAAAATAAGTCAAGTCTGTTTCACAATCACTCTTTATGGGTTTTATTTATATTTGTTTATGTGATGGTGATAAGAGTCATTTCAACAATCCAAATGATAGTCTTATGCTCGAGATATTTATATATATAGATACATATATATAATACTAATACTAATATATATATTTAATATTTATTATACACAACACATGAAGGTAAAATAAGTTCAAGTCCGTTTCATTATTTATATTTGTTTATGTGACGGTGATTAGACTAATTTCAACAATCCAGTATGATTGTCTTACGTCAGAGGGGGAGGAGCTGGAGGTGGAATAGCCAATCAGACGTGTAATACTGAAAAAAGGGAACAGTTTTATGTCACATCCGTCTCACATTGGAGCTGGTTTCCGATTCACGTTGGAGTTTCCACTGAACAACATTAAGCCCCTTAGAGCCTGTGTACTAACAACAATAATCATCATTAATTCACATAACGTAAAGTATAAGCAGCACACCAAAGAACATGTGAATTTAATTAAATGTAATGTAAAAAAAAAGAAAAAGAAATAAAATAGAATAAAATAAAACAAGATTAAATTTTACAGATGGAATAAAGAAAAATGAAATAAATATAAAGTAAAGATTCAAACAGTCAGTATGTTACAGCTTCTGAAAATAGAGCCTGTGATCTGCCACTAGGGGGCAGTGTGAGCCAGCAGAATAAGTGTGCACAGTCAGGATGACTGTTTTTTTCTCCAGCTTCATCAGGGTGACTCTTGCTTCTTTATGTCCGGTATGTTCTGTTTCTGTTAGCAGCCTCTCACGGGCTGCGTACTGAAACAGAAATATGAAAGCGACACTGTGATGTGTTGTTGGTTAATAAAATCAATCCTCCTCCTCGCACTGTGAGGAGACTTTGTCCAAACATCCAGGTGTGTTTTCCTCTTCTCCTCTTCCTCTCTCTCGTTCCTGTGTTTGATCTGAAGTGTTTGATGAATCGCCTCAGCTTCACTTCAGCGCGGCCTCCTCTCCCAGGCCTCCTGGAGCCAAATCTGTGTGTCAGTGAAGTAAAGTGGGACACACACACACACACACACAAACACACAAACACCTGACGGTCATTTCTCAAGAAGAGATTCGAACCCAACGCTCTGGTTTTACCCAAAATGACTTCAAAGAGTTCCACGTGGACGCAAACACGACCTCTCACTCTGTCATTGCCAGAGAAGATGAGGCCTCCTCCTCCTCCTCCTCCTCCTCTCCTCCACTTTTTCCTTTCCCTCTCCAGAAACACTCGGCTGAACCGTCAACAGTGTTGGATTTCAAAGGGTTGTGGGGCTAATGCTCCTGGATGAGGCTGATTGAGTCAATTTGTCGACATGATGGACGTTTTGTGGCCTGGGCTCCTGCTCTGCTGCTGCTGACTGCACGCTGCAGGGCTGACAGAGACACTCAGGTATTTCTTCAGAAGGCCTACGACAGAAAAGAGCAAAAGCAGAGAGACGGAGAGAAATGACCTGATCTGCACCAAAACTTTAATCCGCAAAGCCTGAATCTGGATCAGTGTGTTCGTGGTTAAAATTATGCTGATACAAGTCAGCATTGTGAGTGAACTAACTGTCTTAGTCTCTTTAAATCACAGACTGTTTAATACATGGACACACTCTCTGTGACATCACTCATTTGTTTCTAATGAGGAGATTGAAGCCTATTATCGGTGTGTCACATTGAAAATATTAAATCAAACCTGACTTTGTGCAAAGAAGAGGTAAAGAGGCGGGACTTTAGGTGCTCACCTGTCAGTCAAGTCAGCCATGCCCTTATATGGGCAATAACTTTGAAAACAGGGAGTTGTGAAAAATTTGACCCATGCAGTGTGATGATAAAAAGAAAAAAAATCAGATATTCAGTCTAAAACTGAATTTTGAAACACAGCTGTAACATGTTTATTTCCCCTGTAAGATGAGCTATCTTAACTGGGTGTGTATGTGATTTCTCGTGCTTCTGCAGCCATCCTCTAGTGGACACTTGAGGAACTGCAGGATTAAAAAACACTTTTTATTTTCAAACCAGAGGTTGTTGCTTGCTCATGACACAGGCTATATTGTTGATTCGGTATAAGGCCAGGCCTTAGGGTCTCGTCTCATCATGTCGAGGTTCTGTTTTGCGAAAACATCTACCACCTGTACATAAACCAAGCTAGCAACATAAGAAATAAACATCAGAGAAAATGAATTAAAGTATAATTTTATTGAGTTTTTAATTATTTATTTGCAGGGTTTTGAAAAAAAAAGTCCTACGCCATTAGCGCAATTTGTTCAGCCAGCCTCTAGTGGACATTCAAGGAACTGCAGTTTTTGAGTCTTTTTGCCTTAAAAATGTGCGAACTATAAGAGGGGATTTTAAGGCCAAGCAACAATAAACGTCTTGTCCAAAATATATTTCTGGAAATAAGGAAAGTAAATTTATTTATTTTTTTTTTTACTTCAAATTTGTAATTCTTACTTTTTCCCCCCAAAGAAATCTGTCTTTAACATCAGACTTTACTAAGAAAGAAAACAAAGCTAGTTAGTTTTTTTTCTTCTTCTTTTTCTTTTTTTTCCCACTGGCTTTAAATCTCTTCTGTAGAAAACTTTGTGCCTGATTTTGAAACAATCTGGAGCTTGTACTGATACCTCTTGTAAAATAAGAACATCAACGACAAAATGAATGTATGATAGACACTTCCCGGCCCCTTTATCAGACACACCTGTCCAACTGCTAGTCAACCCAAATTTCTAATCAGCCAATCACATGGCAGCAGCTCAGTTCAAAGCAAGCATCAGAATGGGGAAGAAAGGTGATTTAAGGGACTTTGAACGTGGCATGGTTGTTGGTCTGAGTATTTCAGAAACTGCTGATCTACTGGGATTTTAACCCACAACCATCTCTAGGGTTTACAGAGAATGGTCCCAAACAGAGAAAATATCCAGTGAGCAGCAGTTCTGTGGGACAAAATGCCTTGTTGATGCCAGAGGTCAGAGGAGAATGGACAGACTGGTTGGAGCTGATAGAAAGGCAACAGGAACTCAAATAACCACTGGTTACAACCGAGGTCTGCAGAAGAGCATCTCTGAACACACAACACGTCCAACCTTGAGGCAGATGGGCTACAGCAGCAGAAGACCACACCGGGTGACCCTCCTGTCAGCTAAGAACAGGAAACTGAGGCTACAATTCACACAGCAACACCAAAACTGGACAATAGAAGATTGGAGAAACGTTGCCTGGTCTGATGAGTCTGGATTTCTGCTCCACATTCAGATGGTAGGCTCAGAATTTGGCCTCAACAACATGAAAGCATGGATCCATCCTGCCTTGTATCAACGGTTCAGGCTGCTGCTGCTGGTGTGATGGTGTGGGGGAGATTTTCTTGGCTCACTTTGGGCCCCTTAGTACCAACTGAGCCTGGTTTAAAGTCCACAGAAAAAAAGAAAAAAAAAAGAAAAAAAAAGAAAAAAGAAAAAAAAGAGAAAAAAAAAGAAAAAAAAGGGAGGACAAAGGAAATAAAAGGAGGGGAAAAAAGAAAAAGAGAATAAGAAGAAAAAAGAGAAAAAAGAAAAAAAAAGAGAAAAAAGGGAAAAAAGAAAAAAAGAGAAAAAAGGAAAAAATAAGAAGAAAAAAGAAAAAAATGGAAAAAAGAAAGAAAAAGGGAAAAAAAGAAGAGAAAAAAGAAGAACGAGAAAATAAAGAAAAAAAAAAGAAGAAAAAAAAAAGGACCTGGATGATCCAGGGCCAAAAGGTCAAACACCAGGAAGTGATGGGCCCAATCAGAGAGGAGCGACAGATCATCTGATTTCCTCCAGCTGGAAAAACAAAAGTTACAGCGGCTGCTTGTTCTCCGTCAACACCCGTTATCCTGCACCAAGGCCTCCAAGCAGCAGTGTGTGTGTGTGTGTGTGAGTGTGTGTGTGTGTGAGACAAAGAAGGGCACATAGGGGGCAAAGCACCTGCATTCACACACACACACTTTCGTCCTCTTTAAGCTTCAGATGTTTTCATTCCTCCTCAAGGTTCTCCTGTTAAACATCTAAAGGAAGTGGAAACGTGTGTGTCTGTGTATGTGTGTGTCATGTTGGGAGAATCAGAGCAGTGTGTATTTGATGTGTGTGTTCAGCTACCAGTCCGTGGAGACCGTTTGCTGCCTGTAGGGGAGGTCTGAGCACGGGGAGCTGCTGGTGAGGTGGGGGGTCAGAGGGATTCATTGTCAGGGCAGCAATTATCAGATTTGCCGAGGCCTCAGCAGGAGCAGGACACACACACACACACACACACACGCAGACACACACACCTTCAGCAGCCCTGGGGCCGGTGGAGGCGAGGCTGAGGAGCAGAGCCGTCAGTGGGACGAGCTGACAGGCCGACCCCCGGGGGGGAGACGATAACCAGGAGCCAGTGACAGCTGCTGAACGGGAGATTCAGCCAGAAACACAGAAATACTCTCTCTCACTCACACACACACACACACCAGGAAACACACTGGATTGGTGAATCATTTCTTACCCTCCTCACAGTTTGATCCCTGCTGCTTCGGTCTCTGAGGAGTCGTCTGAAGACGCTTCTTCACACACCTCACTCCGAGTGAAGCGATAAAGACCCAGTTTAAAACTTAAATATGGCCAAATTTTATTGATTAAAAAAAAAAAAAAAAATTTGGATGCTTTTTTTTTCAAAATAAAAGCACATGAGTAACATCTCAAGCCTACATGGTAACTTATACCAAGGTTTAGTTCTTAGACATATTTTATTCTCACTAATATTAAAAAATGACTTCATACTTCTTTTATACTTGATGTTTCTTTTTAATCTAAATCAGTGACATTTTCCTTCCCCCAGGTATTCAGCTACAGAAATAAAGTAAAGAATAAGAATGAAACGAGAGCTTTTTGCTTATATTCAGTATATGTTCACTTGTTATTGAGCTTCAGGGAGTTTTTTTTTCTTCCTCCGTGCTACGTCCACTTTTGTACCTGCTCTAATTAGCTTCTTCCACTGTGATTGGCTGAGGTAACCACACTCAGAAACGTCCCGATACAACCAAAGCAACAACATCCAGGCAGAGGAGGGGTGTTGAGGCAGACACAGACAGATTTCTGTTTGTCTGTGAACAACATAACTCGAAATTTAATAAACTTATCCTGGTGAGATTTTCAGGAAATGTTCAAAATGGGATAAGGAAGACGTGATTAAATTTTGGAGGTGATCTGAATCACCGTCTGGATCCAGGTTTTTTTTTTAAAGGATTCTTTATCATTGTGAGATAGGGCTGTTTTCACCATATTTGTACATAACTCCACCATAAATGGTCGGATTGCTTTGCAGAACAACACAAGACAAGGTCAGCATAATTTCTGACAGATGGAAAAGTACGATCCAGATCCTGGGAATATTCTGGATACTAAGATCCAGAATATGAAATATTGTCTAATTTAAATTAAAAAATGTCTTATCATCCTTAATATGAGCCACTTTTTACTGACCAGTCCAGAAAATTATCGTGTTTAAGTTAATTAAAGACAAAATGAGAGCTGGATTGCTTGTAACAAGTAAAAAGTCAATAGAACAAGAGGAATTTGTTGAAAATTAGCTTAAAACTAAAACCAGAATAACATCTAAATTAGGGCTAGGCAACCATAAAAACTTTTAATTGTAATTAATCGCATGATTTCCCTGATTAATCATAATTAATCGCATTGTGAACGTGCCATAACATCTGTTATGCAAACACTAAATCAGTACTTGTTATACAGTAATAGTTAAATCACATGTTTAGTGCAAATCAAATTTACAAAATGTAAATACAAAATTAAAGCTTATTGCCACTGTCAGGGCATTAAAGTGATCCTCTGGGATGGAACAAGTTTGGTCCTATCACAAGGTTTTATAGCAGAAATTACCCCTACAGCAGTGTTTTTGTGCAGCAGAAGCCCAGAGCGCTTGCACCAAATACCCCCTCCCTGCTCCTCTGCAGGTTTCCTCTGCACTCAGATGGGGCCATCATACTTGGCAACCTTGAGACCTCAGAATTCGGGAGATTTTAAAGGCGGGGGGGGGTCGTCATATTGATGTGTTGTCACCGTGTTCAATCGAAAAGTCAGATCTACAAAATGTGCACGTAGCATATCCCGTCCCCTTCGCGTTGTCCCGGATAAACAGGAATTCTCTTTTCCGCTCATTCTGGGATTTACACGAATACTTTCTCTTCTTACTCATTTCTTCTTCTGCTTCTTCTTCTTCTTCTTCTGTTCTGTTTGCCGTGCTTGACTTCGAGCCAAGGTGTAACTGTTTAAACGGCGCCCGGTCAGAAGAGAAGGATGGTGTGGCAATATTGTTGTCCGGGTGGAAATCGGGAGAAATTTGGGAGAATTGTGGGCCCGGGAGATTTTTGAGAGGGGCACCGGGAGTCTCCCGGGAAAATCAGGAGGGTTGGCATGTATGGGGGCCATATTTTACTTGACCAAAAACACAAATAAATGGACTCCCACCAAAAAACTCTGATATGGGTCTGCATTCACGCTTTATTTAGAGAATTTTCAGCACGTTACTTTCACACAAAAACACCGCTAAATAATGCTCTAGTTCTCATCGTGTCTCTTCGTCCTGGCAGACTACCTGCGTTTGTTTATATCTGGCACGCCACGCGTGGACTGATACACTAAGCGGTGAGCGCCTTTAAGTTCCGTGGCGTTGCCCCTCTTCTCCATGCTTGTTTTGGTTACTCATCGTGTTTTTCCGCCAATTTCACTTCCGGTTCCACCGCGGTCAGTAACAGACATTTACAAAATAAAAGCATGTGAGCAACATGCACTAATGTGCGATAAAATATTCAACGGCGTTAATAGATTGACGGGTTAACGCGAAAATAACGCGTTAACTTGCCCAGCACTAGTCTAAATACAAGTAACTTTTCTATTTTTCCATTGGCAGATTGTTTTTTAACTTGTTACAGCACTTCAGACCTCATTTTGTCTTTAAATAACTTCAAACAAGACATTTTTCTGGACTGCTCCGGTGAATGTGGCTCATAAGACAAAAACACTTGATAAGATTTCAGTATTTTTGCAGCACTGATACTTTACTGCTTATTTAATTGAATATCTAGGACTTATTTTATTTTACGACCCTATTACATCTTATTTCCAGTTGCTGTATTATATGAAGATCAATGGTAATACCAAATTTCCCCGCTGGGTTGAAGAAGTGTTTCTGATTTCTGATTAAGGTTTCCTTTTTTGCAGTGTAAAACCCTGTGATTGACTTTTTCATCCTGGATACACAGTTTTTTTTAATGCTTCAGTCTTCTGCCTCCTTAAAGAAGAAGAAAAGTCTGCAGGATTTTCCTAAAAATAAAATATCAACTTTTACTGAGCCTCTATACATGTGTCAGTGTCAGTGTCTGCCTCAACCCACTTCCTCTGCCTGGATGTTGATGTTTTGGTTGTATCAGGATGTTTCTGAGCCTGGTTACCTCAGCCAATCACAGTGTGCCCAAGTGACTTTGCTTGTTGATGATAGTGAGTGGAAGCTAATCAGAGCGGCTAGGGTAGCGGACGTAGCACGTAGCAAAACGTCAACAGATAAAGCTTTTTCCTTCACGAGGGTGAAGCTTGGCTCGACTTTCTCTCACTTTTAAGAGCAGCACTGGATGAAGAGCGAAGCGAGTTAGCTTTCTGCTAACCAGGCATGTGTGAAATACCTGTGATTAGCTTGTGCTAACATGCTAAGGCAGGGGCACGGCTCTCGAGTCTCTCCCATGTAGAAATGTGATGCTACAGGTGGTTGCTGGGCTAGAGAGCGAGTTCACGTAGTTACAGTGAGAGGCTGTGGGTGTGTGCTGCTGCTGGCACTGAGCCAAGGAGGCGGAGCCCAGTTTGGATGATGTGTTTACTGACAAAGTCACAAAAACTCCTTCAAACTGTCCTGAAGATTTTGTCACACACTCCTTCTTCAGGACAGTTTTTGTCTCAAGTTGAGGGTCTGATGTTTTGCGCCCTCTCCTCTCTGCAGTCGATCTTCGCTGTAACGCTGAACGCTCTGCAGTTTGTCAGCGTGCTGAAGCTCCCATTTCCTCCTCTGTCAAACGTGTGCGTACCACAGCCTGTCAGCGCCGTGATTTACACCTCCCAGCTCAGATCAGAGCGAACCCAGTGTGTGTGTGTGTGTTTCTTGTCTGTGTTTGGTCTCCGTGATCCGTGTCGCTGCGCACACATCAACAAACAGGAGTCTGTGAGGAAGAGAAGGAGGAGGAAGATGGGGTCAGAGGTCAGGGTGGGAGGGGACTGTTGACTGACGGCGTTCAGCGGCAGCGTGTCTGCTGTTTGTTTGACCAGAGGCTGGTCCTGTCATCAGAGGGAGGAGGAGGAGGGGGAGGAGGAGGAGGAGGAGCAGAGATGGCTCATTCAGGAGGAGAGGGGGAGGAGGTGAGAGAAGAGGCTGATTGAAGGTTGCTGGTTTGAATCTCTTGACAGCCAGTGACAGGTTAATCAGGGAAATGTCTCCCCACAGTTTAACAGAGGCCTGAGGAGATTCACTCAGCTGAGGGAAATACTTGGCTCTGATTGGTCAAAACGCTTGTCGATGGTCATTTCCCTGAAATCAACCTGCTCCCTCCTGCTCTGACGATGTTGAGGACTGATCCGTGCCGCACAGCTCGCTCATCAAGGTGTGGATAAAGGACCCCCAGATCCAGACCGAGCCCTGTCTCCAGACCTGATCCAGACTGGAAACCTCTGGATTGTGATCCAGAGGTAGATGGGCGGTCATAAGCCATCGAACAAAGCTGAGCTGCTTGAAATGTTGCTCAAGGAGAGGCAGAAAGTCGCCAACATCAATGTGAACGTTTCTGATATCTCCACCTGGATGAAGGAATGTTCAGTTAAATCTGTTCAGCCTTTGTCTTAGTTTTTGGTTTATATTTACTTTATTTTAATACACAAAACTGTGAAAAAAAAAAAAAGGCAGAAATTGATTTTAAAAAATTTCCCAAAAGTTTGAATTTTTTTATTAAAATAAAAAGTAAGAATTTCAGATAAAAGTTAATTACCAAAAAATGCAAAGATTTGCAAAAAATGTAGTTAATTTAAATTTGAAATAAAAAATGGTAATTAAAAAAAATTCCCATAAAGTTTTAGAGTTTTAAAATTTAAAAGATAGATTTAAAAAAAAAAGAAAAGAAAAAAATGGAGGATTTCAAATAAAAGGAAATTACAAAAAAATGCAAAAATTCAAAAAAAAACAAAAACAAAAATTTGCTAAATAAAAATGAAATTTTATGAATTTGCCAGTATCTGGAAATTTTGAAATTTAAAAAATCGTAAAATTCAAGAAAAATTTTGAAGGTAAAAAAAGAATTGCAAATATGTCAAAAAATTGTCATGAATTTTACAGGATTTTTTTTTATTAAAAAGATTTCAAATAATTTGAAAATGTAAGTATTAAAATAAAAGGAAATCACCAGTATTTTGTAATTAAAAAATTAGTAATTTCAAAAAATTTGCCCCAAAAAATGTACATTGTATAGATTTGCAAATATTTGAATTTTAAAAGTATTTTTAAATTTGAAAAAAATAAAATAAAATTTTAAGACTTGCAAATATCAGAAAAAAAAAATCTTTAAAAAAAATGTAAAAATTGTAAAATTTTTCAAAAAACACTTGTATTTGGTTACGTAAAAGGAAACCTGCTCATTCTCTTGTTATCTTCCCAGGGCTGTAAAATTTGAGGTTAGCCACAGGTGCATGGAAAGTTGGTGGGCTGTTGATGTTGTAGGAGGTGAAGTAGAGCGGTGGCAGGCTTTATTGACAGATGGGATAAAGATTTAGTTCAACTAAATGTTAACACAGGATTTTATTTAGTGTCAGTGTCTTTAATCATCAATACCCTCTGTAAGAAAAATATGAAACTCTTTATTCTTTATCTATACAAAAGTCTGACCTGTGCTCCCGTTCTGGTCCTGGATGCTGTCCATGTTCCTGAACTACAAGATGGACCAGATCAGGAACCAGCCAGCTCCTATTTTTGGTTCCACTTGATGAGGGGAAGTGACACGGCCTCGCCAGCAGCTGATGGGAACTGGATCCTGTGTGTGTGTGTGTGTGTGTGTGTGTGTGTGTGTGTGTGTGCGCTCAGGCGTTTTTTATATTTAAGTATCTTAAAATGAGGCCTAGGTCACGTCTAATAAACACTTTTAACTGAAAATAAGACAAACACACTCACTACGACTCCACTTTTTGCAGATGTTAACGGGAGTCAGAGTCTGAACCCGTGTGTGTGGAGAGTGATGGCACGGTGCTGGTTCAGGGTTTAAGCCTCTTGTTTTGTCTCAGAGACCTTGGAGCCTGCTGTGCTGCAGCTGCAAGTGTGTGTGTGTGTGTGTGTGTGTGTGTGTGTGTGTGTGTGTGTGTGTGTGTCTGCCATTGTACGTGTGTGTGAGTGTGTGTGTTTATGCTACATTCCCACATTCCCCATGCATTTCTTCTTTTTTTATTTGTTTTCCACCGTCCCCAAACATTTTAGAGGAAAGCGTTTTTCTGCAGAATCCGTTTCCAAATCTGTGTATTTACAGCGTTGGCGTGTGATGGAGGAGCCGCGTTGTCTCTCCCAATAACAGACCGTCAGTTTGACGAGGACGCCACAGGAGGAGAGAGCAACAGCCTGAGTCCATCCCTCTGAAACGCTGTTTACTCCCTGCAAGGTCACGGACACACACATGTCTGTACACACACGTCTGTACACACACGTACGAGCACACACTCAGTGAAAGCTGTGGATTTTTAAATGTAGAAAAATGAAAATCAATCTGTTTAAATCAGTCGAGTAAAGACGTCTAAAAAGTCTAAATCATCGTTGGAAGTCTCCGCTCAGTTTTCTGAGTCCTTCAGCGCTAACAGCAAGGATTCATGGGAGTTTTGAAGAGTCCAATCAATCAAACACAACATGCAGTCTATAGATAGATTTGTGTAAACGTACAGTCAGAAGAACATGGAGATACACACACACACACACACACACGTACACAACGACACAGCTTCCTCTCTCATGAGTTATAGCCGCTCCACAATAGCTCCAATAATAGTTTCCCATCTCTGTTTGCAGCGGCGGCCACGACCCCTCCCTGACCTTTCGTTTCAGGACGACAGATCGCTTCACAGCAGCGAGGAGACAAACAGACAGAGCATCAGGAGCTTTGACAGGGTTTGTCCAGCAGAGGCGCTGCAGGACGACAAGGTTTTCAGCGCTAAAATATGCAAGTTAAACGTTCTTAGTATCTGTGGATGACCCGGCCGATCCTTTTACGCCACAAAGTTCAACGACGATGTTTAGAAGCAGGATCGGCCCTTAATCTTAAAGAAACGTGTTAAAAACAATGATCTGCTCTCCTAAACAAATGCACACCTTTGCAAAAGTCACACCTTTACAAAAGTGGGTGACAGTGCTCATGGGAAATGGAGTCTTGATCCTAGACAAACACTACAGCTTAGACCACAGGTGTCACTACAATCAACACCAAACGGATCGTCCTCCCAGAGCCTGTCTCCATGACAACACTGCGCCGGCTGATGAAGTTAAAGGATAAGTTTGGTTTATACAGTTTTTACATTGTTTATAGAATGAAGTAGAACAAAATACTCACCCAGAAGGCTTTCCTGATCCAAGCAGTGCTTCGGGAGATATTTAGATCCAAAATCATGCAGCGGACGTCTGTATAATGGGATCCATCAGGGCATAGACAGCGCTGCTCCTAAAACTGCATTTATCATCCAAAACTCGTGTTTTTCACCAATATTCCATCATTGATGAATAGCTAAAGCCTAAAGCACGCGCTAAAACCCAGGCTTCACAAGAGCTAAAGGTTTGTAGGGGGGCTAAAACACAGGCTTTACAAAAGCTTAAGGCTAAAACATGGTTTAAAAGACAGTCTAAACACATGCTAAAGGCTAAAAAACAGGCAAAAACATAGGCCTAACAAAAGCTAAAGGATAAAACACAGGCTAAAATACAGGCTAAACAAAACCTTTAGGCTTAAACACAGAATAAAACACATGCTAAAGGCTAAAACACATGCTAAAACACAGGCTTAACAAAAGCTAATGGCTAAAACACAGTGTAAACACAGTCCAAAGGCTAAATCATGGGATAAAAATAGGCTTGATGAACACTAACAGCTTAAACATGGGCTAAACTAAAGCTAAAGCCTAAAGCACGTGCTAAAACCCAGGCTTCACAAGAGCTAAAGGTTTGTAGGGGGGCTAAAACACAGGCTTTACAAAAGCTTAAGGCTAAAACATGGTTGAAAAGACAGTCTAAACACATGCTTAAGGCTAAAACACAGGCAAAAACACAGGCTTCAAAAAAGCTAAAGGCTAAAACATGGGCTAAAACACAGGCTAAGCAAAAGCTAAAGGATAAAACACAGAATAAAACACAGGCTTGACGGAAGCTTATGGCTAACGCACAGTCTAGACAAATGCTAAAGGCTAAAACACATGCTCAAACACAGGCTTAACAAAAGCTAATGGCTAAAAAACAGTCTAAACATAGTCCAAAGGCTAAATCATGGGATAAAATGTAGGCTTGATAAAAGCTAACAGCCAAAACATGGGCTAAACTAAAGCTAAAGCCTAAAGCACGTGCTAAAACCCAGGCTTCACAAGAGCTTAAGGCTAAAACATGGGCTAAAACACAGTCTAAACACATGCCAAAGGCTAAATCACAGGCAAAAACATGAGCTTAGCACTTAAAGAACAGGCTAAAGGCTTTTACCGGGGCTTAAAGCTTGAGCATTAGCCTAAAGCTAAAACATGATCTAAAGGCTAAAACAAGAGCTAAAGCTAAAACACAAGTTTTAAGGTAAAAAACAGACTAAACACAGGCTAAAGGCTAAAACACGGGCTAAATTACAGGCTCAACAAAAGCTTAAGGCTAAAACACAGATAAAGTTAGCTTGTTGTCATGTTTCAAAGTGTAGCTTTACCAAACTGTTGATAAATACCTTACCTCGTGGAGTTGGATCTGGTCAAAAGTTGTCTTGAACAAAGAAAAGTAGAGTCAAAAATAAGATCTGATCTCTGTTCATTTCCAACACAAACACACGTCGTGTTCAGAGTCACGTCTTCACCACAGCTTTCTGTTTGTTCGGTGTGAATTCATGCCACCTTTCTGCTGAGGAAAACAACTAGAGTCAGTCAGCTGAAGAGTTTAAACACGGCCTGATGTTTCATAACCTCACCAACACACTGATCAAATAAAGCCCAACTAACGACTCAGCCCCGCAGCGAACCACATCATCACATCGTTTAATCTCCACGTCCTGAAACGAGATGTTCTCGCTGCTTTTCTGCAGAGCACGCCATCAGAAGTGAGAGGATTACTCTGAGTCTGATGTGGATTCTGCTTTAAGATCTCAGCTGACAGAGACGCTGAATCCAGGATTAAAGTTTCTGTCATCTGGAGTACACACACACGCAGATATTTGGCTCATGCTGACTCCTGACGGTGCACAAAACCTCTTCTTCAGATTTCCACACGCTCATGAGACAGTTTTGGTTCTTGCAGGAACTATTTTTTAATGAAAGAACTTTTTTGAGTTATAATTGATCAAACCTAATGAAGTTTTTTCAGATGTTTGATATCTGAAATGATTTGACTCAGAGGAAACACTCCATCGTCTCTTGTTCTTTAACTCCTGATCTGGGAACCAAAGCTCCTCTTCACAGCCTGGGAGACTCCTGTGAGGGGAGAAATTACATTTCCTGTTGAATAAACACTCCACAGCTCTCCTGAAGTCCACACACTCAGCAGGTGTGTGTGTGTGTGTGTGTGTGTGTGTGTGTGTGTGTGTGTGTGTGTGTGTGTGTGTGTGTGTGTGGGGGGGGGGGGGGGGGGGGGGGGGGGTCCTGAGGGAGTCGTGCGGTTTCCCACATCCTGCGACAGCTGAGCTCCCAGGTGCCGGCTCGGTCCAGGGGATCAGGAAGTGTGGTGACAGTTTGGTGTGTCAGCGGAGTGCGAGAGGGAAATGATTCATTAAACAGAAGAAGAAGAACTGACAGAGCGGATCAGGGGGGACCAGGTCCTTCTGACCAAGGAGGTCTCTGATGGAGGGGGGAGGAACTTTCCCCAGAACAACCCCAGCATTTCATCCCTTAGAACTAGGGTCTACATTTACCCAAGAACTGCCCTACCTGGGTGGTACCTCACAGGGGTCCATGAAGACTTTGTCTCTAGAGCTGGTCTCCTTTAAAGAGGACATATCATGCTGATCCCTGATTTAATACTTACATATAATATAATAAATTTGAAAACAAGACCTTACACCCCCTGAATTTTCAAAAAATGAGATATTGTATTTTTTCTGATATCCTAGAACGAGATTTGATGCCTCTGAAAATAGGTCATTGACATTTGCCCACGAGATTTCGACCTTCATGACGACACGAGGATCCTTTCTTTTTATTGGAGTAATCTGATAAAGCAGCTCCTCCTCTGTGATGTCAGTTAGTCACACAACCGCCACCGAGAGATACATCCACCAAGAGCCGAGTATAAATAAAGCTCCCTAGCAGCTCTGGCTGACTTGACTGAGTGCTAACATAGTGAGGAACTGACGGTAGAGGCGATCTTTAGACGACACTTTCAGCATGATGGATCAAACAGACAGAGAAAAGTGAAGGAGCAGGATGGAGCCCTGTTATAGAAATAGTTTATTGGTGAAGTCTGCCTATATTTCCACGTATAAACTATACATGTTACAGTACCGCTTTGACTCACCACACTGAGGCGTCCTGAGATGATCTGTGTCCAGGTGGATTTTCTTCCTCCTGAGCTGCAGAACCGTCCGGGTCTGACTCGGGGTCCAATACAAAAGGAAGTATCCTACACTCTGCCATTTTGTTAGTGCTATCAATGCCTTACGGTGAAGTTTTGGCAAACAGCAAACTCGCTCGGTCTGCTCCATCCAGTATGGCGATTTTGTAAATACTGCCATGCTGCAAAAACCGCCCCCTGGCTCTACCCCCTCCGCCCCTCTGATAGAACTGACCAATCAGAGCACAAAGGGCTGTGATGTTGCGAGGTTACTGGAGGTCATTCTCCAAACGGAGCGTTTCAACGAGATCTTCAGAATGGCCTAAAATGAGGATAATGAGAACGCTATTGTGGGGCAATGAAGGAACTAAATGACTTGTACTGAGGGCAGAAATGCTTTACAGGCATCCTAGTCTGGCATATTGAAAAGGAGAAACAAGCATGATATGTCCCCTTCAAGAGTCCACAAAACTCCATCAAAACCAGCTCAGAGTGCAGATCCTCCATGCTAACACGCTAACTGTAGCGCTACACAGCTTCTCTGTCTCCTTCGATGGTGTTGTTTTTGATTACAGGCCTGCGTTTTTGTCTTACTGCCCTCTACCGGTCTGGTTGTGTGCTGCAGATACCTGTTTTTTTCCTCCAAATGTCATTGTCCTGTTTTGCAAAATCTAACTGGGTCTTTCCCAGAGAAATTTAGTAATGAGAAATTTTTTGACTGGAACTAAAAGTTTCTGGACCTTCTGATTGAAATGTAACTTTAGAATAGAACAGAACTTTATTGTCATCGTAACAAGTACAACGAAATTGAAGTCACAGCAGCAATCAAGAAGAAAAAAGTAAGAAAGTGTATAGAAAGTGCAAAAAGCTCCATAAGAAAATAGATGCTGACAGCTTGTCCATCATTGTCCAGTCAGCCAGTCTCCACCTCCACAGGGTCCAGGACTGAGCTTCTTCAGCAGTCTGTTCAGTCTCTGTCTCCTGGATCCTGTCTGCTCACAGCAGGTGAAGCTCTTCACATGTGGCCTTGGTGTCTGTTGTTAGCTCTGTTAGCCATGTCTGTGAATAGCATGATGCTACTCTGCCCTCTGGTATTCCCTCTGTTGCTGGGTTAGCACAGCTAGCTCGTCCATCTTATTGGAGATAGATCTTACGTTCCCAATAACGATGGATGGAAGGACAGGTCCATGTCGTCACTTCTTAGCTCACACCTGAGAACCAGCACGTCGTCCTCACCTCCTTCTCCTCACCTTGTGGGAAACATCCAGCCTTGCACCAGTTAGCACTGACATGCTACAGGCTGCTAACAGCTGGTTTCACATGTAAACAATGCAGCCATTGTTACATGTAGGATCTCCAGACAAACACAGGAGAAAAGTAGTAAAAATATCACTGAAGACACAAAAAGTTTGGTGTCCACGACCAACAAATGAACCATACAAAGTAACGACTTACTCCAAATACAAAGATGACGAAAAAGAGACAAAAAAATTACAAGAAACTGACAAAGAAGAGAGAGCTGCTGCAAAAGGCAGCCATAGCCAACAGGGCTTTTAGAGAGCTCTTTACCAGAAATACCAGGAACTTTCAGACCCAGGAACCAAATTATAGCCTCAGTACGGCTCGCATTTTGTGGCATTTCCTTTGACTAAAACTGGGATGGATCGTCAAGTTACCGACCCGTACCGTCACACTTTTTGGGACCCTCCTGTTGGGGTGGAGCTAGACACACTGCAGTCTATTGATTGGTCGAAAGAATCATCACTTTCCAACACATAACCCCGCCATGTTTGAATCTTCAGTCGACTTCCTGAGATAACTGTCTCTGTCGGATGGCTTCCATGGTTGCTTTTTGTTTATTGCGTCGTGTTTTTCTTCTTCGTTGTATTTATTGGCAGTATACACTGTTTTCACAACGCTATTCTGTCACGCTATTACGTAGCTGATGCAGCGATTAGCGTCCAGCTCACATGCCGCCTACCAAGTGGAAACACAAACAGGATCAGGCAGATCCAACCCGTACCGCACTGTACTGACCCGTACCGGACCACATGGTGGAAATGGGGCTTTAGACTCTGATGGGGTGGAAACACGCCCCTGCCAGGAGGGTGGAGGCATCTTGTCCAACATTTAGCCTCCTCAGCAGACACAGAAGGTCAACTCCAGATCCTGGTTCCTGCTCCGTTCTGCATGGTGGTCTTGGGGGACTCTACCTTAAAAAGAAGACTGAAGAGGCTCAGACAGCTGAGCCCAAAATCTGGACGAGCTGACGCTGCTGGCTGCGGCTCAGGATCCTCAGATAACCTGCAGCTGCTCCTGTGTCCATCATAAACATCACGTTTACGGCGACTGGGTTCATCTGTGAAGGCCGAGCGTCCTGAGCGCCATCAGCATGAAATGTTTTCAGCCGCACATCGATGAGTGACGGACGCTCTGCGTGACGCTCTGACAGGAGGAAACGTGACTCCGGGCGCTGCATACCGTCACATCACGGCGTCAGAGCATAGCCGACACTTCCCGACATTCCTGTCGCCGCTCAAAGGCAGCGAGAGGGAACGCTGTCACGTTTCCAGCTTGGAAAACACACACACACGAACACACACATTACAGAGGAGCAAGGACAGGCCTCTACATGACGTGAGCATTACCAAAGTGTGTGAGTGTGTGTGTGTGTGTGTGCTGACTTTTAGAGGCCTATTCTAAGGTGTGGACAAAGAACTGGAGGTGGAGTCTTTAATAAGCCCCGCCCACTTCACGCTAACAAACATGTCAGTCAAACCATCAGCTCTGCAAGACGACTGGATCCTGTCAAGAGACAAAAAACACACCCCTCTGTGTGTGTGTGTGTGGGTGTGTGTGTGTGTGTGTGTGTGTGTCACCTTACTCTGCTATGATTAGACCTGCAGAATCACTCCACAGATATATAATCTGTTTAATCCAGCGCAGGGCGTTGAGTTCACACGACCTGCTGGATGATGAAGACACGCTTAAATTTACACACGTTAACACATCCTCACTTTAAATCCAGAACTTTATTTCACTTATCTCCTGTGGGGGACGTTTAAAGAGGGGGTACTGGGCTTTTTGAAGTCTTGATCGTGTCCCACAGTTCAATAAAATCCAGTTTCCTCTCCATTTTATCCAATCTTATCAAGTGTTTTTGTCTTATCTTATGAAAAATTTGTCTGTTATACTTGATTTGAGTCACACTCACCTGACCAGTCCAGAAAAATGTCTTGATTTAAGTTATTTAAAGAGAAAATGAGGTCTGAATTATTTGTACCAATGGAACAAGAGGGATTAGCTTAAAACTAAAATAATGTCTTAATACAAGAAGAAAGGATTTGAAAAAGTAATGGAACTCTGCACTGTGACTTCTATCATAAATTCTGTTTTAAAATCTATTTTAACTTTTTTAAATCTATTTTCAGGGTCCTATTTTCTGTCCGTTTCTTATTTTTATTCCAAACCACCAATGAATGCTAATTTGACCCCCTAAATGTACTCAAAAATGCACCAAAATTGGGACACACCAGGATCACAGAAAACGTTGATAAAATACCAAACATGACCTCCTACATCCCAAAATACGCTCTGTAGCGCCACCTAGGTACACTTAAACAGCCCTAACAGGTGCTAGGGATGTCATAGAGAGATGAAACCAACGTTAAAATGTTCCTCATATTAAGACGCAAAAATCATACACTAATACCCCTCACCTATTTCCAACAGGAAGCCGGTTATTTGCCTTTCAAAATAAGATTTTGCCAAATTTTTACCCTTTCTGCAAAAATTTTCTCCTCCAAAACCACAAGTGCTACTGGCTTGAAATTGGCTCACATGAGAGACTAGACTCTACTTTACAAAAGTTCTGTAGGACTGTGACGTTTCAGACCCAGTTTTTCAAATGGCGAGCCCTCAAAGTTGGCGACCGCTCTCAGCTGTCTCCATGTTAACAGATGGGAAAAGACTTTTTAGGTTGGGCAGGCTGCAGATCTGGGCCTCTAGACAAAAAAAGTAAAAGTCTAAAAGCTTTAAAAATGACATGAATGGATTCCTGACAAAATTTCCTGCAAGAATATCATACTTTTACACAGATTAGGTCAACATTCTAGCCTATATGACAAGTTGTTTCTAAACTTTTCTGAATTTGAATCTCTCCCTCTGCCAGATGATGTCACACACTGACTAGGAGTTTAGTGCAGCTGGTCATGTGACTCAGCAGAGGAAATAATTACTCCCTCCCCCACTAAATTGCTTATTAGACCCCCTGAACATGCTCATAAACTCACCGAAATTGACACACACATTAAGAGCGCCAAAATCTTGGATATGATAATAAACATGACCCCCCAACATCCCATAATATGCTCTCTGTCCCCATCTAGGCACACCCAAATGGCCCTAGCAGCCACTAGGAATGTCCTACAATGATCAAACCAATGTCAAAATGTTTGTCTCATTGACACGAAAAAATCAAATGCCGACACCTCTGACCTATCTCCAACAGGAAGTTGGCAATTTGCCTTTCAAAATAAAATTTCAGTTTTCAGCTTCATGCAGGCTTCCACATTTGGGACTCTAGACAAAAAAGTAAAACTTGCACAGCTTTAAAAATGACATGAATGGATTCCTGACAAAATTTACTACAAAAAAATCACATTTTCACACAGATTAGGTCAACATTCTGGCCTTTTGTAAATTTGAATCCTCCCTCTGCTGCAGCAGTTCTGTGATGTCACACACTGATTAGGAGTTCCGTGCAGCTGGTCACGTGACTCAGCAAAGGAAATAATACATGGTATCAACTGTTACAGCACCAAGAGGGACAGAAAGGGATGAAACTCTGACCGTGGAGCTGAAATCGGCAGAAGGGACCGGGCCAGAACCCAAAGACCCACCTAACGTTGCTACAGCTGCAATTTTCTATTGTATTTTATTATTTTTAATGTGCTAAGTGTTTTCTTTTAATATGTTTTCTCTGTAAAGCACTTTGAATTGCCTTGCTGAAATGTGCTACGTTAATAAATTTGCCTTGCCAATGGAATGAATCCTTGACGGGTGTTATGGCTTTAAATGCGACCCTGTCAACTGGAGATATTCAGCGTGATGTCACAGGATCATCATTAAATCCTAATCTGATCAGGAGGCTTTGGCATTTAGATCCAAAACTAGACCCAGGTCCATTTAGAGGACTGGATCTCCACTGACACGTTCAGCTGAAGGTCTCCAGTTTACAGGGTCACTCTTTAAACTGGAACACTGGGAGCTGACAGAGACACATTATCAGGCTCAGAGAAAACCACTGGTTAGGAGGAACTGAACCAAGACCATCACAGCCGGGGTCAGCTTATTGTAGACAGAAGAAGGGGGAAATAAAAACAGCTTCTTTAGTCTAAAAAAACCTCATAACTGCCCTCACACACTCAAAACACACCTGTTACACTCACACACTCACTTACTGAGACAGGTGTGTTAATGAAGTGTCAGGTGAAGAGCTGCCAGCTTCATTACACGTCTCAGAGGATGATTACAAGTCCGACAGGCTCATTACCTGAGCCACCGTGCTCTGTTACAGCGTCAGGTTCAGCTCCGAGGAAACCCGAGCCCCAGGTTCCGTCTGCGTATGATACACTCATCACACACAGGTAAACACTCATCACACACAGGTAAACACACACAGATGGAGACTACAGATGAACCTGCTGATCCAGCTCCTGTCAGCGCTGACAAGTTTGCAGAAACAGAACAGACACCGTTTGGGATGTTTTCACACATTTAGCCACCTCTACATAGAAAACACTTTCTCCTGCTCAGTTTGACCCAAAACCATGTGTTTCTTTATTCCCAGGAGAGCCCACTGAATTAAACGTTTGGATTTTTACATCCTGAGGAGGACAGACTTTGAGTTTAAAAAGATGTGTTTGATTTGACATATAGGGGGGACTGGGAACAGTTGTAACATTTGTGTCTAACTTAGAGCTCCTTTAACCCAGTGTCTTCAAACTGCTGCACAAACTAGCTTCAAGTGTCGGCTCATGAACGGCCTCGACCAAGGGTCTTCAACCTGTGGCTCTGGAGCCTCATATGGCTCTTTGACTCCTTTGCGGTGGCTCCTTTTAGCTTAAAAAAATATTTATTATTGTAATATCAACTATTTCAATATTAGAACAATACAAAAATAATGCATCAACAATTTATTAGAATATGTATCACACGTGTCAAAAAAACATTCAAATTTTTCTAAGATTTTTTTGCAAATTTTTGGAATTTCAATTTTTTACATTTTATTACATAATTATTTTTTTTTTAAGATTTTGTAAATTTCTTTTAAAAATTGTTTACATTTTTTAATTTTTTAAATTTTTGCAAATTTCAAAATTGGTTGAATTTCTTCAAGTTTTTCTCACTTTTTAAATACAATATTGAAAAAAACTGCATACTTTTATTTTTTAATTTTTTTGTTTTGTAAATCAAGCACAGTGGCATGATTGGATTCTTTCTCTATTTTTGTCATATGTCTGACATTATGGCAACATTTTTGGAAATTTAAAAATTATTGGATTTTTTAATTTTCTTTTTTGCAAATTTTGCAATTTTTTTAAATTCCAAAAAGCTAAAATTTTGCAACTTGTTGAAATTTGCTAAAATTTGCAAATTTATGAGATTACTTATTTTTTTTAATTTTTAAAGCTATTTCCAAATTTATTAGACGTAAAAAAATAATAATTAGACGTCACATGTTAAATTTAATAAACACATAAAACTTTTGTTTAGATAATTATAAACTGGATTTTTCACCATGTATAGACTCTATACACTGAACTGTCTTTATTGTGAAGATAAATTCAATTTTTTGGCTCACCTTAAATCCAGGTGAGTTGAGGCAGAATGGCTCCTTTGATCGTAAAGGTTGCAGACCCCAGGCCTAGAAAATGTCGGCTGTAAAGCAATGAAATGAAAAGACAGATTTTAATACTGGCAGCTTATTTTAACTTTTAAACAGAATTACTGCTGATCTGCAGAGAAAAGGACTTAACCTTAAAATGCCAAATGTATCATACAGTATATGTGAGTTTCAAAGACCTCTGCCTCATTGATAAATATCTCAGTCCCAAAAAAAGCAGCTTCATGATCCATTTAACCCATTTTTTTAAATGTTACAACTCTCCCCTAGCTAGTTTGTTACAGCTGTCCTTGAGTGCATTAGCCATGAGCTAGCTTGGCTCACAGCTAACGGCTAAAACATAACCACAATCTGAAAGGTATAAACATGAAGTACATTTAATGAGTTAATTACAAAGCCAAGAAAAATCACAAGAGCCAAAAATTAATAAAATAAATAAATGATGTTTCTGTTTCAGGGCTCTACTGCTTTAGACGTGGACTAAGAACTTAACTGAGCATGCTCAGAGTGAATCAGCTGATTCTTTACTTGTTCTTGGTTAATGCAATTGGAAGTGTTACTATTGTCCCTGGTCTCCCCTACTTTGGATGATTAATTAAGCAGGGCACAAAAGAAATTAAGACAGCTTAGAGGCCAACATGAAAACTTCTGGTGATGTTTTTAATGTGATGTTAGAAAATTAAAACCCACATTTCTAAAAACCTGACTTATCTGTTTTTTCTGTCAAACTTTAACTCTGAGTATTTCTTCTCCAGAAATTGTGGAAACTATTGTTAATTTTTAAGTTAGAACTTGTCTATAAATCTATAAAAGTCGATATTAAAACTGATTTTAGGACTTATTTGTCTTTTTTTCATACTCTGTGGTTTTTGGATGTTGATTCTGAAGCTGTGATTTCCTTTTTTATCGAACAGGTGAATGAGCTAACACAGGGGTTCTCAACCTGTGGCCCTGGAGCCTCATGTGGCTCTTTGACTCCTTTGCAGTGGCTCCTTGTAGCTTTAAAGATATTATTAAAATAAAGGGCTTTTAATATTTCAATGATAACAACACAGACACTAAGTAAAATTATAATATAAAATTTGGACTAAAAATGCATCACCTCTGGAAACAAAGCTTGAATTTTTTTTAAAGAATTTTTTTGTAGTTTTTTATTTATTTATTTATTTATTTATTGACATTTTTGCAAATTAAGAGTAAGAATTCCACTTTTTTTTTTAAAGATTTTGCAAATTTTTGATTTTTTTTATATAAAGCCCTTTTTGCAATTTTAGAAAGTTTTTACAATTTTTGGAAATCAAGCAAAATTTTTACATTGCATTATTGAGGGGTTTTTCTTTTTTTCAAATTTACAACATTTCATCAATTTCTTTGAAATTTTGCAAATTTTTTAAATTCATTTCTTATTTTGCACATTTTTTTAAATCTTTTTTTCAATTTCCAAATTTTGCAAAACACTTCAAATTCCTTTTTTTATTAAATTTGCAAATTTATCAAAAAATAAATAAATATAAAAAAACTAAGAAATCACATGTAAAAACTAAAACTTCTCGTTTAGATAATTATTCACCTGATTATACACTTTTTTGCCATAATTTGAAGATAAAGCAGATTTTGTCTCACCTGAATGACTTTCATCCAGGTGAGCTGAGGAAAAACGGCTCTTTGGAAAGTAAAGGTTGCAGACCCCTGAGCTAACATCACATGGAGCCTCAGCTCCAGCAACTCCAGCGGGTCCGGCTCAGATTGATGTGAACCTTGTGAATGTCTGCTCCCTGGAAGTGAAAGTGAAAGTTAATGTCAGGAAGCTTCACTGAGAAACAGCCATAAACATCCTCCGGCCCTCCGCCCTGCTGTCATCCCAGGGGCGTAAGGATGACAAACTCCGGAGCAGCGGGGGTGCAGAGGGAGCCTTGACCCCCCTTCTGGTTCCAGAGCCTTCCCAGCTGTGTGTTTCTGCCCCCCCGGGGACCCTACGCGGTCTGAGTGATGTATTGCCGGTGTCCGTCCGGCCAGAAGCGGGCCGGTCCCGCCTGAGCGCGGCGCTCCGGAGGCCCGTGTTTAAAGTGATCCAGGAAACAGGCCCTTCCTCCGGCTTAACACGGGGAGCCGCCCGGGGACGGCAGCGGCACGCTGCGGGCTCTGCGACCCGCATCAGCAAGGGAGGGGTGAGTGGCAGGTCAACGGGTGCGCGCATTATGAAAATGTTCGCGCGCACTCTTAATTATTAACCAGTGCGTAATCTGTGCGTAAAAGTGTCCAAGGCGCGCTGCACCGTCAGACTCTGAAACTCCTCTTACTGTTTACATTTACAGACTTCTCTGACCAAAAATGAGACATTTAAGTTAGCCTCAAACAGAAACAAAGGAAGGTAAAATAAAAACATTTCGATTTTGTGAACGATGGGAGTAAAACCAGTGTCCTGATGCTGATTCTGTGCGCAAAGCTTCAGCAGCAAAGAGCATAGAGTCTGCCTTCATTCATCAGGAGTGACAGAGGTCGTGTGAGTGGAAACTTTCTCTGCATCGTTCCGACAAATGAGTTCCTGCTGGACAGCAGAGCAGATTTTCAGGAGGCCGTGAGGGCTCCGCAGAGGCCTGCTGCTCGGACTGGAGGGTGCCAAACCAGAGTTCTGACTCCAAGCTGAAGAATTTGCGATGAAGGGCGGCAAATAATGAGAAATAAAACTTTTAAGGAAAAAAGGAAGAGTTCTTCCGGTCTGAAAATGACGCAAGAAAATAGCTTTTTGACGTTTTCGTTTTTTACGCACGAATCAAATCCAGTTTTCTTCTTTTCACCGAGCTTTTTGGGATTTCCAAATGAATCCCAATCGAAATATCCTCTAAATTAAAAAAAAAAGACATGAAGTGAATTCAACTTTATTTCTGTGAATTAAGATTAGAACAGAAAAAGATCAGCAGAACTAAGATATTCTAATTTATCCAAACGTCTATTTCGTCTTTGTTTTCCGAGGTTGAATTTTGTAAATTGTCTTGAATTAATTAAACTTCACCCTGGGAAAAGCAGCAGCAGCAGCAGCCCTGAGTGAGAGCCTCCTCTCTGCGCGCTCCTGCTGTGAGAAGCCTCCTGACACCCGGGCAGAGGCGCAGCAGAGCCCCGGTCCTCGGGCCTCGCAGTGATTGATGGCTCAGGCCGCTCTGCAGGTTGAAGAGCAGCCAGGCTGGACGCTGTTTGGGAAGATAGAGAGCTGATAAAGAGAGGCTCGGTGAGAAGGGGCTCTAATGGAGGAGGAGGAGGAGGAGGAGGTGAGGGGATTCGGACTGTCTGCGCCGTGTGATGGAGTGGTCTGTCTCCATCCCGGAGGCACTAATGCCCTCCAGTTTATACACAGACTCCCAGACTTCTCCTCGGAGCGGAGAGGAGGGATCATCACGTGTCTCTGAGCTTATCTGGAGGAAATTATTCATCATAAAAATGCTCACAGCTCCTCGAGAGCTCGGAGAAATTAATCCCTGCTCTGTGATAAGATTACACCGGATTAAAAAGCGTGTTCTGCCTCTGCTGCGTTTCTCATCAAACCTCAGCTACAAGCCTCTGTGGAAATTTCTCCTTAAGCCGAGAAACAACACGGTAATAAATCAGAGCTGCGCGGCAGTAACGACTTGTTTCCTCTGCAGTAATAACAATGGAAGTGGAGGCTTTAGGAGTCCATACACAGGGCGGAGGGTGTCACTGCCTCCCCAGCATCCAGCTCCAGTTTATCCTCTCCTCCACACGGAGGTGGAGAAACCAAACAACAAAACACATCCATCACCGCGGAGGACTCCTCTCCTCAGCGCGCAGAGGAGGCAGCGGGTGGGGATCATTTACTTTATTTTAATGGATCAGAAGAAGAAGAAGGAAAAAAACTCCGGCTGTCCTCGCTTCATTTCCCACATTAATCAGGAATTCCTCTGCCGGTAAAAGTCGCTCGTTTGTCAGCGGAGTCTGGCGTGCGGCGTGACAGAAAACGAGAAACAGAAGTCCCATTAGGTAAACCATTCAACGCCACAATTTACACAGCGGGCCGGCCGGCTTCATAAACACAGCCGGTTGCGTCATGCGCTGGATCTGGGGCTGTGTGTGCATGTGTGTGTGTGTGTGTGAGGGGGAAGTATGGAGGCCTGTCCCGAACTTTTAACGACTCAGATCTCTGAATGAGCTCCAAACACATCAGCGCAGAGGAGGCCAAGCAGGCACGTCCACAACATGAGGGAGAAATCTGATCATTTTCACATTTATGTTGTTTTTTTACACACAAAAAAGTGTTTTTTCTGTTTTAAATGAATCCAGGAGTCATTCTGTGGAGACTTTCCGCACAGGTGTGTGTGTGTGTGTGTGTGTCCTGCAGGGCGGACATAGACGTTACGGATCACTGAGTAGAGTCTTCCCACTCTGCTTAATGGAGCTATTACTGGCTGCAGGCCTCTGCTATCTAAACACTAAACACGCACGCGCAGATGCACCACACAACGCGCGAAAATTTTGCCCACGAGACTCAAATCAGACCTGGAACTGTTTTTATTGATTTATTCCACAACACGGTGCTGCAGTTTGCTCCCAAACAACAACAACAAATAATTCTATTTATCGCTGACTTCTTTAATTTCTTTTCTCTCGTCAAACGCCGTAATTTTGTCCTCACATTTCACAAAATGTTGATTCACAATTTAAGTTTTAAATTCCGATACGTTTTAAGATTTATTTCCAGTAAAAAAACAAAAAACTAATTAGATTCCCCTTTTTTTCTGAGAAGGAGTTTTGTATTTTCTCTCGTTCGTTTCCTTCAGTAAAAAGTGAACGAATCCACCAGAATCATTGAATACAATTTAATTACTGGTTAAGTCGCTAAATGTGCAGAAAGAATCTACAAAATTTGGACAAAAATGTGATTTATTTCAGAGGTTAAATTTCCAGCATCTTACAGGAGAGAGTAGTCTGTTTTTGTGGCTTTTTTTTATTTCAGTAGCCTACATAAATAAAACAGAAAATGCTTTAAAATTAACAAAAAAAAAATCATTACGAACGACATAATGATAATAATAATAATAATAATAATAATAATAATAATAATAATAATAATAATAATAATAATAATAATCAGTCTCTGACAGCGTTTTTTTTATTTCTATTTTCTTTACAGAGCTACAGAGATTTATTTTAAGGAGCCTTTTATTGATTAAAAAAATGTGTGCTGTGTTTATTGTAGCCTCAAACGTGAAGTAACGTCTGTTTTATATACAATTGTTCTGTTTTTGAGAGAAAAATTCAAACTTGTGTCTTTGTACACGACGTTCTTTTTTCGGTTCAAGTTACCCGGATGTTGCTTCGTTTTGTGTTTTTGGATATGAAGATTCGACGACATATTTTTAATTTTTTATCTTTATCCGTCATTATCCTGTTTAATAAAATATATATGAATTTATTCTTTAAAAATAAACGTGTTTTAATTTTGTAGCTTCGTGAATGAAGTCAGTTTTATAATAACGCGAACGTACGTTACGTCTTTTTTAAGATCCAGGTGACCCGGATGTTGCTCTGTTTTGAATTCTTGTCAGTTTGATGTTTCAACATTAGATTTATATAAATATGATTATTATATTCTAAAAAGATTTATGCTAATTTTTTTTAGCTTTATTGGTGCAGTGAAATCTTTTTTTTATATCAGTTTTGAACTCGAACTTCCGTCATTCATTACGATCTTTTTTAGTTTCAGTTACCCGGATGTTGCCCTGTTTTTAGTTCTTGTCAGTTTGCTGTTTCAGCCTTAGATCTTTGTAACCTAAATATGATTATTATATTCTAAAAACATTTATGTTGGGCTTTTTTTTTTAGCTTTAGTGGTGCAGTAAAATCTGTTTTATATCAGTTTTGAACTCGAACTTCCGTCATTCATTACGATGTTTTATTAGTTTCAGTTACCCGGATGTTTCGTTATTCTGTGTGGTTTTAAATGAAGCTTTTAGGCGATTTAAGTTCTTATATACATTTTTTAATCAGGCCGCAGCCCATTTCAGTTTTTTAAGATGAATAAAAAGTGTTTTTACTCCTGAAGATCACAAACCGGAGATATAACAAAGTTTTAAACGAAAATGTAAAGTCTGAATATATAACATTTATCACGGTGAGAGATTTCTTTAACTTTTCACAGCGACGTTTTAGTCCTTTCTGTCTCCTTTTCCAAACATGACACACACACACACACACACACACACACACACACACACACACACACACACACACACACACACACACACACACACACACACACACACACACACACACCATGTGCACTCACACACCGGAGCGTTGGCTGAGATTGTCTCTCCCTCCATCCAACCATCCAGAGCCGCCTGGCGCCTCCGCTGGGCCGCAAATGACAGCAGACAAGAGGTGTAACGTTTCCCATTGTTACCTATGACACACACACACACACACACACACACACACACACACACACACACACACACACACACACACACACACACACACACACACACACACATTTATACAAATTGGGGGGAAGAGAGAAAAATGCCATCGGAGCATCTGTCTCAACCTGCAGCATGTTTTACAAATCCTTCAATAACTGGAAAAGGTCAAAACTACACAACCACTGTTCACTAAACACACACACACTCACACTTTGTCACAGAGAGGAAGGAAAACACAACCACACAAGTTTTTCTGAGGCACAGCTCCCAGGTAAAAGTTAATACACCACTCCTACACCACTTCTTCCTGCTGTTTTAGTGATAAAAAAAAACAATGAATAAAAGAAGAATCAGCGTTTTATAAATACTGGAGGTCACCGCTGAGGGAAGTAGATGTGAAGCGCTCTCATTGGTGGACACAGGCCCTTAATCCTGCATATGAAAGAAAACTGAGGCCTGTTTTCTAAACCAGGACATATCAAAGGAGTCATAAAGTCTGACGATCGTTTTCAGAGTCTAAGCTGCTCATGAGGGGATCCAGCCTCAGCCCGCTCAGCGTGTTCGTGTGTGTGTGTGACATTTCAGCGGACTTATCTCTGTTTGTGTGGGAGATAAAGGGCCAAACAGAAGCTCCACAGAGGTCACAGGTTTCCTCCCAACTCTGTCAGCACCAGTCGAGCTGTACGAGCGGAGAAACCACAACCGCAGTCAGCTCCTCGAGTGGTTTTCCTGCGTGGCTTCGCAGGAAACCTCAGAGGACCCGGACGTGAACCCTGAGGTACACCAACACGAAAAACACAAAACCACATTTTCAATCTGGGTTTAATATTAGAAAGGGGTGCTGTTAGAATTTTATTTGGACAAAAACAGAGCAAGAAAAGACTCAATATAGACAAAAACCTTTTTTTTCTTTCTAAGGACGAGTGATTTGATCAGTTTACAGACGGGTTCAGTGATTTCTACAACGTGATTTTGTGATATGCATTTGTTTCGTGTGACAAAGTTTCTAATAAAGGAAGAAAATGAGTTGTGAAAATGGTTCAATCCAGATTAAAAATGATCCAGATTTACATATCCAAAGATCAGGTTTAGTTTTGCCCCACTTTTGCCATCAAAGATAAACCAGATTCATTTGATCCAGGGGAAGGCTTGAAAAAAATCCAGATTGGGATTTAAGAGACATCCTCTGGCCACAGGGGGCGCCAAATCCACACATCCTAGAAGACGCTTGGATCAAATTGAGGCAGCCTCATGCCTTGACGCCTCTTCTGTCCTTATCTGCCTCAGATTAATACAGTTTCTGAGCTTCGCGTGATGTTAAAATAATCAATCAATCAAATAATAATTCTTTTTTTGGTTGTTCACTTTTTTTGGATTCAGGATAGCCATGGCGTCAGCTATATGAAGGATTTTCTTTAAAAAAGACCTGACCCTCATCCTGGAGCTTTAAAGTTTTCAATTTCCATTGGACTTGTTTTTATTTTGTTTCTTTTAAATTTGTATAAAAATTGTTCATATAATCTTGCCTGAATTGAGCTTCTACTGGGACAGGGGTCTGCAACCTTTGAAATCTACTTTATCTTCATAATAAAAACAAAAAAAGTGAATAATATTCCATACATAGTAAAAATCTAGTGATCCCAAAAGTGTTTTGTGTTTATTTAATTGTACATGTGATGTTTTAGATTTTTTCTTTATTTAATTTCAAATGTTTTTTTGTTTTTGTTTTTTTTTTTGGTGGAAAAGTTGTAATTTCATGAACTTCATACAATTTCCAGTATGTATGACATTTTAGCAAGTTGCAAAAATTTTCAAAATTTTTTTAACTTAATAAGTTTGCCAATTTTTTCAAAATAAATAGAAAAAAATGATAAATTGAAAAATGTGCCAGAGTTGGCATCCTTCCCCAAACTAACCAAAATTTTGAAGACGTCATTTATTTGCAAAACAATTTAAAAAATTATTTAAAAATTTTTCAGAAAATCATGGAAAATTTCAAAATTTCACACAAAGGGAAAAAAATACTTGCAAATTTGCAGCAGTAATATATATTTTCTTTTTTTTTTTTTTTTTTTGCAAAAATTACAAAAAATGCAATATCTTTAAAAAAATGATTTTTTTCATAATATGCAAAAATTTCAAAAAAATTAAACTTAAGAAAATAAGCAAAAAAATAAATAAATAAAAAATATTAAAAGAATTTGAAAGCTTTTTTTTGCAAGAGTTGATGCATATTAAGTTAAACAAATCGGTAACTAGTGATTTTTTTAGTGTCATTGTCTTTAATTATCAATATCCTCTGTAAGAAAAATAACTATTCTTTGTTTAAATAATACTTTGTAAAGTCACAAGGAGCCACTGCAAAGGAGTCAAAGAGCAACATTAGGCTCCAGAGCCGCAGGTTGAAGACCCCTGTACTGGGATCAAGATCATCAGGATTTCCCACACGTAGATTTAATCACAAACTGGAGACTTTTTCTAGATCAGATAGAGTCTCACAGTTCATCGCCTGGTTTTCAAGATTGGACCTGAGGACATAGAAAAGATGGCTTTTTAAAATCAAGACTCCAGCTTCAGAAAAGTGATAAACATAAAATTATAAAATTACAATCATGTCACAAAGTTTTTCTTTATTCATCCAATCGTTCATAGAGGCCTTTTGGCGAGTTTCGACGTCTTCAAAACACAAGTTTTTTGCCCCTTTCGGAGTTTTAGAAAAGTTGACCTCCACTGTTTGACATCCCGACAGAATTTGTCTCCAAATTATCAGGAAACTGACAATATGTCATGATAAAAAAAATCTTCCAGGGTCAGTTAGTTTGCATGGATTCTGGCGCCCCCTGTGGACAAAGTTGGTACATAATCTCTTGAGGACGAGGCCAATCCAGATTTCATCATTAAAAGTCTGATATGTGGAAAAATGATTTATCTGGTTGAGTTTTTCTTTAAAACTGAGGACAGCAGTGATGTGAATGACCTGATTTTATACATGGTGGATTTCTCTGAATCTAGATTAATTTTTCCAAACTGAACCTTTAGAATAATCCAGTGTAGACGGACTCTTCAGTCAACCCTCCCCTCCCTCGTGGCTTTAAACAAAACAGCCTGATTTCCCTCCAGCTGCAGACGCTCGCCATGTGTCACAGAAACGCCGCGCTCAGCCTGGCGTCTCTGGATTTAATGATATTTAAAGTAAGCGGAGGCGGCTGGGTGTCAGTCTAAACACCATCCCGCCGTGTTTGGCGCTTTTTTACGAGGACATGCTGATGATGATATAATGTGAAATGAGGAGAGTCGCCGGGGAGTCTACGGGGACAAACCGGCGTATATCAGTCTGTGTGCGGCCTCCATAGAACGAGACGGATATTTAAAACCTGCTGGGCCCAGAGGAGGGAACACCCAGACCTGGATCCAGTCAGCTTTGCAGCTCTGAGATCCAAGAAGAGCAGTATTTACATGATACAATCATCTGAAAAAAGAGAGTTCAGTGTAGTTTTTATCCACTTACATCTTTCCCTAACGTGACATGGCGCCTTTCATTAAAATTAATGTGACCTGATGAGTTTTGGATGAGCGTCAGTTCTTGTGTGCAGCTCTGAGCAGCGCTAGCGCACGGGACAATGTGAAGTATGTGGTCAGCTGACCTTTGAACCCCACAATTCCTGATCCTGGCTGGAGATTGGTTACAAAGTCCCAAACAGGGGCGTGTCCAGACTTTTGGGCTGGGGTGGCCACGCCCTTTCTCTAATAGAGGGCCCTGTGAATAATTTCCTTAGTAAACACATTTATGGGCATTTTAATTTATTTTTTTGTTGGTGTTTTGGAAACAAAACACATATAATAAATGAATTTACTGTTTTAGGTTTGGTTCTGAAACTCTAAAAAAAAAATGTGGAAAATTGCTAGTCTGCTAAATCTCTCAGTTTATGACTCATTGGTTAAATCTGCCTGTGTTAGATTATTAAACTATACAGAATTTATGTTTATGTTGTTTACATTTAGATCCTGATCGACTTTTGTAATGAGACAGGTTCTAAAAAAAAAGAAAATGTACACAGGACCTGAAACACTGTGAGTGGAGACAGTCCCTAGGACACTGTAAGTAGACACAAGCCCTGGAACACTGTGAGTGGACACAGGCCCTGGAGCACTGTGAGTGGACACAGGCCCTGGAACACGGTAAGGGGACACAGGCCTTGGAACACTGTGAGTGGACACAGGCCTTGGAACACTGTAAGTAGACATAAGCCCTGGAGCATTGTGAGTGGTCACAGGCCCTGGAACACTGTGAGTGGACACAAGCCCTGGAGCACTGTGAGTGGACACAGGCCCTGGAACAGTGTAAGTAGACACAAGCCCTGGAGTACTGTGAGTAGACACAGGCCCTGGATCACTATGAGTGGACACAGGCCCTGGAACATTGTAAGTGGACACAGGCCCTGGAACACTGTGAGTGGACACAGGCCCTGGAGCACTGTGAGTGGACCCAAGCCCTGGACTACTGAGAGTGGACACAGGCCCTGGAACACTGTAGGTATACACAGGCCCTATAGCACTGTGAGTGGACACAGGCCCTGTAGCTCTGTGAGTGGACCCAAGCCCTGGACTACTGTGAGTGGACACATGCCCTGGAATATGGTGAGTGGACACAAACCCCAGAGCACTGTGAGAGGACACAGGTCCTGGAACACCGTGAGTAGACACAAGTCCTAGAGCACAATAAGTGGACACTCTCCCTGGAACACTGTGAGTGGACACAGGCCCTGGAATATGGTGAGTGGACACAGGCCCCGGGATACTGTGATTGGACAAAGGCCGTGGGACATTGTAAGTAGACACAAATCCTAGAGCACTTTAAGTGGAGAAAGGCCCTGGAACACGGTGAGGCCACACGCCTTGGAACACTGTGAGTGGACACAGGCCCTGGAGCACTGTGAGTGGAGATAGGCCCTTAAACACGTTGGTTGGCCACAGGCCCTTAAGCAAGGTGAGGGGACACTGGCCCTACTTTTTCAGGATTACGTGGAAGGGATAGTTTTTGTGTCAGTAAATATTTGGTAGTTTGTGTGTGTGTGTGTGTGTTTGTGTGTGTGTGTGTGTGTGTGTGTGTGTGTGTGTGTGTGTGTGTTCGTGTGTTTCAGCAGAGTTTTAGCCTGATCAAATGGGGAATGTGAAGCTGGGTTTATTAATGAGTCCTGATTGAAATGTAATCAGACTCTAGAGACGAACAGATTTTACCAGTTAAATACTGAAATAAGGATAAAGTCTGACAGAGAGCAGTGTGAATATTAACCCTCTGGGTCTCTTTTAACAGCTTTTCACTTTTATCTTTCAGTGTAATTCAATCAACATTTTACCTAAAGCCTTTTGAATGACCTTAGCACTAAAACTGTTTTTATTATATTTTTTAGTCGTTTATGATTAACTTATTTATTCTCTATTATGTATTCTGTTTTATTTCTTAATTCATTTATTATACTTTTAATGATTATAATAAGTTTTTTTGTCTCCAAAATATTCACTCTCATGTTTACAGGAGAAGGGTTTGAAATAAAACAATAGTAGTGCTCTAATAACAATAATAATAATATCAATAATAATAATAGTAAAAATGAGGATTAATGTGAGAAGATTAAATGATAAGTCCGCATTTTTGATTCAAGGAACTTAATTTTTGATAATTGAAAATAAAAAATGTCTCAGGTTGTTTTTCCTGGTAAGAGTTCGTTGTAAATTTTGACACTTGTAAAAGTTAAAGCAGCGCCTGTTCCTCTTCACAGTGAGCCATAGCTCTAATATTAAACACATTTAAGTATAAGCAGAGTAAAAACTCCTGACTGGTGTTTCTACCGTTTAATAAAGTGACTTTCTGAACCTCAGCTCCTCCGGTCGCGCTCCGGGCTCGTCTGCTGTGAGAGGAACCTGCAGGAGGAGCGCAGGCAGAGGGGTGACAGAGGCGAAGGGTCCCGCTGGAAAACGGAAAGGGGAGCTGATAGGAGCAGATTACGGCGAGCTAAAAACGTCAGCCAGTTTTCCTGGAGGAATCTTAATTGCCCCGGGGGGCCCTGCTTATCGGACCCAGGGCGGTTATTAATACAACACCCGCGATAAAGAGGACGGAGGGACACCGAGGCCTCTGGGCTGCTGCAGGAGGCTGCGGAGAGTCCGGGAGGAGAGAGGGGAGCCTCTCAGTTTCAGTGACAGTTTCAAGAGTTTCAAACAAGAAAATAAAAGCGTCCTTTAACCATTTAAACCACCGGATTCTCCCTGAAATCTCAATTTGGTTTCCAACTTGGCCAAAGTAGCAACAAATGTTTAAATTCCTCTTTATCTGCTCTTGCTGTGGCTGTTCGTAAGAGTTTAATTTGATTTAAAAATAAGGAAATAACTGGAATATCCTGTACTTTCAGGATTCTGGGTATCATGAGGTCTTTGATGTGTTTTGTTTAATAGAAGCTGCACAAATATGACATTTTAAGACCTCTTAACTTAATGTAGAAATCTCTCAAGTTTGACATTTGGGAGCCAGAGCTCAGGAGGTAAGTTTTTGTTTGCACATCTCCTTGGGTTTAAATAGTGGGCGAAATAAATGACGTTTCTGTGCGTAAAAATGAAAACTCCACTTTGAAATGCCTCTTCTGCTCTCAGTGGAGCTACACTACAGAGCAGGGAGGTCGCCCTCATGCTCCATTGTCCCATGACCTGACCGTTGACCTTGACGTGCCACCGCTATTGCAACAAGTGTGCCACGCGCCGTGCACGAATCAAAAGATTTACGCACAGATTTACGCACAGATTTACGCACGGACTAACTCGATGATTTCACTGGATTTCAAGTCAAATTCAAACATATTCAGAGACAGGTGAAGCAGTTAGGAGAAGGAGTTTGTGTGTTAGCTGCTACAGAGCAGCTTCCTGTGCGTAAAAGGATTTTATTGGAGTGAATTCAGAGGATAAACAACGAGGAGCTGTGAAATCCTCTGTCCACCATATGCACACAAGTCCAAAAACAAAACCAGGACGGGAACACGCGTCACGTACGCCCCACCTCCCCTCCCTCTCCCTCCTAAATGCTCCCCTTCAGGCCCGCTCGACTTTCCATTTCACACACCCCTCCCCCTGACTCCAGAGGAGGCTCAGGCGCTCCTTCGCCCCGGTCCAAACTCCACTCACAAAGCCCCACATTACATCTGTCAGAGAGGAGACCTGCACGGGCGAAACCAGGACTACTGCTCGTGTTTTCGTGCGATTCATGGCGATGAGGGATTCCAGGGGCTTAACGCACCTCCAATCACCACAGACAGGGCTGTTCGGCTCAATTATTTGTTAGGAAGAGGGCGAAGGGAAAAGGGGATTGCATGTTACTCGGCGGGATTCATTTCCTCGGTGGCGCAGAGCAGGAGCTGGATGACATGATGCTGCAGAGCCCGCTCACCTCCACGCCGTTTTCTGTGAAGGATATCCTCAAACTGGAGCAGCAGCAGCAGCAGCAGCAGTCCGGGTCTCTGGAACTGCAGCACCGGGCCCACAGCGCGCAGCAGCAGCAGCTGGCTGGAGGATCTCCTCCTCCTCAGCAGCAGCACTTCCAGACCCCGCCGTCCTGCATGCTCGCCGGGGCCCGGGACAGCCCCTCCTTCTCGGACGGAGAGGACAACCTGGCTTACCTGAGCGCGCTGGCGGTGAGAGGAGGAGAGGAGGAGCGCGGGGACACGAGCCTGTCCCCGGATATGTACGTTCACCCCGGGCTGCACGGAGCCAAGCTGGAGGGCGCCGAGCTGGACGAGCAGGAGAGCAGTGAGTTGACGCGCAGGCTGCAGAACAGAACAAAAGACAAACAAAGAAACCGAGGGACAAAAATCAGCACAGTCATTTACAGCTGAGTAAAACAGAGAAATGTAAAACTTCACAAACCAAAAAAACATAAAGTAACGAGTTATTTTTAAACAAAGCTGCTCTTTGCAGTGGCTGCGAAATAATTTGCATGAAAGGCAACAAAAGCAAATGTTCCTGCAACCTGATCCAGAAGAGTTTTATCTCCGTTACGCACTCTCAAGTTCAGCCTTTAAATCCAGAGATAAATGTGATTATTTAAGGCTTAAAGGTCATGAAGCGATATTTTCAAACCAACTGAGGCGTCAAAACAGCGAGGGAGGGGAAGGACTCGTCCTGCAACCTTTGTGCTCAATAATCCAGCTTCATGTAACGTGTGTGTGCTCGTTGTTTGTTCACCAACAGCTGGCTCAAAGTGTGAGGAAGAGGATTAAAAGACAAGCTCTGGAGTGGGGAAACAGGGACTCAGCCGTCCTCTCCCACTCCTGACATGATCCCAATAAAGAGCGATATCAAATGGTGGAAGTCAGGCTACGGAGGCCTGAGAGGATCCAGTAAAGTCTGGAAATGTCAAACACTTTGTAGTGGTCTGCTGCGCGGAGTCTGTTATGATGTGTGGACCATAAACCGACAATTAGTTTAAAGAGGCTTGTAAAAGAAATGACACGGGGAGAGGAGCGCCAGGAAGCACACACAGTCACAGGCAGAGGCGCAGGTTTCTGACACGGAGCGAGTCTGATTGTTCCACAGAGAGGAGAGGTTTCAGGGTTTCACGGAAAAGTTGGAAAATCTAAAACTAGAAAATCAACAAAAGCTTAAGTTCTGTGTCAAATAAGAGAAGTTTGGTGAAAATACGTTGATTTTATAAAGAAGAGATTTAAATTTCGTACTCTGTGTTACTTTTGGAGATTTTCCTTGATTCATTTTTTTTTAGTTTCCCGTGTTTTTTTTTTTTTTTTTAATTGATTTATTTTTTTAATTTGGTAGAAATAAAAATAAAAATAAAAACCTAATAAGAATATAAAAAAAATCACAACAAAAAGACACTCCCATAATTTCAACTTCTCTATTTATTATATATATATATATATATATATATATATATATATATATATATATATATATATATATATATATATATATATATATATATATATATATATATTGGTAAATAAAAAGTTTCCTTTTTTTCGTTGTTTTTTTTCCCCCTTTTTGGGCGTTTTTTATTAATTGTTGAGGATTAACTATATTATTTTTATTATAAAAGTTGTTATTATTATTGTTATTATAAATATTAATATTGTATAAATAAAGAATTTTGACGCACTGACTTAAAATTATTTATGTATTTATTTTATCGAAGAGGATAAAATTTGAATATTATTTTTACGCACTGGCTTAACCGATTATTATTATTTAATTTGAACACCTGTCCCGTCTTCTCACCTGCGCAGAGAGCTGCGGTTTGGTGTCCCGGGAAGAGGCCTCTGAAGGCGGCCAGGGAGACTCCGATCGACCGGCGCAGAAGCAGAGGAGCCGGCGGAGACCCCGCGTCCTCTTCTCCCAGGCTCAGGTCTTCGAGCTGGAGCGCCGCTTCAAGCAGCAGCGCTACCTGTCCGCCCCTGAGCGCGAGCACCTGGCCACCACCCTCAAACTCACCTCCAACCAGGTGAAGATCTGGTTCCAGAACCGCCGCTACAAGTGCAAGAGGCAGCGGCAGGACAAGTCCCTGGAGGCGGCGGGGCAGCACCACCCACCCCCGCCCCGGCGCGTCGCTGTGCCCGTGCTGGTCCGGGATGGGAAGCCTTGTTTGGGGGGAGCTCAGGGCTACGCCGCCGCCGCCGCAGCTGCTCCGTACGGATCCAACCCGTACAGCTATAACGGATACCCCGCGTACACGTACAACAGCCCCGCGTACAACAGCAACTACAGCTGCACCTACACCAGCATCCCCGCCCTGCCGCCCTCCAGCTCCTCCAACGCTTTCATGAACATGAACTTGGGAAACGTGAGCGGCCTCGGCGGCTCCACGCAGCCGCAGACACACCAAGGGACAGCGGTCACAGCGTGCCAGGGCTCCCTGCAGGGGATCCGGGCCTGGTAGCCTCACCAAAAACCGAACTGGTGTCTTTTTTATGGAGCTCTTTTTTATGGCACATCATTTCTGTTTTTTTTAGGAGTTTGTTAACTTGGCCTTTGGAAACAATATCTTTGAGTTTGAGTTCAGGTGTCAGAGCAGATGTTTGGCTACTTCCGGATGGAGTGTGCGTAAAATATGTGCGTAAAATCCGAGAACTCTCGGTGCTCTTATTGAAGCACAGGGGGAGAAATGAGATCCTCCTTTTTGAACTCACAGGGATCCTCTTTTTTTTAAAAGCTTGTTTTAAACTTGGTATATTTGAAGCTTTGGAGAGACTGCTTTCAATGTTTGTGCTCAGAAATGTTTCAGTCTATTTCACATCTAATCGAATAAATACAAGAACTGAGCGTTTGATTCTGTGTCCAGGCAGAGAGGGTTGAGTACTTTTATTTCTGATCGACTGAAACTTTCTTCTCCTCTCTGTGACGCCCCCCTGTCAGAATTTTGCTCATAACCATATTTAGGAGAGCTCCAGGAGGAGAGCAGGCCACAGGAACTCTTTGTCCCAGTTTCAGGCGACGTGAAAGGAGGAAGTTGTTCTCCATTTGAGGTCCTTAAAGGACGCGATTAGGCACCTAAAATACTCCCGAAGAGCGCGCTGCAGCCGGGCTGGGGAGAGGGAAATAATGGCTCTTATTTGATTGCGGGACAAAAGGTGTGTGGTAGGCAGAGCCGGGCACTCAGCAAAGACAAAAGCGCACAGGGGCCGTGAGATTGACGTCCTAATATTCCCATTTGAGGGACAGGCAGCGGGTTATTCTGAGCCTAAGAAGGGGACACGCAGGAAAAATGTGGTCACTTTTGTTCCCCTTCAGGAGCCTTTTTTTGTTCGCGGAGAAAGGCGCACAGAGATCCCCAGCCGAGAGGGCTTGAGGGGCAGCCGGGCTGGAGGTGATGGCAGCGGGGAGGCGTTTGTGTGAAAGAAGGGGGTATTATTGCTACAAGTTTCACCATTTATCCCGATGAGGAGACACGGACGGGAGTGCAGGAGGGAGCTGAGGGTCGCTTTTCTTTCAGTGTGAGGGTGTTATTCCCACAGGTACCTGGAGAAAAATCCACGAGGGAAACTTCTCCCATAAACACGATAAAAAGAACCTGACATGTATGACAGAAAACGGCAGATTTAACAGGATTGGAGGCAAAAATGAGTGATTTTACGCAGAAGAAAAAAGAAAAAAAGCGCTTTGGAAACGTGTGTTAAAAAGTTTATCAACTAAATTCACGAGAATTATTTTTAACAGTCTGTTTTAAAGTGAAAATAAAAAGATGAATTTACAATACTTTAAAAAAGTTTCTTTTTTAGGGAAGGGATCGTTTTTATTTCATTCAAACGTCTTAAAAACAACTAAGAGAAGATTGATTCTTACTTTTCTCACATTGTATTTTTCTAAATCATATTTTTTTTCTTCTGTGAACCAAAAACAGTCATAGATTATTTGTAAGACTACGTTTTTAGAAACTTAAGACATTTAAGATATTTTTCAGGCTTGAAAAAAGTAAAGATGAAAAATAAATAAATGAAATAAAATAAAATAAAATATTCACTTTAAGTACTTTAGAATTGAGAATTTACAAACTGAAGCAAAAAAAAATTAAAAAAAAAAAATCTTGAAACATTAAAAAAAAGAGAAAAGAATTAAAATAATTTGCAAAATTTACAAAAAAATGTAATACCTTTAAAAAAAACAGATTTTTTTTCCTTATTTGCAAAAATGTCAAAAAATTGAAACTTAAAGAAATCGTCGAAAAAAAAAATCAAAAATCTTAAAGAGGTGATCCATATTCAGTTAAACAAAATGGAAAAAAGGAAGAAGCAATAACCCTTTCTATTTATGACGTTGAAGCCTCATTGGCTGCTTAATTACCCATTACGCACAAATAAAGGCCTAAAGTGCAACTCGAGGACTCGATTTCCAACCAACAGGACAGACTTCTGCCAACTCATGCACTCAGATTATTCCTCTGCTCTTAAATCTTCATGAAACCTGCTGAAAAGTGAAGAGAGGGAGCGCGAACTGCTGTGTTTTTTCTCCTCCTGTGCGTAATTGTTCCTCTCAGTCTGGGAAAAGCCGGTCCCCCAAAGCTGTTCTTGTGTAATTACAGCCACCGCGCACACGGCGCTAATGCGGGACAGCAGCCGGGACTGAGAGCGAACAGCGGGGGCCACTTTTACTGAATCATCTCCCTCTGGAGCCCCGCAGACCCCCGTGACTGCGGGATCAGAGCGGGGTCTGGAAAAGAAGTCCTGATGAGAGAAATGATGAATGGAGGGAGAGCTGCCTCATTGATATTCATCACGGTGTTTTATTTTTAGATGTGGCTCCAGAAAAACTTCTTCTTAATGAAGGCAGACAGACAGACAGAGACAGAGACAGACAGACACAGACACGGACAGACAGACAGACAGACAGACGCGCTCAGATTGAGATCTGTCACTCTGCGCTGTTAACCAGCTCATCTCCTGTTTGGGACAAAAACACAGTTAAAGTCCTCCGGAGCAGCTTCTCCTCACTAATGGGCATTAGCTGAGAGGTAAACACGGAGCTGATAAGAGCAGCGCCCTGAGGTGCTGCCGCCCGCCGCAGGACAGAGACTGATGGACGCAAATAAAGACGAGACACGGCGGCGTCCTGCAGGTAAACACGGATACCTGCTGCTCCGGAGACAACACTGCGTCAGAAACACCTTCAAATGAGCCTGCGCCAAAAACAGCAGAGGGGAAACACGTTTTAACATTTTTGTATTTTTTTCCTCTGAGACAGAAAAAGCATCAGTTTCTGTGAGGACAGTTAGCAGGGACTAAACTGACATTTTTTTTTAACTGCGGTTCGGTTTAACATTTGTTTTCTGAATATTTCCCACAACAGAATGCTTCAAAACTTCGCAGTATAAACAGACGAGTGACGTCACGGAGATAACGTCCATTTATTAGACAGTCTGTGGTTTAGCGCCCAAAATCAGAGCCAGAAAATTTGTTTCATTCAAGAAATAAAAAGAAAAAGATCAGAAGTAAGGACAGGCAAAAGTGCGGCTTTCATCTTGTCAACGTCATGAAGCAAAGTTTTTCTGTAAGGTCTCACTGAACCAGTGGATTCATCAGGATGTGAAAATGTGAAAGTTCAAAAAACACGTTAAAGGACACAACAGGGGCGGCGTCACGGGTGGGCCCAGCAGTCCCAGGCCCACCTCAAACTTTTCTTGAAAAAAACAATTCTTTGTTTATTTTTTAAAAAATCGCTTCTAAACTGAATATTGTAAATTTTTGTCAGTTTAAGCACCACAATTTTATCAAATATTAGAGGATAAAAAAAACAACCTAATCAGCTTTTAAACATCCACAGTAATAGTAATGTATCTATAGAGTAACAGCTACTAACTAACTTTTGTAATTTAAGGCCCACCCAAAGTTGGAACCCTGGCTCCGTTCCTGGGACACAAGATCAGATCACAGACATGAAATGGAGCAGAAATGATAAGAAATGGTGCAATGTAGGATTAGGGCCGCATCAAAGAAAATAAAAAATGAAATTTATGAGAATAAAATTATAGGTTTGCAAGAATAGTCTCATAAATGACAATACAGTTATGGATTCATGAGAATAAACTTGTTTTTTTTTGTCTATAGTTTGGCTAACAGGAGAGCAGCTGCCTGTACAGAATGAGAAACGTGAAGCATCATGTGTAGTTAGTATAAGTTTCACAAATAAGTAATTAATTAATCTGTTGGTGAATCAGCAGAACACTGGCATCAGCTAAAGGATCCTGAGAAGATCGCTCAGAAACTGGGGCTTTATTAAGAACTTTGGTAAATCATCAGACAATCGTTGCTTTGACAAATCCTCACCTCACTGCGATCACAGCGAGGTCAAATGAGAGCTACAAATGGGGGGGTCTTCAACCTGTGGCTCTGGAGCCTCATGAGGCTCTTTAACTCCTCTGCAGTGGCTCCTTGTAGCTTTAAAAAATATTTAAATAAAGAATTTTTATTTTTCTTACAGTGGGTATTGATGATTAGAGACACTGACACTAAATAAAACCACAAGTTAACGATTTGTTCAACTGAATATGCATCACCTCTGGCAAAAATGAAGACCTTTAAATTCTTTTAAGATTTTTGAATTTCTTTTTTTATTTTTTTTTTATTTTATTAAGTTTGTTTTTTGACATTTTTGCAAATTAAAAAAAAAATCTGAATTTTTTGCAAAATATTGCATTTTTTGAAATTTTTGCAAATATATATATATAAATATATATACATATATATATATATATATATATATATATATATATATATATATATATATATATATATATATATATATATATATAATTTTTCTTATTATCTCAATTAGCTTTTTTTAAAATTTGAAAATTTTCACACTTTTTGAAAAATTTTTAAATTACAATTTTCAAAATTGTTTTGCAAATTTATGACATCTTCAGAATGTTGGTAAGTTTGGCCACATTTTTAAATTTAATCAATTAATTAAAAAAAATGTTGCAAACTTATTTTATTTAGACAAATTCAAAAAATTCAGCAACTTGTTAAAATTTCATACATTTTGCAAAATGTATGAATTGCATGACATTATAATTTTTCTGATTAAAGAAATTTTTTGCAAATTTATTTCAAAAAATCTAAAACATCACATGTAAAATTGCAAAAATAAAAAACACTTCTTGTGCTTTTTTTGTGTTAACTAGATTTTTACTCTGTTTGGAATATTATTTACTTTTATTGTCTTTTTTGAGAAGATGAAGTAGATTTTGTAGCTCCTGAATGACTCTAATCCAGGTGAGCTGAGGAAAAATGGCTCATATGAAGGTAAAGGTTGCAGACCCCTGATCTGAGAGATTAATCTAGTAAATTTACTGTTTCCCCTTCAAGCCCCGTCATGAAATGGTCATGGGAAAGAAAAAATCAGACATATTCAGGTCTAAAAGAGTTGTTCACGGATCAAAACAGACCGAGTATGGGAAATAATCCAGATCCTGACAAAAACCATCCTGATGTGTTTTCTCTATGACCCCCCCTAATGGAGAACATGCTCCTCTGCAGAAAACTGACCACTGATCATCTGGGATCAGAGCCACCTGAGGGACAGGTGAGCTGTGATGTCATCAGTCAGTGACGATGGAACGAGGAGCTGCCGTCACTGTTTTTGTTTGCTCCATCTGTTAGCTTACTCATCTGTTTACACTGCCTGCTCTGTGAGCTAACCACAGCTGCTGTGTTTGAGCTAACTCAAACACACACACACACACACACACACACACACACACACACACACACACACACACACACACACACACACACACACACACACACACACACACCATTCAGCACTGTGTGTGTGTTCATGTGTGTGGTTATGAAACTGATTTGTTTAATCTCTGTTCAAACCTCAGATTGACTCTCAGCGTGTTTGACCAAAAGTTAACCAGAACATCATAACACTCTCACCTTACATCATCCTTCGCCAGCGTCCTGACAACACGTGGGGAACTCTGCACACGTCACGTCCGGGGAGTAGATCCAGTCGTGTGAAATTCTGCAGGAATAGACGTAAACATGTGAGTCGGCGAGGTGAATCAGTGTCTCATGGAAATACCAAACATGGAGTTTTGAGGAGTTTCCTGAGGAGATCTGAACTCGCTGACAGAAAACGAAAATTCCCCTTTTCCACCTGGATTACAGAAAGCAAAGAAATAAAAGAAAGTCTGAAAAATTGCTGTATTTGACCTTTGGCACATTTGGATCTTAATGAGGTTTTAAGTAGAGCTACAGTATGCAAAAGCAAGAAGGGGGAGTGTGAAAAAAAGCACTTTGAAAAAGTCATTTATGGAAAACAACAAGTAAAGTAAAATTTTTATTTTTCTTACAGAGGGTATTGTTGATAAACTACACTTACACTAAATAAAATCATGAGTTACCATTTTGTTAAACTGAATATGCATCACCTCTTGCAAAAAAAAAAAAATTCTTATAAGAGTTTTCTATATAAATATATATATTAGGGCATTGTGAAAGTGCCATAACATCTGTCATGCAAACACTAAATCAGTGCTTGTTATACAGTAATAGTTAAATCACATATTTAGTGCAAATCAAATTTACAAAATGTAAATACAAAATTAAAGCTTATTGCCACTGTCAGGGCATTAAAGTGATACTCTGGGATGGAACAAGTTGGGTCCTATCACAAGGTTTAGGGCAGAAATTACCCCTACAGCAGTGTTTTTGTGCAGCAGAAGCCCAGAGCGCTCACACCAAACACCCCCTCCCTGCTCCTCTGCAGGTTTCCTCTGCACTCAGACGGGGCCATTTTTTACTTGACCATAAACACAAATAAACGGACTCCCACCGAAAAACTCTGATATCAGTCTACATTCACGCTTTATTTAGAGAATTTTCAGCGCGTTACTTTCACACAAAAACACCGCTAAATAAGGCTCTAGTTCTCATCGTGTCTCTTCGTCCTGACAGACTTCCTGCGTTTGTTTATATCTGGCACGCTGCGCGCAGACTGATACACTGAGCGGTGAGCGCCTTTAAAGGGCAACTCCGTTTTTTTGACACCTGGACCTTATTTATAGGTGTGTGTATGCTCATATACTCCCTCAGACAAACATCGTGCAGCTCGGAGTCCTTCAGAAGTTATTTAGATCCAGCTGATTGTAGCCGCACTTAGCGGGGGCCACGGCAATGGAGCTTCAGCGCGGGACATAATCTCTGCAAAATCACTCATTTCGGCTATATTTTTTAATCCATCGCTATCCATCGTTATCACAAAGACACTCCTCTTCTGTTGCCATAGGCGAACACAGTCCACAAACGCACTACCAGTTTGCATTGAGTCGTGGACGTGCTCCTGTTTGTTGTTCTCGAGCCAGCTCTTCGTCTCTCTCCCTCTGCATCCTTCTTTCATGGAGCTCCTCGTCCGTGTACTCAGGCTCAAACCGGTAAGGACAACCTTCAAACTCGAAGTCGTGGTCTGAAGACGGTAGACGAACTGACTCTATGATCACACTGGCGATGGATGAAAAATATAACCGAAATGCCCCTCTTCTCCATGCTTGTTTTGGTTACTCATCGTGTTTTCCGCCAATTTCACTTCCGGTCAGCGACAGACATTTACAAAATAAAAGCATGTGAGCAACATGCACTAATGTGCGATAAAATATTTAACGGCGTTAATAGATTGACGGGTTAACGCAAAATTAACGCGTTAACTTGCCCAGCACTAATATATATATATATATATATATATATATATATATATATATATATATATATATATATATATATATATATATATACAGAAATTATATATATATATATATATATACAGAACTTAGTTTGAACAGCCATCAGGAGGGACTGACCGTGTGAATGCCTGACAGAAAATCAACATTTGCAGCAGATTTTGGCTTTAACAGCCTGTGGTATTTAACTTTTGATCAGCTGATTAGCAACTTATTATTATTTTTTTTAAAATTTCTTAACATCATGTTTGTTTGATCTCTTTAAAGACAAAAAAACATTCAAATTTGAACAATACCCTTAATATATATATGGGAAATAACAGTGGTCCCAATATTGAGCCCTGGGGCACACCTTTTACCTCACCCTTGAAGGTTTCCTTCTTGTTCCTGACGTAGGCCAGGGAATATTCCAGAAGAATTCAAGATGTTTGTGTTTGAAGACAAAAAACTTTTGGATGTTTTGAGAATTTTTGTGAAAGTGTGAAGAGGTTTTGGGTGTGATGTCATGTGACTTGAGTTTGCACCAAGTGTCTGCAGCATGTGAAGCTACAATCTCCCATCTTTTGTTACGCACACTTTGGCCTCACCCTTCCTCAAACCTTCAGTAGGAAATTTTCTAATAAATCATATTTTAAATGCAAAGAAGTCCATACTCAGCTCCTTGTTCCTGTTAATCTCCAGCTCCATGCTAACTCCTGTAGCGTGTGCGCTAACAGTGCAATCAGAAAAAGTCTGAAGCGTTCCTCTGAGTCTAACAAATGGAGTGTTAATGTTTTCTTTGAGTCATTACCAGCGTTGGAGACTTTCTTGGCTCGCCCTCTGTTTCTGTCACAACACCCTCATGTTGTTGCAGAAGCTGCAGCTCCTCTGATTGGCTCGTCAGGTTTCCTGGCTCCTCCTATCAGAGGTGGATCTTCTCAGGCTGCAGAGGACTGACAGGTCCAGACAGGCCGGCTGCACACAGGGAGACTCCAACACTCAGCATGTGACAGTGCTGCTAATGCTAATGGCTAAACGCCCTGTTAGAAAAAATCTGATGGAGGATTCTCAGACACAGAGACGAACAGAAGAGCTCATGGCCACAGAGATTGATGAGGAAAAGGAGAAATACATGTTTTCTATCTGACTCAACCAAGAAGCCTACAGAAGAGGACAAGGGCGAAAGTTTGTTCAAACATGAGCCGCTTTGGACAAAATCTGGACTTTCAGTGAGAAATTCTTAAAAAACACAAAAAAAATAAAGCCGAACTTTGTGAAAGATAAGTTTAACCTTAGCTGGAAAAAAAGGTTTGACCAGTCCCAATGGATAAAAGCTGCTATGGTTAAATAAAAAAAAGAACAGAGGAAAGACGTGACTTTTTTTTTTTTTTTTTTACTTTTTTAAAAATATTTCTAAAAATAAGTAGTTTCACCAATCCTAACCGATTGGAGCTACTAAAATTAAATAAAATTAAATAAATAAACTTAAGAAGGATTTAATTTATTTTGATACTTCTAAAATATGGTTTTACGAATCTATTGGACAAAAGCCACTATGATTAAATAAAATAATAATAATAATTATATATATATAGATATATATATAGATATATGAATTTACCAATTCTACTAAACTATTATTATTAAATTAAATAAAAAAACATAACTGAGGAAGGATCTTCTTTTTTTTTTGATACTTCTAAAAAGATGGTTTCACCAACCTATTGGATGAAAGCCACTATGATTAAATTAAAATTTAAAAAATGAGGGAAGATTTGTTTTTTTTTTGAATAAACATTTATATAAGTATTCCTTAAAATAAATAGTTTCACCAATCCTAATAGATTGAAGTTACTATAATTGAATAAAATAGATTAAAAAAAAATAAACTGAGAAAGGGTTTGATTTTTTTTATTTTAAAAATAATAATAATAATAAAAAAAATCACCAATTTTATTCCATTAAAGTCACTATGATTAAATTAAATTCAATTTAAGAAGAAAAAAAAGATAATGGATTTGCCTTTTTTGGTATAAATTTAAAAAAAAAAGAAATGGTTTCACCAATCCACCAGTCCTATTAGATTTAAGCCACATTGAATGAATTAAAAAAAGAAAGAAAAAAAACAGAGAAAGGATTTTTCTTTTTCATTTCTTAGAGTGTTTACCATTTTTTAAGTTACATTTATTCTATTATTATTATTTTTTATATATTTCATTATTTGAGCAATAAGTTGACATTTAATACCAGAATTCTGGATTCTTGTTTTTTTCTCAATATGCCACTTTTTTCAACATACTTGCAACATTTTAATCAAAATTTTATTTTTTCATCAGGATCCATACATTTTTCCTAATTTTCTACATCCCCTCCTTAAAGCAATAAATGAGAACAGAATTATAAAACAACAAATTAAATACCTTTTTTTTTTTTTTTAGATTTTCTGTTTCCTTGTTACATTCAGCTTTTTGAATTTGTTTATTCTGCAGTGGCTCCTTGTAGATTTAAAAAATATTTAAATAAAGAATTTTTATTTTTCTTACAGAGGGTATTGATGATTAAAGACACTGACACTAAATAAAACCACGAGCTAACAACAACAAACAATTTGATTGTTTTACCTACAGCTCTAGGTTTTTTTTAATAGAAAAATTGACTTCCTGGAGCAAAATAGAAATTGAGACATATTTTTCACTCAGAATTCTAAAATGGAAATTTCTCTGGATTCTTTTTAAAACTCTATTAAAGATATCTGGGGAAAAAATAATAAGTTGAACTTTATTTTCCTTGGAATTCCTTTTTTTCCCCTGACGCAAGAATTACAGATGTTAAACTGAATTAGATCAAATTCACATTTTTTCCCCTCAGTGTTTTTATCACAGTCATGTCCTTTTTTCCACAATGTAAAGTCAGAATTTAAACATTTTTACTCTCATAATTCTGGGCTTTAAGTCAGAATTCAGAGAGCCCACTCTGTGTTGTTAGGATCGTCCTGTTTGACCTTATGACAAACATTAACAGCCGCTGACACCTGTCAGATTTATTTTTTTAAACTCTTTCTGAGTCTTACAGTCCTCTGAGAGTAAGTCCAGTCCATCTGCCCCTGTTGGATGACCCTTTGTGGACCTGACAGACCCTCCTACTGGTCCAGCTTCAGCTGAAGCGAAGAAGACGGCCGATCTTTGGCACAAAGAGCTGAGAGGTTCTGCAGGAGGATCCATCACTGGTATCACCTCATGATCTGGATTCTCTTGAGGGGTGAAGTCATTGGACTTGGTGCCGAGTTCAGCTTGGGTGAATTCTGTGGGAGCAGGAGGCGAGCCGTCCTGACAGCACAGACTTTTAGGGAAAGAGGACGACTCATGGGAAGCTGTCACACCTTTTTTAGCCTCTCTGGACTCTGGTGGACTTTGGCTCATTACTCCTCCTCAGTCTCAGGAAAAACTGATCTCATGAGCTCCACAAGACCAAAACTCCTGAAAACGTTCCTGCACATTTTACAAGAAATACGACAGTCACATCGTCTGTTTTGGAGATTTTGCATTAAAAACCAACATGAATTTCAAAAGGGCTTAGAGGAGCTTCTTTTTTTCTTTAAGTAATTTTTTGTGTTTTATTGGACAGAGCAGGAAACTGGCCTAGACTGGGGGGTGGCACACAGGAAAGAGGCTGGATTCAAACCTGTGCCGAACCTCATGGAGCGCGACCTTGACCACTTGGTCCTCTAGCTTTCTGTTCGGGTCGAGCAAATCCAGATTGATTTACAGCACGTCTAAGTCTCCATGACAACACCACACCAGCTAACAAAGTTTAGTAAAGAGAGAAGAGAGATCTGTGTTTTTCTCTGCTGAAAACAATTTCTGTGATTCATTTTGTAGTGATGGTGGACACTGGAGCCTAACTGTCAGACAGAAAAAGGACAGAAGAGCAGAAGAAAGAGAAACAGGAGAGAGATAGAGCACAGGCTAAAGGCTAACACAGGAACTAGAGGCTAAAACATGAGCTAAGGGCTAAAACACAAGCTAAAAGTCAAAACATGAGCTACAAGCTAAAACATGGGCCAACGGCTAAAACACAAGCTACAGGCTAAAACATAAGCTAAAGGCTAGAACATGAGCTATAAGCAGATACATGGGCTAAAGGCTACAAACAAATTAAAGGCTAAAACACAGGCTAAGACTAAGCTAAGGGCCAAAACATGGGTTAAGGGCTAAAAACACAGTTTAAAAGTTAGAACATGAACTACAGGCTGAAACATGTGCTAAAGGCTTAAAAGCACAAGCTAAAGGCTAAAACACAGGCTAAACACAGGCTAAAAGCTAAAAGACGAGCTTAAGGCAAAACACAAGTTAAAGGCTAACACACAAGCCAAAAAGATAAAAATGTGAACTGCTAAAAACACAGGCTAAAGGCTAAAAAAAATAAACAGGCTAAAGGCTAAAACATGAGCTGTAGGCAAATACATTGGCTAAAGGCTACAGACAAGTTGAAGGCTAAAACACAAGCCAATGGCAAAAACATGGGTTAAGGCTAAAACACAAGCTAAAGGCTAAAACATGAGCTAAAACTTAAAACATGAGCTATGGGATGATACATTGGCTTGAGGCTTAAACACAGGTTGAAACACAAGCTTGAGGCTAAAACGTGGGTTAAAGGCTAAAAATCACAAGCTACAGGCTGAAAAACAGAATAAAACAGAAGCTAAAGGCTAAAAAACAGGATAACAGCTAAAAAACACAAGCTAAAGGCTAAAACATTATCTAAAAGCTAAAACATGCGCTATGGGGTAATACATCAGCTTAAGGCTAAAACAGGTTCAATCACGAGCTAAAGGCTAAAATGTGGGTTAAAGGCTAAAAAACAGGATAAAACACTAGCTAAAGGCTATAAAACATGCTAAACATGGGCTTAAGGCTAAAACACAAGCTAAAGGCTAAAACCCAGTTAAACATGTTTGTGCTAATGTTGGCTCCAACCCACAGTCAGCAGTTATTCTGCAGTGGTCTGTTCAAACTTGAGAGTCTATCAATAAGATAAAGAGCCAGGTTACGTTTGCTCTGCTTGGTGAGGTTGGAGTTGGTAGATGAGCTCTGGTAGGACAGAACCAGGATTCACTAACGTTACACGTTACAAACACGTCTCAGAGCACCGGGCTGTGTGGAGAGAGAAATATAGCAGCTGCTAAACTATGCTACAAACTGACAAAGTTAGCTTGTTGTCAGGTTTCAAAGCTTAGCTTTACCTAACTCTTGATACATACCTTACCTCGTGGAGTTGGATCTGGTGGCACAGATCCTCCTCACAGCATCTTTAGAGATTACGGTATAAAATGTGTAATAGGTCTGGATGTTGTGCAAAATGTCTCTAGTTTTTACAGGAACGTGCAAGATGTTCCAAGTGGAAAACGTGCAAAAGTTCACTGTATGAAAATAAGAGATTTTGTGCACTGGATGTCAAAATGAAACATGAAATTGCTGCAAAAAAATCTGAAACTCTCCATCCATCCTGCAGAGGATCACTGACCCTCACAGATAAATGTCTAAGTTTAGCTTCTCTATGCTCCAAACCTCTGCTGATGATCTCTGTAAGCTCTCCTGATCTGATCTCTGCGGATCTCACTCTGTGGGAGTTTACATGAGATATCCTCCAATTGAGAATCTGACACCTCCAAGCCTGGGCCCTGAAGTGCTGCTGGGAGGCTGCACAGTGTCTTCTGAGTCAGCTCTCATGTAATGCTCGCTGACGTCAGGGTCATACATTCTGCGCTGGACGTGGATGTTTGGGAAACGTCTTTTTAACTGGTTTCCCGTGTCCTGGGACGGGAGACGGGGAGGAAGGCCAGCCAAGAGAACGGCTTCGGCTCGTCCATCAGCCGCAGAAATCTAAATATTTACCCTGTGATCCACATTTATCCGTCCACTGGTGCAGCTTTCTGGGTCAAAAACGAAATGTTTCTGGGAAGATACACGAGGATGCAGAGTTTATCCGATGCTACCCACAGAGATTTATCCTAAACTGTCAGGGTTTACAATAACAGACATAAATTGCGATGTGTGGCTCCCATAAAAATCATTAGAATCATTAATTTGACTTCTTCGCCAGCTGGGAAAATCTGGGCGGGAGGAGAGGCTGAGTTATGCTCAGACATTTGGTTACACATGAGCAAGGCACTTAAGATTAAGCCCACAAAGCTGATTCACAAACAGAACAAGACTTGGCCTCAGAGCTGAGGTAAAGAGAGAAATGTCAGCTGATTCTCACTGAATAAATCACAGCAACCTGTGGCTAAAAACAGCCCACGGAGGCTCCTGGTGGTCATTTTTAACAGGATGTAATCCAGGTTATTATCCTCTAATCGGAAAATATTTGCTATGCTCGCAGAAATTGGGCGCGGGTGTAGCTCCCTGGTTCCAGTAGACTGTGGCCCGCTCTTGTCGTTTGAGTCCAGGTCTATGTTTCCCATGTTAATGACTACAGAGTCCATATCTATATCCTGAGGTGGGAGATTTACCAAGTCGGGACATAATGAACTGACACATGAAAAATAACTGCTTGAACTACTCGAACTCGACGGTGTAAGATAATCTGGGTCCGGATGAGAAGTGGCCGATGAAAAGTCATTTGCTAAATTATTTGAATTGGGCGGTGGAATGTTAACTGGATGGATGGTTTGTTTAATGATGGATGGACAGATTGATTGTAACGCTGACTGTGGTAGACACTGGAGTGGATGGATGGATTGATGAATAGATGCACATATAATTGATGGATTAATGGATTGATGTATGGAAGATGGATGCATATATAATTAATGGATGATGGATAATTAGATGGATGGATGGATTGATGGATGGATGTATGGATGATGGATGCATATATAATTAATGGATGATGGATAATTAGATGGATGGATGGATTGATGGATGGATGTATGGATGATGGATGCATATATAATTAGATGGATGGATGGATGGATGGATTCCATCATTTGATTGATGGAAGGATTGAATGAATTTATTGATGGATGTTTGGATGGGTGGATGGATGAATGGATGCATATATAATTGATGGATGGATGGTTGAATTGATGGATGGATGGATGGATGGATGGATGGATGGATGGATGGATGGATGGATGGATGGATGGATGGATGGATGGATGGATGGATGCATATAAAATTGATGGATGGATTGATGATGGATGAATTAATGGATGATGACTTGATGGATGGATGAATGGATGGATGGATGAATTGATGGATTGATGAATTGATGGATTCTTATATAATTGATGGATGGATGTATGGATTGATGGATGGATGGAAGCATGTATAATTGATGGATGGATGGATGGATGGATGGATGAATAGATGGATAAATGGATGGTTGCATGCATATATATAATTGATGGATGCATGGATGGATGTATGAATTGATGGATAAATGGATGGATGGATGCATGGATGTATGAATTGATGGATAAATGGATGGATGGATGCATGGATGTATGAATTGATGGATGAATGGATGGATGGATGGATGCATGGATTGATGGATGGATGGATGGATGGATTGATGGGTGGATGGATGGATGGATGGATTGATGAATTGATGGGTGGATGGATGGATGGATGGATGGATGGATGGATGGATGGATGGATGGATGGATCGATGGATGGATGCATATACAATTGATGGATGAATTGATGATGGATGAATAGATGGATGGATGAATGTATGGACAGTTGTTTGGATGGATGGATTGATAGATTGATTATGGAGGAATGATAATCTTCCTAACTGAGATATGGGAGTTGAAAGGAAACAGAATCAGACACGAAGTGTTAAATATTCAGACATTAGTCAGTGTAAACTTGTTGATGCTGTTGGATGATAACTGTTTATTTAAAGGAATAATGTTGGTGATAAACAAACCAACCCTCATAACCACCCATTTACTTTATGCTATCTCCTTTGTGCTCATACTGTTTTTAAACCTTAACGCTTGGTTTCTACCATCCTCAAACTGTTGGCTCCACCTTTTCAGGAGCTGATGTTATTGTCACGTTTTGTTTTACTGAGAACTGAGGAAACAGTCAGTAAACTCATTTTTTGCTTTAACAGAAGCAGAAATGTGTGTGTGTCAGATTATAATTTCATGCCTGCAGCGTGAAGGTGTTGCTGTTTTATGAGAGCTCATTAATCATCCTGCTGTGGCGTTCAGGGTTTGTTCCTCTGGAGTGCTCCCTCTGTAAAACATGCTGAGGGCAGCGACGCTGCCACACGCCGTGCTGCTAATCTGAATTATGATTAATGCTGTTTATACTCTAACACACTCTTTATGAAGGGCTGTAGTGTCTGTATTTGTGTGTCCTGCAGGCGGAGCATCACCGATGAAGAGATTACAAACAGCGACACATTGAAAGAGCAGAGAGGATCCATTTATCAAACCTGGAGAACAGCAGGGCAGCGTGCTGGTCCCACTCCTCTTCTTCTTCTCTGCCGTTGGAGGGCTGTGTGTTGGATTCCCGTCCCCGTGTTTGTCTTTGGGTTTCATGTCCACACACACGCCTGGTGTTGACCTTGGCTCTGAGCAGACCTGCCGCCGTGCGCCCTGCAGACGAGGGCCTGACCCCGTGTCGAGACCTTCCTGTCCGACTTAATGGATCGTCTTTCGTTACAGAGCGTCGAGGCTGGAGCAGAAACAACAGAGGGAGGAAAGACTTCAGGGGGGGAGGGGGAGACAAGAGGGACATGAAAGACAACATTTTAGCTTGTAGGCCGCGGGGAGTGACAACAAACACGGGGCCCGGAGTGAAACCGGATCCACAGAGAGGATGGAGGTGCTGATTCCTGTCAGAGCGTCTGCCTGCCAGCGACGCACCCAGGCAGACGCTCTGACCACGCTTCACGTCCACTGGAACCTGCAGTTTGTTGTTTCCAGACAGCTTTAAGCCAGAAAACTGGATCAGAAATGTGTTCAGTGCAAACACAGAGGGATCCCAGATACGCAACAGGTTGCAAAGTTTTCAACTCACAGTAATTAAGATTAATGTAAAATAACAATTCAAAAAGTATGGAGAAAAAACTAGCTTTTTGAGAATTTCTGCATGATTATTTGATATTATACTGGAGTAACATGTTTCCCACCTGAAGCAAAACAAACAAACAAAAAGGTTCTGTACATAAAAAAGTGGAATGTTCCTTTACTATTCCCATTATTTCTCCTGAGAACCAGAGTTTAATGCTGCCACTGGTGTGTTTCTATCAACAGGTGGAAGATGAGGGAGGATTTGCTCTGTGTTGGCGCCCTCTGCTGGCTGGTTTACAGAACTGCTTTAAACCTTTAACAAACAAATCCTGTGGGGTGTCACATGAATTTGGTCATGATTGTGCAAACCAACCAAAAGATGCACAGCCTCCCCTCCTCCTCCTCCTCCTCCTCCTCCTCCTCCTCCTCCTCCTCCTCTGAGGGGGGCAGCTCTGTGGTACCTGGTTTAAAGGAGTTACAGGAGAATGTGTGTCAGCCTCTGCTCCTCTTGTGCATCAAAGAGCCGTCACCGCCCAGCAGACGTTACGTCCTTTGACGTCCTCCTTTGGAGATCTCAAACCGGTGAGGGCTGCAGGTTTGGAGATAATCCGACACGTTTCCTGCTTCAATAAATCAACTTCAGGGACAGTTTCTTCACTTGTTGCCAAATAAACATAAACTGCTGACGGGTGCTGTTATAAAACAATAAATTAACCAGTCAGTAATCAAACTGGTCAGGATTTTAAGGTTTGACACAAATCTGATCAACTGAAGTTAAAACCAGCTCCGTGGAACTCTAAGGTCCTTGAAAAGTTTTTTTTTTAGTTTTGTTTCAATGGATTGTTGACGATTATTGCACTGCAACCTAGAGGTAGACTGATATATCGGGCCGATATTTGGACATTTGTCTCTATCGGCCATCGGCCGTATTTTCTTTTAAAAAGCTGATTTTTGACCCGTTGTATGAAATGACGCAATTTTTAAAGATATATAGATATAAAGATGAGCACCTCAAACTTGTGGAACCACTTGGATACTTTACATACTTTTGTTCAAATTATATTAATAAGTTTAAATTTCTTTTTTGACATTTTAAGAAGAGTGTGAATGTTTACTACTGCTTGTTACATTGTGTGTTTACTCAGACAAAATATTTCATTGTTTTGAAAGCTGAATAAATGTTCAGAGGACTGGACACGACTTGTTGGAATAGATTTCTTTTAGTTGCTCAGAAATTGCTGCATTTCACAAAAATGTGATAAATATATATCTATTTAACAATCGGCCTGAATATCAAATTGGAAAAATCGGCTATGCATATCGGCATCGGCTGCCCAAATTTGGAAAGCATCGGCATCGGCATCAGCCCCCAAACAACCCATATCGGTCGACCTCTACAGCCAACACTGATTAGTGAGTTCAATGAGACATTTCCACAAGGTAAAACTGACTCTTGCTTTGTTTTTTGAGACTTTTATGGTGGACTTAGTCGCAAAGGACTTTTGTTATTAACCTTAAATTGCGTAAGCTAACTGCACTTCAAAGTGTAAGTGCAGTGTTAGTGGCCTGTGGTTGGGTGGCACGCCCCGGAACCTGTATAAAAGCCAGGTGTGTCGCCACACACGCCAGCTCTTTTTTTGAAGCCAGGAGCGCATGGTCTTAGGTGTGTGGTGTTAAATCTTTTGTTCTTGGTTGTTTTTTTGGTGTTTAATTGTATTTGTATTAACTGATTATTTTTGTATTTTGTTAATTAATCAGCAGTGATAACTAGGGATGGTTACTTTCACATTTGAAACAACACTGTACCGATGCCTAGTACCTGGCAATCAATACCTTAACTCAACGGTACCACGTTTTGGTTCTTTTTTGGGTTTATGTGGTAAAGCATAACAATTTGTTTAAAAATAAATTATATATTTTTTTTCAATTTAACACATTTCTTCTTCAATATACAACCTTGCCATGCTGTGTTCATGTCCAGTCTGGAAAATCACCTACTCTTCCTCTCCCTCACAGTCACAAGAATGTGATTCTTCAACCTGCAGCTCTTTGACTCCTTTGCAGTGGCTCCTTGTAGCTTTAAATAAATCTTACTGAAATAAAGAATTCTCATTTTTCTTACAAAGTGTATTGATGATTAAAGACACTGACTCTAAATAAAATCAGAAGTTAGCACTTGGTTTGAATGTGCATCGCCTCTTTTAAAAAAAAGCTGTCAGATTCTTTAAAGATTCTTGAAACTTTTTAGCAATTTTTTTTGTTCAAATCTTTTGAAATTTGCAAATTAAGGATAAAAAGCTTATTTTTTGTAATATTGCATTTTTTTGTAATTTGTGCAAATATATATATATATATATATATATATATATATATATATATATATATATATATATATATATATATATATATATATATATATATATATATATATGTAATTTCTGCGAATTATTCTAAATCCCCTGTTTTAATTACAAAAAAATCATAATTTAAAAAAAAAAAATTGTTTTGCAAATTTGTGACATCTGAAAATTTTGGTAAGTTTGCAAACTTTGGCACATTTTTACAATTTATTTAGAAAAATTTTGCAAACTTGTTAAAATAAAAAAAAAATTGAAAAATTTTGCAACTTGTTAGAATTTCATATATTTTTTAACATATATGAAATTCATGACATTTTAATCCCCCCCCCCAAAAGAAAATATTTGCAAATTTAGTTTAAAAATCCAAAACATCACATGTACAATAACAAACACAGAACACTTTTTGTTTCACTAGATTTTTACTATGTATGGAATACTATTCACTTTTTTGTCTTCACTGTGAAGATTTTGTAGATTTTGTGGCTCCTGAATGACTGAAATCCAGGTGAGCTGAGGAAAAATGAAGTACCTGGTTGGTGTGTTTTCACTGTAATGAAAAAGAGAAAGAGAGCAGGAAATAAGACGAGAAGACGTTCTGAATTTCTCTCAGCGCTTTGAGAGCCAGCACCAAGAGAAGACCCTGCTTCTGCGAGGTAGCTGCCTTAGCGAAATTTATTTACAATTCACAAAATACAGGTGTCGCTCTCAGTCTTCAAGCATTTCGCATCAGTGTCGTCGTCTAACAAACCACCGCTGTCTCTGCTCTGTCTTTGGTTTCCCAATCATCAAACTTGGCTTCACACACAATCAGCTCTAGCTCCTTCCTCACACACTCTCACACACACACACACGCTCTGTGCGAATCTGATGTTTCTCTACTCTCCTCTGTCAGGATCAAACTTTTAAAGTTCCTTAAACTTCGGCTGCTTTCTTCTCCATGATGATAGATATAGTTCATATATTCTCTTATGTACATTTCTTCCTGTTATGGCTTTAATCTCATGGTTACACCGACATCTGAAGGTCTCTGTGCAGCAGTTGTGCGTTGGATGTGAAGCGGCTTGTTTTGAAGTGATGTTTCTTTATTTGTCCTAATGGTGAATCTAAAAATGGCGCTTGGAAATGTGAGGATGATGAGATTCTTGTTCCGAACTGGTGCACCACAGAAGAAGAGGAGAAAGGCTTTGTATGAAAATACTTTCTCTCTGGATTATGAGGTTTCAGTCTGTTTAGCAGTGACTGTTTCTGATGTGGTCTGTGTGAAGCGTCTTCTTAGTGGTGGACGAGTTTTTTCAGAACAAAAATCTCGACCAGAAACAGTCTGCGGCAGCCTGATGAGCGCGCTCCTGAGCAGAGAGCAGTGATGCTGCAGAGCCTCATCTTTGCACATGGATCTTCCTCCTTTTTCACAGCTGTTTTGGGGGCTTGTAGAAATGTTTTAAAGCTGTCGTTTCGTGCATCTTTTCCAGCCGAATGTCTAGGAGAGAACTTAAAAGCTGAGCCTATTCATCAGAGGCGTTTTGCTTAAATAACGAAGAGAAAAAGCATTTCATGGCATCAAACCTCTCACTTTTTCTGTGCTTAACACCGTTTGGATCTGACCTGGCGTGAGAGGAGCTTTGTATTTCTAGAAGGTGACACTTTGTGAGATTTATCAAGTTTTAAACTTTGAAGTTTGCTACAAACACCCGTGTTGCTAAGTGAAGCTAAGTCACCAAATCCTGTGCACGTGACCCTCATACCTGTTGAGTATGAGTAAAAGTGAAGCAGGAGGCTCGGCGACGCACAGGTGCTGCTCAGGTGGGCCGTGTTCTCAGTTCTGGTCAGCTGAGCTTCCTCACATCAGTCGCTGTAACACACACACACACACCCTTTCACACAAGCGTTGTCATGTCTTTTAACAAGCTAATCTGATAAAGCAGTTTCTGTCACCTCCAGTGGGTTAACTCATGAAGCTGTGCGCCCCCTTGTGGTGAGGAGGTAATACTTTCCAGAAGTGCAACAAGTGCAGTTAAAGGAGAGGGTATGGAGAAGTAGTTTTTTGTTTTGGTCGACAGAAGTTGAGCTGGTAGGTTGACTTTGAGGCGTTTAACTGTCAGTGAAGCAGGTAAAGAAAAAACCTCAAAATCAACATCCATGAACTCACCTTCGAGGCCAAAACAAAACTGTCTGAAACCAGAGACTCAGCGCAGAGGGAGGGGATTATTTCTGAGATTAAAGAGCCAATAGATAATAAATAATCTGCTTTCTGAAAGCTAGGAGGAGGCGTTAGTCATGTTACACGCTAACATGAAACACGGATAATGCATGAGGATGTTGTGCGGTGAGTTTGTGAAACCAGAGTTTCAGATCAGTAACCAAACACCTTCTCTGGATCTTTCCCCGCTCTCAACCCGACCCCGCCTGCCTGATCTGATCTGAGTAAACATGAAACTTTAACTTTTCCTCCAAGAATCTAAAACTCGGTGGTTTTTCAGCCTCCGTACTGATTTCTGCGTCAGCGCGGTGCGGTAAGAGCTCTTAACGACTTCCACTCCCGTGTTTTCATTTGTCGCCGTCGCGGTCTCCCCGCAGCCGTCTCTCGTGCTGCCGCTTCGTGATGATGTATTTGAAGAACTCGTAGACGGACCAGCTGATGGCGGTGGAGGGCATCTGGTAGATGACCCGTGCCTGGACGCCTTTGAAGAACGCAGGCGTGCCTCCCATCCTATACACTGTCCTAAACGCCTCGGCGAGGCCGGAGATGTGGCGGCTGCCGGAGCCCGAAGCCGTCGCCGCACCAACCGCCCCAGCTGCTGTCGCTGCCTCCGTTTGGATCAGGTGTATGGCCTGGGCTTCCTGCGTGTTCAGGAGGGTCTTGCAGACGTCGAGAGGGGTGGTGGCGGCGGCGGCTACAGCTCCTGCCAGCGCGCCGGACAACATGTGAGATGAGGGGTTGTACTGTCTGTGGGGGTTGAGCAGCTCCTGGAGGTACTCGTAGGTCATGAAGTGGAGCGCCTGGAAGGGCACGTTCATGGTCAGCTGGGTGGTGTAGCTGCGGTAGAACGCGGCGGTGCCTTCCTGCTTCACCAAGGAGCCCATGCAGTGGAGAACGCCTCGGTACGGGGAGTTGAACATCTGCATACGCTGCTTCACAACTGCAGGGAGAGAGGAGACGAAGACGGGTCAGGATCAGACAGGGAACTGAAATCACACTGAGCCTGAGCGGTCAACACATCAGGGTTCAGAGATGGAGGAGAAGAAACCATACTCTGAAAAAACACGAGTCTTCAAAAATCTTTAATTTGAATGTTTTTAAAGCTGTTCCAGGCAGACAAAGAGAGGGAGTTTAAAAAACAAGGAAAGAAAAAAGCTTAAAATGAATCAACCTGAGAAACTTAACGATGTAGCTTCAGATTAAAAGTCCTTTATCTTCACTATCAGTCTACGTCACCATAAAGCTGCTCACACATCTTGACCACAGAGGCAGCATTTAGCTCCGTTCATTCAGACGAGATAGCGTTTTTTAAACACTTAATTCAACCTGTTATCAGCATAAAAATGAACGGTTGTTCTGTGGTCAGTTTTTAGAAATGATACTTTACAACAGAGTCACCAGTTAACAGGGTCACACTTTACACAGAAACTCCAGCGACGTCTGTCTTTCAAGAGTCTAATCACTTCCTGATTTTACCTCCCAACCAAGGTTATAATAGTTTTGGATTTGTCATTACAGTTTAGTTTTAGTTAGTTTTGACATTTTATTTTCCATTACAGTTTAGTTTTAATTAGTTTTAGAGCAGGTGTTATAGTTTTTATTTAGTTTTGATTTTTGCAACAAGGCTTAGTTTTAGTTTTTTCATACCTTATTAACCAGGTGCAGGATTCAAAAAGGTCAGAGTAAATATTTTGTCATAATGTTTATTTTCCAGTCCAACATAGTGCTCACTGCTCAGTCAATGCTGATACTGAACTGTTGGCTGCTGCCTTCAACACATGAAAATAATATAAACTGTGTATAAAAAAGATAAGCATCAATTATATAAAATAATGTTGACATAAATAACATTAAAATAATATAAACCTAAATTATATAAAAAACAACATAATATGAGCTTCAATAAATAAAAACTTGGACTCTGATACAATTAAACTATTACAGATGCTCTGATTCGTTGCTCCACCACGTTTCGTTGCAGCACAGAGCACAGCCAGTCAGTGCAGTAAACAAGCACGTCCCAGTACGACGCTATGATGGTGCCGTACAGCGCTGACAACTGCCGAAAATTGTTGTAAAATTGGTTGGGAAAATGTGTCAGATTAATTTAAATCCTAAAGGCTGTTAATATTGTCGAAAACTAAAACTAAGGGAATTTTGTCTTTAATTTTAGTTAGTTTCAGTTAGTTTTGTGAACACAAGATACAGTTTTAGTTGACTTATCGATTTTGTTTTCTTTTATAGTTTTTATTAGTTTGAGGTAACTGCAATGTATTTTAAATTTAAGTTTTCGTTTTTAGTTAACTTTTATAACCTTGCTCCCGACATATTTTACAATCCTCAAAATAAATACTGCAGCTGTCAATCATCATTAAATGTTACATAAAGCCTCGTTTTTAACCTCGTATAACTAATGAAAGGAAACTTTTCAGAAAAAAAGAGGACTTGAATACCAGACAGCCAAATAATATCTTCAAATCACCACAACAATCAGACGTAAGAAACATTTCTTCCAGGTGTATTAATTTTTTAAAGTTTGACCACAGCCCATCTGGAATGACTGGGGAGATGGGTTTTGTGGAGACCTCACTTAGAGCCGAGCAAGCGATGTACATTTTTTTTACAGTCTATGGTTGTGCGTGCATCCAGGGTTGTTGATAAACAAATAACCCCTCTATAATAATCTCTTCTTACATTTTAAATGTTTGCAGACCTGATTTGTCAAACTCTTTGTGAACCATAGAGTGTAAGTAGAATTGACAGCATGTCTCCACCTTTGAGCATTGTGCCACAAATGACCAGCCGGAGTCTGCTCAGTACAGACTATGAGGGACTTTGAGAGAATCTGGGTGGAGCAGCTGACAAACACTTTTTTTCCTGTTCTCGAGCCTAATCTCTTTTTGGCTCTTTTTCCTGACATATCACTATTCCTGAAAAACTGATACACAAGTGTCAGCTGTCGATCATTGTTGAAAGTGACATAAAGCCTTGTTTTAAACATCTAATGACCGATGAATGTCATGTTATGCACCCAAGAACAGGCAATCGTTTTGAAAAGATGAATCCAATAAACAGATTAAGTCTACATCCCATGTTTGCTACTTATTGCTACATTTCCATTTATACAGTTAATACTTAAGGTTTTTATACATTACAATTGACTTGGAACAGAATGACTAATATTACAATCTACGACGATGCCTGAAGTGTGATTAATGATGTCTGAGTACAGTAGTAAAGCATTTTGTTGGGTTAAACATTTGGCAAGTTGAAAATCTGGTTGGCGAGTAACTTTTTTAACTTTTTGAAAATGTAATTTCCAACCCTGGTCACACATGACGTCATGCTACAGAACATGGCAGCTCCTGGGGAATAAAAGCTTTCTGTGGACCCTCTAAACTCTCACCCAGGTTTAATCCAGAAAGTGGAACTGAATGAAACCCCATCGAATCCATGAACCACAGGAAATAAAAAACACAGTATCACTTATCCAGGGTTCCTACAGCTCAAGCCAAGTTAAATTTAAGACTATTTAAGACTTTTTTGAGGCTGTTTGAAATCAAATTTAAGACCAAGTCGACAACCAACCACAATTAAAACAAACAAAACAACAAAATAAAAACACCACATGATTTACCTGAGTGAGAGGCCATTTTCACCCAATGTTTATTTTAAATAAAACATCACTTTTTGCCTTCTTTTTAACCCCATTTTTACAGCTTTATGCCTTTTTTGCCCCCATTCATCGTTTTATGGCCACTGTCAGAAACATTTTTGTAATTTTTACATTTTTTTGAAATTTAATATCAAATTTAATTCCCAATTTTGCTGCCAAAGACTATTTTCCTAAGCAACTTTTGGATTTTTCTGCACGTTTTTCCCCATTTTTATTTTTGCAATTTCATACCTGTTTGCACCTATCTATTATCCTTTTTTGCCCAGTTTTTGCAATTTCATCCCTTTTTTGACCTTAATTCATACACTTTGTCCCACTTCTGGACCATTCTTGTCACTTTATTCAGTTTTATAACTTTATTCCTAGTTTGCCCCCATTTTTTTTTTATCACTGTCAGAAACATTTTTGGAATTTTTACATGTTTTTTGACATTTAATTTCCAATTCAATTTCCAATTTTGCTGCCATAATCAATTTTCCTAAGCCACTTTTGGATTTTTTTTTTTTGCCAATTTTTCACCTTTTTTTCCCTCTCCAGGCACTGTAGTTAAAACCAAGACATGCGTCTGCTCTGAAAGATCCTGGTGCAGCCACATCACTGATTTGTTAGTTCTGCTTTTGTGATTACACGATGTTGCCATGACAATAAATCAGTGAATTCTTTTTTTAAAAATCTATACATTTTGCTAAATATTTTTTCAGTTCAATCTAACATAAATGTGTTTAAATTTTTAAGACTTTTGAAAATTGGATTTAAGACATTTTAATGCCAATTAAGGCCTGATTTTTAGAACTATGAATTCAATGCCTTTTAAGACTTTTCAAGGATCCGCAGGAACCCTGTTATCAGGACCCAAGGCTGCAGGCTGACTCACTAAACACTGATAATGACGGCAAAGCACAGTTAAATCCAGCCTCATATTCACTGGTGTCAAAAATAAAATGAAATTAAACTCATTGATAACTAATGTAACGTCCTGCACATTTCACTAAATAACTTAAGTCAGTAAATAAATATGACACAGCTGAGTCTGTAGCTCCACCCAGTGTCCAGACAGAGGAACAGCACCATGAGAGGGAGGATCTATCCCAGCTCTCTGTGAATAACAAAGTCACACTGAGCTGATGTTATTTCACACATGTGAGAGTCAGGCGAGGAGGTTTTACCTTCAGCTGGGTTCATGACGGCGTCGTGCAGCACTGTTGCCATGCAGCCCGCCACTCCTGCAGAGAGAGGAGGAAACAGGAGCTCAGACCACCTCCAGTAACACCACATTCACCATTTCTGAACAGTTACGTTATAGACGACCAAACCGTACCGTTAGCAAAGTGGCTGTTAGCCCCGGGGTGAATGGCATCACTCAGCGAGAACTTGATCTTCTCGTAGCAGGCGAAGTAAAGAGCGTGGGCAGGCCCCGCCCCCACCGCCAGTACATTCACACCTCTGATAGGCCGCCACAAGCCCTCTGTTCGGACGATCTGTCGCAGGGCGTCCATCACGTTCCTGTAGCGCGCGCCGGGCTCGGGGTGCAGGCTCTGCATTCGGGTCTGAGGTGAGAGGAAGGAGAAGAGGAACAGACGGGAATTATTCAGAATGATTTTTTTAAACCACTTCATCTGGAAAAGGGAAATAAAGTGAAGTCTTTACAAACATGATCCTGACTCTGTTCTGTGTTATCACTGAACACACCCGACCTAGCAGGTAGAAAATGTCTTAAACTGTGATAGAAAAAGACTTTTACCCACGATGTGCTTTAGGCAGAGAAGCTTGTCCCACTTCTAGCTTAAAGTGACTGAACTGGTGAGCAAACTGGGTCTGAGGAATGAAGAATACTTACAGGAAAAACGACTTTTTGAATTTTATTTAAAAGGGAGAGCTTTGAACTACTTAGATTTAGGAAGCCAATAAATTGGTCAAAATGTCTAATGAAGCTCTAAAGATTTCTGAGCTTTTATTTCTCTGAACTCTGAAACTCTGCTGCTGTAACACAGACGACTGTGACATGAGACTGATGTGATTTTTCCACTGCCATCATGTTTTTTTTCCGGACAACAAACAAACAAACACAGAGATACAGACAGATAGGTGACAGAGTCTGAACCACGACCAAAAAACAAACACTTTTGAGGCAGTTGCTCGGTCTACAGCTTTATCAATCCAAGGTAGGATTCCTGAATCATTTAAAGCTGTTTTTAGATATTTATCATCATCACTCACAAGGAGTAAAAACAACAACCTGTCCCAGCAGAACAACATGATGTGGAGCTGGATAGCGCTCAGGCTTCATCCTCAGAACAAGAGTCTGTCAAAGACGTTTTTCAGCTAAATGTTTATTGAACAAAAAGAAGTGAAAACAAACTTATATCAAACCAGCACAACGCTTGATTCCCCTTTACCATCAGCAGAAACACCTGCTGACATGACAGCGCCCATAACTGTAAAAAAAATAGACAAGCTTTGCCTCCGCTCTGTCAAAGCTTGTATTTTACCGATAACGAAAATAGTTAGACTGTAAAAATCCATTATTAGCTGCACCGTCGGTGAAAAATGTAGCAGCTTATAGTCGTAAAGTTAACCATGCTTTCAGTTTGTGTCAAAATGTTTGTTTTGATGTCACTACTTTTGTTGAGCTGTTTGGCTTTCAGCACGCCGGTAAATGTTTACTTTGTCACGTCACTGATTTGCTGCTGCTGGCCTTAAAGTGATACTCTGGGATGGAACAAGTTGGGTCCTATCACAAGGTTTAGGGCAGAAATTACCCCTACAGCAGTGATTTTGTGCAGCAGAAGCCCAGAGCGCTCACACCAAACACCCCCTCCCTGCTCCTCTGCAGGTTTCCTCTGCACTCAGACGGGGCCATATTTTACTTGACCAAAAACACAAATAAACGGACTCCCACCGAAAAACTCTGATATGGGTCTGCATTCACGCTTTATTTAGAGAATTTTCAGCGCGTTACTTTCACACAAAAACACCGCTAAATAAGGCTCTATTTCTCATCGTGTCTCTTTGTCCTGGCAGACTACCTGCGTTTGTTTATATCTGGCACGCTGCGCGCGGACTGCTACACTAAGCAGCGAGCTCCTCGTAGCCAGCTGTGACTCTGCAGCAGAAGTAGCGCCGATGACAACCAGAGTGTGAGTGCTCTGGGCTTCTGCTGCACAAAAACACTGCTGTAGGGGTAATTTCTGCCCTAAACCTTGCGATACGACCCAACTTGTTCCATCCCATCACTTTAAGGGTAATTTCCAGAATGGCTGTGGCAGAAAAGAGACTACATGGTAGGGATACACCGATTATCAGCAAGGCCGATATTTGGCATTTTGGGGCATATCGGCATCTGCCTTTTTTCAAGTCGACAGCCAACATAAAACCCATTCAAAACTATGTTGTTTGGGCTCTGATGCTTCTCTGAACACAACTTCTCCTCTCTACACTATGGAAGCCCTAGATGGTCATTTACAATCAGTCATGTAAAACCTAACAGAAAATTGCATTACATGTATCACAAACTCAATCCTGTCCAGTTTTGTTGCAGTTACATAGAAATTTTGGAAAACGTTGTTTACTGTAGAAAACTACTGTATTTTCCGCACCATAAGGCGCACCTAAAAGCCTTCAGTTTTCTCAAAAGCCGACAGTGCGCCTCATAATCCGATGTGCCTTATATATGTAGCGATATTGATTAATCATGGCTACTGTAGTCAGAGGGCGTCGTCGGAGTAACAGCGGTAAGCAGTAAGAACCTGTAAAGAGGAATTCTGCTAAGTGCTAACATTAGCTCACAGGTTGGCCCGAGCTTCTTCTCTTGTTTATTGTTAGAGCAATACAGCGCCCCCAAAGGTCTGGCATTTGAACTGATCTCTGGAAACGGCTTTTGTGGACGGCAGAAACTGCTTCGTCTTTACAGCGCACTTTTTTTTGAAAACAGCACAGAAAATAGTTGGATAGGAAAATGTGCGGCTCCGTGTGGATGTAGCCTGAGTTTGACTGACTTATTGACTGTTTTGTTGACATTCCCTTTAGCACAGCTCCATCTAGTGGATGCATAACGCAACCTCAGCCACTACTATAGCTTATTCTATGCGCCTTAAAATGCGGTGCGCCCTATATATGAAAACAGTTTTCAAATAGGCCATTCATTGAAGGTGCGCCCTATATTCTGAAGTGCCTTGTAGTGCGGAAAATACGGTACTTATTTTTTTTAAAGTTTTCATTTAACTTTAGAGAACTGCTGCTGAGCCTTGGAGCTGTTTAATAAACATAAGCTGAAGGCATTTAATGCAGTCAAGTGTTGGAGACTGTTCCGGTAAAAAAAAATTTTACGCCGACATTTTCACTTCGACTGCAAATGAATATGGGCTCCAAATATCAGTTACCGGCCTCCTTGACTACCATTAATCAGTATTGGTATCGGCCCCAAAAAATCCAAATTGGTCTCTCTCTTCTAAATGGACTAAAATATGCGTAACAATGCTTAACTGCAGTAATTTCAGAAATGCAAAACTCATTTTGTGGCAACATATGACACCGGTGATGATGATAAAACGGGTGTACCGCCCACCCCTGACTCCTGCAAAAATTAAAGTAGTTGTGAAGTGACAAAATCTGGACTTTCAAGCTAAAACGTCATGAACTGTGTCCTCTGCCTGGTTTCTGCAGCAGACGTCACATCTCAGAAAATAATGATCCAAAAACTCAACATGCTCAATAAAGTTCATGTTTTCGTCAGAGAAAGCAGACGTTGCACAAAAGCCTGTTTCAGTTACTTCGTTCAGTCTGCCGTCCGCAAACCGCAGACACAGACGGAGAGAGTGTGCAGCCAGGAAGTGGTGCGGACTCAAAGTCTGCTTCAGACCAACATGAAGCAATATCCAAACCCCTCACAGCATGCAATGAGTGAATTTCCCCGTCCTAACTATTTACAGCACAGGAGAGGAGCAGGCGCTGCCTCTTCCAGGAGCTGGTCACTGATAAGGAATGTGCTCTGTCATCCACAGCTGCTCCAGGTCCTAAGACTGAAAGCTGGAAAACCCAGGGCTGAGTAAGAGCTGAAAATCATCCCCAACAAGATCCTGTAGAAGGAGCACAGCTTTATGTTTACTCTTCATCATCAGCCATAACTTCAACCCTGAAATGAAATCTAACACCCAACAGTCAGTCAAAGCTGAGGAGAGGAGCGTGATAAGAGTGGATTAATTCTGGTGTTGAAATGTTCACACCAACGTTTGTGACTAAATCGATGATCACAGAGGGACTCGTCTTAAACCCTTTAGCCACGACGTCCTCTGATCTATCTCTGATTGGATGATGGGATAGCAAAGGAGTGTGACGCTGTTGACTTGACAATCCAGCCAGCCTGGAGGGACAGAAAGTGTCTCTCTTTTTTAGGGTGCTGATTCAATCTAAATTGCGATTTTACGATATTTCTGATTTTTAGTTTGCTTTTTCAACACCAGACCAAGTGAAAAAGTGAAACGATGATGATAATGTCTACAGACTGTATCAGGAGCCATATTTTCTCAATAAATGCTCATTACTTGAGTCCGTTTTTAGGATTTATTCAGGAGATCTGATATCTCTACTTTTTTCCAATCCAGCTTAAAGACTGAAATGACGGATTTAATTTTGAAAAAAAAACAACAACAAAACAACAGGATACTTTGATGTACTGATTTTTTCTCCTATCCCCAGTAACAGAGGCACGAGTAGAAAAGACGTAACCTGAACTCACACAAAAGAAAGTGGATCCAAAGAGGAGGTTCGGCCCCCTGGGTTATCGCAAAACACCAATAGAGAGGGGTCTCAAGAGGTCTACCATCAAAAACTGTCCACAGTGCTATATTTTCGGCATTATGTAGAAGTATTTAAAAACACAGGGAGTGAAACTTTCGGTTTTCCACATTCCCTGTTTGTTGAAAACCCCTAAGGTGGCTAAACCAGGATAACCATGGCATCAGTGGAGCAACATACGACCACCCAGCAATGAAATGAATAAACTCGATAGGGCTACGACGACGAATCGATAAAAGTCGACTGGTAAAACCATCAACGTTATTCTAAAAACAATGCACTGTGCTGCGCCATCATTGTATTAGATTGTCTTCAGTTTGTCTTCTTGCTTTTTGTTGGATTATTTGGCGGTTAGCAACTAGCTTAAGGTGCATTACTGCCCCCTACTGTACGGGAGTGTAGATTGCCTGGACTGCGGGGCTGAATGCGTCACATGTAAACAGATCAGAATGGTTTGTCCTTAAGGACTCTTTTAGTCTTTTTATTAAAACATCACCCAATTTGCAAACCACGAGGAGTTCATTAAACTATCGTTAGCATTAGCGTTAGCTTCTACAGATAGTGGTAGGGCAGAGGGGGGGACCTGTTTGACCTGCAGGTGAAAAGATTGAGGACACATTTTTATTTATTTACCTTTTTGGTCCACTAAGTTCTTAATCTGATGACATAACAAGATATTTCTGTTACTTTGCCCAAACTGTTGATTCTTTAAGTGACATCACATTCATATCACTTTTTATACTTTATAAATTTAGCATCTGTTTGATTATGTTGAAATATGATGTTTCTTTGTGTATATCATTAAGCAAACAACAGTAATCAACTAAAATAACAACACGTTTGGGTTTGATGGGATTGATCGTAAATATAATCATCAGAGAAATCGATTACTCAAATAATCGTTGCAAAAAGTCGATGCAGCCCTAATACTCAATATATAGCTGGTTGTTGCACGTGGCATGCAAAAAATGACCATATTGTGACCCCGTAAATATTTCAAGGATGAAGTGGGGGGATAAAGATAAAAGCTGTGCATTATTTCACATTCCTGTGAGTCACACTGGTTCAGGAACTCCTCCCTTTAAGTAATTCATCTGCAACCTGTTTCTTTCCAGTCATCACTGTCACATCAGTTTCCTGAAGTTTACTTTCCGTCACCTTTATTTCCTGCTGTTGGTAAAGGTGCCATTGAAAGCACGCCGACCTTCAAATCTGCATCGAGGTAGTAAAAGATTTACAGGTCTGAGATTATTCAAGGCCACTCCTCTGAAGACACTCAGACAATGAGGAAACAGCCTCAAATTCAAGGAAAGAATGACCTCAAGCACCACATACCGTTAGAGAAGCATGTTAGCCAACCTGTTGAGACGCTAACAGGAAGCTGGGATTGAGAAAACGGAGAATTCTTGGTAAATTGAGGAAGTTAGGCGCAAAAAATGACTGAGAGGAAACTGGACTGTCTTTCGTATGAGTACAGTTTCTGTTCTGTTATGTTAGAGTGGTGAGTCCTACTGATGATATCTGCTTTTATTAACCGTTATGTGATGAAATATCTTACAAAACGCTCCAACCCTGCACGGATAATGTGAGACTAAAGATTGATAAGAGGTAGAATGAAGCACAATGGTCTGACTTCGGGGAAAACTTGCTGAGTAACTCTGATATGCAATAAAAACATCTCCATCAAACAAACGCGTGATGGTCTCTGAGTTTTTATCTGCCCAAATATGCAACGAGCTGGAAGAGCTAATCATGGAGGAATTTGTTGTGAACAAAAGCTTTATTTGATTCACCACTGCCCGGGGAAGCCACTGAGTGCTGTTTGCTCTTTATCTCCTCACACAGTCCGGATCAGGCGTGCTAGTGTCCCTGGATGGCCAGCTGTGAACTTTAAGGCTGATTTGGATTTGGCAGCGAGGCTGTGGATCTGCTCTAAACATGTTGATCTCTGGATAAAGTTAATGTCCAATTCCTTTTTGTGGTTAGGGGTCTAGAAAAAAATCAGGATGTGTAAATGTGAGTAAATCTTTCCCCAATGACTGTGTCTGTTTCTATTCCTCACATGAACATGAAGCTTAAGTTTTCCCAAACACCAAATCACAACATCCCTGAATGAGCTCAACTTAAAACAGATGTTTCTCACTGAGAGATGAGTGAGCGAAGAGAAATTTAAGACCTCTGAGTCAGAGACACGGTGGCAATTACGTAACAATTTCTTCATCAAGTTTTCAAATATGGGATAAAACACCCAAGATATCAATAATCACTTTAAATGACGGCGAATTTAGATTATCAGGGTGAATTATTAATCTACCTTTTATCATGAGAGCGCTGGTGGCTTTTATCTGGTATGATCCAATACTGGAGTTCACTCGTAAAATTACCCCATTGCATAATCCTCATTGTTTTATAGTTACGCACGTCGATATGAGCGTCTAGAAAGACAGTCCACCATTGCTCTATTGACTGATAACCCATTTGTGTAAATCATTTACTGCCTGTCTGAGATATCTTCACGATCATGACCCTTTGAAACTGTTTTATTATTACATAAAGGAAATGAACCATCTGTAGTTGCAGCTACTGCTCAGTCTAATATTGCAAACTAATCTCAAACTGAGTTAAATTAAGTACTAAAGCATATTTGTTTGGACCTTGGACTATTGACTGCGTTCATCTGTTATCAAGCACAGGGTAACATTGCCAATGACAGCTGAACTAGCTTTTAAAGGTATAAGAAAAATCTTCATCTAAGGAAATCCATGATAGTTATCGAGTGCTAATTAAGTTTTTTCCACAATAAAATGTTAGCAACAAGTCAATATCTTGTGTACACTATGTTAAACATATTTAGGAAATCTCTACATACAATCTTAGTCATGGAAATACATAGAGGAATACAGTTAACTAGAAAAACCCTATGCGCACATGTTGGCTATCTAGTATTCACAACCAGAAATATATCTTTATTTTTTTCCTTCCTATTTTATAATGCACCAATTTGTTTTTAAAGTTAGACTTTAATGTTTTAAAACGCAGACTCGGTCGATAAGAGGGGAAGATAGGGAGAAGTTACAGTACAACAAATAACCGTTGTACCAAAAAAAAAGATGTGAGAAGCCGAATAATGGCGTATGGAGTTTAGTGAGTACTGTGAAATTGTTTCTATTTCAAAAATGATCGTAAATTCAACATTACATCAAAAAGAAATTTCGGCATAAACATGGATTTAAGAGGTGTCCGATAATTGAAGCATGCTAACAAGGACGGGCAACTGCAGCTTGAGCTAGCTGTGAGGTGAGTGTCTTTAGCAGAGGAAACAACTCTCAAACCACCAGTTTAAGACACTAAATTATACATGTAGGACAACAGTGGTTAGATTTAACATCCACTGTCGTGTTTTGTTACTGTGACGAACTTTTATAGCGTTGTTTAATCTTGGGACACAGTTTGATTCGTTAACTGACCTCTGTTAGCAAGGTTAACGCTGCTAGCACAGGTTAGCTTGTTGCCTAACTAATCGAGCTCAGGCTCGGCTCGGGCCTAGCTGGGTTTATGCAACCATTTCCGGCATTTAGTATGATTAAAAACCATTAAAAAAGACTAAACAATTAATTGGTGAGTATTTTCTTTGATACCTTGACACAGTCGATGGGATACATAATGCAGTGCTCCATGATTCCAGCCACAGCTCCAGCCAGCATGTGTGTGCTGGTGGCTACTCCCTGTGGAAGCCCTTCATAGTCTATTTCTGTCTCCACAGAGGTCGAGGTCTCCGTGGGTGCTCGGTATAGCACCGGGGTAAAGTCCTGTTCCCCTGCCTTTCTCGCCGAAAGAGAGCCCACAAAGCCCCCTGCTACATTCGCATCCAGGAGCCTGCCACTCAGCCATCGGAACTCTGCCCCGGCAGCAGCGCCTGGGACCCGGCTGTCTACGCCCGGTGCTTCCATGGACGTTCGCCGGGACACGAATCCGTCCGCTTCCATACAAACAAAAAGGTGTAAACTCCGGCAAGTTTGTTGAAAGGAAGACCCCAGGCAGACCCACTGTTGATGTAATCGTCCCAGCCGGTGGCGGAAGGTCTTGGCGGGTTGCTGCTACTGCGCAGCCAGCAGCTGGAGAGAGTCCGGGAAGGTGGAGTTGGGCGGGACTTTAGTGGGTTTGTCAATGAGTCAGAACAAACACGAAAGCTGATTCGTCGAAATGACTGCCAATCACTGTTCCTTGTTCTAATTGGTAGATCCAGTCATTAGAACAGGCGGGGAAAATAGAAGGGCAGGGCTTATTTCGTAACATTGAAATGTCACATGTGATTTCGGGAAATGCGCAGAAAAGACTAACCCAAGTTTGAAATCATGCCATAAAATGAACAATTTAAGACTTTAAAGATAAAGAAGACGAGTCACTTAACTCCCTTAATCGTAATGACATTTCCATCGGTGAAAAAAAAGTGTATTTGTTGACGCACAGTGGGATCAAATAAGGACAAAGTATTTGCACATTATTACATAACAGGACAATGTGACAAGTCAGTGTTTGACGACTTTGGTGTCTGAACTTGCAACCACTCCCATGAAACAGAAATACATCTTTAAACGAGTAGTTTATTAAAAACAATAGGGAACCAGGGACGTTGTTCCTGTCTTGTCATACAGGCGTAGTTTCTTTACTTCTAGGAGCAAACTTAAAACTTTACTTTTTGATAAAGCTTGTTGTTAAACCTGTCTCAGGTCTGAAACAACTCTTAGTTATGCTCCTTAAGGTTTATCACTGTAGATCAAGGGTCACCAACGTGGGCACCTGGGTGCCCACAGGCACCACTTAAGGTGCCCACGAGGCATGTTCCAAAAAACAGCACTGGTCACAATGGAGCTCCTTCCTACCATCATTGTTTGGTAAATCATTGACAATAATTGTAAAATGATTAACATTGACCTGTGAGCAGTCTCTTCACATAGTTTGACCACTTCCACTATATGATTAATGTTATCAAAAAGTGATCTATGCAATTTTGTTGAGTTTTTTTATCAGACAAGTCGCCCTTTGTGCCACTCACTTCCCATGAGGTAGCTCTCTGTCTCAAAAAGGTTGGTGACCCCTGCTGTAGATGGCCTGTAGGTTTGCCTCTCTCTAATTCCAACACAATTGAGATAGAAAGCTGTCTGACATGAGTCTGGCTGTGCTCAAAGTTTCTGTCTGTTATAGGAAGTTTCTTCTTACCACTGTAACTTGCCAGGTGCTGCAAATGTCTCTACTCATGGAGGGTTAAGACAAGATCAGACCTCTTATCTTGTCTCAATGTTGTCTTGAGAAATCAACAAAAACTGAGATCAAAGGACCAGAAAGTAAATGGTATCTTTATCAGGCTTTTTTTTCCCCAGTTGTGGTCCATTGTACTGCTATCACTCCTGTCAATGCTGAAACCTCATATCTTCTAATTGGGCAGTAGCTTATTTGTATTACTGGTATAATTCAAGAACAGGTGAAATTTTTTTTTTTTTTAACATGTGCAATTTTTTGCGACTGTGTTATTGCTCTGTAGATAGTTTTACCTCTGTTTAATAATGATAATAAAAATAATAAGATATTTTATTTAAAAGCACCTTTCAAAACTCCTAAGGACATTTTTCAGTAATTAAAAAAAAAAAACAATTAAAAAGGAAATCACAACAGAGATAAACAATACCAACACACAAACACAAGTGCTATGACGTTAAAATGGATCAGAGGGAATATAAAATGCGGATTGAAACAGATGGGTTTTAAGTTTAGATTTGAATAAAGCAAGCGAGTCATAGAGTCAATAGAACAGAAAAGAATGAACTTTGCACTGTGAAGGCACAACAAAAACGAAGGATGCTTTTTTTTTTTTTTTTAACCATAATGCACCATGTATAATTATGAATTTACAATGTACAAACACAAAAAATCATTTTATCAGTCTGTGCACATTTCATACTTGTAGGGGAGAGCGGGGTAAATTGAGCCACTTTTTACATTGTTTGACCTGTAGGCAAGTGGAAATTAAATTGAAGTGAAATCAACACATGTACATTCATTTCGTGATGTCTCACATCAATGGAAATAATTAGAACACATCCACGATGATTGGTCATGGAAATATAACCTGTCAAAAAAAAAAGGTCTTTGTGGCTCAACTTGCCCCAGCTAAGGGGTAAATTGCTCCTCCTTAAAAGGTAAATTGAACCACACGGTGGTAAGTTGACCTCTTGACTTTTTTGGTAACGTTCCAAGAAGTTGATGAACCAATCTCGAACTAAAAGATTAGGGACATTATTAAGAATCTGTTTAGCTACAAGACCAACTGTTTACCCAAGTTGAATTGTGATCTCTTCTACACTACCTGCTGAACGGTTAGCTTTCCAGCTCTCGGGGACAGGGATATTGTTTTTCTCTGCCATTACGTAGGCTAGATCACGGGATTTCTTTGCCCTGAGGCCATGGAACTGGTCAGCCAGTTTTTTCACATGGTTTGCAAGGTCTTCCTCCATCTCCTCTGTGAAGACCTTCTTTGTGTTTGCTGTCCCTGTGTAGCCTGCTACCGTCACTTCCCCTCCCTCTTTCTTTTTTTAGGAATCTGTGTAAGGTTGACCTGTTAATATTTCTCTCTGTGGCCTCTTTTCTTACGGATTTTCCACCCTGGACTTCGGTTGCTGCTCTCTGCATCTCCTCAAGGGGTGCTGAGCCCCAGTTTGTCTTCCTGCTGTATTTCCTCTGCATTCTAGCATGTCTACAATGTTACACATATTTAAAAAAAACAACAAAAAAAAACAAAAAACAAATCATTATGTATTACTACACTTAAACACGTTATATCTCTGACACTTCAGTGCCTCATTGTGGGGTAGGTTAAATCACTGGGTCAATTTACCCCAAGCGTTTGGCTCACTTTACCCCACAGCCACCATTTTGTTAAAAACAACCTAGCCTAGCAATTCAGGCTAATACCTAGCTACACGATTCACATGGTTTTATACATTGATAGTCCAGCAACACATTTGATGTATGTTTTTAAATATAGTTAAAATTATTTTGAGTTTATATTCATTATTCATGATATATTGAAAATTTACTCTGACATGCAAAAAATGATTTTTGGAGAATAAAAGTTACTCAACACTTTAACTTGTGTTTCTGTTTACCATAGAGAGCTTGAAATGAGGCGGGCTAACTAAACCCAGAGTCATGTGACCACTGATTCGTACCGTCTCCCAAAGACAGGGGGTGGGTCAATTTACCCACAGGCTCAACTTACCTTGTTCTCCCCTAAATATTATATAATATATTATAATATTACATTATATCAAATTGTATCATATTATCTCATTTATACTATTTTATATTGTATTTTATTTTTTGGCAGTTTTGTATTTGGACTAGACAATAATGTGATTTAGGTGCAGGTTCAAACAAGCTTTTAGCTTCCTCTTGTCCCTTTTTGAACATTGCAGGTATGTTAATGTCTTTTTTTCTTGGTTGTTGCTTTCATTATTAAAATAGGCTGGATTAATTGTAATATCATTGCTCTTTAGGCAACAAATTTTGTACAAATTTATTTTTCTACTTTTTATTTCTAAATGTTTGAGATAATTAAAAATTAAAATCAAATATTCTTATATAAAGAGATTATTTTATTTGCCTTATACACTGTGTGTTTGCTTCTGTAATTCGAATTAAGTGATTAACTCATCTTATCTGGAGTCAATACCTTGAGTTCACCTTTTTGAATTTGACCGTAAAGCCAACATGACATTTACTAAACAGTATGGAAAGAAACTTGGCCAGAATCTTGGCTGGTGTGTTATTAATCCTACAGTACCTGAATGCAGCTTTACGTCGTGTCGTATACGTATCTGATGACGCACTGACGCTGGTGGAGCGGAAGTGTGTTGGATGTTTCGGTCATTTCCTCCGCTCCTCTTCGCCGTCCTCTTTTTAAATAATCTCCACTCGGAGTGAAGAGAAAGAAGAGAAATCAGTGTTTCATCTTTTCTATCGAGGAGGAGAAACGTTTAGGAGTGAGACCGAGCCGCCATGACGGGGGAAAAGCGGAGTTAGGTAAGTTTGGATCGGACTCTGACAGCATATGGATACGCTGATGTTAACGGTACTACAATGATGTGCTGTTAGCCGGTTTATCACGGAGCTGCTGCTCACATCAGGAACTACATCTGAAGCTAAGGCACATTAAACGTTATATCTTATTTAAGTGTAATACTTTGTCACCCTATTGTACCATTTCTCCTCATTTTAATGTATTATCTTTATCTTATATAACCGAGAGATAAGCCATGTACTTTCCTTGTATTGTCCTGCTTTTTAAAGGGACTGGAGTCGAAATAAGATAATAGTATTTCTGCAGGGTTTCACTCAAATAAAACAGGAAAACTCACAATATACTATGGGAAAACACAATAACAGGCTGTTAGCATAAATGCTAATCAAAACAAGTCGTTGTACATTATGTTCTTGATAAGCACAGAATGTAAACAGCTGTTAAGGTTAATAAAAAAAAACTTGGGTCACAGATTTAACTTATTTTAAATATTTAAAAGGAGAAAAAATCAGTCAAATTTATTTATTCCTGTCCCATCTATATTATCATTATTATTTTTATTATTATTATTATTATTATTATTATTATTATTATTACTATTATTATTATGCATACCAGCTATAAAGTGTCCTGCTAGAGATGATCTAAATTCCTGTAATATTCAATATTCTGTTCTGTGATTTGTCTTTGCTAGGGATGCACGATATTGGATTTTTTTTTTTTAATGCCTTTATCCAATATGCCAATATTTTACAAGTCATTCAGCCTGTATTGGAAGTAGCATACAGTATTATGGTGCAAACTCTTATCACATTTGTTATGTAATGTAAAATGTAATGAAATAAGCCTATGAAACACAGACTGTGGACATGACACCATGCACACATATTGAAATGTACATCTAGGGTAATTATAGAGACATTAATGGTGAAGTAAACATCAAAATGTAATGCAATGTGTGGAGTGTTAATTCACAAACACAGTGTAGTAATTTTTAAACATATTCGTGATTTTCTTTTCTTTTCTTTTTTTCAGGAGAAAATCCTCAAACCTGGAGCAGGATCCTGATCAGACTGCCGGCACCATGAGGTGACGACTGTGACATGTTGGATTTTCTCTGACGTGGACATATGGCAAGGTAACACACTGATAACAGCTCTGAGAAAAACAATGTTGAGCTGTAATGGTTTTAGGGTTTAATCCTCAATATGAGAAATAATCAGATGGTGTTAATACCTCAGCTACAAAAATACAGGACGAGCTTCAAAAAAAAAAGTTGGGTATCTTTAAATATTCTGCATCTCCAAACTTTCCGAGCAGAGCTGGCTCTGGAAAAGTCACTGAATTGAAAACAACATTCAGAATATTCAATTAAAATAAGTATTTTTTGAGTTTCACCAGTCTTTTCCACCCCGTGCTTTGTGATTTCTCTGTTTCTCGACTCTCACACACCACACTCTGTGCCCTCCCTCCACAGGATCAGCTTCTCCTGCCTGCCGGCCTCCTGGTACTGCAGCGTGTCCCTGCTCTCGCTCAGCTGCTTCTCCAGGCAGAGGCTGCTGCTGCTGCTGCTCTTCATCACGTCCGCCCTCCTCCTCCTCGTCACCTACCAGAAGCAGCTGTGGGGCCCACACCGGCGGCAGGGGTACAGAGTTAATAAGTGAGTAGAGACACGACTGGAAAGGAGAACGGCTCTGAGAGCGGCAGGGCTCCTGGTAAACACAGCCAGCTGATAACAACCTCATCTGGTTTTTATTTGAAAGCACAGTGGACTCAGTCTGTGGGACTGAGAGCAGCTGCTGTTGGAGTCCAAGGACACGCTGAGATACTGAGGAGACTCTGATGAGTGGAGGGGAGATGTTAGCAGCTTCAGAGGCTTTTTAGTTTGTGGTACAAGACGTTTCATCAGGAATATTCAGTGACAATAAAGTTAGTATTAAGGTAGACTGTACTTTCTTAGTAATGATGTTTTTTTTGTTGAGCATCGTGAGTTGAGTAAGTTTTGAACCTCACTTTGTGGAAACTTTGCAGCTGAAGAACTTGTTGATGCAGAAAGTGAGCCGCTGGAGCTTTTGCTTCCCTCTGCTCTCTGTTGAGCGACGAGTATTTCGCACGTTATTTACTTTTTTAGTTTAAGATATTAAGCACCAGTCCCAAATGTTTGCAGTTTTTCAAACCTCTACATTTTCATTAGGGTCTGGGATGATGTCGTTTTCCCCGGATTCACTTCTTTTACGATTTTGGGGATTTAAATTGTAGAGATGTCCCAATATTACATTTTCACTTCCGATACGATACCGATATTAATCCCATACGATATCAGCATCAAACATGCATATTTTTATTACTTATTTTGTACTATGTTTGTCATGTTAGAAAAGGCTTGATTAAGTGATATTATTCAAAAAAATAACAGTAATCAGCAACAGTAGGTATGAGGAGAAAATGACCCATTTATTATTAACCAATGGGTAACAGAAATGTTGACATTAATGTTACGTCCCGGCCAAGGGGTGCCCAGGACACAACATGCAGAGCCCTCTCTGCTTGCCCAACCCAACAAAGGCCAAAGAAACAGGTTATAAATTAGGTCAGGAGTTTTATTGACTAACCGTGAGCACAGCCCAAAACAACAAACAAAACGTTCCTTCGAATCTAACCTTACCTGTGGAAAAGAACCAATGAAAAACAAATGGCACGTATCTTACCTAACTAAATCTAACAAAAACAGGAGAAAAGTACCAATAAAAGAAAGCGGGCTTCTCCCTCCTGAAAATTCGCCTTTTTGGCTTCACACAAATCTCACTAGGGCTTTACGAGGACAAACAGGCGGCACGGCTCTTTGTTTGGCGTGGCAAGTCAGAGAGAGCGAGGGCGGGGCTTCCACTGGCTTTTAAAGATGGAGATGTCTGATCCCTCCAATCGGAGCTCTTCCCCCAAAACCCGTCCTCCAGCTGAGCACCAATCGCACCGACCGTCCTCCATCTCCACCTGTTGGGCTCACTCACGCACTCACACACAGGGAAGAGACACAACTAACAAAACATATACCAATAAACAAATACATGACTGACGGTCATGACAATTAAACATAAGAATATACTTGTAATTGAATAAAATAAAGAATAGATTAGAAGACCCAGAAAATAACCTAAATAAAATAAATAAAAACAGCAGGAGCAGAGTCTTGAATGGACTGCTTATATCAGAGATTTTTGATGCATTCTGATACGATACCAATACTGTTTTTTTTGCTGATATCGGACCAATATCCAATATCAATATCGGACTGGGACACCTCTATTAAATTCTTCGATACTTCAGATTTTTGCGTCAAACGATGATGATGTATACTGACGATATCAGGAGACATTTTCTCCCAAAAAATGCACACCACACGTGAGTCAGTTTTTAGGATGTATTGAGGGGATCGGATACCTATACCTGTTTTCCAACCCAGACTTAAAACAAAGACTAAACTACAAAAAACAAAGTCTTATCCATGTTTTTGTCTTATTTTTAGTAAAAAAAATGTCATGTTCTACTCAATATGAGCCACATTCAACTGACGAGTCCAGAAAACTGCCTTGTTATAAGTTATTTAAAGGCGAAAATGAGGCCTGAACCAGAAAAATTTGCTTGAAACAAGAATAATGTATTAATACAAGTAATTTTTTTGTTCCATTGACAGATTTTGTTTTTTGACTTGTTACAAACAGCTCAGACCTCATTTTTGTCTCTCTATAACTTGAAACGACATTTTTCTGGACTGGTCAGGTGAATGTGGCTCAGATTAAGTTTTAAAAGACATTTTAACTGAAAATAAGACAAAAACACTTGATAAGATTTTAGTTTTTTCAGTGTTTAATGAAGGAATCAAACTTGAAAAAAAAAAATGAAAAAAAAGCATTGAAAGTTTTCCTCCCACTCTTCACACTTATGTTGTAAAAATCTGTCAGAGTTTTTAGTCGGTTCTCACCGTTTTTCTTACTGTTTCTAAAGCCTGATTTAATCCTTACATTGTTGAATTTTAATACCTTTCTCTATAAAAAAAAATCACTCATTATTTTCTGACCTTTTATTAATTTATTTGGTTGGACATTTTATTTCAGACACTTGTGTGGTTGTATATCAGGATGCTTGGTTTGTCTCTACTCACTTTATTCTTTACCAGGGTGGGCTTAAAAGATTTAATGGAAAAAAAGACATTAAAAAGGAAAAACACAGTTCATATGTTGACAGTAATTAAAAGAGACATTTGTACCAATGTTTCCAGTAGCAGGATATAAACCTTGTGTTGCTCATTATGAGCTGAGCCAGTGACATTATTATTTCATCGTCTGAATCAACTTATCAACCTATGAATTTGTGCATGTAGTTTCTGAGAACAGCGTAAAATGTGGGCACATTGTTATGAACAAACATGTGACTTGCACTCAACCATCGAGGTAATTTAAGAAATATTCTGAAAACATTGTTATAAGCTTACTGTAGCTTTTTCATATGTCACACAAAGTACAGTTTATTCTATAATTTATAATCTGTGTCTTCCCTTTCAGGTACCTCTCTATCGCAGAGTCCATGGAAGCCACAGACGTCCTTAATCCCGCTCTGAATTATGGGATAGTGGTGGACTGTGGCAGCAGCGGCTCTCGGGTCTTTGTGTACTACTGGCCCCCCCACAACGGGAACCCCCACACCCTGCTGGACATCAGGCAGATGAAGGACAGAGACCGCAAACCTGTGGTCAAGAAGATCAAACCTGGTGAGAGGAAGGAGCTTATGATTCATGAGTTTCAGATTTTTTGATGAAACCATCAAGGCGGCAAAACTGGGACCTCAGTTTCCCCAGTTCTTAAATCTGAGCATCAGTGAAAGCAGCTCAGCCTGAAGTAAAGTCCAGACAGTTTGTAGCTGTTTGTGATTAAATGAGTCACATCAGCAGAAATGTTTGACATTAGATTAGAGACGCTGGGTTTGTCCCATGAGCTGTGTTAGCGCCACGCCGCTCTTTGAACCCTGTGACATAACACAGCGACGCCATGCTTCATGTTTTCAGGAATGACAGGAAGGGCAGCGAGCACTAAATCATCAGTGGTCAGATTATTCATGTATTAATTTATCTAATCTACAGGGTTGATGTAATAACCAGTATTAACTTGGTAACAGATGTTTCTGAGTCAGGGAGCATGAAATAAGATAAGGCTAATACAATCTTCTACAGAGGGGAAAATAAGTATTAAACACATCAACTTTTTCCCATCACATTTATTTCCAAAGATGTAATTCAAACAAAATTTCTCCCAGACATTGGTATTAACTCAAATAATCCACACAGGAAAAGAAATCACAACGTTCAGGTCCATAAATAATGATTATGGTGAATTAAGTACGATAACACAGGAAAAAAGTATTGAACACACCATGGAAAGGCTGTATACTTTGGACAGGAAATGCACCATACCACCTGAAATCTGTCAGTAATTATTACTTGAACTTCCAATTAGTGCAAACCAACATCAGCTGGGCTAGAGCAAATTGATGGTCCTATAAAAAAGGTGTTTTTTTCACCAAGCAGTTAAATAGCACACACCTCATGATGGGTAAAGGCAAAGAGCTCTCTGAAGACATTCACAACCTGATTGTTGCTCAGCATCAGAATGGAACTGGTTACAGACTTATATCAAAGCACCTGAATATTCCAGTCAGCACCATTGGGGCCATTATTCACAAGTGGAAGAAGCACCACCTTACCATCAACAGGCCACGCACAGGAGCTCCTTGAAGATTTCTGACCAGGGAGTCAGAAAGATAGTCAGAAGAGTACTCAACCAGCCAAGGACCACCCTGAAAGTGCTCCAGAAAGACTTGGAGGCAGCAGGAACAATTGTTACAGAGAAAACAATAGGCAATGCACTCCACCACCATGGCCTCTATGGACGCTTAGCCCACAAGACTCCATTCCTCAAGAAAAGGCATGTTGAAGCTGGTTTAAAGTTTGCTAAACAGCAGCTTGACAAGCCTGTAGAATACTGGGAGAATGTTGTCTGGTCAGATGAGACCAAAACTGAACTTTTGGGCTGTCATACTACAGACCATGTTTGGAGGAGAAATGGCTCTGCACATCAGCCAAAAAACACTACACCAACAGTGAAGTTTGGAGGTGAAGCATCATGGCATGGGGTTGTTTCTCATCTCATGGTGTTGGCAAACTTCATATAACTGACGGAGCAATGAATGGAGCCATGTATGGGGAAATTCTTGATCTGAATCTGCTGCCATCCACCAGGATGATGAAGATGAGACGTGGCTGGACCTTCCAGCAGGACAACCATCCAAAGCACACGGCAAAGTTGACTCTCAAATGGTTTCAGAAAAAGAAAATCAATCTGTTAGAACGGCCTGGTCAATCACCTGACTTCAATCCAACTGAACATTTGAGGAAAGAAGTAAAGAAAAGGGTTCACTATTTTAACAGAGTCTAAACGAAACCAGCTTTGCTCGGTGATGTGATGTGAAGAATTAAAACGTTTCTCTCTTTTCTTGGTGTTTATCGATCTTTACGCTGACTTCTTCCTCAGTTTCCTCTCCCGGCCTCAGAGCGCTCGCTGTGGGTGTTGAGCTTCTTCTTCTGTTTCCATTTCTGCCTGGTTGAGCCTAAATGTGTGTTTTCTGGTTATTCTTTATCTCAGGTATCTCCACTCTGGCAAAAACGCCAACTCAGGCCAGCGACTACCTCAACCCTCTGCTCAGCTTCGCCGCCGCTCACGTCCCGAAGAACAAACACAAAGAGACCCCGCTCTACATCCTCTGCACTGCTGGCATGAGGCTGCTGCCGGAGAGGTAGGCAGGCGTGTGGGACTGTGTGGAGAAACTGAAAGATCTGAGGATTACTGCTCCAAAAACTGAGAGATATCGAGGTTTTCTACATTGTAGCTTAAGGAAACTATAACCTCATTAGCATTTTCCTCTTGATTCCTGTGGATTTCCAGTGTGGAACAAGCAGATTTTTGGTCATAAAACAAATTTAATTGCATGTTTTATGTTAGAGACAGGGTTACAAAGTTGAAAGTTGAAGCGCAGTAAAATAAAAGTTGAGCTCTGAAGGTCGGGTCTTGTTTTGCAGTCAGCAGACGGACATCCTGGAGGACCTGATCGCTGACGTCCCTCTGGAGTTTGACTTTCTGTTTTCCCGCTCCCACGCTGAGGTCATCTCCGGGAAGCAGGAAGGTGAGGCGGCACGCTGTTTCACTGCCATGAAGAACGTGTTTACTGAATGATTTAACGTGTTGTTTCTAACCGCCGCCTGCCTGATGTTTGTGTCTCCTCATCCTGCCTCTAACGGCGTCTCCTCTGCACCCTGAAGGCGTGTATGCATGGATTGGCATTAACTTTGTGTTGGGCCGCTTTGATCACGCTGACGAGGGTGAGTGTGGCGGTTTAATGCACGTGATGCTCTCTCTCTGACCAAATATCACGTCATGGACTCATTTTTGTCGTGTTTCCAGAGGACGTCACAGTCGAGGTGACAACAGGCACTCAGAATCAGCAGCCGATCAGCAGGCGGCGCACGGTGGGCATCATGGATATGGGCGGAGCCTCTCTGCAGATTGCGTATGAGGTGCCAAGCGCCATCACCTTCAACTCGCCGCAGGAGGTAAAGAAGTGCACCTTAACCTGACAGATTAAATCTGTTTCAGTGCTGTGCAAAAGGGTGGTTGGAGGGGGGGTTTGCCCCCTGGTGGCCCAGATGTTTAAAAATGCACACTGAAGTGTCTTTGCTAGACAAAACGTGCCCTCTTGGGAGCCCAAACATGTGCTAAAGTGCCCGCCTTGTAGCCAAAACACATCAAAGAGCCCAGTTGGGAGCCATAGCGGATGCTAAAGGGCTCTTTAGAAGCTAAAACATGCGCTAAGGAGCTAATTTATGGAGCCAATATGCACGACAAAGTGCTGTTTTTGGACCCAAATGCATTAGAGTGCCTGTTTAGGGGCCAATATAGGCATTGAAGTGCTCCCTTGATAATCCTTTGACGTCGACTAATCTTTTGGTTATTTTTTCGATTAGTCGATCAATCATAATTATTTTGTGTTTCAACCTAATTTGTCCTTTAAAATGTGCAGACCTTTATAATTCAACCTGTGTGTCTTATTTTCACTGCATTTACCCAGAGTTAGGTTCTCTCCTCTGATTGGTCAGCCCTGTGTCACGTTTGTTTGTTTGTTTGTGTTGGACAGACCTCTTATTAGTGACTTTGTTCGTGTTTTCTAATGTTTATTTGTTTATTGGGGCTTTGCTCTCTGTATGATCCTGCCTGACTCTCTCCCAGCTCTCCATGACAACACGTTTAGTTTCGTTTCTCTACATGAGCTATTTCGCTCATGCGCACTCCTCCCCTCCTCCTCCCGCTGAGTGTTACCGGTGCAGTGTGAGTTTGAGAGTGAGAGCTCCTTTAGATAAATGTCCTCTCTTTTCTAAAGTTCGGGGAGTTTTGACACTAGTTTGTGACTCAGATCCTAAAAAACTGTCTGTAGCAGAGAGTGAAGGAGACTCTCTAAATCACGTTATCAGACGCTAAACTTCGGGAGCTGTCAGGCTGTCCAAGCCGGAGATGCAGAGCCTCCGTCAGCGCACAGCGCTTTCTGGGAGTGGAGATTTTTCCTCATCAATATTCCTCACGTATGAACTTAGTGATCTTTTCCCGTAAAAGTATCTGTTAACGTGCCGCCTCATGCAGTGAACTGAAGTTACAGATGAGCATCACCCCCTGGTATCTCATGAAAACAACAATAAAAACCATAATACGACGCGTCGACTTTTAGAAATTACGTCGATTTAATTTTTAGGTCGACGAGTCGATTATGTCGACTAATTGTTGCAGCCCTGGTCAAAACACATGCTAAGGTGCTCTATTATGAAGCTGAAATGCACGCTTAACAGCCCCTTTGGGAGCCCATACACACAACGGACCTGCTTTGTAGCAATAACAAACACTAAAGTGCACTGGAGAGCCAATATGTATGCAGAAGTGCCCATTTGGGAGCTAAAGCATGCGCTAAGGTGCCCTTTATGGAGCCAAAACGCACTCCAAAGTGCTGGCACTGGAGCCAACGTGCGTGTTAAAGTGCCGTTTTGGAGCCAATACACACACTTAAGTTCACTCTTTAGAGCCATAACCGTGCTTAAGTAACTGCTTTGGAGCAAAACAAACGCTAAAGTGCCCACTTTGGTGCCATAATGCACACTCAATTGCCCTTTTAAGAGCTAAAGTTTGCACAAAAGTGCCCTTTATGGGGCCCAAAAGCATGCCAAAGTGCTGGCTTTTGACCCAAAATGCTTTGGAGTTCCTGCTTGGGAGCCAGTACACATATTCAAGCGCACTCTGAAGAGCCAAAATGCAGGTTAAAGGGCCTTTTGGGTGTAAAAAGGTGTGCTAAGGTGCTCTTTTACAAAGTCAAAATGCCCTCTTGGGAGCCCACACACATAATAAGCCAAAATGAACACTAAAGTACACTCAATAGCAAAAATGTATGCTGGAGTGTCCCCTTTGGAGCCAAAGTGCATAAAAGTGCCAAATTGGGAGCCAATACATGCGCTGAGGTGCCCTTTTGTGAAGCCAAAATGCACTCCAAAGTGCTAACTTTGGAGCCAAAACACATTAAAGTGCATGCTTGGGATCTAATACACACACTAAAGTGCACCTTTGAGAGCCGAGATGCATTAAAGATCCTGCTTAGGAGCCAATACGCACTCTTGAGCGCCAAAGCGTACGTTAAAGTGCTCTTTTTAGGAGCCAAGAAGAGAGCTCAAGTGCCCCCTTAGCTGGCTAAAACCACTTAACTGCCCTTTGGGTGGAAAAAAACACAACCCCCTCTGCTGGTTAAAATATGAAAGCCCGCCCTCTTTGGGAACACACTGTCACTCTGCCCTTCAAAAAGTCTGTGCCCATCTCTGATCTGTTTCATCCGCTGTGGAATAATCTGCTGGTTTACGTGGGGAAGGCTTGTGCACCTGTGTGGGGGATTAAGCCAGAGTCCAAACAGCTGGTCTGCAGTGAGGTCATCTCCGTGTGTTTCAGAAAGAAGCAGGAAAGAGCGTGCTCGCAGAGTTCAACCTGGGCTGTGACGTCGAGCACACGCAGCATGTTTACAGAGTCTACGTCGCCACGTTCCTCGGCTTCGGCGGCAACATGGCCAGGCAGCGCTACGAGGATCAGCTGGTCAACAACACACTGGCAAAGAACAGGTGCAAATGTGCAAAAATGACAAATTATTCTTCCCTTTTTCTCACAGATAGTTAGCTCCTGATATCTGAAAAACATTAAGATCATAAACCAAAGACTCTTTCTCCAACAAGAGCAAAAAACCCGCCCAAAATCCAGCTCTAATACAATAAATGTGTTTAATGAAAGCTTGTTTTAGATGTAATTAATGGTAATCTTTAGTCTGTGTTTTCTCCTGCTGAACAGCACCTTCCTTTTATATTACGCCTTTAAAAAAACAACACATGTTCTGTAAATCCAAGCAGATGGTTCACAGAACGTAGTTTACGTCTGCTCAGATCAGGCAGGCTGTTGTTTATGGCACTTCTTCTGATGCTGAATATGAAAATAAAGTCTCAAAGGAAGAAAGCAAACAGTCTGGAGTTGATCATATTTAAACTATATTTATGTAAATGGTTACAAAATGTAAGGACCCCTCCCTTCATCCACTGAACCTCTGCTTGGTCCTGGTCCAGGTTCCTGACCACACAGACGGGCCTGAGCGAGAACAAACCGTACCTGGACCCGTGTCTGCCGGCAGGTCTGTCAGACACGCTGGTCAGAGACAACCACACGCTGTACCTGAGGGGTCAGGGGGACTGGACTCACTGTCAGGAGGCCGTGAGACCCTTCCTGGGACTGCACAACGGCACCATGTCACCAGGGGGCATCTATCAGGTACAAACCTCAGACCAGGTCCACAACAGGAGGCTGAAAGAGAGAAGGACTTTAGAGTTTAACTGGATTGATTGCATTGAAAGTAAAGCCCAGTTTCCACCAAGTGGAAACTGGGCTTTAAACAATAATTAGTCTGACATGCTACAGCTCACATCTGGGGTTCCTCAAGGATCAGTGTTGGGTCCTAAATTGTTTATGGGTACAGTGGTAAAAGAATTGGATGCCTTGACAAGATGGTTAAGTATCATAAATAGTGCTGTCAGGTGATTAAAAAAATTAATCTAATTAATTACAGGATTTGTAATTAATTAATCTAATTAATCACATTTTAATCTCATATCTGCTTAAGGTCCCAAAATAAAGAATTTAAATTCCAGGACATTAAAATTGCATTGAAAGACATTTAAAAATAAGGTGGGAATATATACAACACATTTTAGGTACCCTGAGGCATAAGGAACACATGAAAAAAGTTTGATGGTTCTATCTTTACAAAATCTACACAGTCCTGCACCTAAGATAAGCTGATTTGATTTTTAGGACGGTTTTTGCTTCTGTTCACATTTTTACTCAATGTGGACTCAATTTTCCCTGCAATATGAACTTCTATACTTCTATGAGGTCAGGAGAACCAGGGCTAAAGGCTAAAAACTGTGAGGAACTATGTACAAAACACTTAATTCAAGTCTTGGATCAAAGAAAAGTGAAGTATTCTCAGTTTAACATGCTCTGAACACACAAACTGTTGCTGATTGGTGCAGAGCAGCCCCAAGCTGAAACATGACACCAGGAAGATGGAAGCAAATTTTCAAAGAATTCTTTATATTTAAATACAGGACCTTTTTTCGATCATTCAGGGCTTGTTTGATGCAGTAGAGAGTGTAGAATTATCTGTTTTTTACAGAATTGAGCAAACGGTTGATTTTCTGTAGATTTTAAAAAAGGACGTGTGAATAAACGAGACGTGGACGGCAGTCCCCTTAACAGCGCTCTCTCTTCCCCCCAGTTTAAAGCATGTTGCTAGGTGTGATACATTCAGGGACCGTTGGAAATTTGAAAATCTGACGAGAACGCCACTTTCTTCATGTAGGACAAACGGTTTGTAAATGCTAGACATTTGAAAATAAGTGCATCTTTGAACGCCTCGCGGGTTTGGGATCCAGATTAATCTGCGTTAATTTTTATGACGCGTTAATTTGCGGTGTAATTAATTAATCTCATTAAAGCGTTAAAATGACAGCCCTACTTAAAATATTATATCTGTTAATAAAATTGTCTAACCTACTTACAAATAATTTCTGTCATATTTTTGAAAATTGTGGAAGCAAGGATACTGGCCTGTAGTTGGAGAAAACATGTTATCTTCATTTTTGTAAAGTGGAATTACTTTTGCTATTTTCATTTTTTCTGGAAAAACCCCTGTTGAAAATGATAAATTACATATATATGCAAATGGTTCAATAATCAAATCAATTATGTTTTTAACTAACATCATGTCCATACCTACACAGTCTGTGGATCTTTTCCTTGCACAACTTTTCACAATACTGAACTTTACTTCTTTTCTTGTCAGTGCTCAGTGGATGAATAACTCTGAACTCACATTTTTGGAAACTTTTGGTCTTCAACTTTTTTTGTTTTCAGGCTCCCATCAACTTCAGCAACAGTGAGTTTTACGGCTTCTCTGAGTTTTTTTACTGTACGGAGGACGTACTGAGGCTAGGAGGACAGTACGACAGTCAGAAGTACTCACAATCTGCAAAGGTATCCACCAGCAAGTTTTCAGTCTGTGTTGATTTTTTTGTGGGTTTTTTTTATAAAAGTTTTTGTATTTTTTATCTTCCTGTCCTTGTCCTGCAGGAGTACTGCTCCACCAAGTGGTCAACGCTGAAACAGCGTCTGGACAGCAAGCTTTTCTCCCAGCAGGCCGACATGGGCAGACTAAAGTGAGTCGTGAGTCGTGAGTCGTGAGTCGTGAGTCGTGAGTCGTGAGTCATGAGTCGTGAGTCGTGAATCGTGAGATGGTGGTGTTGTCTCAAAACCACAGGTCTGATTGTGGGAACTGTCCCCTCACTGAGACGGAAATGAATAACTGTGAATTTATCCGTTCTCCCAGGTTGCAGTGCTTCAAGTCGGCCTGGATGTACGAGGTGTTGCACTCGGGTTTCCGTTTCCCCACCGACTACCAGAGTCTGAAGACGGCTCAGCTGGTTTACGACAAAGAGGTGCAGTGGACTCTGGGAGCCATCCTGTTTAAGACTCGCTTCCTGCCTCTCAGGTAAACACTTTTATCCAGACACACACCTGGACCACACTTCATACACAACTCTGTCAGGTTGTTTAAAAATGCTTCAGTAAGAAGGGGGATAAAGACCGCAAGAAAAATTCTATCTACAAGTCTACAAATTAAAGTCATGGTTCTGTTTTAGCTTTTAGCTTGTGCTTTAGCCTTTAGATCAGAGGTCACCAACCTTTTTGAGCCCAAGATCTCTAAACCCAACCAGCATGTATGAAAGATCTGCTTAGGCCTGTAACTGTAACAAATTTTGCTAGACAATTATTTTCAAAATATTATTGCCGATAAATGATATTATTGTCAATATTATTATTTTTTTCCTATTTTTTCATTGATGTAATTATGATAAATGGGATAATAAAGTGAGTACACCATATCAAAAACAAGAAACTTTAACTTCTTAAAAGTATTTAACTGTAATTAAAAGGTCAGGATCTTTTAAATAAAATAAAATTAAACAAAAAATATAATAAATTTAACAAACAAGAAAGAGAAAAAAATACAATGAAAATGAAATGGACTCTATTTTAGAAAAAAATACATATCAATGAAAATAATTAATAATAATCAAAAACAATAAATCATAGACCCCTGAAAAAATGAAACTCCAAAAAAAAAACAACGATAAAAACTTTAGCCTAAATAAAAGGGAGTTTATACAGTTCCTGAATTGTTAGTAACATGTTTTCCCAGTCAATCCGTACTGTCTGTCAAACATTTTGAACATTTCTGGCTTTAACCGTATTGAAGGGCTGCATTTCTTTGGTAATGTATCTGTCTTTGAGCGCCACCGTTTGGCGCTTTTATTTCTATTTACTTTGCCGACCAAAAGCCTCAGTAAGAGCAGATTGTCAAAGAACAAGGCTCCGCTGCACCTCCCCTTCTTCTTCTTCTTCGTCGCCACTATTTTCAAACAAATGCCACATATCAGCTGGTTGGTGTTCATGAGCTCACACTTTGTTCATTCTGATAAAAAACAAAATATTCCCACACTGGGACTGTGGCAGGCGGCTTAAGAACCGTATCTTTCGTGCCATCACTCATATTAGCGTGTGTTTCCTCCTTACCTCTCAGGACGCTCGCTTCAGCTCTCTCCGTGTGAACGCGCGAGCAGCCCCGTCTTCACCCCAAAGATCGCATTTTTGACAGATGCTCACTCCGCTATAAATCTGCTAAATCCGCTATAGAACCTATGCACCCCGATGTTAGGAAAGATAGACGTAGTGAGCCATCTTCTCATTCAGCCTCTTTGGTCCAAAGAGAGGAGGAAAACAAACATGCACGTGTCAGTTTATCCAGGCTGGCAAACTTATGTTGACCTAATCTGTGTGAAAAATATGTTTTTTTTAGGTATTTTTTCAGGAATCCATTCATGGAATTGTCAGAGCTGTACGACTTTTACGTTTTTGTCTAGAGACCCAAATGCGGCAGCCTGTGCGAAACTGAAAACTAAAATTTTATTTTGAAACTTAAACTGACAGTTTCCTGTTGGAGATAGGTCAGAGGTGTCTGCATATGAGTTTTGTGTGTCAATGAGACAAACATTTTGACGTTGGTTTTATCTCTGTAGGACATTCCTAGTGGCTGCTAGGGCCAATTTAGTGTGACTGGTTGGGGACAGAGAGCATATTATGGGATGTTGGAGGTCAAGTTTGGTATCATATCAAAGATGTTGGCGCCCGTAATGTATCTACCAATTTTGTTGAGTTTTTGAGCATGTTCAGGGGATGTAATGGGTGATTTAGTGGAAATCAACAGGTTTGATTTCCTCAAGTAACTTTTCCAGCCATAGTCAGCATTTGTTTATAATGTGCGAGCTTTGGGGAGGAACTCCATCATGCTTGATGAGGAGTGATTCATTTTTCTTTTATTGTCATGATCTACCAGGGAAGCTTCAAAGATCGACCAGTCGATCGCGATCGATGGGTTGGCGACCTCTGGTTTACAGTGTTTTAGACCCTTACACTGTGTGTGTCTCTACTAAACTTCATCAGCTAGTGTGGTGTTGTCATAGAGACTTCAGCATGCTGTAAATCAAAGTGTGTGTGTGTGTGTGTGTGTGTGTGTGTGTGTGTGTGTGTGTGTGTGTGTCTCCAGGGACCTGCAGCAGGAAACGCTGAGACAGAACCACCCCAGCTGGCTGCGCTCCTCCTTCGTCTACAACCACCACCTCTTCTCGCTCTGCATCCTGGTGGTGGTCCTGGCCATCCTGCTCTACATCCTGCGCCTGCGGAGGATCCACCAGCGGGAGCAGAGGCAGGCCGAGGTCCTGGACCTCATCTGGGTGGAGGAAGGGGAGGCGCTCATCGCCTGAGGGACTACGACGAGTTGGGAAACACTGACCTTGGTCTCGTCCTGCAGGATGAAAGCTCCAGGTGAGGAGACGTGAAGTGTTCATCCTGGAAACATGTTCTCAGAAGAATCAGCTCCTCACCACGTGAATCATTCCCACTCGCTGCTCGTTCCTCCTGGGATCCAAAGCCAGTCTGTGTTGGCTCACCTGGATTCAGAGAGCTGAAAATGTCTTAACTGCTGAGCAGGAGGGTGGAGGTTAAAATTCTCCGCTGAAGAGGAGATTTAAAGCACGAACAAGGCTTTAAACATCCTTAAAGAAGATCCTGTTTTCAGAGAAGTGTTCCTCTCTGAGGATCTGAAACATTTGTCTCCTGCTGCTCTGCTCTGTCTTTGCTTAATCCACGATGATTTACTTTAAGTTTCAAACAGAAAAGATTCAATTTATGACATCCAAGTCAGATTAGAGAAACATCTGAAATTGGAACACTTTGAAAATTGGATGTTTTGGCTGAGAGTGACATTTTTCCTGCGTCAGAAGATGGAGATAAATATTATGACGGCTGCAGCCACTCCTCCTCTCACTCCACCGTCTTTATTCCAGATACTTTAAGATAAATTCAAGCTTTTAGATTCTCAAGATGTGTCGATTCAAACATGATATGGAGAGGGTGAATCGTTTGCCTCCTCTTCCTCCAGAAGCGATCCAGCACTTGAGAGCGCAGTGATATCAAAGTGGACTATCATCATCATCATCATCATGAGTGCAGCAGCACTTTGCCGCCTTCAAAGCCTGAAAGCATCCAAACAATTTCCTGTAAAGCAATCGTGCAGGCTGATGAAGTCGTCGTCGGAGTTGGGCGTCAGATTGAGCTTTCACACTCCAGGCCGAGACCTCCGACGGTCCACGAGGAGGAGCGGCGGAGCGGAGTGGTGTTTGTACTGAAATCTGCGCTTACAGCAGACGAAGACGAGGAAATGTTTTCTCTCTGCTCCTTTTTGAGAAAGAAAGAGATGAGGTTTCACTCTGCCCCTTTTTGACCCGTTCTTTACCGTACAGCTCTGTACGACGCCACTGTTCGTCTTTTTAACGATGCTAACCAAACTCAGACATGCTCCTTTCCTCAGCCTCACACTCCAGGAAGCTTCAATCTTGTATTTTGCTGGACTGCTCCTGGGTTAGCAGAGTCCAGAAAAAGAGAATCTGTACAATTGTTGTTGTATCACCGCTTTAAAGTGAAGGATAGTGAACAAATCTGAAGCTAAGTTTGGTTAAATTAAAAATTAAAACTAGCTTTGGCGTCCAACTACGTCGTCATGCTAATGTCTCCATTTGATCGAGTTACACCCTTTGAAAAAGTAGACTTGTGTGTGCAAATATATGAATTTTAGAAAAAATTGACTTTCTAAAAAAAAATTAAAGAGGGGGTATCATATTTAAAGAGGGGGTATTCTTTTTACCACATTTCAAATATCACATAAGGATCTCCTAACTGGTTTGCTGAAGGAGTCAGGCCTTAAACACCATAGTTCTGCTCATAGCTCCACCTCTAGAAAGGCCTCAAAAGGGCTGGCCAATCAGAGCGGAAGGGGGTTTGTGGAGCTGGGAGCCTTAAAGAGACAGCAGCTGGTTTTCTAAACCACCAAGGCGAGGGGAAATAGGCATGCTTTAGAGCTGAAAAATGCATCAGAGGGACAAAATAAAGAGTAAACAAAGCACAGTACCCCCTCTTTAAAGAGAGAAAAATGAGATGTGTGCGGTTTTGGCAGAAGGGAAACTTTAAAGTCTTTACTTTTATAGATCTTAATTTTTATGAACATTTCATTTCACCTGCTGCAGTGTAAGACTTTGTTCACTCCTCTCATGTTTCTATTTTAGCTCCGGCGTGGCTAAAGGCTAATGTTAGCTTTTCACTGTCAGATTCACTTTGTTTCTGTGACGTTCAACCTTAAAAATAAGAAGTCCAACATGATACAAGCATTCCAGCTTCCCCGTCAGAGGAAAACGGCAGCCATTCGTGGTTATTGACTCGGCTCGTAACGGCGAAGCTTCCTGTGGAGTCAGGGAGACTGTTTTTAGCGAATTAAAGGAAATGCCAATGCTGGGGGACATGACTCATCAAACTCACACGATGATGATCCCGTCTGTCTGTTTGTTTCTCTGCGACCTGTGGTGCTCATGTGAGGAGGATTCTCTAAACTGTGACTCCACTTTGCTCTCCGTCCTCATCTGTGATTTAAAAACTGTGTTAAAGAAGTTTCTGGATCAGCGGTCGGACGTTTCAGGACACTTTCAGACTTCTTCTGAGGTGGTTTCAGGATTTCTGCTGCTCCTGTGTCTTTAAGGGAACAATCCTTGAGTGTGTCTTTCCAGAGCTGGGCATTGTGCAATGTTGAACTTTAATTCATCTCAATTAAAACTTGACTTTGTGTTTTTAATTAAGGAACCTGTAAAATTAATGTGAATTCAAACCATTCCAATCCAATAAAAGCTCTTTTTCTAACAAACCACAGGAGTTTGTGTTTCCTGTGCAGAGACGTGTTTGTTCTGCCTTTGAATGAAAATCTGTGTGACGCAGTGGAAAGACGTGTGGGTGTTCAGCCCGTTTCCACCAGGTGGTCCACTACGGATCAGTGCAGCTTGGTACGGGTTGGATTGGTAAAGCCTGATCCTGTTAGCACAGCCCACTGTCCCCCTTGTGGTAGGCAGCGTGTAAGCCAATGCAGATTGCCATGTCAGCTACGTAATAGCGCGACGGCCCAGCAACGACACAGTACAACCCCTAATAAATCCAACAAAGGAGAAAACTGTGACACAGTAAACAAAGAGCAACGATGAAGACATCCAGCAATCCCAGCAGCCACTGCTGTCACACAGGAAGTGACCATTCTTTCCACCAATCAGCAGACTGCAGAGTTGTAGCTCCACCTTCTGGGGGTGGGGTCAGTATGGCTGACACCCAGCAGAAGGGAACCACAAAGTGGGACGGTACAGGTCGTTATTCTGAGGACCTGTCCTGGTTGAAGTCAGAGGAAACGCCACAAAATACGAGCTGCACCGAGAGCAACTAACCTGAACAGCTTGGTTTGATTCCTCATGTTTTTAAGGGCTCACAAACACATGTTTCTGCCATCCAAGAGGACAGCTCATTGTGTTTTTCCAAACAAGGGGGCACTTTAGACCAGGGGGACACTTCAGAGCACTTCTTGGCCCCATAAGGGCGCTAATGTGCACCTTTTGACTTCCAAGAGGGACATCTTCTGGCCCCCAAAAAGGGAACTATGGTGTACATTTCGGCTCTACAATGGGCACTGTTGCGCTCATTTTGGCTCCCAAGTTGGTACTTAAGCACCATTTAGACTCCCAAGAGGGCACTTTGGTGCACCTTTGGTCCCCAAAATAGAACTTAAGCACCAATTAGACTTCCCAAGAGGGAACTTAGGCACCTTCTGGTGTCCTAAAAGACCACTGTGGTGTGCATTTCGGCTCTAGAATGAGCACTTTGGCGCTCATATTGACTCCCAAAAGGGGACTTAAGAACCATTTAGACTCCCAAGAGGGTAATTTAGTGCATATTTTGCCTCCAAAAGGGAACTTAAGCACCATTTAGACTTCCGAGAAAGGCACCTTCTGGCTCCCTGAAAGAGCACTGTGGTGTGTGTTTCGGCTCTAGAATGAGCACTTTGGCGCTCATTTTGACCCCCAAAAGAGAACTCAAGCACCATTTAGACTCCCAAGAGGGCACTTTGGTGCACATTTGGTCTCCAAAACATAACTTAAGCACCATTTAGGATCCCAAGAGGGTAATTTGGCGCACATTTTGGCTCCCAAGAGGACACTAAATGTATTTTTGGCACCCAAAAATGCACTTAAGTGTGTTTTTTTTCAACTGGGAGTGCACTTAAGCATGCACTTTTGCTCCCAAGAAGGCAATTTAGTGCATCTTTTGGTGCCCAGACTGCACTTCAGTGCACATTTAAGCCACGTTTCCAACAAGCAGATCGGTTTGGTTCGTCTTTTTGTTTTTGTGGCGTTTCCACTGACTTATCCCGGGACAGATCCTCAAATAACCGAGACGAGCCGGCCTACTTTTTGGGACCTTTTTGTATGGGTGCCAGACTGAACCGATCCGCTCTTTGAAGGTGGAGCTACGACACTGCAGACGGTTGAGTGGTCAAAAGAATCGTCACTTACCCCGACAGCGGCTGTATTTCTCCTGGTGGCTCAAAGACTTCTCTGAAACAAAGCTTGATTGTTCTTTGTATCAAAGAGCTACATGACAATCACAGAGAGGACGAAATGCTGCATGTCTTCATCTGTGCTCTCTGTTTACTGTGTCGCGTTTTTCTTCTTCGTTGGATTTATTAGCGGGGTAAACTGTGTCGTGCTGCTCCGGCATCACACTATTGTTTAACAGCTGGGGCTTTGGTCATCCTTACACGCCCCCTACCATGAGAGGGCACAGTTTGCTGTGGAAACACAAACGGGATCAGGCTTAACTGTACCAAATCGTACTGAACCGAACCGAACTGCTTGGTGGAAACGCGGCTTTACACTCCCTAAAGGGCACTTAGGTGACACATTTTGGCTACTTACAGGACACTCACTGTATGTTTCGGCCAAGGGCACTTAAGCTTGTGTTTTTCAATAATTAGGCCAAGAGGGGTGGCAGCCTCCTTTGTGTACTACTACTGATGGAGTTTGGTAATTAACTACCTCTCTAACCCTTAATTAACTCTGACACAGCCTCATCTCACGTTTAAAGAGGCCTTTGATCAGAGGGAGGTCTGAAGCAGGTGTTTGTGTTCATCAAGGAGTTTGTAGAGTCTCCAGAGGGCTACAGTGGGTATGTCAGATGATTTCAAGAGGAAAATATAGTTTTGTAAAGAATATTTAGACTTTTTATGAGATGAAGTTATTTCTGAAACAACGCATTTGCACTTCTTAAAGCCTGAGCTGTGGAGCTGTGCAGATAGTTTGAGTTTTTTCTGCTCACGTTTAAAGAATCTTTAACTCTGAACTGTTTCCTTTAAGTGAAGCACTTTGTCACACACACAGATACACACACCTTTCTATCATTAGATCAGAGAAGCCTGTGTCTGTCAGTCAGTAAAAACCAACAACCCAGCACTTACAGCGTCTTCACTCGCAGTCTTCACTCGGCGCCTTCACACCGCACAGCATGCTGGGTGTTTTGTCGAGGAGAGAAAGAAAAGCGACTTCTCTCTCAACTTCTCTTCTCACAGCTGCTTCTGTCACTCTGTGTGTGAATAACAGGCTAACACCATGAATCATTTTTTCTGAACTGCTATAAACTGCATCCACCTCAGAGTTCTGACACCGCGGGGATTTTTCCACTTCGGAGGCGCTTCCAAAGAAAACGGCGCTCACTGAGGTTTGTGGATTTGATGATGTAAGAAACGGCAGAGCCAGAAATACAGACGAGTGACAAATGAGAGGAACTGAGAGTGTCTAAGTGAGGTGTTGGGATCTGAGCGCTGAAGACGCTAACAGAGATGGAAACGTTCTTTTTTCTTATTAGGCTTAACAGGAGCCACGTTCACCTGGCACGTCCGGAAAAATGTCCTGTTTTAAGATAGTAAAAGACAAAAATGACGCATGAATCATGTAAAAAGAAGAATGTCTTGATATCTGATGCCTGCTGCTGGTCCACTGGGATCCTGAAGTCCAGAGTCAGTCTTACCAGAAAACTTTAAAGCAATCTGCAGAAAAAAAATCATTTTCCAGCAGGACTTGAATCCTGCCGACAACGCCAAAAGAACCAGAAGCTGGTTGAATGACCATGATGTCACTGTGCTTGGACCTGAACCCTGAAGATAATCTATGAGGTGTTGTCAAGAGAAAGATAAGAGTCACCAAACCCAGTACGTCACTCCATTTTCCAGCAGGTGGCTCCTGCCCACAGCGCCAAAAGAACCATAATCCTTTTTATTGCTGCTTTTTCTAAAATTATTGAAGTTTAGAAAAATGTGATTTTTTTTATTGAATTTAAAGAAATGTGCCAAAATTTGCAAAAAAAAAAAAAAAATGAAATAATTGCCAAAAATCAGAAATTTGCAAAAAAAATAAAAAAAATAAAAAAAGGAAGTTTCAAAAGTTTCTAATTTTTTTAAATGTAAAAATAAAAAAAACATATTTTTAAAAAAAAAAAACATATTTTTTTAAAAAAAACAGAACTTTAATTATTTTCAAAATTTGCAGTAATTGAAAAAAATGAAATTTGTAAAAAAAAAAAAAATCTAAAATTTGCAGTCGATAAAAAATTTTTTTTTTTCTAAATTTGAAAAAAATGACACCAAATTTGCAAAAAGTAAAAAAAAAAAGAGAAAGCTTTATTGCAAGAGGTGATTCAATGTTTAGTTCAGCAAAATATCAAGGCATTATTTTATTTATTGCCAGTGTCTTTAATCATCAATACCCTCTGTAAGAAAATTAAAAAAATAAATTTCAATTATAGTTTTCAAAAGCTACAAGGAGCCACTGCAAAGGAGTGAAAGAGCCACAGGTTGAAGACTCCTGTTTTAGACGTACTGGTCCTTTAAGGGTAAAAAGGGACCAACACTGAATGACCAAATGTTTCTGACCTCAGGTTTCTGTAACGGCTTCACATCCTGAAAGACCAAACTGAGGGCTTAGAGTTGATATCATGACATGCTTTATGAAACCCAATCATCTGTAAATGTGTTGCAGTTGTGTAAAGTTATTCCCCCTGTTGCAGTAGCTCTATGTGACCTGCAGGTGGAGCTGTGCCACATTCATAGACTGCCTGAAACCCTGCAGAGGAAATGCATCACCTGTGAGGTGCAGCATGGTGCGATGACAGAGAGAAACACCTCAAATTAATCCAGGTCATGAAATAAAGAGACGTCAGACTCTTGGATTTTATTTTAAAAATATACTTTAATACAACAGCTGCATATAAATATTAAAATATACATTATACAGGTGTACAATACACTCACACAAAACCAAAACAAAAAATATTAGGCTTCTATTTGTACGGCACTTCTTGTATTTTTTTTTTCTGTTTTGTTTTTTGAACTATTTTCTTAAAGGTTACTTACTGACGAAGGAGTTGTACATAAAGATGTGTTAATGTGTTAACAGGTCCGAAGTATTACTGTAGCATTGTGATTACTGGTTACAGAGACAGACGGAGAAGAGGAGGAAGAGGGGAAAGGGAGGAAGAGGAGGGTGGCTGTACAGTATATGACACATGGCGTCGTGGAATGTTTGCTAGTCTCTGGATTTTCCTCCCATCGTTCAGACGTGAAGACTCCGTCTCCAATGTGTTCCTGACATCGTGTTTAGTCTTTATTCACTCACTCACATCCACAGACGACCCTCAGTCTGCGCTGGTTGACATCGACAGGAACGACTGACTCGGTTTTGGTTAAAGCAGCGAGGTGTCTCACCGCTTGCTGGTCAGGTTTACAGTTTGGGTGCAGAGCTAAGAATCTGTCTGTGAAATCTTCAAATCGAAGGCGCTTTTCAACTGCAGGAACAAGGGTCTACATTTAGTTTTGGGTGAACTGAGTCTAAGAGGGCGGGGCTGCAAGATGAAGGTTTCTGATTGGAGGAATTTGACTTTAATTCTAGAATTATGGGGACAGATGCGTAGCTCTGCAGAGATACAACATGAGCAGCGCTAACAGGAGCTAGCGGTCACATGGCTTCCAACGCTTCAGCTTCTCTTAAACTAAAAATAAACTCATGTGGACCTGAAGTCTCAAAACGGAGATCTACACCAGGTCGTCTACAAATGGCATCAAGATGCAGACCTCACTGTTCCTCCTCCTCCTCCTCGTCTTCCTCCTCTGCAGCTGTCAGAGTGTGAAAGGTAGCAGCGGAGGAGGACTAAAAGGTTTCGGGTGGAGGCTAAGTGCTGCCCCTCCCTCCCCGGCTGTCGCTGACTTGCCGGCCGCTGCCTTTGAAACCGGAGACGCCTGAGTGTCTCTGATAATCAGAGCGGGCACGGCCACCCGGAGGTCAGCAGAGTCCCACCGGTGTAGGCTTACTGCTGGGTCCGCTCAGCTCCACATCGCCCCCATGTGGAGGGAGGAGAGGAGAGGAGGAGAGGCCTCTCCATTCATCCTAAACTCTCTGTAGTGTTTAAAGAGGGACAGCTTCAGACTTTGGATGTCTCTTGTGCAACTGACGATCACTTCACCTGAGCCACGTTAGCGACCCAGGGCTCCAAACTCAAAGATCCATCAAATCCTCAACAGGCAGAGGCTGGAAATGTCAATGAGTTTTTGGGCTTTGGTTTCCAAAACAAATGCTGTTTCATCTAAATTTATGTAAATCAACAAACCCCAGATGTTCACCAGATGTTGGACTGCCCACTTCAGGAGTGCACTGCAAAAACTGAGAGCGTTTCTGTCTTATTTCTAATAAAATAGTCTTAGTTAACTTCAGCTGAGACACACTCACTGAGAAAGTCCAGAAAAATGTCTTATTTCTAGATTTTAAACGACAAAACTGACGCCTGGATTCCTTAAAGAAATCCACATGTTGCGTTTCCTTTGGTAGAATTTTTAAATTAAATTCAAGCGTCATTTTTATCTTTTGGTATCTTGAAATAAAAAAAATATTCTGGACCTGTCAGGTGAATGTGGCTCAGATAAAGTCAAATAAGAAAATTTTACAAAAAGAAACAAAAATTTTTTAGCTCTCAGTTTTTTGCTGGAATCATTTAAAAACATAATTGTTTTTTTTTTAAATTAAAATAGTACAAAAAATACGGGTGGGTAATTTTTTTTACCACAATTTTATTAATTTACGATTTTTGGGTTGTAGATTCAATTTAAATTGTAATTCTTAGATATTTCAGATTTTATTCGCTTTTTCCGCACCATAAACTTTGCCCCCTGCTGGAGGAAAGCAGTACATTTTTTCCAACACAATTTATAAACAAAGACTAAAATGAAGGATAAATATTTGAGTTTAAATTCTGTTTTGTTTTGTTTTTTCTTATATTATTGTTATTAGATTGTTTGATTTGTACCTTTGTGAAAGGGTTTTTCTTCTTTCTACTCCTTTTCATTCAGTTTTGGGCATCTCTTATTTTTTCTGTGTATCCATTTTTATTCATGAAAGAATAAAATAAATAAAATTTTAAAAAGAACTAAAAATAAATTAAAAATGGATTTTAAGAAAAGAAAATAATTAAAAAACTCAATTTTGTGATAAGTTTTTTTTCCTACCCCTTTCAAAAACTGCATCAATCAGGGAGTTTGAAGCAAACTGTTACTTTGAAAGTCACTCATCTTTAGGAAGTTTTCGTGCACGACTTCCTGTCCTGCTCAATCTGCTTTTTGCTAATTTAATGCATCACAGCTACAGGATTCGACAAAAACAGGATTGTTGTTAACCTGCTGCGACTCGCCGGAGCAGGGAAGCAGCCAGACCCTAACAGAGCAGATCCAGCGTGAGCTGAAACACTGACTTGAATAGAAACCAAGCTAACCTCAGTGAGGGGAGATGTATCAGCTGTATTATGACCATTAGATTAAAGTGTTTAGCCTAGCTTAGCATAAAGACCGCAAATTAATAAAAAAGCGCTAGCCTGCTATGTCTAAAAGGAAACAAAAGCAGCCAACCAGTTTGTCTAACAGGATCTGATGGGTCCCTCTTCAAGTCAGCTGGATCAAGCCAGTCAGTACCCTCTGCATCAGGTACACACACTTCCTGTTTATCCTGGATGCTAGTGACACAGCAATTTACGGATCGCACACTGAGCGGGTCAGAAAGATGTGCATGGAAACAACCTAAAAACACTCGGAAACTTTCAAAATAAAACAAAGCATGTCCAAACCAGATGGTTTTATCTTGACTACAACAACAAACCGGCACAGTGTCAGACCAGGACTCCACGTTTGAGGTTTTACAGCCCAGAGACTTTATCGTTGGCATAAATCAACCAAATCCAGCTGAAACCGTTTGAAAGTTCAGGCCAGAAACTGTGAGGAAACTCGTAGGTGTCAGCTAGATTCTTAAAGTGTCCAAAAAGGAAATGCTAAAGCTACTCCTGTGATTAGCATCAGGACAAGTGTGCTAACAGTGTCATTGGCAGAGTCTTCCTCTCGTTTCTCAAAGATTTGATTTGGCCAACACTCTCAGGATGCTAGGAGAAGTTCATCGATAACTTCTACCGTCTTTAAGCTAAGCTAGGCTAACTGGCTGCTTACTTTAGCAGCGTATTTCAACACAGACGTATCACTGTGTTAATCTAATCATCAAATTGTTTTTCTTGAAAGGAAATGAGCCCATTTCTGAGAACGCCGCCCTTCGTGAATGTCAAATATCTGGATTTGGGAGTAAATTGTTTCTCTTGATGTTAGCGACAGGAGCAGGCCTGTTTGGTGGACACCGGGGGTTTGAATTGTTCCTGTTTCAGAGCCAAAGCCAGAAATAGAAGACTCTTCATCCAAAGAACGGATCCAACTTTCACTTAAAGGACAAAACCCCCTCTCTGTCCCCAGACTGTCTCCTCCTCTGAGCGGACGTCAGCAGCAGAATCAGTCCAGGACTGTTTACCTCTCTCCGTCTCTGAGTGAGGAAGTCGCTCAGATAAGAATCGTCCAGTTTATGCTAAGTCATCGCCCACATCCGGACAGAGCCGGCTGAATCTGCGAGCCCAGAGCATCACTTCTGTTTTCTTTGAGTCTCTGCGGTCAGGTCCGGAGTCGTGACCGCGCAGCAGAGACATCTTTGGGTCAGTTCAGTTCCTCCCTGCTTCCAGGTACATATAAACACAGGCTTTCTGGGAAACTGAGTCAGGAATGTGAGCGGAGACGAGCGGCCGTGCCAAAAGTGGCCGCTCCACGTTAAAGCTTTACAGTTAAAGGGATATTCCGTGACACAAACAGGTCAACTTTCAGGAGGAGAAATGCTACAGTGTGGGTTGAAGCCCTTGTGTGAGCTCTCGAGCTGCTCAGATCTGGCGTCACGTCCTGTTTCTTGTTTGGAGTTCACTGTGTCACAACAGCTTTCTCTTCCCCTCGCTGTCTGGCTTCTAGCTGAGCGTACACAGCAGATGGTGCTCGGTGTTACTCGACACCGCTCCAGAGGAAGGAAACATCAAGAGAGACGTGTGCGCTCAAAACTGCTCTTTCTCAAAAACCGTATCCTCCCACGTGCAGAGGGATGACACGGAGAGGCCGTTACGTCTCTGTACGCAGATGGTTTGGATCAGATTCACGCTGAAACCTTCATGTTTGTCCTCAGACTGTGACAGAAAACGTGGAGGGAGCCTCTAATCTGAGATGTAAACGTGTTCGAGTCAAGTGGTAACTTCCTGTGTTGAAAAATGAAGCCCATGTGGAAGTGCATCAAACTGCAGTACCACTAGTGTCCACTAGAGGCTGTCATAAATTTAGCAAACTGTTCCTCTACCTCCAACAGGACGGTAAATTAGCTTGATTCAGTATTTACAATATGGCGTCCACCACTGTTGGGCAAACGCCTCTTAAGACACAAATAGTTCCAAAACCTGCATTCTCTCTGACGGTCACCAGGGGGCGACTCAGCTCGTTGAAAGAGGAGGAAGATGATCGAATAGAATTTGTTTCATTTTTTTATACGAGTAACTATTGGGTTTCCTGATGCGGGGACTTCAGAGGAACGTTTCTCATTAAAAACTTGAAGCTGCACAAAAAAAAGTTTCTATGAATCTAATTTTATCAGTCTGTTAAAGTCGCTAATTACCTTTTTTCAACACCTCCAAACAATCCCAAAGATGATTGAGTTGTTTTTTTTTATACAGCTTGTAATTATGTTTAAAATAAATATGATGACCTAACATGATGTATTAGCATTTCCTTTCAACTGGTAAGCGAGGAATTGTGGGATTTGTTTGGTAGCTTGTATTTTAGCCTTTAGCTCATGTTTATAACCTTTAACTCATCTTTAAGCCTTTAGCTTGTGTTTTAGCTTAAAGCTCGTTTATAATCTTTAACTCATCTTTTAGCCTTTAGCTTGTGTTTTAGCTTAAAGCTCATGTTTATAATCTTTAACTCATCTTTTAGCCTTTAGCTTGTATTTTAGCTTAAAGCTCATGTTTATAACCTTTAACTCATCTTTTAGCCTTTAGCTTGTGTTTTAGCTTAAAGCTCATGTTCATAACCTTTAACTCATCTTTTAGCCTTCAGCTTGTGTTTTAGCTTAAGCTCATATTTTTTTAACTGTTAACTCATCTTTTAGCCTTAAACCTGAGTTTTAGCCTTCTGCTCATCATTTAGCTTTTAGATAATGTTTTAGCCTTTTGCTTGTGTTTTAACCTTCAGCTCTCTTTTTTAGCTTTTAGCCTGTGCTTTAGCCTCAAGCTTGTGTTTCAAGCTTTAGCTCATGTTTTAGCATGTTTTTTAGCTTAAACCTCATGTTTATAACCTTCAAATCATGTTTTAGCCTTTAGCGTGTGTTTTAGCCTAAAGCTCCTGATTTAACCTTCTGCTCATTATTTAGCTTTTAGCTTGTGCTTTAGCCTTAAGCTCGTGGATTGAACCTTAAGCTCATGGTTGCTTTAGCTCAGCCTTTTGCTTGTATTTTAACCTTTAGCTCATGTTTTAGCCCTTTGCTTGTGTTTTAGCCTAAAGCTCTTGTTTTAACCTTCATCTAATTATGTAGCTATTAGCTTTTGTTTTAGCCTTAAGCTTCTGTTTTAATCTTTAGCTCATGTTTTAGCCTTTTACTGATGTTGTAACCTTTAGCTCATATTGAAGCCTCTTTTTTCAGCTTAAAGGTCATGTTTTAGCCTTTAGCAATTGTCTTAGCCTTTACCCTCTGTTTTATCCTTTAGCTCATGTTTTAGCTTGTGTTTTATCCTTTAGCTCATGTTTTAGCTTGTGTTTTATCCTTTAGCTAATGTTTTAGCTTGTGTTTAAGCCTAAAGCTCATGTTATAGCCTAAAGCTCATGTTTTAGCCTTTAGCTTACGGTGTTCATCACTTCATCTCATACAAATTTAGACAGTTGACTTTTTAACTAAGTTAAAAACAATTTCAAAACAAATAATTTTAATTTCACATCAAGCTTTTCAAATTTAGTCTCTAGTGGCACAAATCTCCGCTCACAGCAGTTCCTCAGCTAATGTTTGAACGAGGTGAGTCTGAGGAGTTTTTCCTCTTCATAAAGAAAACCTGACGCTGGTTTTAGAAGTTTTGCTCCTGTAAACGGTGAAAGAAATGACAAAAGACTTTAACTCTGTAGCTTCTGGTGCAGCCTAGAGAAAGGTTTGTTAACCGGCACTAAAAGACTCTGAGGTGTTGATTGCTAGTTTCATGTGCAGTCAGTGTTTCAGCCTCGACGATTATAAAGTTAGGGTAGATTACAGACACGCCTCGCCAAAACTTAACCAAACTTTTGCACACTCAGTCTCCTCTGAACGCGCTTTACTGCTCCCTCATGAGGAAGAAAAACACGGCACAGCCTGAAATCCACTTCTTCTGTCACAGTCTGTGAGTTTAACGGGCCACGTCTAAAACCAGTGACGTCACCGGAGCACTGGACGATAAGTTTACAGTTTGAAGCTGTTTGTCTGCTCTGACGGTGAATTACTGAGAGGGCATGAGAAGGAGGCAGCTGCCAGCGTCAGATCCTGTGACTCCGCTGGCAGCGTCGCCCGAGAGCGCGGAGGAGTTCTCACAGCAGTTTTCTTCCTCTGGCGACACAGATCTTATCCTGGATCATCTGCCTTTTCCTCTCTGTGTGGTTGAATAATCACACCAGAGGCAGAGCAGGTTTCTGTGGCGGCGTTTAAGGAGCCGCAGTGACATCAACAAACGCTCCTGATGACACTTCTCAGGATGAAGAAGCTCCACAGCTTTTTAAAGTCACCAAACCTGGAGGAGGTGATGAGTTTTAGGTGAACTGATCCGCCCCTCTCTGAAACAGGAAGTGCAGTTTCCATAGGAGGGGGAGCAGCGTGTTTTCGAGCAGCAGTTTGGAACGCAGCCCAGACGGGAGCTTGTCAAGGTTGAATAACAAAAGGGGGGTTTGCTCAGCTAACAGCCGCTCCTCTGCTTATATAATTCCCAGAGACGGTGTTCACAGGAAGCGGTGCCAGCTACTGTTTCCACGTATAGGTCTGAGCGCGAAGGGAAACATTTGGTGGACTGTTTTTGGCTGAGGTCGTGAAAGGGGTTTACAGCTTTCTCTTCCTTTCAGCGGAGTCAAGTGAGGCCGAGCTGGGAGCAGTAGTCATGGGTTACGTTTGACCTTGTAATAGGGTTTAAGATCAGGCATAATAACACAGGTCCCTGTGGCTTTAAAGCTCCAGGCACTTCAGAAAGGCGTCATTACGCAAACAAACCGCCTATTACAACAGAACGGCGCTCACAGGCCAAAACCCAGTCAGCAGTCACTGCCGGATGCCTCGCTCAGGTTTGCATTGCTTTTTATTTTCTAGCACCAGACGGGAACTCTGACCACCAGGGGGTCACGAGACGCCCTCGATCCATATCTACTCAAAGGTGCTGAGAGCTTTTCTCTCTTTTTTTGAAGCTCTCATCAAAGGTGCAAAGGTTTTTTTTTTATATATACCACAGTGCAATTCAAAGGGTCCTTGACTTTTTTTTGTGTCCAACATTTAGAGACCGAGGACAGGTTGGTCTACAGCTTCAGAAAAGACCACAAGAAGAAGGCAGATTTTCAAAAACAAGACTCACCACGTTAGCTCGCCAAGAACAAAACCAGAAAAGAAAAACAAACTTATTTGCTTCTAGGTCTAAAAGTGTCCTGTTTTTTTTTTTTTTTTTTTTGTCATTGCAATTCAGGAAGGTGCGCTACATAATCAGGTCAGGGGGTTGAGGAGAGGGCTCCAGGAAGGCATCGAGGACACTTCCCTTTTTTGTCGTGTTGGTGGGAGGGATTAAAGATGCCGCAGAGAGCTGAACGGAGCGAAACCACGGACTGTGGGGCGCCGAGTGTGAAGTCACTGTTTCATAAATCCACATTTGGTGAAGATTTAGTTCACTTTTCACATTTTCTTAGCTTGTTTTCTTTCATTCGAGACAGAGATTCATGAAAAACAGAATAAAAAATATACCTTTTAGAAATGTGAACTAATGAAAAATGAATTTAAATCTAAATTTTATGACTAAGTTTTAATACTTCATCTAAGTGTTGAATCTTAATCTAAATCTAAATCCTAAATCGCTCCCCAAGTGTAAAGCTAAATGTTTAGGAGAGTTAAAGTTCCCATATCCTGCTCCTTTCCTGCAGTTTAATCTGGATCATTGATGTCTTCATGAAATGGTAGTGACATGTTTTGGTCCAAAAAGCCAATAAATCAAGCACAGCAGCATTGTTTCCAGGCTCTCATAGCCCCTCTGTTCAGAACGCTCTGATTTAGTGGGCGTGGCCTTCATATGTAAATGAGCCACCGCTGATACCGCCCCGCTCTGCCACGTCACTGAGAGCGGCGCCACGAGCTCCGAGTGCACAATGTTTAGAAAACAGCGAAGCTCGTTTACCGTAACATTACAGGCTAAAACAACAGGCTAACTGCAGCTAAAGTTAGCATCCTGAAGCTAACACAGAGACAGGGGGGACACTGAGGAAAAGCTCTTCCATCTGCTCCACAGCACACAGCATTTAAAATACTCACATTTCCAGGGTCCCAGGTTTGTTGGAGGATGGTTGGTAATGCGCCTGGATTCAGGACCAGTCTATTGGCTAGCCCTCTGTTGGACTGTCCAAAGTTGGAAAAGCAGTCGGCCGTGAAGTGACTAGCACACACATGCACAGTTTTACTGAGTGTAGCTGGAACATTTCCTGATAAATGAACTCTAGACACTTAGTCTGTCTTCTTCTGAGATGGGAAGCTTGAGCATGGAGCTATGTGGCTGTTTACAGCCAAAAACAGAGCAGTGATGGCTCTTCGAATTTGGCATTCTCTCCAGCGGCGGGGAGAGGGTTTGGGGGTATTTGCTCCAATGGACCAATCAGGTCAGACTTGCTCCTGATTGGTCAAAAAAGGGAATTGCTGATGTCAGCAAATCCCCAAAATCCAAACAGCTCGTTTTAGGTCAGGATTTTACATTAACAAGCTCTACTAAGAACAGGTTTGGTCATTAAATATCACATTTTGTGGGCTGGGAGGAAAGACAAAGACCCACACATTTCACTAAAAGACTAAATAAAGAGATTTTTGCACAATATTGGGCCTTTAACATTAACAGTTAAAATTGAGATTTAGTTTTAAGAGTTAGGTTCAACATTCAGAATTTGTCTGGTGATTGTCTGATGACATAATGTGTGATTTTCCCGTGGTGTGGGGTGTGTTAAGAGTGATTTCTTCAGTGATCGTAGATAATGAGCATCTTTAATATTTGCGACTAGAAATCCTTTAGTGTGTGGGGCCCCTCCGAAATGTCACGCGTATCGGAGCAAAGCCAATCAAGACGTGAGCTGACTCAGCTGACCGACCAAAGAGGAAGTAAGAAATCTATCTGTCTCTATCTTTGCCTTTTCCCGTGCATCTGTCTTGTTTGTTTACACCAAAGTCATGTTTTACCACGTGAGATGTACACATGTGTAAAGAAACATTCTGTTTTGCACAAATTTTGGTCTCAAGTGTAAGAAAAGCCTGATGTAAGAAAAGTGAACTAAAGCTTTAAAAAACATCACCTCTTAAACAGTGGCTGAAGTTTTACATCCGGCGCCCCATCACTGACTCGTCCCGGGTCACTCTCAGGCCTCTCAGGTCCAGGGTATTAGTGCATTTATGTGAGGAGGGGGGGTCTGTGTTAACTCATCCTTGGGACTCTGAACCCTCAGTCACTCCTCCCTCAGGACAAAGTGATGTGTGAAATGTTGGCAGCATCTGAAGCCAGTGGTTCAGCAGTGTGGGGGTTTATCTTTGGTCAGTTTGGGTTAAGGTGCAGTTTTCTCTCGTTTTGACGTTTTGAAAGGGGGAGGGGGGGGGGTGTAAGGGGGAGTGTGTTAAAGCTCCAACAAACAGCCTGTTGTTTCCATCAACAGCTGCTCTGGCATCAGGACTCCATCAACTGTTGAATGTCACAACACTAGCTGACATTTCAGAGGCCGATGAAATCCCCGTGGTATGCAGTGCTTCTATAGGAGCCCGGCCAATCATATGAGAATACACACACACACACACACACACACACACACACAGGCATAACCGTGTCTTTGTCTCCCAGGCCCGGGCTCCTCCCACTTCCTTATTTTAGCACTTCCTCTATCCTCAAATGCCCCCTTGCCCTCGCCTCACTACCGGTCCCCTGCCGGCGACTACGACCATCTACAAAACAGTGCAATGTCTATTCATAGGCACACTGGGATACAGCACACGGAGGGGGGGGCACTGAACACGCTCATACAGTATGTTACACACACACACACACACGCGCGCACACACACAGAACACAGATTACAGAGACGTCAGCAGCAGCAGCAGCGGCGGCGGCGGCGGTGGCCTGGTGGCGTCGGTGGTTCGGCTGCCGTTTGGACGCTCAGCAGGAGGAGCAGGGCGCTCGTTAACTCTGTTCAGGCCACTCCCACCTCCTCTTTCCCTCACCGGTGTGGGAGGAGCTTGGTCAGGTCAGGTCTGGGTGGTTGGTGGGTTGGTTGGTGCAGAGAGGAGGAGGAGGAGGCATGGATGACGAAGGAGGAGGAGGAATGGGAAGGTGGATTCTTGGTTAGTTTATCCCGTCACCTTGTCACCTCCCTGTGGGGGGTCTTTGCGCTGGTTCTGACCCCCTGCGCTGGCTGCCAGAATCCTCTGCACAAAGTCTTTGGTCCGCCCGGCGACTAAAGGACCTGCAGGGTGAGAGCAGGAACACTCATAGGTCACACTCACGACATCAAAACCTAGTTCCTGTTTGGGGCTGTTTGGTCTCCTCTGGGCCTCTGTACATGTGTGTCAGTGTCTGTGTCTGCCTCGACCCCCTCCTCTGCCTGGATGTTGATGTATGGGATGTTTCTGGGTGGAGGGTAAGCGTGGTTACCTCAGCTAATCACAGAGCACCCAGGGTGCAAGTGACTTTGTGGGTTGATCAGAGTGGGGTATATAACTACAAGTAACGAACGTTACAAGTAGTTAAATTACTTTTGATAGGAACAAGTAGTGTAACGTCACTACTCCTCTTTGATTAGTAGTTAAACTAGAGTTACAAATGAAACGCCACGATCGTTACTTTTACAATGACTGCAGATAGAGCAACCAAAATATTACTATTGAAGCGGAGTTCTTTTAATTACCACCAGTAGATTGAACGGTGGCAATACGAGCAACTACTCGCTATCTCTTCCGGGTCAGGGCTGATGGAACTGTCACAGTAAAAGTGGTTGCCTTATATAAATCTGTGGCCCACTGACAACACTGCACTCCCTCCCACTGTAAATGCCCCTTTTAAGGATAATTTCAGTTTATACAGCTTTTACATTGTTTATAGAATGAAGTAGAACAAAATACTCACCCAGAAGGTTTTCCTGATCCAAGCAGTGCTTCAGGAGATATTTAGATCCAAAATCGTGCAGCGGACGTCCGTATAATGGGATCCATCGGGGCATAGACAGCGCCGCTCCTTAAAACTGCATCAATCGTCCAAACGTAAACAAAGTCTTCGTGAGTTCAGAGGTCATTACAGCCACACAGCGCTGTCTGGAGTGACACAGACTGCAGCAGAGGACTAACCCGGAGCGGACCATGATGGAATATTGGCGAAAAACATGAGTTTTTGGACGATTGATGCAGTTTTAAGGAGCGGCGCTGTCTATGCCCCAATGGATCCCATTATACAGATGTCCGCTGCACGATTTTGGATCTAAATATCTCCTGAAGCACTGCTTGGATCAGGAAAACCTTCTGGGTGAGTATTTTGTTCTACTTCATTCTATAAACAATGTAAAAGCTGTTTAAACCAAACTTATCCTTTAAAAGGGGCATTTACAGTGGGAGGGAGTGCAGTGTTGTCAGTGGGGCACAGATTTATTTAAGGCAACCACTTTTACTGTGACAGTTCATATGCACATTATTTGGATTTTGTAGAGCAGAAGGAGAAGAGCGTGACCGTAAAATGCAAGTTATGCCCAGGAAATAAGAGGCTGAATACTGCGTGGAACACAACCGCGAATCTCTTGAAGCATATGAAGATGAATCAGGGGGATAAAGTAGTGTAACGAGTAGTGTAACTTCTTTACTATCTCCATGGAGTAATCAAGTAGTGTAAGGCACTACTTTTTTCAATAGTAACGAGTAACGGGTAACTCTTTACTTTTTTGAGTAACGGACCCCAACTCTGGTGTTGATTAGCAAGCAGAAGAAGCTAATCAAAGCGGCTAGGAAAGAAAGAAAAACAACCAAAGTGAAACGAAACGCCAAACAGATAAATGCTTTTTCCTAAACAAGGATGAAGATTCACTCGACTTCCATGAACTTTGATGATGTTGTCAAGTCAAGTTTAAAGTCAACAAAACTGTGACTCGTGTCTAACTCGAGTCTGAGTCACATGACTCAAGTCCACACCTCTGCATTCCACTAACCAGGTATGTGTCAAATACCTGTGGTTAGCTGGTGCTAACGTGCCAAGTCAGGGGCACGGCTCTCGAGTCCCTCCCACATAGAAATGTGATGCTACAGGTGGCTGCTGGGCTAGAGAGTGTCACGGTCGGAGGCTGTGGGTGTGTGCTGCTGCTGGCACTGAGCCAAGGAGGAGGAGCCCAGTTAAATGTTGTGTTTACAAAGAAGTATGGAAAACTCCTGCAGTCCCTAAAAAAGCTGATTTTCAATTATCTCAAGACTCACGTCACCGTCCAAAGTCAGGCCCCTGGTCCACTTTCAATCAGCTCCCAGCCGTCGTCTTACACAGTGAAATTAATCATGGCGCTGACGTGAATCATTTACTCTGACATTTACTGTTTAATCAAGATGTGAAAATGTGAAAGCTCAAGAAACCACAGGGGGATAACTTTAATCAGAGGGGACTTCTGAGGAGTGCTGGGGATGATGACAATCAGTGGTTTTGCTTAAGGTGAGGCTACTTTAAAAAGCATGTGCAGCATATGTGTCAGCCCCATTTGAAGGGGACTTGTTTAATAATTACGGAGGATGTCTGTGTTTTTAGTCCTTTGTGAATCCTCTACGTCCACTGTCTGGTTATCTTTTTATAGGAAATGATGACGCTTTGGAAAAATATTTTTGAAATAAAGTTGTTTTCTTTCTTATAGAGGGTATTAATGATTAAAGACACTGATGCTAGTTGAAGTAATTGATTTCATCAGTCTGTGATGATGGTACAAGGTGTGTGTGTGCGTGTGTGTGTGTGTGTGTGTCTCACCACTGGACTCCCGGAGGATGTCCTCCAGGCGTTGCGTCATCCCTCGCTCGTCTGTGTCGTCCTCCTCGCCGTTCTCCACCCGCAGTCGGATCACCTCCTTGATCCGCAGAAGAGCTCCGAGCAGGTTCTCTGTTCAAGACGGAGCGACAGAACAACTCAAGATCAGACTTTTCCTGGTTTGGTTGAATTCTCCAGACATTTTTAAGCCAACTACTCTTCTAAAAGTCAAAACTCTGCTGCTTTTCTACCACCTACACTCCCGGCTCTTTAAAGCTGGTCTTCTGCCAGACCACTTTCTGTTTTTTGAATCTGACCAGAATTCTAGAATGAAACCAAAATTAAAGGATGTTTCAAATATTATTCTTGAGTGAGACCAGAATTATGGAACCATTCCAGAATTCCAAAATGTTGCTTGATTTCTAGAACATCACCAGAATCCTGAAACATTTCAAGGATTTTTTTCAAGGATTCTGGAATGTCACCAGGACTGAAGAATGCAGGGAGCATTCTAGAATTTTAGCAGAATTCTAGCAGAATTCCAGTAGTGGAACAAAACTCTGGATTATCCATATAATTATTGAATGAGACCAAAGTTATGGAATGGTTTTAGAACTCTGAAAATTTTAACTTCGACAATGTTGCCTGATTTCTAGAAAAGTATCATAATTCTGCAATGAACCCTGAATTCTTGAAAGTCACTGAGATTCTAGAATGTCGCCAGAAATTCTAGATTTCTCTCATAATTCACATGAACACCGGAATTCTGGAACCTTATCATAGTTATAGCACGTTCCTTGGTGTCTGGAATGATACCATAATTCTAGAATGTTACCAAAATTTTACAATCTCAATGTTGCCGTGAAGTGACACCAGAATTATGGAACCATTTCACTGTTCTAAAATGTTAACAGAATTTAAGAATGTGGCTTGAGGATTTTTTAAAAGCCACCAAAAGTTTTGGTATACCGCCAGAATTCTAGAGTGCAAAGGAAATTTTAGAATTTCATCAGAATTCTACGACTGAAACAAAATTCTATGATATCAGTTTGATCCTAGATGAAAGCAGAATTGTGAAACACCTAATTTTTCCAGGATTCTCAAATGTTTCAAGAATCCAGCATTCTAAAGGTTGCTTGAGTTCTAAAGCAGTATTGTAGTTTTTCAGTGACCCAAGAATTCTCTGATGTCACCAAGATTCTAGAACACTGGGAGAATTCTAGAACTTTCATTTAATACATTAACCATACCAGAATTCTGGATTGTGACCAAAACTATAGATTGTTTCGAGGATTCTAGAATGTTCCCAGAACTCTATGATGTCAGAGTCTTCGGTCCCAGTGTGTGAGTGTCTCTGGATGCTGAAGGAAACTCTCCTCATTGAGCTCACCTTGACTTATTTGACTTCATTTCTCTGGAGCAAAAATCTGTTTCTGGAATTATTCTCTTGCTCTGTTTCTCTTTCTGCATGAATCTCTCATTTTTAGAGCGTTTCACGACTTTCTGACCATGAGGGGCGTGTACCACAGTGTGTTCAGCTCGACTTGACACAAACCCTCAGACACCTGGAGGAACCGGAAATGTCAAGACTTGATCAATCTCCAACACTTACTCTGGACCATTTTGAGCTTTTCATCGGGCTTAAACTGCTTGAATTTCAATAAAAATCTGGTAAATGAGGCTGTTCTCCAGCTTCTGACTGTACTGTGACACAAAAACACTTTTAGTTTCAGTCTCTTTAAATCAGCCTGTCTCTGTGTTCAGGATGCTCCCTGGCTCTGTGGCACCAAACTTCTAGAAGTGTGAAGTCTTCTGTTGAATCTGCTGCTCAGCATTTCAAGCGTTATTTGTAAAGATGCAAATTACAGCGATGAACAAAGAGACGGGGAGAGCAGAGGGGGAGTGAATGAATGAGAGCGATGAAAAAAAAAAACAGGCGAGAAGAAAGAGTCAGAGGAGGGAGAGGGGAAGCCGGGTTTATGTGCGAGCTTCGGCTCTGTGTGTTTTGGCTTCCTGTCAGCGGGACAAAAAAAATTCGCCGGAGCCACAACTTAAGCCGTCGCAATGAAACGCCGAGCCGAGATGAGGAATGAGAGGAATGCTGAAGAAATATGGGAGGAAAAAAGGGACAAAAGGAAGTTGGATGCCGGTTGGTGGTGGAATCAAAGACGACAGAGGAGGAGGAGGAGGAGGAGGAGGAGGAGGACAGGGCTGACGGAGCTGGCAGAGAAAAAGTGTTGATTGTGAGGAAGGAGGTGAAGTCACCCTCCTCAGGTTTACAGCTTTTCCTGTGATCTCGTTATCGTCTCTGTGAAACAGGTTTTTTATAAAGAGGCGTCGAAAAGATGTTTTTATTTGTATTTTATTAACTCGTAGTTCTCTGCGGTGGGCCTATATCACAGAGGTGGTTGTATCCTGATATTTCTTACACCAAATGAAGGTTTTCTTTACTTGAAACGCAGCTAAATTCACACTTCAGTCCAACCTTTACAGCTGAAAACAAGAAAACCTACTGAAAATAATTTTAAAGTAAGAAAAAAAATCAGGGATCTGGCTTTTGAAGAAGGCTTTTCTTTTACAATGAGCTCTTCTTTTCAAAGAGAGGAATTAAACAGATGCTTAAATAACAGAAAAGTACATGTCCTAAACACAGCTCTTTGACTCCTCTGCAGTGGCTCCTTGTAGCTTTAAAACTATTATTGAAATAAAGAATAGTTATTTTTCTTCCAGAGAGTATTAATAATTAAAGACACTGACACTAAATAAAATCCTGCGTTAACATTTTGTTGAGCTAAATCTTCATCCCATCTGTCAATAAAGCCTGCCACCGCTCTACTTCACCTCCTACAACATCAACAGCCCACCAACTTTCCATGCACCTGTGGCTAACCTCAAGTTTTACAGCCCTGGGAAGATAACTACATCTACAAAAAGACTAATCTGGAAGAAAATACTGATTTTAATTCTGTAAGGGCAGATTCGTTTCACTGCAAATGTGCTCAAAATACAGGCTTAATATGTAGGAAGTCATAAGTGGAATGAGTCGTTGAGGAATATCACCAAAAAACATTATAAAACTGATGTATTCTTTTGAAAAAATTTAACATTTTGAATAATTTAAAATTGTAAAACTTTTTTGCAAGTTTATCTAATTTCTTTTTATTTTTGCAAATGTTAAAAAAATTGAAAAACTTCAATAATAGTATTTTTGCAAATTTTTGATATTTTTTGTAAATTCCAAATTTTGATATTTCTTCAAATTTTTGAATTTTCCATTTTTTAATACATTTAAAAAAAATTTTTTTAATTGTCAATTTTTTTCTTTTTTCTTTTTAATTTTTGAAAGTGTATTACATTTAATTTTTATAAAAAGAAATGTGTTGATTTCTTTTTTTTAATTTTGAATTTCACAAATTTTATTAATTTATTTATTTTTTCCTTTTAAATTGTTGCAGGGACACATTAAAAAAACCAAAGACTTTACATGTTGGGTTTCATGAATTTAAAAAGCTTCTTATTAATATTTTTTTTAATTTTTGAAATTTCTGGGTTTTTTTAATCTTGACAAATTTTTGAAACGTCAAGTTTTGTCATTTTTTTATTTTTTATTTTTTGAAAACCAATTTCATTTTATTTTTTTAAGGATATTTTTTTATCAAATTTTTTATTTCACAAATTTTGCTTATTTTCCAAATTCAAAATTTCTTGCAGGGACACAACACCCCCCCCCCCCCCCCCCTCCTAAGATATCACATGTTCAATTTCAAGAATTTTAAAAGCTTCTTGTCTAGATATTGTCTCCAATTAAGATTTTATTAAGTATAGATTTTTATTCACTTCGAACATACTTGGGCAATAACGACTTTTGAGAAAAAGTGTGGCTGAAAACACTTTCCAAAGATGTTTATGTCTGCTGTGAAGATCAGCTTTTCCAATGGGTGTGCATGTGGTTTCTGCAGCCAAACCCCTAGTGGACACTCAAGGAACTGCAGTTTTTTTTTTTTTTTTTTTTTTTTTTTTGTGGCTTTTATGCCTTTATTTGGACAGAAGAGGAGAAAGTGGGAAAGGCAGGAAAACAGGTTAAGATTAGGGAGTTACATGAACCTGGGCCACCCCCACAGGGACCAATCTCATAGGGCCCGCCGTAGACCACTAGGCCGTCTCCGCTCCAGAACTACAGGTTTTAACGTAATGGAAATTTTAAGACCAGAGGTTTCTGCTTGGGTCGACCTCAAAGCAGGTGAACATACACTTCTGTGAGGCGCCCCCTGTGGTCAAAGCAGTACCTAGCCTATCTGCTAGCTGCTATCCAGTGAATGTAGAGAAATACAGTGTCTCTACAGCAGTAAGCCAGCCCTCTCCAGAGCCAGCAGCTGTGAGGATAAGAGGCAGGAATGTGATGGTATGAAACAGAGATGATGAGAGGACAGGTTCAGCACTGACCGTACTCCTGGTTCAGCCCCCACAGCTTGATCTTGTTGGCTTCGTGCTGAGCCTTCTTCTTCAGCCTGCAGGCCCTGAAACCCAGGAACAGAAAGCTCAGTCAGAGTCTGGAAGAGGAAACTCCTGTTTCTGTGTCAGCAGAGCCACGAGTGGAAGGCGTCTTTCTGCAAACCAAGCTTTGCTTTCAGAGCGTTCAGGGTTTGAGGAATGAATCTATCAATGCATGTTGAGTATTAAAGCATCTCATGGGTGTGTTTCTCTCCGGCCTGCAGAGAGTTTCTCTTTCTTGTGGCTGTGAGTGCGCTACAGGAAATAAAAGACATGCACGCCTGCAGCGTTGGACAGAACCGTCTCCTGTGTTCCCCTCAGCCTCGTTTTTATCGCGCATATTTAAACCACAGTCGTCGCTGCACTGGGAGAGATGCAGACGACCACACAACAATAACGCTTTCTTTTCTCTCAGCCCCAAAAAATCGATGTGGAGGTTTGGAAAAAAGCCCCCTGCTCTCAGAGCTGAACCAAAAATAGCCCCGCAGCAGACACGCTGCTCGTTGTGATGGATCACCTGCAGCTACAGATTGATTTAATTGTGCTGCTGGAGGAGAGGAAACCAGTGGCAACCAGAGACGGAGAAGCAGATTCACTGAATGAAAAGCTTCTGGTGAAAGGAAGGTTTGGGAAACAGTCGCTGCTGTTCTCTTAAAGTCTCTCCAACAGGCATCTTCCCCTGATTGTAACGGCAAACTGCTCACGTGTCGGGAGGTGGACGAGTCTTTGGGGGCAACGAGTGCAGTGGTGACGTGGTGACGTTATCACAGAGGCTATTTAAAGAGTCAGTGGGGAGTTTAATGAGTGGCAGCTCAATTTCATCAACCATGGAGGTAAAAATAGTTAAATGTCTCCAGAAACATCCTGACAGGAAGGTTAAAGTCTCAACATCTGAGAAATCTACACATAAATAATGATTATGGTGAATTAAGTACGATAACACAGGAAAAAAGGATTGAAGACGCTAACTGAGACTCATCTAATACTTAGTGGAGAAGCCTTTGTTTGCAATGACAGCTTCCAGAAGCTTCTTGTATGTTTGAACTAATGGCCCACACTGCTCAGGTGTGATTTTGGCCCATTCCTCTGCACAGATTGTCTTTAAATCTGGAATATTCTTTGGTGCCCTCTGGTGAACCCTTTTCTTTACTTCTTTCCACAAATGTTCAGTTGGATTGAAGTCAGGTGATTGACTAGGCCATTCTAACAGATTGATTTTCTTTTTCTGAAACCATTTGAGAGCCAACTTTGCCGTGTGCTTTGGATGGTTGTCCTGCTGGAAGGTCCAGCCACGTCTCATCTTCATCATCCTGGTGGATGGCAGCAGATTCAGATCAAGAATTTCCCCATACATGGCTCCATTCATTGCTCCGTCAGTTATATGAAGTTTGCCAACACCATGAGATGAGAAACAACCCCATGCCATGATGCTTCACCTCCAAACTTCACTGTTGGTGTAGTGTTTTTTGGCTGATGTGCAGAGCCATTTCTCCTCCAAACATGGTCTGTAGTATGACAGCCCAAAAGTTCAGTTTTGGTCTCATCTGACCAGACAACATTCTCCCAGTTTTCTACAGGCTTGTCAAGATGCTGTTTAGCAAACTTTAAACCAGCTTCAACATGCCTTTTCTTGAGGAATGGAGTCTTGCGGGCTGAGCGTCCATAGAGGCCATGGTGGTGGAGTGCATTGCCTGTTGTTTTCTCTGTAACGATTGTACCTGCTGCCTCCAAGTCTTTCTGGAGCACTTTCAGGGTGGTCCTTGGCTGGTTGAGTCCTCTTCTGACTATCTTTCTGACTCCCTGGTCAGAAATCTTCAAGGAGCTCCTGTGCGTGGCCTGTTGATGGTAAGGTGGTGCTTCTTCCACTTGTGAATAATGGCCCCAACGGTGCTGACTGGAATATTCAGGTGCTTTGATATAAGTCTGTAACCAGTTCCATTCTGATGCTGAGCAACAATTAGGTTGTGAATGTCTTCAGAGAGCTCTTTGCCTTTACCCATCATGAGGTGTGTGCTATTTAACTGCTTGGTGAAAAAAACACCTTTTTTAGTAATAATAATAATAACTGACAGATTTCAGGTGGTATGGTGCATTTCCTGTCCAAAGTATACAGCCTTTCCATGGTGTGTTCAATACTTTTTTCCTGTGTTATCGTACTTCATTCACCATAATCATTATTTATGGACCTGAACGTTGTGATTTCTTTTCATGTGTGGATTATTTGAGTTAACACCAATGTCTGTGAGAAATTTTGTTTGAATTGCAGCTTTGGAAATAAATGTGATGAGAAAAACGGCTCAAACCATCTCTTGGTTGTGTTGGCCATCTCTGGTAACATTGCCTGAAGCTTTAGCTACGATGATCATGCTCTTTAACCCCCTATAGGAAAATGACCTGGGTCAGAAAAGCCTTTGTATTTCTAGCCAAAGTCACACCGACAAGATGGTTGTGTCACACAACAAAAAGATGAACTGTGGATGAATTCCTGTGTATTAAACCTGACCATGAGCCGCTCCGACTGTACGCTGACATCCTGTCTGTTTTTTTACACGCTGTATCTGTCATGTTTGGTATGTTTGGAATAATAAGATCCTCCCAGAGTCTCCCTCCGCTGTGGTGTCCTCTCCTCCAAATATTCCCCGCCTCTCCCCGACGCCATGAACTCTGCGTGACCCTCCTCGTCTCGCTCCTCAGCCCTGCCCTGGTTTCCTCCAATTCAGCCTTTCATCCTGCTCCATCCATCTCGTCTGCTTTGTTGTTCCCCGTTATTTATTCCATCATCTTTAAAGTAAACTAATTTAAAAAAAGGAGCAATCAACCCAAAAATACACCCATGACCTACATCTCCCATCCTTTGTGCTGTGTTTTTCATCCTCCAGGGATGGCGTTCAGACGGATCTGAGTGTGCGTTAAAATGAGATCGAAGCGTATTGTGGCAGCTTCCTCTGAGGCTGAGCTTTTAAAGGTCATCCTCGGTACGGTACGCCGTGTTTCAGCGAGGAAGAGCGCAAATAAACGGCTTCCTGGGAAAATGTGAGACCATTGTGTCTCACGTCGAAGCGACAGTGCTTCAAACTCAAGCCCAGATAAACGCCACAGTGTGCGCTCTCCTCTCTGTGACCTCCACAGACAACACCAGAAGGTCGACTTCCCAGAGGCAGCGCAGCGTTTGAGATGTGAGCTCAAAGCCCTGCAGGGTCCTCGTCTATTTACCTCTGCTAATGATTTCAAAACACGGCGTTAAAGCTCTCCGAGCGCCCACTCAGGGCGCACGGATCGATACAGGAAGTCTCAGAGGCTCTGGAGGCGTGGGAGTCGGGTACCTGGAGGCTAGCTTGTTCTTCTCCTTGCGGGACCGCGCTCGAGCCACGGCGGGGAGGTCGTTGACCGGGCCCATGCCGTCGATGGCGGCGTTTAGCTTCTGGAGCTGCTCCCCGATGTTGTGGAGCTTCTGGGGGTTGGGCGTCAGGTCGCTGGCGTCGGTCTTGCGGGCTTTGCGGCGACCTTTTTTACCTAGAGGAGAAAAACAGAAGAATGGAGCGTTTGTCTTTAAGATCATGTTTGTCTGATTAGTTTCGGGCTTTTCTTGAATCAGAAGAGACGAAGGCGTGAAGCAAAGAGCTACAGGATGGATTCGAAGGGTGACGGTTAAGACATGTTTTTACCAAGTGGTTCATTTTGTGGCGTTTCCTTTGACTAAACCGATCCAACCCCAGAAGGTGAAAACTGGATGTTTTCCATCGTTGCTCTTTGTTTACTGTGTCACGTTTTTCTTCTTCGTTGGATTTATTAGCGGCGTACGCTGTACCGCCCTACTTTGGCGTCACGTAGCTGATGCAGCTATCAGCATCCAGCTCACAAACCTCCTACCAAAGGACACGGTTTGCTGTGGAACTCAAACTGATGCGACCCGTACCAAACTGTGCTGATCCGTACCGGACCACTTGGTGGAAAAAGGGCTTAGGTGGTCTTATTCTGTCTTAAAGGGGCAGCCCCACTTTTTAAACCTGAGCCATCTTTTGGCGCACAGATGGCCTCACGGTTTAGGTTGCGCCCCGAGCTGGAAGCCTGGGTTCGAGTCCCACTCCCCACTCTTGCCCCTCTTCCTACTCTACCCACTGTCCTCTATTCTATCATCAAAGGCATAAAAGGCCCAAAAATCACTTTTTCAACCTCTTTTGAACAAAACTTTATTCATACTGCCAGTTTCATCCAAACACGCTGTTTTAAAAAGAGACAACAAGGCAAAAACTAAAAATTTGAACAAGTGTTTATGACTCATTTTAGAAACATGGTCCAGTTAGATCAGGGGTCTCCAACCTTCACTTTCATAGGATTTCATAGGATATGAGCCATTTTCCCTCAGCTCATCTGGATTAAAGTCATTCAGGAGCCACAAATAATACTTTATCTTCACAATAAAAACTAAAAAGTATAAAATTATAAACATAGTAAAAATCTAGTGAAAAGGTATCTAAATGACAAGTCTTTGTGGGTTTATAAAATTGTACATGTGATATCTTAGTTTTTTATTTTAATTAAATCAGCAAATATTCTACAAAATTTTAAAAAATGTGTAATGTTATAAATTTGCAAAATTATTGAAATTGAAACTCAATGCTATATTTTTCTAAAATTATTGAAATTACATAAATTTGATTTTTTTTAAAAATGAATTTAAAGAAATGTGCCAGAATTTGCCAAAATTTTGAAATTTCAAATATTTGCTAAAAATCAAAAATTTGCAAAAAAAGTTAAAAGAGACATAAAAATTTGAAGTTTCAAAACTTTTATTTTTTTTTAATGTAAAACTTCAAAAAAAATGCATTTTTTTAATAAAAGGAACTTCAAATAATTTTCAAAATTTGCAGTAATAAAAAAAAATGAAATAAAAAAAAAACAGAAAATTGCAGTCTTGTATAAAAAATATGAAGCATTATTTTATTTAGTGTTTGTGTCTTTAATCATCAATACCTTCTGTAAGAAAAATAAAAACTCTTTATTTCGCTTTGCCCCTCCACGTGCGAATGGCCCCCACAGTGAACTGTTTTAAGTCTCGTCTTAAGGCCCACTTTTATTCTCTGGCTTTTAACAACGCGTGAGTTGTGTGGTCCTATGTGTCTTTTAATTTATTCTATCTTATTTTTCATTTTAATTCATGTTTTTATTTTTTATTTTTTAATGTTTTATTTATTTTATGGTTTTTGCTTTTGTTCAGCACTTTGGAGACGTTGGTCTGTTGGATAAAGTGGATTTGGATTTCAGTATTCTTTAAGCTACAAGGAGCCACTGCAAAGGAGTCAAAGAGCCGCATGAGGCTCCAGAGCCACAGGTTGAACACCCTTGAATTCGACTTATCATGAGCCACATTCACTTCACAAGTAGAGAAAATTTTCTTATTTCAAGATATTAAAAGAGAAAAATGACGCCTGACTTGCTTGTTCACACTGCAAAAAAATTGAAATCTGATCAAGTGTTTTTGTCTTATTTTCAGTAGAATTGTCTTTTTAGACCCAATATGAGCCACATTCACCTGACCAGTCCAGAAAAATGTCTGATTTCAAGTTATTTAAAGAGAAAAATGAGGTCTGAACTGCTGTAACAAGTAAAATAAAATCTGCCAATGGATCAAAGCCCCGTGAGAGAATCGTTTCAAACAATGTTACCATCACTGCTCTCGTCCTTTATGTTGGCACTGCAGTTAGCTAATAAATCCACCAGGGGGGGCAGCCTAGTGTCAAAAGTGTATGGCAACGAAACTTAAAAACAATCATGGCGACTGTGGAGGAGGTGTTAATAATGTTTGCTTGCATAAAAACAAAAACGGAGGCAGTGTGTAGGAGGTGGTGGTCGGTGAGGACGTTAAATACATCGTGAAAGTTCCTCCATTGTTATTTCTTCTTCCTGTCTCACTAAAGCTACATATCAGGAAGTAACAGCAACACTGCCCCCCATGGTTTGTAGTGGTACTGCTCTGTTTGGTCGGTATCCGTATGCTTCATGGAAACCTGCAGAAGGGAACCAGAAAGTGGGACGGTACGGATCAGTTGTTTGGGGGTCTGTCCCAGGATTAATCAAAGGAAACGCAGCAAAATGTGTGCCGCACCGAAACAAAACGAACCGAGCTTCTTAGTGGGGATGGGACCAAAGGGCCTCAGGAACTTTTAGTTCCAGGAACTTCTGGTTAAAAGCACGTTAACAACTGTGTGTGTGTGTGGACGCTCAGAGGACAGGGCTCCGATAACTTCTCTTTACTGCAGCTATAAAGAGGATAAATGACGTTAATGGAGCGCTCTCCTCTTCTATCTTTGGATTCACTCTTTTTTTGGAGGAGGAGTGTGATTTACTGTGAGTCTGGTGGTGAAGACGAGCTCCATCAGAGGTTTGACTTCGACCTCTAACTCATTCAGATGTTAAAAAAAAGTCCCTCTTTGAAATCCAGCCCGAGGTCTGAATGTAAACCTCTCTTTGTCATGCAGAGATGTTTGCAAACCGATGAAAGAAACATCTGGATTTTCTCAGTTTGATGAAACCGTGCTGCCACGGCGATGACATCCCGGCTGTAATCTGTCACTGAAACGTTTGGAGCAGCTTCGACTGTACAATGTTGACTTACGAGGAAGCTGCTGATGTGTTATACGACTTTAAAGACTCGTTTCTGAAGAACACAAGCTGCCAAACTGCGGATGAAAAGTGAGAATTCTGACTTTAAAGTTGAATGTAGGGCAGGCGCCCGAGGCTTTTTGAAGAGAACGCGACACGAGGGAAAGAAACGGGACGCTTGGATGTCTACTCTGACAGGTTTCTCAGTGAGTCGAAGCGGTCTGTGGTGCGGCTCTCACCCTCTCTGCGGTACAGCGTGCTGGGCAGCGTGCTGGAGCTCCAGGACAGAGACCAGTGGACGTCTCCACCCAGCTTCTTCTTGGTGGCCGACTCCCGGGCTCGTCTGTACTCCCAGAAACAGCGGCGCTTCGAGGGGCGCTCGCCTGGCTGCCTCACCGGCTCGGCTTCTGCCTCTGTAAGGGAAACACACACACACACACACACACACACACACAGAAATATTAGACTGAAGCTGTGCTCAGGTGTATGAGCAGACGACTTCCTGCTGCTCGACGCCCTGAATGGACAAAGTTTATTCTTAAACCTCAAGAGGAGGCTGCACGAACAGAGCCGCTACCAATCGAAAATACCAAGGTTGCAATTTCATGCCATGAATTATTTACCACTCGGTTACCATGGTGATCTCTGTGTGAAGCGTTAAATGCCTGTATTTCTGCACTTTGACCACTAGGAGATCCTGTTTTTTGGCCATCTTGTCGGCGGATTTCACATTACAGGACAAATCTGGAGTTTTATTTTTCAGCTTTAGCATTTTTACAGTTTTCTTACATTAAAAAAATGATAAATATCTGTCAGTGCAATCAAGTGACAGGTCAGCGTAACGTTAATGTGTTTCTAAATAAAAATAAACTTTCCTCCAACCTTTCTTTTAAATTTAAAAAAAAAAAAAAATAGAAACACTTCCCCCTTAAAGCTATGGTGTACGATTTGGAAGCTTTGTACATCTTAATAACACCAGTTATAGGGCTGTAATGGTCCTATGGTCCAATCTGCACAATATAAAGACCAAAAAGAATGAAAAAATCCATTCAGTATATCCGCTGCAAAGCTGCATACTAGTTGACCAATCCGACTCCCTCGCTTTGCAGTGTCATGTCCATGGTCCCACCTCGTCCTTCCCCACCACCCCTCTCACGTCAGCTAGCTGCTCAGCTACCGAAGCGTCATGGAGCCAAAGAAGATGGACTGAGCCGACACAGCTGAGTTTCTGTTGAACAGTGAAACACTCAGTTTGAACTTTCAGGTGGAAAAATGATCACTTTCTCTAAATTTCCTCACTAGCGGCCATGGGTCCAACACAATCACAAACATTTCTCCCCCACGCCACAGTGCCTCACCACCACAACAAGTGCCTTGCTGTATCCACAAAAGACATAAGTGTGATCTTACCGGCTGTCCGTTCAGGTCTTGGATGTTGGTACACACACAGCTCAGTAGATAGCTTGATGAGAAACCCGAACTGATCTGACCTGCTCACATTTACCGTCTCCTTTCCTCCTGCTTGATTCGACACAGTTGAGCAATTAACACGCACACGCACCAGCTGATAGGACGGGGGCGCTCGCCGCAACAGTTACACATAGGGCTAAACACAAACTAACTAGCTTTAACAGTGGATACTACTACTCCCACTGTAGCTGAACTCATGCCGAACTACTTAAAAACCCACGGGGACCGCTCCAGGGTGGATACAGGTGCCGACCTGCTCTGGTGAGTGCTTCCTTAAAAACCACAGAAATCTTAGACAGAGTTTGGCTGTGTGTTGTGCTCGTCACAGGGAAACCTGAGCAGCCCCAAGCTGAAACATGACACCAGGAAGATGGAAGCAAATTTTCAAATAATTCTTTAGATTTAAATACAGGACAAATATCGATCATTCAGGGTTTGTTTAATTCAGTAAAGGGTGTAAAATTATCTGTTTTTTACAGAACTGAGCAAACGTTTGATTTTCTGCAGATTTTCAAAAAGGACGTGTGAATAAACAAGATGTGGACGGCAGTCACAAATCACTCTCTCTTCCCTCCGGTTTAAAGCATGTTGCTGACCTCACGTGTGATACATTCAGGGACCGTCGGAAATTTGAAAATCTGACGAGAACACCACTATTTCCATGTAGGACACAGGGTTTGTAAATGCCAGACATTTAAAAATAAGTGTGTCTTTGAACGCCCCGTGGGTTTGGGATCCAGATTAATCTGCGTTAATTTTTATAACGCGTTAATTTGCAGTGTAATTAATTAATCTAATTAACGCGTTAAAATGGCAGCCCTAAATCAACCAATCCATCCACCAGGGGGAGCAGCCCGAAGTCAAAAGTTAATGACAATGAAACTCAAAAACAAACAAAAGCGACTGTGGAGGAGGTGTAGCTAATGTAGCTCTAACATAAAAGACAAAAACAGACAGAAGTTCAACTCGCAAAGTTTTTCTTCAAAATATTCTGCCACTGTTACTCCTCACTAGGGCTACTCATTGGGCAGTAACAGCAACACTGCCCCCCAAAGGTTTCCAGTGGTACTGCTCTGTTTGGTCCACTTTACGGAAACGCGCAGAAATACGGACAAAATGATCACAGACAGACGGCTGAAGTTAGAGAATGCAGGATTATATTGTGTAGTGACAGTGTGTCCAAAAATGATGGTTATAACAGGATGAGGTGGGACATTGTTGTCCCCAGTGTCCTCAAAGATTCATAAATTAAAGGGACCTGAAGGGTTAGTATCTTGAGATAAGACATTTGTCTGGACTGATCAGGTGAACGTGGCTCATATTAAGTCCAACATGATTTTATCACAACATAAACTTTGCAAGTTTTCAGTTTTTGCAGCGTTCATTCCTCCCCCTGAGCGTCTTCTCTAAGTTTTACGGTAAATGTTGCAGTAAATATTTGTGCCCGCTGTCTGGCCGCCACAGATCCATCACCACTCAGACTTCAGTCGACCACAGACAGTATTTACTGTCAGCACTTTACAAACCAGAGTCTGTCTTCTGCTCTGTGTCTTATCACGTCTGATGGTATCTCCCGTTTCCGTTTCTCCGCAGCACGCCGCGCTCCGACACGGAGGAGGAGGAGCTGAGCCCAGTTTGTTTAAACTCTGACTGACCTGTGATAGAAACACTTTCAGACCCTCTCCTTCAGATTACACAGATTACACAGATTACACCTTTACACCCTGTTGGTTTCATCTGTTACAGTCGCTCTGCTCTGCAGCCAGGGGCGTGTTTGTGTGTGTGTGTGTGTGTGTGTGTGTGTGTGTGTGTGTGTGTGTGTGTGTGTGTGTGTGTGTGTGTGTGTGTGTGTGTATTTCCAGTCTGATCATGAAACAATGAAGTCTTTATCTTCAGCTCCTTACCTCTCTTCACATTCCAGAGGAGGAAAAATGAAGTTTGCTTCATGAAATTCCAAGAGTTTTTGGTGAGATCAGAATCAAACTTTCTCTGATTCACAGATTAAAATCTAGTTTTCTTAAATTAAACCATGAAGAGTTTATTTCCCCTGGATAAAGTTTCATTAATCTGATTTCTAAAGAAGCTACACGCTGCTTGTTTAAGATAACGAGATCATTTATCCCCAAATATGATCCTAAATGTTCATCAATCTTTTCTTATTTATGGATTAATATCATAATCCGCCCGGGCCAGGAGGATTAAAAAACAGATTAACGCATGAATGTGTAGTTTTCATTGTTGCTAAAAAATCTGGTTTCAGAGAAAAAAAAGGTAAAATTATGATCTAAATATGACCTTTAAAAGGCATTTGTTGAAAAAAAAAAATCAAATCAGTTTTAATAGAAAGTTTAAGGATCACCCAAAGAAATATTTATTAAGATGTTAAAAAAAAAAGAAAAGAAAAAACACATTTTGTAAAATAATGAAATGGTTTTGGCTCAAATAATATTAAGTTAAATAAAGTTAAAATAAATTAGATAATAAATTAAAAAATAATAACAATAAATTAAATAAAAATTATACACAATTTATCTACACTGTATAACATTAAATGGAATATAAAAAAATTAAAGTAATCTTAAATTTAAAAAAAAATATATATATTTTTTAAATACTGGGTTTGTGATTAAATTACTTCAGTTAAGGTCATATGGGATGTATAAAATTGTTTAAATAAATAAAGTTAAAATTCAGTTAAGTTTGGTTTATTAAATTTAGTTAAAATAAAAAAATATAAATAAATAAATAAAAAATGGATATTAGGAGACTAAGTTGAGTTGTGCGAAGCTACACTTAATTGAAAATAAAATACACTCACGATAAACTAAATGAAAGCTTTAATATAAATAATTTGATGACAGTACTCAATTAAATTATATATAATGAAAGTAAAGTAAGTTGAAATACTGCCAGAATAAAATAAATAAAATTTTTTAACATTTTTAAATTTCATTATATTGGATCAAACTTAATCAGAAAAATTTGAATAAATAAAAAATAAGTTACATTGAGTCAGTTTTATTAAATTAAAATACCCTGTCATTTAAAAATGTTAAATTGTAAAGGAACATTGAGTAACGTTAGTAAGTATACTTCATTAAATTCAGTTATGTAGGATTTAAATACAGCTGCAATGCAGTTACAATTTTAAAGAAATAAATGAGATTCAGTAAAGCCATGTAAAATTACTTTTTTCTATTAAATATAAAAATTATAATAAAATTAAAAAAGTTAAAAAATGGAGATAAGATTAGATTATAATTTAATTGAATGGGAGTAGAGTCAGGTAAAATTAAAAAATATTATATTAATCAAAACTGTATTTTTTTAATTTCATACATGCTCAAATTAAAATTTAAAGCCATGGTTGCCCCTCTGGGCTTCCATAGTTTGATCTTTAACCTCAGTTTGTGGAGTTTAAGGAATTAGGCCTCAAGGCTTTTTTTGTTTTATCATTTTAATTAAGATGGTTTAATTTCCATTTCATGTTGTGCACATTATAATTTCACCTATTAACTGTTCTAAAAAGATGATTTCTACGCTCTGAAGCTGTGAAGCTGATGTTTCACGTGTATTTCTGCAGGAAAACAGACTCAAAGACCTGACAGGATGCGTTTCCTGGTGGGGACAGGAGCACAGATATTAAATCTGACGTGGTGCTGATGTAACGTCAGAATCGCTCCAGGTTTGAGCTCACAACAAAGAGCAGGCATGGCAAAAACCCAAACAGGGAATCGATACTGCTGCCTGTTTTATGACTGCTCACACACACAGCAGCGTCTTGGAAACAACGACACTGACAGGCGTACGTTCATGTTCCTGATACAAGAGGAATCCTCCGCGTGCTAATGCGCTAATCATAACTGACAGGTCTGAGTGTTTGCTGATACCAAACCCACTGTGGGCCTTAATCCACAAACACAACCTGCACGTCCTGCACCACAAAGCCGGCATCATCTCAAACTGCACGCGTGTACACACACACACCTACACGGCAGACACACACGTCAGCGCGGATTAGCCTCAGGCATGCAGAAGCCGTGAATAATGGCGTCATAAATAAAACAACACGGGGAGCAGAGACGAGATGCTTCTGCAAATTTCCCGGGGTTCCTGCACAGAACGTAGGAAAGTGAAGAAGTAACCAGAAAATGTCCCTCTCTGCTTTCCTTCACCTCCATCTTCAGCTCTTTATTCGATTCTTTGAGACAAACACTCAGCAGGCCAAGAGGAGGTACACACTCTCTGAGCGAGGGCACGCTGATGTCTGGCGACCGCTGAAATACGACTCTGAGCACCAGCCGGCGACCTCTCCATTACCTTGCAACAAGAGGCCTGAGATTTGTTTATCTGAGGCAGAGCCAGCCTGGGAATGGCGCTTATCTGATGTGAAGTCAGCCTACAGAGCAGCTGCTTGATACACCTGAGTGTGTTTCACCTGGACGTGAGGTCACCGCTGACATTTCAGCTCTTCACGTGACGCCCGGGGCCAAAACGATGCTGCTGTCATGTCCCAGTGAACGCAGAGGAAACAAAGACTCACTTTACTCCTGTTCATTAACCACCAAGGAAGACATCAAATGAAAGGGGACGCAGCGATTGATTTTTGAGTTTCCGTTTAGCTGCTGGACTCAAAGACGATGATGAGTCAAACGTCTAAGGCAGGCATGGGCAAACTACGGCCTGGGGGCCACATGCGGCCCGTTAAACGTTTTAATCCGGCCCGCCGAACTTGAAAAATCAAATGAATAAACCTTGTTAATGTTTTATTTTCCCTTCAATTCTGATTTTTTCCCACTAGATGGCGCACTGTAGAGACATTTGTTTTGTTGAGGTGAAGCGTAGGCCTATTACTCCACGTTTGCACTTTACCCTCTGACCCATCAGCCCTTCTGTAAAGATGAACCGACCTAAGAAAAGGAAAGTGGACAAAACAAAACTCATTGAAAGATAAGATGAGGATAAGATGGAGTGGATCGTCAGTGATCTGTTACTTATTAAAAAAAAAAGCTCAGGAGCATGTCTGTATAGACCTTCAATGTGAGATATTTGTCTAATTTTTATATACAGATGCTCACATTTAATATCAAAATATCACAAAAACAGTTTTGACACATTATTTTTTGTTTTTTTCATTTTTAAAACCAGGACCGAAAAAACGCATTTTTCTGTTTTTCTGTGATTCCGTTTTTCTGTTTTGGTTTTAAAACAGAAAAACAAAAAAAAACAAGTCAGTTTTTTCATTTTTTTAAATTTTGTTTTGAAACAGAATGACGAACGAACAAACCATACACAGATTAAAAATATCATTATAATTCCATTTTCTTATATTCTAATTTTAATTTCGAAACAAAATCAAAACGGCGAAAAATAGACTGTTATTTGTTTTCTGATTTTTGATTTGAAAAGGAAAAACTGAATAACAAGTCGTTATCTGTTTTCCAATTTTGGATTCTAAAACGGATATGGAATGAACGAATGATACCCTGATACCCTTTGTCAAATGTTAGAACCCATTGTGGCCCACGAATCAAAAAGTTCGCCCACCCCTGGTCTAAGGCATGCATTTGTTTTGGAGAGCACCAGTGTTAATTTCGTTGACGAAGACTATGACGAAAAGTATTCATCAACAAACTTTTATTTTATTTTTTATTTTACGGAGGGAAACTAAATACAAACAAAATAAAAAGTCAGACATGATGACAAAGACTCAACGACTCGTCAATCCATGCACGCACCCTACAGCCCCTCAGCAGCAGCTACACAGGAGGACCAGTTTGGGGCAAAGGATAAAGTTTTGATCAGTGGAAAGTTATTTAAAGAAGTGACCTAGCTGAGGAGGGGAGTCGAAGAAAAGTTGTTCTTTCTAAATGTACCTGGCGTTTTTAAAAAAAAAAAAAAAAAAAAAAAATTCTGTGAGGAAAAGTGAAGAGTACACAAAGAAACTCATGGATTAACTAAAGGATTTTATCTTTTGAAGACCTTTGTTTCGAGAACTGTTGGATTTTTTGGCCAACATAGGATCGGAACCAGGGGAAAGCGCTCGGCGTCTCTTTTGTGGATTATTTTTGTGTGTTTTTTCCTTTTTGGGAACTTCAGGAAGTGGGACATTAAGACAAGGGGCACGGTTGTTTTTTTTTTGTTTGTTGTTTGAGGACTATTTGGTGTTAGTTTTACAGTGGGAAATGTTTGGTTTAGATGAAGACCACAAATTAACGCGTTATAAAAAATAACACAGATTAATCTGGATCCCAAACCCGCGGGGCGTTCAAAGACACACTTATTTTCATTTACAAACCGTTTGTCCTACTTGGAAAACGGTGTTCTCGCAGATTTTCAAATTTCCGACGGTCCCTGAATGTAACACAACTGACATCAGGAACATGCTTTAAACCGGGGGGGGATTTTTGGGGGACTGCCGTCCACATCTCGTTTATTCACACGTCGTTTTTGAAAATCTGCAGAAAATCAACCGTTTGCTCAATTCTGTAAAAAACAGATAATTCTACACTCTTTACTGCATCAAACAAGCCCTGAATGATCGATATTTGTCCCGTATTTAAATCTAAAGAATTCTTGGAAAATTTGCTTCCATCTTCCTGGTGTCATGTCTCAGCTTGGGGCTGCTCTGCACCAATCAGCAACAGTTTGTGTGTTCAGAGCATGTTAAACTGAGAATACTTCACTTTTCTTTGATCCAAGACTTGAATAAAGTGTTTTGTACATAGTTCCTCACAGTTTTTAGCCTTTAGCCCTGGTTCTCCTGACCTCATAGAAGTATAGAAGTTCATATTGCAGTGAAAATTGAGTCCACATCGAGTCAAAATGTGACAGAAGCAAAAACCATCCTAAAAATCAAATCAGCTTATCTTAGGTGCAGGACTGTGTAGATTTTGTAAAGACAGAACCATAAAACTTTTTTTAAGTGTGCCTCAGGGTACCTAAAAATGTGTTGTATATACTCGCACCTTATTTTTTAAATGTTTTTTAATGTCTTTTAATGTAATTTTAATGTCCTGGAATTCAAATTCTTTATTTTGGGACCTTAAGCAGATATGAGATTAAAATGCGATTAATTAGATTAATTAATTACAAATCCTGTAATTAATTAGATTAATTTTTTTAATCGCCTGACAGCACTAAAAATGATATAAATTATTTTTTCACCCACCTCCACTCAGATTTTCCCAGAATCCCTCACAGTCTCTACTGCGCAGACTCTGGCGGTGCCTGTGACGGGGGAATTTTGGCTGCAAAACCGTACAATGGTAAATGACAGAGCCACGCTGTCCACTCTATATACAGTCAGTGTCTTTAACTGGCCCTGCATGTAAGAGTGGATTCATCCTTTTACTCCTATTTCTACGAGATAAATACACGTCCAAACTTTTTACTGATGAGCTAATAAAAAACAATAATCGACTGGCTGGAGGCGTTTCTGAAGCTTTGGCTCCTGCCCAAGAAATAAACATCTTCCTCAGGGCTGCACAGTCCTCCTCACAAACACTTCATCAGCCTCTGAAAAACATGTTGGAGCGATAAAAATGAGTAAGTAGACAATCTGACGTCCAGATCACCCCAAGCTACGCAGAGAAACTCCTCCGCTCCTAAATAAGTCGACTCTTCCTCGACCTGCAGCCCCACAGCGGACTCCGTCTGAGAGTGATGGAGCTGCTTCCTCCACCCTGAAACCGATCTGCAAGTCACGCTGACGCAGCGAGGAGCTCGTGCTCTGGTCAAGCTCCACGCTGTGATGCTAACAGCTCATCTCAGGCACACACACACACACACACACACACACACACACACACACACACACACAAACACACACATGCTCTGTAGTGGAACTCACCACATTCAGTCTCCGAGGAGCTGGAAAGCTCCGCCTCCACCGTCGTCTCCTCCCCTCCTTCCTCTTCCTCCTCCTCCTCTTCTTCATCATCCTCCTCCTCTTCCTCCTGCTCCTCCTCCTCCAGCTCAGTCTTAGCCTGGCTCTCCTCTCGAGCCTGCGCCTCCTGCTGCGTCTCCCCCGCCTGCTCCTCCTCAGTCTTGGAGGTGTGTCCCACGCCTCCTCCCAGCTCCTCCCCCTTGCTGAGGGAGTAGTTGTGCTCCTCGCTGCAGTGCTCCAGAGACAAACCTGCTGCTGATGCCTCTTCCTCCTCCTCTTCCTCCTCTTCCTCTTCCTGCTGCTGCTGCTCCACCTGGTACACCTCCACCGTGCGCTCCTCCTCCCGTGCTCCTCTCCCTGAAACATATAACTCCCTCTGTGTCGTCGTGGAGACGGAGACACGCCCCTCCTCCCCGCTCCGTGCAGCCTGGACTTCCTGGATGACAGGTCCCGTGTGTCTGTCCCTCCTCCTCCTCTCCTCCTCCTCCTCCTGCAGCTGCAGCTCCTCCCCGCTCCTCCCCCAGCGGCCCATCAGGACGGCCTCCTCTGAGCACGCCAGCAGCTCCCCTCCCACCCCGAGGCCCAGCTTGGTGTAGCGAGCCATCTCATCCAGCGCCGAGACGTCCCATCGCTCCGGGTGCAGGTCCTCACCGAAGCCGCCGTCGTCCACCAGGTCGCTTAGCAACTCAAAGGGCCGTTTCCGTGGTGATGCCGGGGAGCCCAGCATGAGGAGCACGCTCTGTGAGGGAACAGATATCCTGTTTAGTTTATCATCAGGGCAGCATCTGCATGCACTGTCAGCATTAGCCAGGGAGGTCAGCGGGAACACGTCATGTGACCTCTGTGAGATCAGCTAACACGGCTCTCATCATCCTGATCTGCAGACTCAGGCGGGTCGCTCTGCAGGAACTACATCCTGCAACGTAAACACCAACAACTCAACGCTCTCATAAATCATCTCAGGGAGGCAGACAAGCCGAAGCAGAGTCACCTGAGAGCTTACAGGTGAGCTCGCCTCAGAGCGGAGGGTTCGCCAAACTCATCCACCTCTACTCAAAACCAACTTCTCTGTTTTGTTGATCATACATTTTGGGATTCTGAGTATCTTCTGGCCATAAAATGTGCGAGAAACACTCAGTGTGACGCTTATTCAGAGTCCGTTCAACTTGTGACATCACAAGTTGAGTAATTATAATAATAATGTATTGGCATGGTGGAACTCAGGGATGTCACAGCTGGCAGACGTCTTTGTAGCTACAGACGTGACCAGAGGGTTCAGGAACTTTTAGTCCTGTTCAAACATTCCCCTTTAACCCCTTTAACCCCTTGATGCCTGTTGTCGCAAATTTGCAAAATGACCTTTGTATTGATTATCACCTAATGAAACATTCTACACAAACCAAAGATGGTATCAGATCCTCTATAACACAACATATCAGTCAGGGGATGAACTTCTCATGTCTATTGATTTAATATAACTTAGTTATAACTACTGTGTGCTATTCTCAAATTTACAACTTATTCTCAATTCAACATCTGTAAGAATGAAGAAACACATAAAAACAATCTACTTTTAAAACCGTTAATTAACACAGGCAATAAGGGATTGAGAAAAAATGACCCCATAGAAGAAGACGGGCAAGCCATGAAGATAGCATGTTAGCAGGGTTAGCATGGAGGGTATCAGCCTGTGCTTGTCAGGGTCCCAAAGACCATAATGTGATCTCTACTGCCACCTAGGCACACTAAAATGACCCTAGCAGCCAGTAGGAAAGTCGTACACACATCAAACCAACGTCAAAATGTTCGTCTCATTGAGACGCAAAAATCATATACTGACACCCCTGACCTATCTCCTACAGGAAGCCGGCAATTTGCCTTTTGAAATAAGATGTTGCTGCATTTTTACCCTTTCTGCAAAAATGATCTCCGACGAAACCATGAATGGTAACGGCTTGAAATCCGCTCACATGACAGACTAGACTCTGCTCTACAAAAGTTGTGCGAGACTTTGACATTTTGGACCCAGTTTTCGAAAGGCGAGCCCTCAAAGTCGATGAACCCCACAGAGGCCCTCTCAGCTCCCTCTATTAAAATACATAGGTCTGGAGCCTCCACCTCGCACAGGCTGACGCATTTGGGCCTTAAGACAAAAAGGTAAAACTCACACAGCTTTAAAAATGGCATGAATGGATTCCTGAAAAAAAATCCTACAAAAATATGTAATTTTGACACAGATTAGGTCATTATTCTGGCCTATATGATGAGTTGTTTGTAAACTTTTGTGAATTTGAATCCTCGCACTGCTGCAGCAGTTCCGTGATGATGTCACACACTGATTAGGAGTTCCGTGCAGCTGGTCATGTGACTCAGCAGAGGAATATGGTATCAACTGTTACAGCACTAACTGTGTGTTCACATCAAAAGAGGCAAAAGAGGCAAAAGAGGCAAGCACGCCGGAAGTTCATTCATTTTCAATAAGAGCCCGTTGTCCTGAGCGGCTAAAGCAGCTAAAGCAGCTAAAGCGGCACCAGATGAGAAGTTGAGCCTCCGTCAACTTTGTGTTAATTAGCTACGACGCAGTTCAGCGGCAAACTGTGGCAACCAATCAGAGTAGAGATGTCCTTCGACCGAGCAGGCCCTAAAGAACAACACATGTAACTTTGGTTCCTAGTTCCGTCTTGGATTCAGAAAAGCTCATAAACTGTGTTCAGGCTCATCCTGTTCTTTTTTAGCTACCAACAACAACAACAACAAAAAATTTGTGTCGTGGAGGTGATAGATTGTTCTGGTGTGTTCAAAAAAATGTGCAGTAACAGCAGAAAATAGAGAAGTGAAGTGTAGTCTGTGGCAGAGATGTAGCCTAGCCTAGCATGCTAGCATTTCAAGCTTCATCTGAATGAGATGACACCAGGGCTCCAGACTAACTTTGTTTAGCAACAAGGTTTACACCGGGGGTGCAGGTTACTTTTATTACCAAACAGTCTCTGCTGGATCCTTCTGGATCCTTCTGTGGATGGCTTCGTACCAGACTGTGAGCCAGGATCTGAACGGATGCCGGGAACCTGGTTTTCACTTGTCTGTTTTGGGCGACCTTTTTTCTTCCTTGAGGATTTATCTTTCGTTTCTTGTGGATCAACGTCGTTTTGTGTTACGGACTTAAGAGAATCGGAAAAAACAGGATTAAAGGAGCGTTTAAATAGTGTGAAGAAGGTCAGCTTGTATTTTTTCGTTAGTTGGAACTTTTTCATGATTTTGGTTTAATGAACGTTGAGATTATTGTTTTATTTTGGTTGTGATTTTTTTTGGAACGGGGAATACGCTCGGGCTGCTCAGGGGTTTGATTTATTGATTAAAAGATTAACACTGAGTCCGGCTCCTGGGTATTTTTCTTTAGGATTATAGATCACACACACACACACACACACACACACACACACACCACAGAATTTTAGTATATTTTAAAACTGTAAAAGTTTGATGTGGTGGATAAATTAATATTATCTCCTTTGTAAACTGCTTCCTGCCTGTCAATCCTCTCGTGACTGATCAGATGGTGATTTTATTATGTTCATGCTTTAAACTGAAGTTGAACAACAGCAAACAGCAGCCCCTGTGAAGAAGTCGCTGTGTGGCTCCTTTAAATGACAAGCGTGATTTTACTCTGACGTCAGTCACGTGACGAGCGGACAAAGCGGCTGAAATATTTAGCCGCTTTGTCCGCTCTCCACTTTCTCAGGCGTGCTTGCCGCTTTTGCCTCTTTTGGTGTGAACTAGGGCTGCAACTAACGATTATCTTCAGTGTCGACTAATCTCTCAATTATTTTTTCGATTAGATGATTAATCACTATTATTTTGTGTTTCAACCTAATTTGTCCTTTAAAATGTGCAGACCTTTATAATTCAACCTGTGTGTTTCATTTTCACTGAATTTACTCAGAGTTAGGTTCTCTCCTCTGATTGGTCAGCCCTGTGTCATGTTTGTTTGTTTGTTTTTCTTTATTTCATTCATGATGACATAAAAAATATAAGTACTAGGCTGTATAAAAAAATAAATAGGCTAAATCTGAAAATGAATGAAGCAGGTAACAGGGAAATGAAGTTGTTGTTCAGTGTTGGACAGACGCTTATTAGTGACTTTGTGTTTGTTTTCTAATGTTTATCTGTTTATTGGGGCTTTGCTCTCTGTATGATCCCGCCTGACTCTCTCCCAGCTCTCCATGACAACACGTTAAGTTTCGTTTCTCTACATGCGCTATTTCCACTTCGCTCATGCTCACTCCGCCCCTCCTCCTCCTCGCTGAGTGTTACCGCTGCAGTGTGAGCTAGAGAGTGAGAGCCCCTTCAGATAAGTGTCCTCTCTTTTCTAAAGTTAGGGGAGTTTTGACTCTAGTTTGTGACTCAGATCCTGAAAAACTGTCTGTAGCAGAGAGTGAAGAAGACTCTCTAAAACACGTCATCAGACGCTAAACTCCAGGAGCTATCAGGCTGTCCAAGCCGGGGATGCAGAGCCTCCGTCAGCGCACAGCGCTCTCTGGGAGTGGAGATTTTTCCTCATCAATATTCCTCACGTATGAACTTAGTGATCTTTTCCCATAAAAGTATCCAATAACACAGCACCTCATGCTGTGAACTGAAGTTACAGATGAGTATTACCCCCTGGTATTTGATTTCACCATGTGACAACAACAATTAAAACAATAATACGACGCGTCGACTATTAAAATTTGCGTTGATTATTTTTTTTCATCGACTAGTCGATTATGTCGACTAATCGCTGCAGCTCTAGTGTGACCACACACTAAGAGGGACAGAAAGGGATGAAACTCTGACAGTGGAGGGGAAACAGGTATGATGAGGATTTTTCTAGAAGCACCACGACGAAGACGGCAGAGATGGAGCTGTGTTTGAGCTTTAAAACTGTTGACTGAGGACTTTGAGTGGGGTGCTTCCTTCTCAAACAGTTTTGACACCATGACAGTTTAATTGTTACATTTCATCCTCTTGCTGGAATCTTATCAAGTGTTTTTGTCTTATTTCAAGGACAAACTGTCTCGTTATACTCGATATAAGTCACTTTAACTGACCAGATAAGAAACATGTCTACTTTGGTGGAGGCTACCAAAAGATGCTTCTGGACAAGACAGTTGTAGCACCACCTACAGGCCTGGCATGCTCACTACAGTGTTTTTAGACCCGCAGGGTTTCTGTATAAATCACAGACTGTTTAAAACATGAGCGTAATCTCCGTGACATCATCCGTCTGTTGCCGTAATATGAAGCCAGTCACATGAGCTGAGCTGTGTCTCTGATTGGACAATCAAACCATCCTAATAACTTGCAGCGTCCTACAACACCCAACTTTTTCTCTTCTGCAACGTATTTTTGGGTCAGAGGGTCAAAACTGACAGTGCGAGGTAATGAGGAAATACAGCGTCTGAATACTAAGTATGTCGTCTTTTGAGAAGCTTCTGGAGGTTTTATGGTGAAAAGGGACACTATTAGAAACCAAGGACGCTGTCCTCTTATCTGATGAGAAGGTTAAAATTAAAATTTATGAGACCTTCGTTGATTTTCTACGGTTGGGAGGAAAACTCAGAGTTTTAGAGGATGTTAGCGAGTCCTGAGCTTTAGCGCGAACTCCTACGAGGCAGAAAATGTAGATTTTAAATGTTTGGAAGAAATAAATCTATAAAAGACAGTTTGAAGAATGTGACGAGTGGTTTTTGACGTCTCACCTGGTCGTACTCTGTCCTGCCCCCTTGTGGCGACATGGCCAGAGGGTAGGGACTCAGCAGCCCCCTGTGTCCCCCGTAGGCCTCGCCAAACGCAGGCTCCATCCCATTCATACCCGGCTGAGAGGGAGGAAACACACACACACACACACACACACACACACACACACACACACACACAGAGTGAGCATCTCTCAGACGTGACAGGTGAACCAGATTCCCGGTTTCAGCGGCGTTCCCACTTTACCTGAGGCATGCCCGAGGCAGGAGGGTGTCAGGTCACGGTCACAACGTCAGCTCGAGTGAGTTCTGCAGGAAACCAAAACACGACAAGGGCGGTGAGGGAGGTGAAAGGAGGAGGAAACAGGAGAGGAAGAGGAGGTTTCTCTTACCGAAGGTTGAGAGTTGAGAGGGCGAAGGGATGGATCTGTTCACATGACGCAGGCCTGCCGCTCTCAGCCTCCTCGCCTGAGGGGGAGAGGACAGAGGAGATCAGAGGAGGACTCAAAGGAGGTGTTTTATTTCAGGGTAGTGTCACTTTCACTGCTTTACATCAAGTTATGTCAAACCAGAAACTTTAGAGCTCGAAAACCTGATCACTACTGGAACGGTGCAAACTTTTTACTGTATGAAACACTTTTCCAAACTGTCCAACTCCGCGAATCCTGGAGGAACCACGAGTTTGGACCAAGAGACTGAGAGTTGGGAAGAAGACAGAGTTTGGACGACAAAACAGAAAATACTAATGTATACGGTTTCCCAGATATCCAGCTACGTGTGGACGTTGCCTGAGAGTTTCAAAAAGAGACCGAAAAGATGGACGAAGAGATCAAGAGCTGGTAAAGACAGACTGAGAGTTGTTACAAAGAAAGAGTTTAGGACGACACCATCGAGAGTTTGGACAATAAGACATTTGGGCAAAAACACAGAGAGGTGAGTGAAAGAGACGAGAGTTTGAAAGACGGCTCAAGGGGCCAGCAGTTGGGACAGAAAAAGTAAGAATTTGGATGAAAGGACAAAGGACAGAGGCCAGAGACGAAGGAAGAAGATAAGAGTTAGGTAGAAGAGGAGACGAAAGATGACGAGAGACAGAGATTGGATAAAAAGACCAAGAGTTTGGACAGAAGACAGAGGGAGGACAAAGAGATGAGAGTTTGGACAAAGAGTGACAAAGAGGTTGGAGAAAAAGGAGAAAAAGAAAGGACAAAGATTCAGGTTGAAGAGATTAAGAGTTCAGTAAAAGGGACCAAGAGGTTGGTGAAAGAAAGACTAAGTTTAGAAGCAGGGACTAAAAGTTTGGACAAAGAGAAACTTAGGCTGTATTCAGACCAGAAAAGTCCTTTGGTCCACTTGTTTGGTCCGGACCAAAAGCGGACTTTTTTTTTTTGTTTGGTGCGGTTCGTATTCAGATTGTACTTTTTCCAAGTGGACTATATTCTGTAAACACATCCAGGTGTGTGAGGATCAGTGCTCTCATTGGACAGCACTGACAAAGGGCGGCATACAGAATACAGACCAGGGGGGTATTCCACGAAGCTGGCTTAGCTCAAAGCCTGGCTTATTTGGGTTAGCCGCGCTAACTTTAGCGAGAGTTTGGTTCCACAAACGAGGCTTAGGGCTAGCGTGGCTTGGTAACCATGGTAAATTAGCCAGTGCGACTAGCCTGGTCCCGGTCAGGCTAAACGTCAGGCTTACCTTAGCTGCGTCTCAGAGAAGGTCAGACCGGCTTCTAAAAGACGCCCTGTGAACTGCAGGTGTCACATTAAATTAATCTATACCTGTAATGAATGATGTTTTTGTTCAGAACCATAAACTGAGACCTTTTGGTAACTTTTCTGACACCTGCTTAAAACCCAAAACGTCAGAAGGATCGTGAGGCTCCGCTTTCACGGTCCGTATTCATACTGAAAATCAAGATCAAGCGAGCTTTTGCCCTTCAGCTCCACGGGAGGTTTCCGTCCTCCCTGAGCTCGCCTTAGGACACCTGCGTGATCCTTTGACAGGTGGACCGCCCCAGTTATACTAGACTGGAATAACCGTGAGTCAAGACATGTCAGATATTAGACTGTCTGTCCACATAATAAGAAAGTTGGTGGCTGAGAGGTTAGAGAGTAGGGCACAGACGCATGGTGATCTGTGTTTTATTTGCGGCGTGGGTTCGATCCCACCAGTGGTAACTATTTGAAAATAACTGATTTTCTTTCTTCTGTCTCCCTCAAAGTACAGTCAACATATAACAGGATAAAGGCACAAATTGTCTTATTATATAAAAGGTGACAACAGCCACAACTTTCCATAGAAATACCCTCCTTTACCTGCGGTCCGTTCTGATCATGATGATAATGTAAAGGTGATTCCACATGGTGACATAACTTTGTGTCTTCCTCCTTATTTAAATATAGGGCACTGTATCACTGACACATCTCATCTGACAGCTGAATCATCTCTAATAAAAAAAAAAATGACATCTCATCTACATGTCTTTTTCTGCTGTTTTAGTCAGTGTTTGATGAAACATCACCCCATGAAGTATATAGGCCTATATATATGAACAGCTTTAATTTAATCAAGAAGAATCTCCTCTGGGCCACAGCAGTGTGAGGAGCTTCAGGGTGAGAAGAAAAAGGTCATCAAACTCAGCAGAAACAGTCAGTGTTGATTTGACACAAAAGCATGATATTCTTGAACCAGCAGCGTCTCTGGCTTTATTAATTGCCACCGTGTCACCCTTTTATGTGATTTTCACCTTGTAGTCATCATACGACTCCATGAAGAGTGTTTTCTCCGCTGAGGGAAACGTCTCCGCTCTCGGTTTTGACATGATTTGGTCATTTCGACAATCGACACGTCGGGGCTTTTTATCTACCGCGGACGCGCGCTTAGCCGCAGCTTAGATCAACCTGGCTTGAATAAGCGTCTCTGAAAATCAGCTGAGCTTCGTTAGTGGAACGAGTTGCAGCTAAGATTGAAGTGGCAGCTTATTCAAGCCACGCTTACCGGCGATAGCCCAGCCTTCTTTAGCCAGCTTTGTGGAATACCCCCCTGGAAATGGAGGTAAACATGTGTTTGTGCTCTTATTAGAGCTGCTAAATCATTTTCAGTTTCAAGAGCAGCTCCTTCAAAGCAGCTTAACAACACCGTTTACAATTTAGGAACAGGAAGACCAATGATCGCAGCAAGGAGACGCTATGCTCTGCGTGTCCTGACTCACAACATGCTAGCTACAGCGTGGCTAAACAGAAGACGGAGGATCAGGTATGAACCAAAGACGGTTAGGTTACGGTGGCTTTATAGGCCCAAAAGGCACATGTATCCTGTAGTTAGTTCAGATGGACCTTGGTTTGTATTCAGACCTGCACCAGAGAACCATGAACCGCACCAGAGTTCGTTTGGAAGTGGACCAAGACCACCTCAAAAAGTGGGTCTCGGTCCGGTTGTTTGGTCTGCACCAGGGTTCATTTGTGTCTATTCACACCTGCATGAAAAGTCCGCACCAGCGCGGGAAACAAACCCTGGTCCGTTTAAAGTGGACCAGACAGTCCAGGTCTGAATACGCCCTTAGAGTCTGGAAAAGGGGAGACAAGAGTAAAGGGTAAAAGAGTTTGTCCAAAAAGAAACCGCAAGTCCGGACCAAGAGAGACCTTGATTTGGACAAAGACAGACTGAGAGTTTTGACAAAGACAGACTGAGAGTTTGGACAAAGACTGAGAATTTGGACAAAGACTGAGAGTTTGGACAAAGACAGACTGAGAGTTTGGACAAAGACTGAGAGTTTGGACAAAGACTGAGAGTTTGGACAAAGACTGAGAGTTTGGACAAAGACAGACTGAGAGTTTGGACAAAGACTGAGAGTTTGGACAAAGACAGACTGAGAGTTTTAAAAAAAAGAGACCCTGATTATTGAAAAAATAAGTCTGAAAGTTTGGACAAAGACAGACTGAGGGTTTAGACAAAGACAAGACCGAGAGTTTGGACAAAGACAGACTGAGAGTTTGGACAAAGACAGATTGAGAGTTTTGACAAAGACAGACTGAGAGTTTGGACAAAGACAGGCTGAGAGTTTGGACAAAGACAGACTGAGAGTTTGGACAAAGACAGATTGAGAGTTTTGACAAAGACAGACTGAGAGTTTGGACAAAGACAGGCTGAGAGTTTAAAAAAAAGAGACCCTGATTTTTAAAAAATAAGTCTGAGAGTTTGGACAAAGAGCAATATAGAGTTTGGAAAATAAGAAAAGAGTTTGGTGGAAGAGAGAATTTAGATGAAGGGACAGAGAAAGATAAAGACATTTTTGGTTGAGATAACGAATCAGAGACAGAGTTTGGCTGAAGAGACGGAGATCCGGACAAGGAGCTGAGAGTTGAGATAGAGAGACTGACGAGAACTTTGATAAAGTTGATTAAAAGTTTGGATGGAGTTACAGAGAGTTTGGACCAAAGAAGACGAAGACAGACAGACTTGGACAAAAGAATTAGAGTTTTGATGAACAGACTCAAAGTTGAGTTGGGACATTAGAGACAGAGAGTTTGGACAAAGGGACTGACCAAACCCCGTTAAACTTTAAGACTGATCAAACCCTGAGATTCAGCCTGTGTGAGGATTTCAAACAGTTTTTATTCACTGAGACAGAAACCTGGAGCTGAACCATCTCTCTGCTCACTTTTGTGATCATATTATTATTTGTAATTATTCCATTTTCACTCATCACATTTTCATCTTTTACAGCTTGTTTGTCAAACTTTCTGTCCTTGTAATTAAGCGCAAACAGAAGAGTGATGATGTTTTCAGAAGAGCTGTAATCATCTCATCACCTTGTTGTGGATGTAAAGCAGCTGAAGAGGCTTTTGAAGCTGCAGAATCTTTTTATTCAGTTAAATTTAAGCTGTTTTTAATCTGAACGACTGAGTTTATTCCCACCAAACGCCCCTGTGAGGAGATTCTGATTTTTAATGATTCCTTTTGATGATTTACAGTACTTTGGTTTCCTCTTTGTTTTTGTTTTGCACTTTGCAGACGCTCCCTGGTGTGTCCGGGTTGCAGGGCGGCGATCGACCTTGAAAGAGCTTGTGTCAAACGTTGAGCCTGTGTTTCCTGTGAATCCAGTTTGCAGAGCTGGCTCAGTGAGGCGTTATGACAGCCGCAGATCTGAACATGTCACTCTGATGAAGAATAAAAACCCTCTGAGAACTCTTCAAACAGACGCATCCGTCACATCCTGACGTGTTTATTGTTTTTTTACCGTATCGAGCTCTTCCTTTGACTCTGTTTATGAAGTTAAACATCGGTGAGATCACAGGACGCTCTTCTTTCCTACATCTGCTGGCGAGTTTCCATCTATAAATAAATCTATTTATTCCACATGAAAAACGCGCTGCTTCAGCTGCCAGAAATGTAGGACAGATCGTTTCCTGAGAAAAGAAGCGATCAGCATTAAATCAGCAGAGCGGAGCTTTGACGCTGCAGATGAAGGTGGAGTTTTATCTGTAGGAGGCGGCTCGAGGTGGATCAGAGGGGATGGATGTATGGATGATTAACAACCAGCGCGCGTCTCTAACTGTGTCGTTATTTTGTTGATCATTAAACAAACCAGTGAAGAGGAAAGAGAGAAAACAGGGATGGAGCTGGAAACAGAGGAGAGATCACCTCATTAAGCTGCATTTAAAGGGATATTGTACTTTTTTTTAACTCTGCTATAGCATCACGCTATTTTGTACCTTCAGGCCTCAATGATCCGACCCGTACTAAACTGAACTGATCCGTACCGGACCACTTTAAGGTCTGCAGGATAAAATAAAACTTTGTAATGTTCCTGTCAGCCCCAGACTGTAAGAATAAAACATCCGAGGTCAAAGACAGAGACGTATTCTCAAAAAGAGAGAAAAAAGAGGTGCGCAAAGGTCGCACCTTCAGGACTAAAAGTAGCAATAAAGTAGAGACACTGGTAGCTGAATAAGTTAGCTTAGCCTCAAAGCGCTACAATTTTTCACCCCCCGCAATTTGCACATATACTTTTCCTCTGATGAAATGAACACATAAATACATGAATAAATAATATAAAATAAATAAATAATGTAATAAATTAAAAAACAATGTAATAAATAAAATAAATAAATAAATAAATAATTTAAAATATAAAAAATAAATGTGTAAATAATTACATAAGTAGAAAATAAATAGATAATGTAAAAAATATATAAATAAATTTGTAAATAAATGGGATCTGCAATAATACATATAAAACAAATTTATAAAATCATAAAAATCTAAATAATTAAAAATCTAAAAAAAATGTGGAAAAAGAAAAATGAATTAATAAATACAAAAACATGGTTAAATAATGTAAAATAAAATTATTGAAATATTTATTTACAAGTTTCTGTATTTATTTCTTCATAAATTTATGGAGTTTCTAAGTTCAAGTATCTATATCTATTATTTAATTATTTATTTATTTCTGCATTTATTTAATTATTTATTTCTTCATATATTTATAGGGATGGGTACTGAATCCGGTACTTTTATAGGGACCAACCAGTGGTGATTTCTCTAAGGCTGCAAGAGAAGCTCAGCTTCCCCTAAAATGTCCCTAAAAAGTGTTGATATGTTCTGCTGTGTGAACATTTCATTGATAAAATCTGAGCTAGAATTCCTTCATCTTTAGTTCAGAATCAGCTCCTATCACAGCTAACTGGCTCCACCTCCTTCTCATTCATCCCCGCAGCGTCTCAGCACTTTAACACAGTCGGACGCTGAGCGTCTTCTGACTTCAGCGGGGAAGCGTAGAGTGGGTTGTTCCACTGTGGAAACTGGACGGTCATTGGATAAACGCTGGGCTTTGTCCCGCCCATCGGACGCTCAGCGTCTCTGGGGGTCTATGAGGCAGTGGGCTGGCCTGGACGCTGGGCTTCTGCATGATGATTGGATGATCTGTCTGAGGCTGAATCCCTTTTTGATTGACAGTGAAATGAGCCAGTCAGAGATCTTGAAGTATAACCCTCCACCGGAGCATCTTCTCAGTTTTACAGTCAGTTGTTCTGGACTGATCCGGAGGATTCATCGATCCCCAGCGAGTTTACTTTTCTTGAAAATGACGAGCGTTGTGTTTAAAGATTCTCTCTCTTTTCACCAATAAACAGCTCCAGCTCCAGCTGAGGAGCTTCTCCCCCTGTCACTCACACTTACAGCCTGTCGTAGACTCACGTAGCAGCTCCAGCTGATAACAATGAATAAACAAATTTATGATGTAGGCCGGAAAAAAATGAGCTTCCCGTCCTTGACTGACCAGCAGCCGCCACTGGTACCAACCAAATTCCATCAAAAGTACCAAGTACTGACTCATGTAAAAATCAAATGATGCCATGTTTAGGTACCTAAACACATCCTCCTGACTGTGAGGGAGTGGAAGAGTTGGCAATTTTCCATGCTGGACATGAACACAGCATTTCAAGTTTATATATTGAAGAAATAATTTGTTAAATTGAAAAACATGTTTACTTTTTCCACATCAACACAAAAAAGTGTGAAAAAAAGGTACCATTGAGTACCAGAACCAATTGCCAGGTACCAAGCATTGGTACTGTAGAGTTAAATGTGATAGGTACCCATCACTATGTCTGCCTGTAGCTCCGCCCCCAACAGGTTTCCAGAGGGCTGGCCAATCAGAGGGGAGGGGGTTTGTGGAGCAAGGAGCCTTAAAGAGACAGGAGCTTTCCAAAACACCAGTGAGAGAAAGAAATTATTTTTTTTAGCTGAGAATCATGTAAAGATGCTACGGGAGCACCAGAGGGACAAAGTGGAGACCACAAAAAGCGAATGACCTGTTTTTAAGTTGTGCTAATTTGCCTTTTCGATTCATATTTAGGCCACAAAAATCGAGCCAACGCTCCAAAACATTAGCGTGTATCCCTGACCTAATTCCAGCGTCCCGCTCTTCAGTCGGCCTCCTTCTGTCTGCCCGGCTCCTCGTGGAGGCAGAATGAGGTCTGACTGAAGACCTGGGCCTTCCTCCGTGAAACACGGAGCCACATGCTCGAGCGAGCGTCAGACTCAGCCGTACGGCACGTTTGGGACTGAGTCACAATAAACCAGAAACAGGAGGACGAGTTCAGGATATTACTGCACAAACCCTTCTTCCTACTTCACCGTCTCAACAACCGCTTCTCCTGCTCCACCCATTACGGAGAAAGTGGGCCAATGAGGACCGGTTCTCCTGCTCTGCATCAGTTCATGTTTGTGTAACCAAAACTCCATTAGAGGAGGAGGAGGAGGCCACGGAGCAAACCGCCGATCACACCGAGCGAGCTCCTTACAGGCTGGTATATGATGAAACATCCAGCAACATCGAAACACACACAAACACCAAATCACACACACTGACACACACTCTGCGGGAACAATGCAGACCTACTGTTGGTACCTGTGCGGGGAAAAGAGCAGCTCGAACTGACCCGGGCTCAGCGACGGGAGAACAATGCCATAATGCTCGCTCTGTGGATTGACCTCAGGCACACAAGAATGAGGAAATGAGGATTGGCTGGGTGGTTATGACACCGCCTTGGCACGCCACATGGAAAACTGCTTTTTGGCACACAGAGCGAGCCAGCTACCGACACGCTGTGTACACAAACACTTATCAGACACACACAGCGCTTTGAAGCAGATAACAAACTGGTGGAATGGATAACAATCCCAGCGACAGACAAAGGATACACATCTTTATCGGGACGTTTCAGCACATGTGCTAACAGCAGGAGCAGGGAGATACCAGCGCTGGAAGTTTACACACAGATCAGGAGTCTGCTATCAGCTGTTTACGTGTTTCAGCAGCAGGATGACTGTTTCTGGATTAATACTCATGAAAAGACCTAAACAAACCCTCCTCCGTTTGCTTTAATCTGCTTGATCTGGCTCTTTCAGGTATTTGCTGCTTTAAAAAGTAAATTGACACAGCACAGAAATGATGCAGTGGATGGTTTCTCCCTGATATTTGTTTGCAGCAGGCGTGTCTCTGGACAACAACAGCCCTGCAATCATTTATGGTGTGTTGGTTCAATATAGGCTGAGTCCAAAGGTCCCCCGTGCTCATAACCGCCCTGCTCCTGTCAGGCCGAGTTCAGGGTGAGGCCAGAGAGGAAGCAGGAGGGAAATTGCTTCATCTAGAATAAAATAAAAAAAAAAAGAACAACAACGTTGGGTCGATATCCAGCTTTAACCAGCAGCTTTACGTCCTCTCAGCCTTTGGTACACACCAGATCAGAGCCGGATGCCGACGCCGCCGCGGCTTATGTTCCAAACACACACTGACAACACAAACATGCCTGTTTACAAACGCAGCGCGGCGGGATTACGGTCCGTGTAGAGCAGTTTGTGCACCACGGAAGAGACTCAAAGAGACTCAAAGAGACTCAAAAAGACAAATCCACAGCCGGCGACAGTTTTGGTGAGATCCTGACACACGAGCGCCTCCAGCTCACTCCTTATTCATGTTTTATTAATGCGCTGTGTGGGATATGCTAATCGCTATGACTCCATATGCTCGCAACAGCTCCTTACGCAACAGAGGACGGTGCAATCGCAGGAAACTTTCTGTAAAGAGGGGTATCATGTTTTTTTCTCTCTTTGCTGTTTTAGAACACTGGCTGCTGTCTCTTTAAGGAAAACCCCCTTCTCTCTGATTGGGCAGCCTTCTGGAGGCCTGTCAGGGGCGGAGCTAACGTAGAGTTTCAATCAGTTTACAACAAATGAATATGTAGAAGTTTAGAAATCTGCACATGCTCAGTCTGAACATGCAACATTGTTATTTTATAAAGATTTTTAAAATACAGGAAAGCAGGATACCCCCTCTTTAATATCCTCAGGATTTTTTTTCTGATTTGAAAACTGCAGGTACATTAGGCTCCTGCAGCTTCCAAACCAGCATCCATTCTTTGCCTTTCAAGTCAAGCCATGAACTCTCGAGTTTACTCTGTCTTTACTTTTTTACAATCAAAGTGAAGCTGTGTTTAGAGTCATGTTGCTGCCATTTTTATCCTTGTATGACGCATACGAGAGGAGAAAGGTGAGCCTAAGCCATCTGCAGCTCAGCTCCCAGCCCCCCAAACCACAGGAGCCTTAGATGATCACAGATCTGTGACACGAAACTGATTTATTCCGTTTCTTTTCGTGTTTTTGATGACCTCGGATCTAGAGGTCACATTATCACAGATTTAAGACATTAAACGACTTATTCGGGTGATTTTACTGGATGTGATCACAGGTTTGGTCGGTCATGGGGTTGTACGGCGTTTTGACATTTATTGTTGTTTCTACTTTTCTGTTCTTTAACAAAACATTCAGAAATCAAAGTCTGGATTTGACGTTATGAGAGAAAAAGCTGATTCAAAGTGAGCTGCAAGCACAGATATTTTCACGACAATTCTGTTTGTTTTTAAGGCGCAATATTCATCTTTATTTATAAATCAGCTCCGCGTCTCTTTTAATGTCTGATGGAAAGAGTGAAAACAGTAGTTTCAATCTGAATCATCAGTTTGTTTGTGTCTAAAAAGCTTCTGCTCTTCACTTTCAGAAAGCAAATGACACAATTTTCAGGAACTTTAGTTTCCTGTTTGTAAAGTCTGCAGACTGCTGTTGCTCTCCTGTGCACGGTGACACAGCAAAAAAAAAGTAAATAAATGAAAATAAAACGCCAAGAGTGCAGAGATTTAAGAGATTTCATGCAATTTACTCTAGTTCATCTCTGCTGATTATTACAAAAGTCTTTTAACAGGGCTTTCGTATTGAAATCAGTTCATTTTATTATCTTAAATCATAAAAAATTATTTATTTCTATCTTTATTGGCATGAAGGACTAAAAATAGTAAAAATGTGACAAAAGTGCACCAAAATTGCAAATTTAATAATATAATAAAAATAAAAATAATTTTTAAAAAGTTATAACATAATAATAATAATAATAATGATAATCATAATCATAATCATAATAATAATAATAATAATAATAATGATAATAAAATAATAATAAATAATTTAAAAAAGTTATGTCATAATAATAATAATAATAATAATAATAATAATAATAAAAATAATAATAAAAGTAATGATAATAATAATAATAATAATAATAATAATAATAATAATAATAATAATAATACTTATTTATTTATTTATTATTTAAAATTCTCTACAACTGAAAACAAGGCTCAAAAAAAAAAAAACTTAATTAAAAGTTTTGATAAATCCCTCATTTACATTATGCATTTTTCCCATATGGCTCCTCCAGCTGAAAACTTGTGTTTTAAGTAGTTACTTTCAAAATAAAAGCCTATTACGGAACCGTTATTCCGAATCACAACGCACAGCTCCTCGCATCCAAACCTGCGCCACCCTGACGTGGAGGGAAGTCAATCACCCGACACAGAGGCCAATCTGGAGCAGTCCGAGCAGACAATGAGCCCCCAGCAGCTGGAGGCCTGCTCGGAGCAGAGGAACACTCCCACTGTGAGGAGTAAAGGAGTAAAGCAGGAGGAGGACACGGTGACGGATGGATGGAGGTTACGCACGAGGAGACGAGAACGTGCAGGAGGAAAAGTCAATTAAAGGGAGTCTGCAAAGAGGCGGAGATGGCGGAGAGAGTGGCCGAGAGGAGAGAGGATGAGACGGGGAGGGAGAGGGGGGAGAGGCGGGCTGGCTCTCGGTCTGTCTGGGAGGCCAATTTGCCAAATTAGAGCTTCTCAAATCTGGGGGGCGGGGGGGACAAAGCAGCGTGGAAAAACCCAGTTCTTATTTCACTGATTAAATCTTTAAAAAAGGGGTTTCATCACAGTTTGGGCGGAAAACACCCCAAACGACCTGGATGCGCCCCCTGCCTCCTCTCCCCGTGTCCTTGGAGCTCGGTTTCCCGTGACGATGGAGAGCCAAAGTGGCCCCGTCCGCCGCCCCTCTCCTCTCCTCTCCTCGCCGGAGCGCGTCCTGATCTGCTCCCCCCCACCCCGAACAAAACCCCCGTGATGGAGACCCACGGACCGAGCAGTTGCTGCAGAACCGGTGATGCATGACGGCGCTAAGTGCCCGCACAGCTGGAGAGAACAACAGCAGCTCACAGTGAGCCAGAGCGGGAAGAGAAGGTGCCATGGTGGCAGCCAGCAGCGTGTCCCGCATGGCACGGCGAGCACATCCAGACCCCCCCCTCTCCATTTCACCCCGCACGGTCACACCAAGTGCGGTTTATCCCTCTAATATTGAGCTTAAAATCCTACCTACAGCAGCCAGCACGCGTCGCACGGAGGATCCAGCCGAGACAACAGGGCTCCTTTCAGCGCAAGACAACAATAAAAATGGGGCGCAGCTGGCAGTGCCACCGGATGTCCAATATTAATACTTAATACGGCCGATTTCTGAGCATGTGGATGAGCCTCACGTTTAACAGGTCCACGGGCCACACGCAGGGAGAAAGTCTGCTCTCCCTGCGTGCAGCTGGCCACTTTGACCAAATATTAAAGTTACACAGAGAGTAAATCCGAGCAAGTTTGTCCGCTGTGTGTCCACCTGCAGGTGCTGCTGCTCGGGCGAGTTCATCCTGTACTAAAATGAGGCTTTGTTACAACACAGCTGCAAGAAACAACACTTCTCATCACAGGGGGAGCATCAGTGTGTGCAAAACTAGCCCCTGGTCTGACTATGTAAAGGCACATTAAAGAGTCTGATCCCATCAATATTAAAATAAAAATAATCCCTCTGCTGGGATCGTGCGTATTTTCTGGTTTATGCATTCAGGATATTCCAAGTACAGTTCAGCCATGCATGCTACTGTATGTAAATCCGTGTGAAAGTAGCCATTTTTGTCACTGAAGCCCGTTTAAAGCTCACATTTTTTTCTGCTCGTGTTTGGTTTAATGCTGTAGAACTTCTCAGCGCATGAAGTCGCCTCCAAAGCGCGTTTATCCGCCCGTGGAGCTGTGGGAGAGCCTTTACCTTAGCGCGTGTCCTCGGATGTCCCCTCGGAGTTAAGGCTCCTCCGGACCGGGGTAAAATGTCGGCCTCGGCCTCTCCAGATGATATTATTACGCACCATCCACGGAGAGGAGCGGAGCCTGGACAGCAGCAGCGGCAGCGGCGGCGGCGGCGGCGCAGAAACGCAGCTCGACCTACGGCCACATGCAGGAAGTTAGTTTCCAGGAGTACCGAGCTCGGCTTTATGGCGGAGAAACGGGACAGAAAATATGGTTGTAGGACTGTGGAGTACCCCCCCTCCCTCCAAAGCCTCCTCCACCACTACCAGCACCACCACCTCCTCCCTCTCCTCCTCATGCCTCCCCCTCCCTCCCCTCCATTGGTGCATAAGCCTACCGTTTTGGAGATGAGAGGGTGGGAGAAAGCGCTCATCTGTCTGTGGAGCCTGGTTTTTAATAAAGTTTGAAAGCTTTGAACGGCTCCCTGCCTGCGTGTGTGCGTGTGTGTGCGTGTGTGTGTGTGTGTGTGTGTGACTCTGCTCCTCTAACTGCGCTCACACACTTTACTCAGGAGCAGAGCAGAAACGTAAACACAGAGATGGAGGGCGTCCTCTTTGTTGTTGTTGTTGTTGTTGTTTGAGCGCACAGGTGTAGTTGTTGTCGTTGTGCAGTGTGTAGGTGTGTATTTTCGGCCTCGGTGTGTCGTTAGTGTGTAGAAAGGAGATGTAAGGAACTGACCTGCTGGAAATAGGAAGTGTGTCAGCTGTAAAAACAATTGCAGCTCTCATTCACGGGCTGGGGGGCAATTGAGTTCACGAATAATCCCGTAGACTGGCTGTCAAAACAAAGAGATTAGCGTATCCCACATCCGGCGTGGGATTTCAAAGTAAAGGTCTTGCTTGAAAAAAAAACTGGTAAAAAATTAGGCCTACATTTATTTATTCCTCTGCTGACTTAAATACCTGATCCTTGATAAAAGTGATTTATTTTAAACAGTAAAAGCAAAAACTAACAGTAATACAATCTTTGTAAATAACTCAGGTAGGCTACGTGACCTCTCTGCCTGTTGACACTGTGATAGAAATGTTAAAACAGAAGATGGTCAAATTTGTGATTAATTGTCAATAACTGTTCATCTATTTACAAAAAAAATAAAATAAATAAATAAATAAAAAATTGCATGTTCACCCTCACTATTTCTTAAATCACTTATTAATTAATTAATATAAGCATATATACAAATGTATTGGTAAAAATACATATGTTCCAAAAATATGATTATACACTCCAATATTGTATCAGATTGTATTTATATGAATGATGTATTAATTATATTTTGATATGTGTTCTGACTGACATGAAATAACATTACATATGTTCCAATCAAAATGCTGCAGCTAATAACTGTAATCAATCAGTCAACTTTTATTCTTATAGCACCTTTCAAGGGAGTCATATGCAGTTCAAAGTGTTTTAAGCGCAAAGAAAAAAATAAAAAATAAAAATAAAATAAAATAAAATAAAATTGCATCAATTAGAACCAGGGCAATGATTATATAGATTGTAGTATCTTTAATGTAAATACGAATTCACACCAAAACAATAAATTATATATGTTAAAGTAGTTGACAAGATTAAAAAAAAAAGAAAAAATTTAAAGTTACTTAATTTAAAATAATTTACGATGGGTAAAGTGTTCAAATTGAAACCGTAAAATGTTATATGATACTTTAAACATAACAGACAGAAAAAGAAAAAAATAAATTCAAGAAATCTCCACATTGTTGCTTTAGAGGGTTAATTTAAGTAAGAATTTAACTTTAGATTTTATCTTTTTATCTGAAATCTATTAAACACCAGTTAGAGTATATCATTTATTTATTACAAAATATAATTTAGTGCAGTTTTTGTGCTACCGTGACCCCTGACCTTCCTGTTCTTCTTCTTTATTTTGACAATAATAATAATAATAATAATAACTATTATTATTATTATTACTATTATTATAATTGTTATTTTTATTATTATTATTATTATATTTTTATTATTATTATGAAAATAATTCTAATACTTATAATTTGGATTATGATTGTATTGAAGTATTTCTTTTTAAAACTATTCAATTAGCTCATCTTATACTTTACTTATTAATCACCCATTTTAAACCTTGTAGTCCTCAAAGCAGTAGGCTATCTGCTTTAGTTATAGTGGTAATAGTAGAAAAATGAAAACACAATTATGCCCTCCTCCTAAAAAAAAGTACTCGTTTTACCTTAGTTGCGCTATTTATGCTTTTATTTTGAAAAGCCCACCGTCCTGCTTCCGCTCCGTGCCGTCTGACCCTCGCTAGCTTCGCGGGTGTTAAAGTCAGTGAAAACGGATATGGCTTGTACCTACGACACGGCGTCGTCAGAGGGCGGGGTCACACGACCCGTCTTTAAGGACACCGGGAGGAGAGGGGATGTGAACCCGATGACCCGGCAGGGCCTCCGGGGCTGCTTCACGGAAGAGTCCCGCTGGAAACACTTCACCTCCACACCAACACGGTAAGGAGAGGAGCAGGGCCGGGCGGGAGGCCTCCTCAGCGGGACTCCTACAACTTTCCCAGCCCCTTCAGGTCTGCTCGGCCTCCCTGAACTCAGAGCACTTTAACCATGAACAGGGACTCACACGATCCGGATAGCTTCACATTATCCTTACATATTAAAGTTATATAATCCAGGATCTACTCTATTTGTTTTTAGTTTCACTTTAGGCTGTTAAACTGTGTGCAGCAGGAATTCACTTCCTTCTTATGTATTCTTAATGTACTATTTAATACTTTTTCACTGTTTATAAGATAATCAGCCAAACTCCTGAGCTACTTTTTGACTTTTTATGTAAACTGAATGATCACCCAAGTGCTATGTGGTGTCTGTTTTGATTTGAGAGTTTTTTTTTAAAATATAAATCACATACCTGTAATAAAACAAAGCTGATTCTGCCTTTCCAATAAAACCCTGACATTTCCACCATCTTAACACAAATCAGATCTCTGTCAGGGTGGACTGTGCAGCAGGTAGGCCTATATATTAAAACTGTTTTTGTTGATATGCATGTAGAAAGATTACATATACACCAACGGGCTGCAGCTGCTCACTTGTGATGCAAAAACAACCTCTTTATAGCACAGCGTGTGTTATTTAGGCCAGCTCATATAGCTGTTTACATAAAGATGGTTGAATCTTAACGTAATGCTGGAGGAAAGTAGGTTGTCATGGTGTGTGAACATATTAAGCCATGTTTTGTGCCTGCAGGCCGTCTGTGTCTGGCCTTAAATAATGTGTATGATTTCAGCTTCAGCTCTTTAAAGTGAAATATAGGTCAAGGCTGGGATCATCTTAGGATAATGCTGGCTTTTTGGGAAAAAGGGGGCTGCAGCTCTGAGGGATGTGATGTAACAGCATCCACTAACACAGCTACTGTTGTTGTTGTTGTTGTTTGAAATGTCACAGAGATTCGACGGCTTGTTTACTCATTAATCTGTGTTACGGATAATGAGACTGCAGTGCGGCACCACCGCTTATGTATTCGCCGCTGTGAATTATAGATGAATGTTTGTCCTCTTAGGCTGTAATAAGATTAATTTCATATAACATAATCATCATCCTGCAGAACAATTTGTGGGAAGCCCACAGGGACATTACTGATACGTTTCCCCGACAGTGAAAGAATGAACAGCAGAAAATAAAAGTTACTTTCCAGAATTTCTTTCAGGGACTGCTCGATATGATCCCATTCAGCGCAATAGGATTATTATATGTTTCTTTTTACACTCAGCCCAGGGGTCTGCAACCTCTACTTCCATAGAAGCCATTTTACCTCAGCACACCTGGATGAGACTGATTCAGGAGCCACAAAATCTACTTTATCTAAACAATGAAGACAAAAAAGTGTATGAAATTCTAAACATGGTTAAAATCTAGTGAACAGTCATCTAAACCAGAATTTTTTTGTGTTCATAAAATTTAACATGTGATGTCTTAGTTTTTTTTTATTTTTAAAAAATAAACTTTTTTTTTTAATTGTGATGTTATAGAAAAAATGAAAAATTTATGGAATTTCATGAAGTTGCAATAAAAAAAAAGGATTTTCAAATATTTGCAAATTTATTCAAAAAAAGTTAATTTAAAAATTTGCCAAAATTTGCAAAAATTCAAAAGACTAAAAACGTAAAAAAATTGCAAAAAAATTTAGTGTCAAATATTTGCAAATTGTTCAACAAACTGTTAAAGTAAAAAAAAAAATAAAAAGAAGGCATTTTAATAATTTGCAAAATTTGCAGGTTCAAAAATTTTTCAAATTTGCAAAAAAAAATCCCAAATCTGCTTAATCTTAAAAAAATATTTTTGTTTCTTAATTTGAAAAAAATATTTAAGAATATGAAATTGAAAAAAAAATCTGCAAAAGTTCAAAAAATTTGCAAAAAAAACCCTAATAAATTTCAAATGGTTTTTAGTTATATTGTATTTCTTGTATCATATTGTAATGCATAATGAGAGGCAGTGACCGTTAGGAGTTCATTAATGCTTAAGCAACAAACTGTAATGTACTGAAGTACTTGACACCAGGAAGACTTTTATTACACAGAACACTGATTCACTGTACCGTTTGATTTCTTACCTTATCATGTCTCATCATATTGTATCAAAAAAATGGAGGATATAGGTTCTGGAAAAGGTTTTGCAGAGAAACCTGGAGGAAAGTCTTTGAAAAACCAAGGATTCTCTGTAGAACCGTCTATTGTATCATTTCATTTCATAAGTTATATGATATCACATCATATATGAAATCATATCATAGCATATAATGCCATTTCATATATCATATCATATTCATATCACATATCATATCATATCTGATATTATATATATATATATATATATATATATATATATATATATATATATATATATATATATATATATATATATATATATATCCGTCTGACTTCCAGTAGTTCAAATTTGTCCTCTGTGGAGGACATTTCTAAACCTGAATATCTTCCTTTTACTTCACACTACGGAATAAACTCTTAATGCCATCTACAGAGGACATTTGGGGCTTTTCAATGATACCAAATGTTAAAGGGTGGGGCTTTGGTACCTTTCTCTTTTTCATTAAGGAAAACAGCGTCCATCAGTGCAAGTGCATTTTATGGGAAGAGGAAAAGTAAGTGTATAAAACTTTTTAATAAGCAAATCTTGGCTTGAAATGTTGGTGGCATATTTTATATGGGACTCTTAACAACACATTTGAACATTGTCTGAATAATTTTTACTGTATTTTAGCATCCTAATTAAGTGTTTAAAAGTTGTCATCTGTAGTGGACATTAGTAGTTATTTACCTCATTTTGTTCTTCTTTTTTTTTTCAAATGACAAGAAAGGGACTCATTCTCAGAAGCAGAGAGAATTTTACTGCAGTTGTTGATAGAAACTCAGATACTGAGTTGTCTGATGAAGAAGATGCAGAGGCAGAGGAAGATGATTCACAGAGCTCTGAGGATGAAACTCAGGCAGGGCAAGCAGGTGTCAGATGACAGAACGGTCCACATCTAAGTCCAGTTGGTGTCAACTGTGGAGCAAGAATCCAAAGTACACCTTCAGTTTGTTTTGTAGAAAAGAAAGACTGAAGGTTTGTCCAGGTGTCGAGGCCCCTTACGATTGCTGAGTACAACATCAACATGCCATCTATCTTCCAGAAATGGAGACAAAAACATATGCAGCAAGATGTCGCAGATCCGGCTGCAAGGGCAAAACATATTTAATGTTCACAAAGTGCAAAGTTTCCTTTGTGTTTCCAAGAAGAGGAACTGCTTTTTGAAGTATTAAACCAAACAAGCACAAAAAAGCAAAACAAAAAGGAAAATGGACGGTTAAACTCGTTCTTATATCCACTTTTTGTTATTTCCTTTGGCACTAAATGATTGCCATCAAGGTTCAGTTTCACATGTTCGGCTTTCCGATGTCCTCTGTAGTAGACTCATGATATCTGAGGTATTAAAAACTTTTTTTTTTTTTAATGTATTTAGTATTCTGATGACACATAAAGATTGGAGAATCTTAAAATCTTTGTGATTGTACAATATTTTTTTCCTGGTAGTTAGGAGGATATACATATATATATATATATATATATATATATATATATATATATATATATATATATATATATATATATATATATATATATATATATATATATATATGTATATGTGTATATATGTATATAGATATGTGTATATATGTATATAGATATGTGTACATATATCATAGCATATCGTCATATATCATATCAATTTCATATCATTTATCATATCATACCATATATCATGTCATATCATTTATAATATCACATTTAGGTCATATACATATTATAGCTGATATATATATATATATATATATATTTATATATATATATATATATATATATATATATATATATATATATATATATATATATATATATATATATATATATATATATATATATATTTATATTTGTAAATATGTGTATATATATATATATGTGTATATAAATGTATGTATATGTATATGTATGTATGTATGTATGTATGTTTATATATATATATATATATATATATATATATATATATATATATATATATATATATATATATATATATATATGTATATCTATATATATATATATATATATATATATATATATATATATATATATATATATATATATATGTATATCTATATATATATATATCTATATATGTATATATATTTATAGTATTTACCATTCTATCATATCATGTTATATCATATTGATCAAGATATTGTTTCAACTTTTAGTAAATCGTAACAAATCCCACTGTATCATATTTGACTTATTGCATTGCACCATATCGAACCATTTCATGTTGTTTTGTATTCCCTGAGCACATCCTATCTGATCATATCATTAATGAAATGAAATATCTTGGAGGGTTTTTATTGACTTAATTAATTCACATCTATAAGAAAGTATTCACAGTAATTTTGCCGTCAAAATATCAATTTTCTGAAGGCGTAAGTTTTCTCGGCACAGGAGTAAAAACTTTTGGTTCCTGCAGGCGTAGACCTCCTCGTTCCTTTTTCCACTCCTTCCTGTCCATGATGAACGAGCTCTTTAGCACGAGTATGAATGCTCCTGCTCAGCCAGCCTTGTGCTGTCACTGTGAAAAGCCTTATCCTGGATAGCCAAGGTAAATTAAACACCGCCTCAGTCTTTTCACCTCTTACAGGAAGTCAAACGAGGAACACAGAGCAGCAGGAAGGTCGACATCCATCATTTTTCTCTTTATCGCAAACACACGCTGTAAAACGGGCTGAAACGAAGCATGTGTTTCTCTGCCCTTGTGTTTCTATCCTTGTGAGATAAGGTTTAGTTTTGTTTTTCTTTAAAGGTGCAGGGTGAGGTTCAGGTTTGTCAAGTGCTGATTCATGCGCAGAATTCAGAAACGGCGACTCGAATGTCTTTGCATTTCATTTGAAACCCGAGCTTTTTTGCGGTGTGCTGCGAGCGTCTTTGTGTGGGTTTCATTCAGGAGCATCCAGCCTGCTGGAGAGGAATGTTAATAATGTCAGCCGAGCAGCAGGATTGTATGAGACTCTTCTTTTTTTATTGGGTTTCATCACAGAAAAACGCCGTTCACAAAGAAGCATTTACTTCACTCTAATACAAGGTCACATATAGGATCTCATCTCTGACAACAATCAGATCTGTGTTAAAGTAGATTTTCGTAACCATGGTGACTCCTCATTCACACACACTCACTCACACACAGATATTATCCCTTTCTGTATTTGCCAAGAATTTTGGATCCAACAGCAGACACTCGTCAGAAGGACTGAGCAGATTTCTGTGTCCACTTCGCACCCAGCGTGTCGAGAACAATGCCGTTTGTTGTCCGATGAGTCACTGACACTTTAACGCCAGCAAACACGAGAACCATGAGAGGAACTGGGATTGTAACCTGGAGTGGCTGCAGAGAGAAAACACCAAACATGAGGGTTTATGGGTACACGGTGGTAGCCAGCAGTTAATGTCTGGAAAGCCTGACGCTCCTTTCAGCTCCTTCTTCAGCTACGACCCAAACTTTGTCTGACAACTGTGCCGTTTTTGAAACAACGCTAGCATTGGGAATTCTTCTATGACCAAAAAGCTTCAGTTAAGAAGTCCAAGGCCTTTTTTTAGAGCGGTTCAAATGTTGAGCCTAAAACAGTTTGACTTCCTAATAAAGGTGAGACCGCGTGGACTCAACCTTTAAAAAGAGAGTACCAGATCCGTGCCCCTTGTTAGCAAGACCGCCAGACAGCTGGAGTCACAAGACCGAGGATTCTGAGAGTAAAGCATGGGTTCACCGTGATCATCATCATCATCATTTTCTGCGGCTTATCCGGGGTCGGGTCGCGGTGGCAGCAGCCTTAGCAGGGAAGCCCAGACTTCCTTCTCCCTAGCCACTTCGTCCAGCTCTTCCGGGGGGATCCCGAGACGTTCCCAGGTCAACCGAGAGATGTAGTCTCCCCAGTGTGTCCTGGGGTCTCCACCCGGTGGGACATGCCCTGAACACCTCACCAGGGAGGCGTCCTCATCAGATGCCGGGCCACCTCATCTGGCTCCTTTCAACGCGTAGGAGCAGCAGCTCTACTCCGAGCTCCTCCCAGATAGCAGAGCTTCTCACCCTATCTCTAAGGGAGAGCCCGGCCACCCTACGGAGGAAGCTCATTTCGGCCGCTTGTACCCGCGATCTTGTTCTTTCGGTCACTACCCAAAGCTCATGACCATAGGTGAGGGTGGGAACGAAGATCGACCGGTAAACAGAGAGCTTTGCCTTCCGGCTCAGCTCCCTCTTCCCCACGACAGACCTGTGCAGAGTCCGCATTACTGCAGACGCCGCACCAATCCGCCTGCCGATCTCTCGCTCCATCCTTCCCTCACTTCCCGTGATCTGTACCACTATTTCTTAGCTCCACCCATAAAATCTACCTTTTATATCAGCGCTAACACAGACAGGAAGTGCTGTTTTACGGTGCAAGAGACTAAACTCTAAAGCAGGCCAGCACAACATCCGTCCGTTAGCATAATCAAAGCTAGCGTATTGTTAGCAAGAAGAGTTGTCCTTTCATAGATTTTAGGTGATGTGTTTCCGTACGTTAAATCAGGGTTTCTCTGGATTGTGTAACTTCACGCCTCAGAAGTTGGAAGTTTGAGATGCGAGCCGCCACCACAGCCACCGAGGAGGGCTGGAGGAAAAAGATACAACGTAATTTGGTCTTTCTAAAAAGTAGCTGTATATTGATTTCGATTCTTTTTGGCTGAAGCAAAGTGTTTTTAAGAGAAAGGGCGTAGGGAGGTAGAGCGTTGAGGCAGGAAGGAGGGAGGAAGGAGGGAGGAGGGAGGAGGGGAGGGGTGTTCAGGGTTGGAGGAGGAAGAGGAGCGGTGGTTGTGGTGGTGGCTGGGACTCTTTGAGCATCACGTCAGTCTGATGTAAGTCAAACTGTTAGAGGAAGAACAAAACTATCAGCAAAACCAGAGAACCACAAACTGAGGCGGGGACTTTGTCACTGTCAGGCTGCCTCTACTTCCTGTTTGAGTTCTTCATAAAGAGGATTCCACGAAGAACCTGGTTTCAAATGATACCTGTTTCTAGATGACACCCATACAACACCAGAGTCTCCCCTGAGGGTAGAAAGACCCTCAGAAATCTAGAGTAGAGTTCTGGGTAGAACCAATCAAGTTAATACAGATTGTTTGCAGAACCTCTTATTGGGAGATCTGGCTCGGACTGTTGTTTGCAACACTAGCAGAGTGGAAGGTTCCAGAAAGACCCCCAATAAGGTTCCAGTGTTAGTCATCCACCCGTATTCTCCGTAAAGCCTTTCACAGGAAGTTCTGGAAAGCTCCGGAAGAGGGTTGGAAGCTTGAGGGGGTCTTTAAAAGAACTAAAAGACGTAGAAGTGGTTCAGTTGGAAAAGCTTTAACCTTAAGGCCTTTGCAAACAAATGACATGAAATTGCAAAAAATTCAGAGGCAAATTTTGACACGCCTCTCTGCACATCAGAAACTCCACCAAATGTTTTCTTTAAAATAGTTGTCTTGGTAGTTTTTTTTCTTTTTTGTAGAGAAACAGATACTGGGACCATAGACTGTAAATAAAAAAAAGGATGTCTGCTCCCCCTAGTGGCTGGGTGCAGTATAGGTTAAAAAATCCATCTCCCCAGTCATTCCAGATGGGCTGTGGTCAAACTTTAAAAAATTAATACACCTGGTAGAAATTTTTCTCACGCCTGATCGTTGTAGTAATTTGAAGATATCATTTGGCTGTCTTGTATCCAAGTCCTCTTTTTTTCAGAAAAGTTTCGTTTTCATTAGTTATACCAGGTTAAAAACGAGGCTTTACATCACGTTTAACGATGATTGACAGCTGACGTTCTCGTGTATTTTTTTCAGGGATTGTGAAATATGTCGGGAGGTAGAGTCAAGAAGTGATTAAACTCTATATTATTTTTGTCTCCCAGCTCCACTCAGATTTTCCCAGAATCCCTCACAGTCTCTACTGCGCAGACTCTGGCTGCCAATGGCTGGGCCTTTGACGGGGGAATTTTGGCTTCAAAACCGTACATTGATAAATGACGGAGCCACACTGTCCACTCTATAATCAGTCTATGGCTGGGACACAAACATAATCAAGTGATCGGCCATGTTGAATGTTTTGGTATGTGATGTGTCAACAACGAACGTTTTGATTGGTCGAATGTGTGCTCGTCCCAAGCAAAACTATGGAAAAACCGATGGTTGCTGTTGTGAAAACTTGCATTGGAAACAGCAGGTTTGAAAAAAACATAAATAAAAAAATACTTGTCTGGTTTGCAAAGGGCTTCAGGGAGCGTCATGGGTGGAACCACTTCCCCACAGAAAGGTTCTTTGTGGAACCTTTCAGGGAGGGTTACGTCTGTAGAGGTTCTGGGAAAGGTTTTAAAGAGACACCTGGAGAAAGGAGAGTCAAAGGGGAACCTTTTTGCAGAGGAAGAACCATTTTTCAGTTCCATGTCAGACCTTATTAAAGCGCCCAGTGGGACCTTCCCATACGGACTGTACCAGGAGCAATCAAAGATCCCCGTCCGGCTCTAATGAGCACCTCGCTCTGCACGTCTTTAACGCCCATTTTCTCTGCTGCTGAAGACATGAGAGGGGTCACGCTGATTTTAAAGAGCCGGTAACCCTGGAAGGATTCACAGGCTCTGCTTTAAATGGAGGGGTTTGGTGTAACGGCCTTTGATTATAGATGAAAATATTTAGGTTAAAGACACGGGAGAGTCCACGGCAGCAAACCCTCGTCCTTACAGCACAATCTACAGTACATCTGTGCACGAGCAGGCGGGAACGGGCAGGGTTTCATCAAAAGGGGTCGAGTGGAGCTGGGCTGAATTGGGCGATGAGATCACCATGGCAACGAGGACCTCCGTGGAGCAGAGCACGAGGAGAATGTGGGAGGGGGAGTTTCATGCTGAAGTGGTCTGAAGTGGAAGGAATCGCTCTTCACTTTTTTACAGTTCTGGGAGATTCTCATGGCTGGGATCCAAACACTCACTGTAATGAACTCTTCACACACTCACACACACTCTCACACACACCATTACATCACAGAAAACAACAGTTATATAACAAGACCACATGGACACGCACTCACAGCAGTGCCCACAGGCCAAATAAATACAAATACTTCAAAACTCATCTTCCCTGATGGCAGCAACACAAAACCAAAAACACATGTTGAACTGAAAAACTTAAATATGTCACATTTTAGAGCCGGGGATCTAACACCTACTCCTAACGAGGATGTCATAGTTCAGAAACACACACAAAGAAAACACTCAAAGCTTCCTCATTTGAATAGTTCATGAATCCTCCCACTGACGAAATCTCAATTTACAATCTGGAGTGTGACTGGGACTCTCGATGAACTCTACATCTTTCATTTTAGCTCATTTACATCAAGTTCCTCCAAATGCTCCAAATAATAAAAAACTGACATTTCACTCGTTGTGTCGTCTCTTCTGCGGATCGTGTTCGGTGGGAATGTTTGGGGGTTGTGTTGGAGGTCAGTCCAGCCGAGACCTGGGAGAAGAAGAAGAAGAAGAAGAAGAAGAAGAAGAAGAAAAAGAGAGTTTAACACGAGTTATCCTGAAGAGACAATCTGGAAGAAGTCAGTGACAGTGAACGCAGCCATGTTTTTATACCGTGATCCAAACAGACAACGTCAGATAGGGCGCGAACAAAGCAGAGGACGCAGATCAACGTGTCTGATGGACGTGCAGATCAAGTCACGTCTGTCAGTCCAAGACCAGTTCTTGACGCCTACACAATGCTCAACTTAGGCCCACTATTTGGTCAGCCATGACCCCCTTGGACACCAATGAGCAGTTTAACACTTGTACGTTGGCTTTTTGGACCTCAAGAGGACATCTGAGCAGTAGTGAGTGAGTGAGCCTATTGCGCAGTGCGAAGGTACCGTTGACGTCGTCAGTGGACGTTCAGCACATGTTGGATAAGACATTGTCTGGGGTAGGAGTCTGCACCTTCAGGAGACCAAAGTTAGACGTCCAAAATTGGCGTTGAGAGGACGTCATTGCGTCTCTTTGCTAGGTGGGCTCTCGGGATGGGAATTGATAAGATTTTGTCAACACAGATGCCCTTATCGATTCTGCTTATCGATCTGATTCTTTATTGATTCCGTTTTCAATTCCTGTTGTGAATTTTCTTGGTACAAAAAGTAGCTTTACAGGTTTTCTGTGTCAACAACATTTAATTGAGTTTATACTGTAAGTGAATAAAATGTAATTGGTCCCTGAGTCTGGATATTTAATTAAACAGAAACAGGTAGAAATTTCACACAATGTGACGTTGATGTTCTGTGTTGTAATATATTAATAATTCAAGTAGGCCATCTAGTGTCTCAAAGTGGTTACAGCAATGGTTTAAGTTGTTTGGAACCTTTCCATCAGCCATGAGCCTTTCATTAGCCTGTTAGCTTTTAGCATTTGAAATTCTCAGTATTTTTCACAAAGAGTTGATATGATATGTTTCTGTGATGAAAGTTGAAATTCTATTCTGAAGCTGAAGTTATACTGATGTATGCTAACTGCTAGCATATCAATGCAGTTTCTCATATACGTTAGCATCAAGCTTGTGCTGTTTTGTTATTTTGGTAAAAAATGTGATTTATACCATTTTGAATGTACTGAATATGAATCTTCTGAGAGAGAGTGATGTACATTTCTTTATGAAGTCAGTTCTTCAGGAAAACTTCAAGCTGAAAATCCGGAATCAGAGTTTTCTTGGGAAACGTTAGCTAACTGCTAAGCTAAGCTAGCTGCAGCAGACTAGTAAGATCCGGCGGCTCCAGCACAATGTAAAGAATTGATAAGGGAATTGTTAAGCACAGAGGCTAACGATATTGATGGATTGAAACTAGGGCTGTCATTTTAACGTGTTAATTAGATTAATTAATTACACCGCAAATTAACGCGTTATAAAAATTAACGCAGATTAATCTGGGTCCCAAACCCGTGGGGCGTTCAAAGACGCACTTATTTTCAAATGTCTAGCATTTATAAACCGTTTGTCCTACATGAAGAAAGTGGTGTTCTTGTGAGATTTTCAAATTTCCGACGGTCCCTGAATGTATCACACCTGATGTCAGCAACATGCTTTGCACTGGGGGTTAGAGAAAGCGCTGTTAAGGGGACTGCCGTCCACATCTCGTTTATTCACACGTCCTTTTTGAAAATCTACAGAAGATCAACCGTTTGCTCAATTCTGTAAAAAACAGATAATTCTACACTCTTTACTGCATCAAACAAGCCCTGAATGATCGATATTTGTCCTGTATTTAAATCTAAAGAATTCTTTGAAAATTTGCTTCCATCTTCCTGGTGTCATGTTTCAGCTTGGGGCTGCTCTGCACCAATCAGCAACAGTTTGTGTGTTCAGAGCATGTTAAACTGAGAATACTTCACTTTTCTTTGATCCAAGACTTGAATTAAGTGTTTTGTACATAGTTCCTCACAGTTTTTAGCCTTTAGCCCTGGTTCTCCTGACCTCATAGAAGTATAGAAGTTCATATTGCAGTGAAAATTGAGTCCACATCGAGTAAAAATGTGACAAAAGCAAAAAACGTCCTAAAAATCAAATCAGCTTATCTTAGGTGCAGGACTGTGTAGATTTTGCAAAGATAGAACCATAAAACTTTTTTTCATTTGTTCCTTATGCCTCAGGGTACCTAAAAATGTGTTGTCTATATTCCCACCTTATTTTTAAATGTTTTTAAATGTCTTTTAATGTAATTTTAATGTCCTGGAATTCAAATTCTTTATTTTGGGACCTTAAGCAGATATGAGATTAAAATGCGATTAATTGGAATAATTAATTACAAATCCTGTAATTAATTAGATTAATTTTTTTAATCGCCTGACAGCACTAATTGAAACATTTCTTATTGATTCTTAACTGGAAACAGTTTTCGATATGACCTGCATGGTGGCGTCCAAGTGGGGTCATGGTTGAACGCCCAGATAGTGGATCTTACACAAACATTGTGTGGATGTCCAGAACTGGTCTTGGACCAACAGACACGGTATAGACTTGATCTGCACCTTCATCAGACGACTAAATTTAGCGGGTTACATGAGACCAACATTTATGAAATTCACAAAATGTAGAATTGACAGTTGTTTAAAACCTGCTGTTAAGATAATGAACTCAACTTCTAGTCAGATTTCACTAAACCTAAAACATCTAGAAATCTAGACCTAAAACATCTAAAGTATGTTGTCTTTTTCCCTTGTTTTACACAAATTTTCATCCGAAAAAAAAAGTCATTGATCTTCAACTGAAAGAAAATGTTTTATCCGATTACTTGATTAATTGAAAGAATTTTCAGCACAATACTCAAAAACTAAAACAAATGCAATTAGTGCAATTACTTTAATTTTTATTCCATGTATTCCATCTAAATTAGTTAGATCCTGATCTGATAAGGAGATTATCACAGGTATGTAAAACTAAACCAAGATTCATCCCCAGGACTTCTCCTGTGTAGGGGGAAATCGTGCTTTATTGGCACACAACAGGTGTCTGGTTTTTGAGGAAAGTTCCTGTGGTTGAAAAGCATCTTAAGGCAAATCAGAAAAGCTGTGACATAGAGTACGATCCATCGGCCTCTGAAAGACAATAACTGACTGGAATCAGGAGAAACAGCCTCTGGTTCTGCTACTAACGAACTGTAAACACTTTACTGCTTGGGTGTTTTTCTCCTGTGCTCTGAGAAAAAAAAATAAAGTAGATTTTCATTAGCAAACGTGTAAATTCAGTCCACAGCCAGAGCGATTTGAAAACGCTGGATCAAAGAAGAAAAGAAGGAAGACCTGATTACGGGTGGTTTATTGTTCTTCTGGTGATTCTTGTTAAAGAGGAAATCTAATTGCAGGGAAACAGGAGAGAGCATCTCTGAAGTGAGACATCATCTTTTAATGCACACAGGGGGAAACGAGCCAAACGGTCTGTGCAGAGACGTAACCCAGAGTTTAATGGAAGCTGCATAAAATATGAATCTCATTTGATCTTCATTCAAAGTGTAGGTTTTCTTTTGATTAAATTACATTACGCCGTCTGCTGTGTATGAAATGTAGGCAAATGAGGTTTATCTTGTTGGCTCTGAATACATTAGCATTCGTTTATAATTACAGCGCGTATTTCAGACTCTTCAGAGCTGCTGCAGGAAAAAAAGCTGAATGAAGATTTATCGTCTGTTTTTGACCTTCACTGCTCACCTGTGCCCTTTGACCTCTTCACGGTTTGTTGGAGAAGTCCTGGAAAATGTCTTATTTCATGATAACAGAAGAGAAAAATGATGCCTGAACAAACTAATCAATGAAAACCTGTTCATTTTTCAACATCCCAATTTTTAATATAGATCAAATAAAGGGAAGAAGATTTTGTTACTTCATAATTTAATTTGTCCAATCATCGTGACCCAGGCGGTTTATTTCTTTTTAATACACCTTTAAAGGGATAGTTCAGTTTTTTTGAAGTGGGGTTGTATGAGCTCTTTGTGACCACTAAGGACATTAGATACAGTAGAAAGTTGTCTCCTCTCCCTCAGTAAGACACAAACTTTAATCGATGGTGACGAGGAAATAGACGCTAACAGGGACAGACGGTACCAAATTCAAAGGCTATTTTCTCTGCCTACAAGAACTAAAATCAAAAAGTAATACCACAGTTTAAGAGTACGCTACATAAAATATTTTTTAAGTGCATTAAGTCTTTGGAAATATAAACATTTATCTGGACCTAACTAACTGGTCATGTGTCCTTCCGCGCAGCGCTAGTGCGCTCCGTCCCCCTCCTCCTTTCAGCTGTAGGGAATGTAAACAAGCTATGCTTCGGGCGCCGGTTGTAGCCTCGTGTAAGTTTGATCAAGTATCGTAATTCTTTTGTTTGTACTCTAAGGATTGTGAGGCAGCGTAGGAAATTCAAAATGAGTGACTATGACAGCGACGATGAAGTTTCATTCACTTTGGAACCAAAAGGATACCTGTATGAACCGGAGCACACAGAAGAAGAGCTGCTACAGATGGAGACTGAAAGGAATACGTGGAAATATAGGCAGACTTCACCAATAAAATAATTGTTTTCAAATTTATTATATTATATGTAAGTATTAAGTCAGGGATCAGCATGGTATGTCCCCTTTAAAAAAAATGCAAAAAGTCATTTTTCCTGTAAGTATTCTGCTTTCCTTAGACCCAGAACATTTTTCGTAATCGATGCATTGTTTAAATAATAAATAAATAAATAATACAAAATAAAAAATATGCATTTTTTTAAATTTATGTAAAAAAATGAATAAAAAAATAAAAATAAAAAAATCGATGCATTTTTTAAAATTTATTTAAAAAAAATCAATAGATAAAAAATAAAAAAATAAAAATAGAAAATAAAAAAAATAATTGATGATTTTTTTTTTTATTAGTAAAAAATAAATAAATCATTTATAACGTTTTTATGATCATGAGTAACCAAAATTGAAATCAAGATAAAAATTAAATTAATCATCCAGCCCCACTGGTATGATCATAGATGGTGTGGATGTTAAAAACAACAACAACGTACACCGAACTTAACCGAAAACCGTAATAAGATCTGAGCCTGACTTCAATCTCTGAAAGCTAACCTGCTCACTTAAACTTTCCGTCTCAGTTTAACGTGGATTCAAACAAACAGTTGCACACATTTTAGCGTGCAGTGTCATGAAACACAGGTTAGTTCTCACCTTGTTTACTCCCAGAAGTAGCGCAGGTACCATATGGTTTCATTCTTCAGCTGAGGGCCGAATAGAGGGTTGGTCTGGGCCAGGATGGCTATCAACCAACTGAGCGAGAGAGAGAAGAAAAATAAAAACATCTTTTAGAGAGACACACGGGCATTAAAGGGGCAAATGTTTGAGTTTTAACCCAAACTGTGTGAGCAGAGATCATTTCATCACCCTCTGATTCTGAAACATGTGTCTGATGTAAAGCGACTAATGAGCTCAACCTGCAGGCTGACCTGGATGTTTCCTCATTATCACCGTGACTCACACACACACACACACAATGACACACACACAGACATGGTGCTGGGCTTAATGGACTCTGTAATGTTATCTACATTAACGATGGGGAGTGTGGTTTGTTAAACCTTTCATTTGTTCCACTCTGCCTCCATATTTACTGGATTTCACTCAGGCACAGAGCGGGACACCAGCTCAGGTGAATCCACAAAGGACCCCGAGCTGAAAGATGTTCCCCCTGTTTTTCCTCAAAGCTTTCCTAAACTCAATGAAGCCTTTGTGTTCACGGTTAAAAATGGCGACGCCTGCTGCCAAACCCTGGTCACTGGCGTCTTTGTGGATGGGTTTAACCTGAGAGGATGATGCAACAGTCAGTAACAGTGAGTGGCATCATTTCCCCATTAGTTTCTGGTGTTTAGCGCAGCTGATTGTTGGAAATTGGATTGGAGCTAATCGCAGGCAGCAGCTGAAATATCATCTTGATGTAATTATTCCACTTGGTGTACACAAAGCTCTTTAATGTGCTGTGATCTGAGGTATACAGTGATGGATGGGTGGTTTAATGAGGGATTCATGTCCAATTCAAGATGCTTTGTGCTCATTTCTAGAGGCTAACAGGCTAAATGCAAATGCTAACAGAGTGATGGTTTGATGACCTGTCACATGACACAGTGTGGCACCAAATCAAAGACCCCACCCTCGGTGAGAGAAGCCTAAATTGTTAATGTTGAAGGTTAAATTAGCTTATTAGCTAGCTTCATGGGATGCAAAGAACTGGCAAGACTGTGCATCCAGTGTCGTATTCACGTCTCCAAAAGCTTCTATGGTTTAAGATTATTCTGAAAATTTGATATTTCCTTTTAATGGTTTGTAAATCATTTAAAGGCAAAGTTAAATAGAAAATAACGCAAAGGTTGATCATTTTGTTTTACACTAAAAAAATTGCGCATTTAGAAATTTGTAGGGCTGCAACGACAAATCCATAAAATCGCTAGAAATCGCTAAAAATCGCTAAAAATCCATTAGTAAACACGTCAACAACATTTTTCAAACTCAATGCATTGTTTTTTAGAAAAATAATTTTTATGTAAAAAATAAATACATAAAAATGTTAAAAAATAATCATAATGTAAAAAAATGATGCATTTTTTTTTATTTATGTAAAAAAAAAATTAAATAAAAAAAAATAATCATTGGATTTTTTTATTATAAGAAATGTTAAAAAAAAAAGAGACAATCCATAAAAGCATGAAAAAACGCTACAAACCCATTAGTAAACATGTCGACACCATTTTTCATAATCAATGCATTGTTTTTAAAAAACAATTTTCTAAAAAAGAAAAAAAAAAAATGAATAATTGATGTATTTTTTAATGTATGTAAAAAATGAATAAATAAAGAATAAAATAATAAGTGATGCTTTAAAAAATATATGTAAAAATACATAAATAAAAATAAAATAAACTCAAAAATATATAAAAAGATAATTGATGCATTGTGCTGCGTCATTACTGTATCAATTTCTCTTCAGTTTATAGTCTTTTTCTTTTTTGTTGGATTACTTAGCGGTTGGCAGCTAGCTGAAGGTGCATTACCGACACCTACTGGACTGGAGTGTAAATTACCTGGGCTGTGGGGCTGTATGTGTCACATGTTAACAGATCAGCGTGGCGGGGAATATAATCGTCAGAGTAATCGAGTAATTTGAGACAGTGCGGACAAAACACCTGGAGGAAAGACCCTGTCTCAAACGGACCCTCCAGAGAGAGCCAAAACCAGAGAATTAGATATTTAGCAGAGATAGACCGGACTGATATGTTTTTTTCAGGACTGATATTCCTGGCTATCATAGGCTGTAAAAAAAATGGACGTCATCTTGCTCGGCTCTGCTTTAAAAACTTGCCAACATTTCATAAATTTCTTACAAAACCTAAAACAGTGTTTTTTCAAAATATTAAATATATAAATAAAATTTTTTAAAAAAATTTGCAGAAAATCAAAAAAATTGAAATTTGTATATTTTAAATTAAATTTTAAACACGTCAGGACGTTGGCTTCAAAACGATAACCGATCTTTGAAGCTGACATTTATTTAAAGCAGGGGTGGCCAACCTGCAGCCACATTCGGCTCTTTGCCTTCACATGTGTGGCTCTTTGGTCCATTCATAAAAAATCAGTTTCATTGTTATCAAAATCATTGTTATGAGAAGTGGTGTGCAGATTGATCTGAAACATTGATAATCAATACTTGCGTGATGAGATGGATACCTAAGTTTCAGTTTCACTTCCCTACATGCCACTCTGCCCCAACCCCTCCTCTCCTGCTCGTACATAAGGGGCTGATACACAACAACGCTTTTTGGATGCAAAAGTTTTGTTGCGTTTCAGCCTCTGGTTTACACAGAAACAGTGCTTTAACCAGCCTAAAACACAAACTTTGCTCATGGATTTCTTCTGAAACGCTGCAGCCCCTTCCGTGTAAACACCAAGCTGGCGTTTTCAGGTACTCATAAAAGTAGCTAATTCAGTATCCATCCCTAACCATGTGTATGATGTGGCTCTTAGTTGTAACACCACAATTTGTGTGGCTCTTGGTCTCTGAGTGGTTGGCCACCCCTGATTTAAAGTATAAGTGAAAATATTGACGGCCAAATCTTGAATAAAACAAACTCCAACACTTCACTTCATTCAAATGCCTTTAAGCATATGTTATTAAACAGCTCCCTAAGTTAAATGAAAGTTTAAAACAAATAGCCCCCTAAAGTTTTCAGCAGTAAATAAAGTTATTTTATCTTTCACTTATAACTTATCCTCATAGAGAATACTTCCTGGGTGAGACACCGAACCCAGCTTCTGGTTGGCGATTCATAACAACCTCCAACTTTATTCAACAATGTGAGATCCACTCAAAACACATGAGAATACACAATTCATAGTAAACTACACTTAAAATGATTTGAAACACACTTTTCTTTAAGTTTAAATGACATTTTTTATTTCATTAATCTTAATCTTAAAGTTTGGTTACCTGGGTTACATTAAAAACAGACATGACTCTGTACTGGAAGTCACCGCATTGTCAAGTAAAACCAAAGCTAAGCCTAAAAAAGCATGAAAACAGTGTTTCATATAAAAAGTGATCAATATTTAACATTTTCCCCCAATCTGAGCTCTATGGTAGAAAGTTCATCCCAAATTTGACATACTGTGTATGACTCCAGCTGTTAACAAGCATAACGTGTTTGTTCTGCTGCTCATCACTTTTAAAACAAAGAATAAAACAGACTTCACTCTGAGGGTTTGAGCTGCTATGACTAAGGTTATACCAGGGGTCTGCAACCTTTACTTTCATAGGAGCCATTTTTCCTCAGCTCACCTGGATTAAAGTCATTCAAGAGCCACAAAATCTACTTTATCTTCACAATAAAGACTAAAAATTGTTTAAATTTGAAACATCTAAAAAATCTAGTAAATAATTAGCTAAACGAGAGGATTTTGTGTTTGGAGAATTATAAATGTTATGTCTCTGTTTTTTTCTTTTCAATAAATTTGCAAATACAAAAAACTGAAAACTATGTAATATCATAAAGTTTATAAATAGATAATAAGATATTTCAGTAAGTTTGTGATTTTTTCTTCAAAAAATAAAAACAAAAAATGGCTGAAAATGCAAAAAAAAATCTAAATTTCAAAACTGTTTTAAAATGTCATAAATTTGCAAAGAAATATCAAAAAACTGTCTTTTTTTTTTTACAATTATTTAAAAAAATGGGAAAAAAATGCAGAAATAAAAAAATGGAATCTAAAAATTTGCTAAATCTTAAAAGAATTGGGATTTTTTATTTCTAAATTTGAAAAAAAAGTTTACAAAAATGAATTTCAAAAAACTTGCAAAAAGTTAAAAAAAATTAATGAAACAAATAATTAATAAATAATAAATTAATAAATAAAATTTCTTTATTCCATTAATATTTTTTTTCAAATCTTCAGGGAGCCACAGCAAAGGAGTCAGAGAGCCTTAGGTTGCAGACCCCTGGGTTATACTTTAGTCTGGGGCTCCCTCTGGTGGTGAAATGGAGACAGTGACTTGCCTCTTCTCATGAATCTCAGCTTTTTGCACAAGCATGCTCTTAAAAACGACAACAGATGTCGATCCTTTCCTTCATCAAACTCAAAAGCTGTCTCTGATCTGATCCTGTTTTTCAGCGATCGGCCCTTCAGAGAGAAAAAACGAAGCTGCTGGTTTTTCACTCTCATTTTTTCCCTGGCTGAATGTTCGGCCTTGAGCTTAAGCCTCTGAATGATATCTTCTCTCAGAGTGTTTAGATTCGTCTTATCAGAGCCACTTATGGGTTGGCTCATGCATGACCTTTGTGAAAACCTTCAAATCTTTCATGATTTTCTTCACATCTTTTACCACAGCTGCTCGGTCACAGAAGATTATTAACGATCACATAAAAATAGGAGTGTTTCTACTTACAACAGGTAGCAACAGACGGCCGTGAGGATGAGGCTGGTGACAATCACCCTGTTAAATAAAAAACATGTCAGACACTCAGTTACAGTAGTTTTGTTTATGTATGGTTTATTTCGTGCTTAGTTTCTAATATGTGCAATAAAAAGAAAACTCAAGATATCAAAAAGCAGAAACAAGATCCAAGTTAAAAACACGTAGGCATGTGAAGTTTCTTGAATTGAGACATTTATCGATTGTTTCTTACCCAACTGGTCAAATTTTAGAGATTCTGTGAGGGGGATCTGTTTTTGGACATCAGCGCCACCAATTGGCTCAGAGTCTCACGCACACTGTGGTGAAGTCGTGACTCTTACCAAGGCTTTAACTCTTTTCTTTGTTCAAGACAAGTTTTTACCAGATCCAACTCCATGAGGTCAAGTTTTATCAACAGTTAGGTAGAGCTACGCTTTGAAACGTGACGACAAGCTGTTGTACCGTAGTTTAGTAGCCGGCTAAATCTAGCTCTGCTCACACTACAACTGCACTCTACACCCTACAAACAGATAAACCTGCCTTTTAGCCTTTAGCTCATGTTTTAGCCTTTAGCTCATGTTTTAGCCATTAGCCCACATTTTAGACTTTAGCCTGTTTTTCAAGCCTTTGTTTAGCCTGTGTTTAGCCCTAAGCTCATGTTTATACCTTTAGCTCATGTTCTAGCCTTTGACCCATGTTTTAGCCTTTGGTCTGTGTTTATACCTTTAGCTCATTTTTTAGCCTTTAGCTCATGTTTAAGCCTTTAACTTGTGTTTAGCCTTTAACTCATGTTTAAGCCTTTAGCCTGTGTTTAGCCTTTAGCCTGTGTTTTAGCCTTTAGCTCATGTTTAAGCCAATAGCTCATATTTAAGCTTTTAACCTGTGGTTTAGCCTCTGGTCCGTGATTAAGCCTTTAGCTCATGTTTTAGCCTTTACCCTGAGCTTTAGCTTTAAGCCTGTGTTCCTTTGGCTCAAGTTTTAGCCTTTAGCCCATGTTTTAGTTTTTATCCTGTGTTTAGCTTTTAGCTCATGTTTCAGCCTTTAGCCTGTGTTTAGCCTTTAACTCGTGTTTAAGCCTTTAGCATGTGTTTTTTTTAGCCTTTAGCCTGTGTTTTAGCCTTTGGTCCTGGTTTTAGCCTTTAGCTCATGTTTAAGCCTTAAACCCACGTTTTAGCCTCTAACCTGTGCTTTAGCCTTCAGCTCATGTCTTAGCCTTTAGCCTGTGTTTTAGCCTTTAGCTCCTGTTTAAGCCAATAGCTCATGTTTAAGCCTTTAGCATGTGTTTTAGTCTTTAGTTCATGTTTTAGCTCTTAACCCGTGTTTACGTCTTTAGCTCATGTTTTAGCCTTTAGCTCTGACATATATCTAGAAAAGAAACTTTTTAAAGATCACTTAAAAACTCCTCACAGCCCTTCTGAGCAATTTTAACATCATTTCTTGTCCTTTGATATCTTGCATAAGTTATTTTTTGACTTGTCAGCTGAATGTGGATCATCTTTAGTCTAATAATACGCAAACTACGATACAAGCACTTGCTCAAATTGCAGTTATTGCAGCTCAGTCACTGTGTTTCATGAAGTTTGTAGCACCAATGGATCAAGCTTATTCTGATGCCATGTATCCTGACTACAGGATAGCAGATAATCATACCACAATGCAATTCTGGAATAAACTCTCTGCCTTCAACGGCAACAAGAAGATGGTTAAGTCATCTCTACCTTTAACCTTTTAACTCACATATCAGGACACACTCTTTTACATCATGTCTGACGAACTGAGGGATACAAAATGCTTGTTCACGTGTAGAATTTAAGTCACTCAAATTTGATAATTATACAGTTGTGCTCGTGACTAAACATATTTTATTGATACATAAATATTTGGGGATAGTGCTGAAGCCATTTCTCATGAATATGCTTGTTTTTTTGAAGTCACAATAATAACTGAACTCTGTGATGCTTTGTAGCTTGAAGTGAATCCTATTAATATTGGAATAAATCATGTTTTCTGTAAAGATCAGTTTACATCATGGACAATCTGCCAATAAACTTGTGTTTACATCCATCCTCATTCATAATAACATCTGACAATATTTGACTGAACCTTGAAAATAGTGCAGCATGTCTCATAAATAACTGATAATTTGATATTTTGATGGTAAGCTACAAAGCTAAGCACCACTGTTAGGTTTCAGCATCACTGTTTGTTTACTGGCTCCCACATTAGATTTTCTTTTTAATTAAAACAAACTTTCTTCAAACATTAAGGAAAAAAATGTTTAAATGTATTTGTGATGTTAATTTGACCCTTTAACCTTACAAGCATGTTGGATGGATGGATGGATGGATGGATGGATGGATGGATGAGGGATGAGGCAGGGCCTCCATCACATGAGCAGGTGCCCGCTCCTTCATTTATAAAAAGGCTCAATACAACTCAATATGAATTAAACAGCAGCAGAAATCAGAAGTATTAGCTGATTTAAGACACCAATTCCCTTAAATGGAGGAGAAATGTTAAATTATCGCCGTAATCTGCAGCCAATTAACGGCAGCTAAGACCACCTACCCCCGGTTCGGTCCTTTGGGCACCAGAAACGGAGCCACGACCCCCACCAGCCCCCACAGCGTGGTGAAGCAGATCATCGGCAGGGCGAGCGAGTGAGACCCCATGGCTTCAGTCCGCAGAAAAACAGCGAAAAACCAGGATTTATTCTCGATTCGTCCTTAGAGATAAAGAGCATCAATGGCTGCTGAGCCAGACCGTCGCTTCCTCAGTGTCCTCGCCCTGTTAGGCCAACACGCCATGTGATTGGTCAAGAGCAAGGAGGTAGTGGACTCTGATTGGTTTAGCAGGCCGTCTATCAGTATTACAGCCAAAGGGATTGGAAGAGTGTTTGTGCCAGGAGACTGCGGGAAAGAGTATTATTATTTTCATTTCGGGCCAAAAATGAACCAAAACAGTAGAGAAATCAAAACAATAAACTACGTAAAGTCACATTTTTGGTCTATCTCCATGCACAGAGCAAATCCTGTCAGAACAGAAAAAAAATGACATTTAAAATTAAATTCAAATAAATGAAACACACATTTACTCACTATGTATGTAGAGTAATGGTATATGAAAGTTAAATTCATGAACTGTGAGACATAATAAGGGTGATGAAGTGTAATGGATAGTTTATTTGGACATGAATCTTACTGCCCGGCTTAATCCTATTACTGTTACTGTCCTATCATTTAGCCCAACCGGAGTAACAGTAACTGTTTTTTTTTTTTTGTTTTTTTTTTTTTTCCATAAAATTGGCTTATACACAGAAGGTCTTAGAAATATTAAGGATAAACGCATAATTGAGACTGATATTCTAGGTTTCCTTAGACTTTCCTTGCACACCTGATATGTATGATTTTTTGTTTTGTTATTATATTTTATTTTATATTATTTTGTATTATTATATTATATTATATTATATTATATTATATCTTTTTATTACAAAACCTAAATTAGCCACCAAAAGTTAAAACAAAACTTCAAAACATCCCAGAAGGAAAAAGAAGTAAAGCAACTATTGTTGCCATTAACTTAGTTCAATAAAGGATTTTTGAAGCCCTGATGGTTTTGTATATCTTTATCTGTGTTAGCCACTGCAAATTTGCTCATATTTATTTATTTATGAGGTTTTCAATTGATGTTTTTTCCTTATCTTTTTTTCTTTTTTATTTTGCTTTTGTAAATTTAACTTACTTGTAAAGCACTTTGGGCTGCATTTGCTACCTTGGTTAAGGTCAGTTGAGTTTGGAAATACGATAAAGATATAAGTCTTAAATTTTGAATTAGACACGTATAACTTATGATATGCCATTATAACAAAGGGATAAATTCAGCATACTTAAAAAAATGTTGTCCTTGGAGCTTTTATTTTGGTGTATGATTGTTGTATTTTATTTTTTAACTTAACCGGAAGTCACTCCCGTCGTTCCGTCCGTTGTTTTCACAGACTTTGGTTCCACAGCGGTGCCGTTGACTGGACGGGCGGAGGAGAGAGATACCACAGCAGGGGCAGAACCGGCGAGGTGGCAGCGCTGAATGAGGAGCGGAGAGTTTTCGTTTGGCTCTTTGAGAAAGTTTGAAGTTTTCTTCAGAGCCTGGAAAGACCATGTTGGACATTAAAAACCCGATGAAGTTCCCCAGAGATATCTGCCGGCTGCTGGGCTTGGGGGGCGGTGAGTAGACATGCCTACCGTCCTTTAGCAACTTCTGCATCGGTCAGATAACCGTGCTACAGGTTGGAGTTGTGATTTAATGCTATCGGTACAGCTGCCAGGTTTATGGAGCAGTGATAGGTCGACACTTAAACACATAAAAACTGAACTGACGAATTTAAAAGTGTCTAAATGGATAAAAACATTAAATTACTAGCACAGGTCTCACTGTAACAACCACTGAGCTTCACCTCAAAACTGCTGATTAAAGAAGTAGTTTTACTCTGCAAGCACAATATTTTTATTTTGTTTTATTTTTTTTATTTTATTTCATTTTTTTATATCATTACTGAAGACCAAGATTGCATATTTGATATATTAAATTATAATAATATTAAATATAGTAACGGGTTACATTTGATATTAGCCTGCAAAAAGAAGAATACTAGTTTGGTGTTGGATTTTTTTTTTCTAAATTTATAACAGGTTTTTTAGTTAATCACATTAATATTATAAAAATATATATACAAATTGAGAAGAGATGCAACATTTCTCGTCTTTAATAGATTTTAGTAGATGACTAAATCAGTGTATAAACATATGCAAGCTTAAGCAGCATAAATAATGTCTATTTCCAGTTAAATATTTTCAGTTAATGGATAAGGGAGCAGTCAACACGCAACAGAATGGACACAGATTATTATAAATTAATGAGTGAATGCTAACTTTGAACCAGTAAACACCGTTTAATTCTGCCGTTATTCATCACTAAGATGTGCAGACTTTATTTTTGTGCTAACGAACTAATATCAGATTAACACCCCGTGATACTCACTAGTAATACATACCGATGATTTATGGGAAAACCTAAGAAAAACGTAAACAAAACCCCAAAGATTTTAAGTAATGTGAAAAACTTTAGGAGGTTTGACCTGTTTGTATGTCATCATCGGAAAGACTCAGGAGATAATGTTCAATAAGCATCACAGAAATAAGAGATTGATCCACCAACCCTGCCCTAATCGCTCAAAAAGATACGCTTATTTTTAGCACAATACCAATACTTCATTATTTTAAAAAGACAGTCATCGTCAGCGATTTTTTTGGACCAATATTTCGATTGCGATTTAGCATACACATTTTTTTTTTTTTTTTTTTTTTTTTTGGGGGGGGGGGGGCGCATTTATCTTCTGCATTGTCCACTTGACACAAGTTTTAAGTCATTTTATAGTATGACTAACCAACAAAAGACACTGTTAGCATTCTAACTCTAAGTCTTTTTTGCATTTCCTAATTGAAAAAGAAAAAGGAACACCGAAATTTTACTGACCTCCAGTTGTCAGTAAGAGTAACAAATCATACAGAAAAAGTGACCAAGGGGTATGACTCTACACTGGATGGATCTTTGTAGCTCACAGGGTTTTTTTTTTGCCAGAAAAAAAAACAGCATTTTGACTTTTGCTGACTTTAAGGGAGAACAAGTACAAGTTACTATATTTCTTCCAGGTTTGTGAACATGAAACTTTTTTTTTCTAATTGCAGCCTTTGCGGTTTGAGAATTGCATTCTATTACATTGCGATGTCAGTTTTAAATTGAGATTAATTGTTCAGCCCTAATCGTCAGTAACACCGAAGTGTGAAACTACATCAGTATTTTTTGCCCTCCTGAACTCTGATGAGTTTCTGTGTGATTCTGAAACTGCAGTATTGACATTTTGCAGAAGTAGCTACAGAAACATATTTGATCAGTTGTTGCTGATGGTGTTTGGACCCACCTGGCAACCTCTCATAAAGCCAGCCTGAAGTATTTGACTGGCAAATGAGCTGTACACTGTAGACAGGAATGTACAGGAACAGGTCTGACTGCATCCTCAGCTCTAGATCTTTAAAGTCCGGTCCTCATGGAAAAAAAAATACTCTGCTGCCCTAGAATCTGAATTAAAGCTTTGTTCTTGTTCCAGAAGTTGCTTTACTACATCTGATCCACTAGAGCCAGTTCATTAGGTCTCCTTGTGTCAGCGCACAGGAAGTCTTATTCAAATGACTCGTTAAGCACTTAAAGCAAAGCAGCGCTCCAGCCGCTGCGTCTCTCAGGACCCATCTGTTGATAGAAACTCATGAATCATGGAAAAACTTACAGGTGGATTCAAATGACTCATGGTTTTGGTGTGAGGTTTTGCAGTAATCAGGAAACTGGTCTTAGTAACAAAGAAAAACCTTGACCAAGAGCGGTTCCTGTTGATGACACAACTGCTGCCCTCCTAATATTAACGTTCTGGAGAATCCGGGGTCTGTTTTGCCTTTTTGCTTGAACTAAATGATGATGATGATACTTCACCTTTGGTCAACCTCGACAGGGGCAAAAACTCAAGTCATGGTCTCTGTGACATCACTCATTTGTTTTTGATACAGTTTTATCTCCCATCGATGAGTGACGTATTGAAAAGCTTGACTCAGGCTTCAATTAGAAAAAAGAAAAAGCTTGATTTCAATAAGCATCACTTAAATTAGAATGGTGTAAAGAGGCGGGGCTTTAGCGTCTTTACAGACAGCTTCATGGGGGCAAAACTCTCAAGTTTAAGAACTTAGAAAACGACAAACTATAGAAAAATTCACCCCTGTACAGTATGTGCTGATAGAGAATTTCAGACCAAAACAAAGGGTGTAAACTTGTTTATTTCTGCTGTAAAGATTGGTTTTCTTGGACAGGTGTGTATGTAGTTTTTAGCACTTTTGGAGCCAGCCTCAAGTGGACACTTTGGGAACTGCAGCTCTAAATGTTTGAACCAGGCTGTAAAGATTTTATATTCTCCTATAGAGTGGATATTAATGAAAAAGATGCAGTTTTCTGTATTATCAATTCTGGACGTTTCCATTTGGTTAAAACACAAATTTAAAGACATTAAGGGATAGTTTGAAATAATTGAAATACGACCTTTGTCAGACTCAAACTGCTTTTTGTTGAATTTTTTGTTTTACTCTTCCTCATGTGTCTGTTTTTTAATAGTGAAAAAACACTTTCACTTCTTGGCTCGCCACTGCTTCCATTTTACAAGTGCTTAACCATTACTTTGTTTGGCTCATTTGTCGGTCATGGACACCAAACTGGTTTTGTCTTCAGTGATATTTTTACTATTTTTTCTCCTGTTTGTCTGGAGATCCTACATGTAACCATGGCTGCATTGTTTACATGTGAAATCAGCTGTTAGCAGCCTGTAGCATGTCAATGCTAACTGGTGCAAGGCCAGATGTTTCCCACAAGGTGAGGAGAAGGAGGTGAGGACGACGTGCTGGTTCTCAGGTGTGAGCTAAGAAGTGACGACATGGACCTGTCCTTCCATCCATCGTTATTGGGAACGTAAGATCTATCTCCAATAAGATGGACGAGCTAGCTTTGCTAACCCAGCAACAGAGGGAATACCAGAGGGCGGAGTAGCATCATTCACAGACATGGCTAACCTGGACCCTGTGGAGGTGGAGGCTGGCTGAATTGGAGAATATATATATACATATTTCTCAGCACTTTCTTACTTTTGTTTTATTGATTGCTGCCGTGACAACTCCTAAATGTACCCTTTTTTTGAAAGTGACGACCCTTTACGGATGTCCAGGAACTTCATTCATTAGACCTCATTCAGTGTTGGGTGTGTCTGTGTCTGTGTGTGTGATATTTGTTTGCTGGACGAGGAAGAGGAGGGGCAGATAAACAGTGTTTACCACAGATCGTCATTAGTCTTCACTTTCCTTTACTGTGGAACCATTAATCCAAAGAGAGCGGACGCCACACCCTGTCAGTGTTCGTGCTGTGGATGGAGTTTGCATCGCTGAGAGGTGAATGAAGTGAAATCAGGGGGTGAGGAAAAGTTCTGTGTTTATATTTTTAAAACATATTGATTCCTAAACCTTCCTGACTCTTCAGTTTTTGTTAAATCATTGGTTTTGTGACCTGGATTCATGAAGGTCTGCTTACTCTTGATAAAACTCCTCTTCGTGCTCCCATCTGGAGCCTTCCCGGGCCGATCAGCCGCTGTAGTTCAGGGATAACATCCTGACAGCTCAGGGTCAACAAAACTGTGACGGCCTTTAAAGATATGCTTCTTTTTGTACTTTTAGTGTTTTTAAACGTTAGTTAGATTAACATGTAACCCTCAATCACTGAGCTATACATTCACTTTTTTTTTTTCTTTTTTTTTGAGACAGCACAGGCGTTGCTGGAAACCTTGACCTGGACGATATACTGTGATATCATGTGATGTAGGATAAGAGACCATCATTTACATCCATGAAGAATCAGAAAAACTGTATTAACACCAGGTGGGAATGTATTTCAGTTGATTAAAGCTTGGTTGTTTTTCCTTAAAGTCACAGTATGGATATTCCGGGATAAAGAATCAGTTTCCCATGAGCACCATCACCCACTGTCGTAAAGACATAGCTCTTCTCATGGCGTGCATTTGTTCTGGAGAGTAAATCGTCTTAGCAACACTTTTGTTTGTCCATGATAACTTGAGGGACACAAACTTACAAGGCGATGTATTTTTTTATATGAGACAGATCTGATCTGACTTCTCTGCTAAATTTCTCCCGTGAAATTTCTCTGTAGTAGACGTATCTTTACAGGTTTCTAGTATCAGCAACATTTTATTGAGTTCATAAGTAAATAAATATCAAATTTGTCACTTGATAAGGAAAAAATCATATGTCACAAGATGTTGATATACTGTTTTATGTTATACAGTATGTTATTGACTGAAAGGCCCTCTAGTGTCTCAGAGTGGTTATAGCAATGCTTTAAGTTGTTTGGAACAGTGAGCTTGCCGTAGTTGTGCTGAAGTCAGAGATGAGCCTGTATTTACGTTTTGTTGTATCTAACCCGCTGGTATTTTGACATTTAGAGTTCTCAGGATTGTTTACAGAGAGTAATGGTGATTGGGGACGGGGACCTTTCACATTTAGAATGATATGTTACCGATGCCTGGTACCCGGCAATCGGTATCAGTACTCTATGGTACAAGTTTTTGGTACTCTTTTAGAATAAAATAGAACTTTATTTTAAGTCACAGCAGCAATCAAGAAAACCAAAGTAAGAAAGTGTATAGAAAGTGTAAAAAGCTCCATAAGAAAACAGATGCTGACAGCTTGTCCATCATTGTCCAGTCAGCCAGCCTCCACCTCCACAGGGTCCAGGACTGAGCTTCTTCAGCAGTCTGTTCAGTCTCTGTCTCCTGGATCCTGTCTGCTCACAGCAGGTGAAGCTCTTCACATGTGGCCTTGGTGTCTGCTGTTAGCTCTGTTAGCCATGTCTGTGAATAGCATGATGCTACTCTGCCTTCTGGTATTCCCTCTGTTGCTGGGTTAGCACAGCTAGCTCATCCATCTTATTGGAGATGGATCTTACGTTCCCAATAACGATGGATGGAAGGACAGGTCCATGTCGTCACTTCTTAGCTCACACCTGAGAACCAGCACGTCAACCTTACCTCCTTCTCCTCATCTTGTGGGAAACATCTGGCCTAGCACCAGTTAGCATTGACATGCTAAAGGCTGCTTACAGCTGATTTTGCATGTAAACAATGCAGCCAAGGTTTCATGTAGGATCTCCAGACAAACACAGGAGAAAAAATAGTAAAAATATCACTGAAGACACAAAAAGTTTGGTGTCCACGACCAACAAATGAGCCAAACAAAGTAATGATCCACTCCAAATACAAAGATTACGAAAAAGAAACGAAAAAATTACAAGAAACGGGCAAAGAAGAGAGAGCTGCTGCAACAGGCAGCCATAGCCAACAGGGCGGCGCCTGGAAACCTGTTTTATATATATATATATATATATATATATATATATATATATATATATATATATATATATATATATATATATATATATATATGAAATCTCAAAGTTTTTAATTTAACATATCTATTTCTCATTATATAAACTTGCAATGCTGTGTTTATGTCCAGCGAGGAAAACTGAAGTTATACTGATGTAGGCTAACTGCTAGCACATTGATCCAATTTCCCATCTACATGAGCATCAAGCTAGTGCTACTTTTTCTATATTGCTTTTGGTTCATTAAGAGAAGTTAATCATGTTAATTGTACTGAATAGGAATCTGGTGTGAGGGAGTGATGAACGTTTTTTTGTCTTTTCAGTTCTTCAGTCAAACTTTAAGCTGAAAATCCTGAATCATTTGCTAAGCTAAGCTAAGCTAGCTGAGGAGAATAGTGGATGTAAGGTTTGGCAGCTAAGGCGAAACGTAAAGACTTGATGGGAGAATTGTGAAGCTAAAGGCTAAAGATGTCAATGGATTGAACCATTTTTTCCCAACAGGAACCAGTTTTCGATATAAGGAACTTTAACATTACACGCTCTCCATCCTCTTCACTCTGCCCTTCCTCGCTCCCTCTGAGCTAACCAAGGTAAACACAGGTTGCATTAAGTCTGAGCTTGAGGAATCTCATCTATTTCCGCCACAGAGTGCTATAAGAAAAGTTAGCTGAGCCGTCATCCTGCAGCTCAGACTGGTTATCAAACAGGTGGCTTCTGTTGTCATCCTCTACGCTCTCTGTTGCAAGTCGGTGAATTCACTGTAGCTGTTTGTCTGAGGTTGACATTTCTGTCATTGTCTGCCAGCTGTTCAGAAGGCGTAACGTGGTCATTTTGTAAGAAGTCCTTGATTACACAACAGGCACAGGAAGTATTGAGTCATGTGAACCGCAGCTTCATGCTGAAAGGCAGACCTCAAACTCTGGGTAGCCTCTGGGTAAGATGTCTAAACAGATCATCACTTTTTCTGCTCCGTTTCTCAGCTGCTGAGTTTAACTGTTATCATCACCTGAATGGAGCTGATTTACTGGATAAATGTGCACGAGAGTGACGTCTTTTCGTTATCCATTAAGTGAAAGCAGATTCTCTGGAATGAGCTGCTCCTCTGTTGATCTCATGATCTGCTTTCATAAACATCTTAAAAACACTCAAGATTTGTGCAAAACATTTTAATAACTTAGCTAAACAGCTGTCCATCATCTACAACGGCTGTGACCAAGAAGTTTCTCTTGTTGATCCAACGTTTACGGTACAAAGCGACTCACAGGGAAACAGAAAGTGATGTATTCTGGGTAACTATGGACTGAATCATCCTGAAGACCGAATGAGTCTGAGGTCACCGAGCCCGATTCCTTTCCTTTTATCATTCCTGCCTTGATTGATGATGATTTGTCCTGCCTGGTAAGAAAACATGAGCGACAACACAAAAACGTTTAATCAGAGTTGCTGTGGTACTCCTTCCTCTGCTTGGACATTTTCCTCTGACAGTGGAAAGTAAGCGGTTATTAAATCCTGAACCACCTGTAGCATCGTGTTTTCACGTGGGAGAGACTCGAGGGCCGTGCCCCTGACTTGGCATGTCAGCACAAGCTTACCACGGGAACCTGACACATACCTGGTTAGCAGAAAGCTAACTCGTGTCTGTTATCTGTTTGGCGTGTCATTCACTTTGGTTGTTTGTCGTCCTCCGTGCTACGTCTGCTATCGTAGCCGCTCTGATTAGCTTCCTCCTCTTGCTAGTCAGCACACAAAGTCAGTGCACACTGGGTGCTCTGTGATTGGCTGATGTAACCATTCTTATTCCCAGCCCAGAAACGTCCCAACACAACCAAAACATCAACGTCCAGGCAGAGGAGGGGGTCAAGGCAGACACAGACACAGACACTGACACACATACTATTATTTTTGGGGGAAAACTCTGCTGACTCTACCTTTGTTCTGTTACTTCTTTAGTTTTGTGATCTGATGTTAGCATGTGACTTCGCCTCTCTCTAGGTGTCGTTTGTCATACAAATACAGTCCACACGGCAACAGACAAATTCACTTGTGTATGTGTTGAAGAGTCCTTATCTTCCTCATAAATAAGCGTAGTAAGGCTGAGAGGGTCATCTCCGCAGGATGTGAGTTGAAACGTTCAAATAAAGTTCACATAGATTTATGTGCAGATGGACGGCGGCCATAACAGAGGGTGGACAGCTCCCTCAAGCAAAGATTAAACACAATTTAACAAGCTTGTAAATTCTTTATGCAAGCAAACTCTTGAATACTTTAGATGTGTAAGCTAACAAATACATCAGATATGCTTGGTGTTTTTCTGTGAGCATAATGAGTTTCTGTGCTCACTGGGTTGGACCCCCTTTTGCCTCCAGAACTGCCTTAATCCTTGGTGGCATAGATTCAACAAGGTCCTGGAAACCTTTCTCAGAGAGTTTGGTCCATATTGACATGATAGCATCACACAGTTGATGCAGATTTGTCGTCTGAACATCCATGATGAGAATCTCCCGTTCCACCACATCCCAAAGGTGCTCTATTGGATTGAGATCTGGGGACTGTGGAGGACATTTGAGTACAGGGAACTCATTGTCATGTTGAAGAAAGCAGTCTGAGATGATTCCAGCTTTATGACATGGAGTGTTATCCTGCTGGAAGTAGCCATCAGAAGATGGGTACACTGTGCTCATAAAGGGATGGACATGGTCAGCAACAATACTCAGGTAGGCTGTGGATTTTTTTTTCTTTTTTTCTGTTTCTCTTTTTTCTTTTTCTTTTCTTTATTCATTTTACTTTCTTTTTTTTCTTTTTTCTCTTTTTTTTCTTTTTTCTCTTTTTTTTTCTTTTTTCTCTTTTTTTTCTTTTTTCTCTTTTTTTTCCCTTTTCTTCTTTTTTTCCCCTTTTTTCTTTCTTTTTTTGTTTTTTTTTTCTTATTTCTCCTTATTTTATTTTTCTTTTTTCCTTTTTCTTTCTTTTTCCCCCCTTATTTTCTTTGTTCTTTTTTAATCTTTCTTCTTTTTTCTCTTTTTTCCTTTTGTCTTTTTTTCCTTTTTTCTTTTTTATTCCTTTTTTCTTTGTTTTCTTTCTTTTTTCTTTTTTCTCTTTTCCTTTTTCCTTTTTCCTTTTTTCTTTTTTTCTCCTTTCCTTTTTTCTTTTTCATTTCCCCCCTTGATTTCCTTTTTTTCCTTTACTTTCTTTTCTTTTGTCCCCCTTGATTTCTTTTTTCTCTTTTTTTTCTTTTTTCCCCTTTTTTTTTCTTTTTTTCAATTTTTTTTCTTTTCCTGTGGACTTTAAACCATGCTCAGTTGGTACTAAGGGGCCCAAAGTAAGCCAAGAAAATCTCCCCCACACCATTACACCAGCAGCAGCCTGAACCGTTGATACAAGGCAGGATGGATCCATGCTTTCATGTTGTTGAGGCCAAATTCTGACCCTACCATCTGAATGTGGAGCAGAAATCCAGACTCATCAGACCAGGCAATGTTTCTCCAATCTTCTATTGTCCAGTTTTGGTGTTGCTGTGTGAATTGTAGCCTCAGTTTCCTGTTCTTAGCTGACAGGAGGGTCACCCGGTGTGGTCTTCTGCTGCTGTAGCCCATCTGCCTCAAGGTTGGACGTGTTGTGTGTTCAGAGATGCTCTTCTGCAGACCTCGGTTGTAACCAGTGGTTATTGAGTTCCTGTTGCCTTTCTATCAGCTCCAACCAGTCTGTCCATTCTCCTCTGACCTCTGGCATCAACAAGGCATTTTGTCCCACAGAACTGCTGCTCACTGGATATTTTCTCTTTTTGGGACCATTCTCTGTAAACCCTAGAGATGGTTGTGGGTTAAAATCCCAGTAGATCAGCAGTTTCTGAAATACTCAGACCAACAACCATGCCACGTTCAAAGCCCCTTAAATCACCTTTCTTCCTCATTCTGATGCTCACTTTAAACTGCAGCAGATCATCTTGACCATGTCTACATGAATAAATGCGTTGAGTTGCTGCCATGTGATTGGCTGATTAGAAATTTTTTAAAAGCCTGATTTCCTCACTCACGTCTCCTGAAGCCTGACAGGAAGCAGTGATATTCAGAGGGAGGTTTGTTTATATCAGTGTCTGCTGTTAGAAAGGGAGGGAGCCTTCAAGGTCAGCTGTGGAGGCAGTCTGAGAACCAGATTTCACCCCTGCTTCCAGATCAAGCAGTCACACATGGTTTGGTACTTAGAGCTCAATATGCAGAAAAGTGACTAAATGGACTAAATTATGTGTAACAACGCTTTACTGGGGTAATTAATCATGGTATAGCAAAATTCATTTCATGGCAACATATGATACTGGTGACGGTGATGAAACAGGTATACCGCCCACCCCTACGAGGAACCCTTTCCCTTCGACTTTGTTTTTCTTCATGGTTTTAAAAGTGCTTCAACTTCTGTGTGACTGAAGTGAGTCAGGTCAAAATGTGCGTTTAATCTCAACCTGGCTTCAGAATAAATCATGTTTAAGTTTATGCACATTTTTCCCGACATTGAAACGAGGTGTGAGGATACCCGTGATCTGAGACTTCAGGGCGTTTTGTCGGACACATTGAGAACTAGGTCATGATTAGTGCTGTCAGGTGATTAAAAAAAATAATCTAATTAATTACAGGATTTGTAATTAATTAATCTAATTAATCGCATTTTTATCTCATATCTGCTTAAGGTCCCAAAATAAAGAATTTGAAATTCCAGGTCATTAAAATTACATTAAAAGACATTTAAAAATAAGATGGGAATATATACAACATATTTTTAGGTACCCTGAGGCATAAGGAACACATGAAAAAAGTTTTATGGTTCTATCTTTACAAAATCTACACAGTCCTGCACCTAAGATAAGCTGATTTGATTTTTAGGACGGTTTTTGCTTCTGTCACATTTTTACTCGATGTGGACTCGATTTTCACTGCAATATGAACTTCTATACTTCTATGAGGTCAGGAGAACCAGGGCTAAAGGCTAAAAACTGTGAGGAACTATGTACAAAACACTTTATTCAAGTCTTGGATCAAAGAAAAGTGAAGTATGTTCAGTTTAACATGCTCTGAACACACAAACTGTTGCTGATTGGTGCAGAGCAGCCCCAAGCTGAAACATGACACCGGGAAGATGGAAGGTAAATTTTCAAAGAATTCTTTAGATTTAAATACAGGACAAATATCGATCATTCAGGGCTTATTAAATGCAGTAAAGAGTGTAAAATTATCTGTTTTTTACAGAAGTGAGCTAGAGCAAACGGTTGATTTTCTGCAGATTTTCAAAAAGGACGTGTGAATAGACGAGATGTGGACGGCAGTCACAAATCACTCTCACTTCCCTCTCTCCGGTTCAAAGCATGTTGCTGACATCAGGTGTGATACATTCAAGGACCGTCAGAAATTTGAAAATCTGACGAGAACACCTCTTTTTCCATGTAGGACAAACGGTTTGTAAATGCCAGACATTTAAAAATAAGTGCGTCTTTGAACGCCCCGCGGGTTTGGGCTCCAGATTAATCTGCGTTAATTTTTATAACGCGTTCATTTGCGGTGTAATTAATTAATCTAATTAACGCGTTAAAATGACAGCCCTAGTCATGATGTGATGTGTGACACGTTTGAGCTGAAGCTGTATTTACAGTCGAGCGTTTCAGGAAGGATGAAACGAGCCCTGGAGGTAACAGAGACACACCTCTCAGGTGTTTTTCAGTGATGGGTTTTTAGATTACTGTGGACTTTCTGTCCCGACATGTCTCACACAAACAGGCGTCCTCCTCCTTTACATCTGCCTCTGCTCTGGATCTGAGTCAGGTGCCGTTGTGGCTCTTAATGCCAAGCAGATCCAGTTTCTGCTCCTTCCCAGAGTTTCTGCAGAGACGGTCTATTTCTGGGCCCTCCGTCCGTCAGAGATGCATGTTTGAGGGAAAGAATCTTGGCCAGAGACGGTATGGTGCATACCTCCCATCTGGCTCTCCTCCCAAACATGCATGTGTGTGGGTTTTTTTTAAGTATGTCAGCTAAATGTGTGAGCTGCTGTACTTGTTGTACACATCAATGACTTGGCTGAAACCAGAGCATTTGGTGAAGCTGAATCCTCGGTGGATTGATTTCTCCTTCTTGTGGCTCTGAGCAGAGACAGAAACACTGAAAGCTGTTTGAAGCGCCTGTTTCCACTCAGGCCTCCTGTGGCCTCTTTTTTAGAGATGTTGTCTCAGAGCACTTCCGCCTCTCTCTGTAGTCACTGATAAGTCTGTTTTGAATAGTTCTGTATGTTTGATTTTTACCTTAATTCAAATAAGTATAACAAAGGAAATGTTGGATCAACAGGAAAGAGGTTTGGGAAGCTGCTGTACCAGCGATATTTCTCGATACAAACATTAAACAATACTGTGTACAGAGCTGATTTATTGCGCCAAACACAAGTCAAAAAGGCTAAAATAAATGGAATATAACAGGAGCTACGGATTGGAATTGATAAGATTTTGTCAACAGCGATGCCCTTATTGATTCTTCTTATCCATCTGATTCTTTATCGATTCCCTTTTCAATTCCTGTTGTGAATTTTTTTGGTACAAAAAGTAGCTTTACAGGTTTTCTGTGTCAACAACATTTAATTGAGTTTATACTGTAAGTGAATAAAATGTAATTGGTCCCTGAGTCTGGATATTTATGGGCAGAATTAAACAGAAACAGGTCAAAATTTCACACAATGTGACGTTGATGTTCTGTGTTGTGATATATTGATAATTCAAGTAGGCCATCTAGTGTCTCAAAGTGGTTACAGCAATGGTTTAAGTTGTTTGGAACCTTTCCGTAGTTACGAAGTCAGCCATGAGCCTTTCATTAGCCTGTTAGCTTTTGACATTTGAAATTCTCAGTATTTTTTACAGAGTTGATGTGATATGTTTCTGTGATGAAAGCTGGAATTTTATTCTGAAGCTGAAGTTATACTGATGTATGCTAACTGCTAGCATATTAATGCAATTTCCCATATACGTTAGCATCAGGCTTGTGCTGTTTTGTTATTTAGGTAAATAATGTGATTTATACCATGTTGAATGTACTGAATATGAATCTCCTGAGAGAGAGTGATGTACATTTCTTTATGAAGTCAGTTCTTCAGGAAAACTTCAAACTGAAAATCCTGAATCAGAGTTTTCTTAGGAAACGTTAGCTAACTGCTAAGCTAAGCTAGCTGCAGCAGACTAGTCGGCGTAAGGCCCGGCGGCACCGACACAGTGTAAAGAATTGATAAGGGAATCGTTAAGCACAAAGGCTGACAAAATTTCCTATCAATTCTCAACAGGAACCGGTTTTCGATTCCCTTACCTAACAGAAGCTTAATTACTGTTTACACCTGGGGCAGCCATCTTTGATTGTAAACTCAGAGGTGGTGATGATCCCAGTTGAAATTTCCCACTGGGAACTCATAAAATCTGACTTCCCAGTACAGTTGAACGCACCATTTGGTCTGAACATTTCTGATTGGTGGATCAGCCTCAGTGTTTTTATTCCCCCCTCCCTCCGTCCACAATAAGCTGACCCCCTAGACGTCATGGTCTTGGTTTAGTACCTCCTAATGGTGCGAATGCGTCTCTGTCAGCTCTTGGTGTTCATCTTTAAAGAGCGACCCTGTAAACTGGGGGTGTCAGTGGAGATCCACAACAGCTGTTGAAACACAGAAGAAGTCCTGAGGAAGTCATCCTGGTTTAGTTTAGTGTTGTTGTTGTTGTTACTGCCCTCTACTGGTCTGGAGGTGTTTGGAAACTACCTGAATCTTTCCTTCATACGACTTTGGCCAGTTTTACATAAGAGCTGTTTCCACTAAGAGGTTCAGTTCAGTTCATCTCAGTACTACACACATTTTATGCCTTTTCCACTGATTTATCACAGGACAGGTCCCCTAGTTACCGACCCGCACCGTCCCACTTTTTGGTACCCTTCTATTTGGGCCCTAGACTAAACCAATCTGACCCCAGAAGGCGGAGCTGGAAACTCTTCTGTCCGTTGATTGGTGAAAAGAATGGTCACTTCCTGTATTCCTCCTGGCAGCACACAGCATCTGGTTTACATGCCGCCCACCAAGAAGGGCACGGTTGGCTGTGGCAACTCAAACAGGATCAGGTTTTACTGATCTGAACCGTAACAAACTGTATGGATCCGTACCGGACCGCTTGGTGGAATCAGGGCTGTAGTCTTCAACAGTGTCTTGGATCAGTACTGGTAACACAAGATCATCACAAGATCAAGACCTAGTAGAGGACTCAGACTACAGCAGAGATGCACTCATAACAAAGAGCACGTTGGTGTGTTTTGTAGAGTTTTTTTTATTTTATCACAGCAACAGGAAAAGATAAGAAAACCTCAGAGGAAGAGGAGAGGAAGCTGTTTAAAGTTTCTGCACAGTGAAGGTCAAACTAACCTGCACACACTGACACATGAGACACGCTAATCAGCTCTGACTCCTGGTGAGTTTCAGGCTCTCTGAGGTCCAGTTTATCTATCAGATTATGTAAAAACTTCTGTCAGATCCTCTTCTTGTCGTCAGCTGTGATGAAAACCTGCGTCTCTGGAAGCTTCTGCTGCGAGCCTGTGGTAATCGACTTCCTCTTGTAACGTGAGACCGCCCATCAGTTAGCAGACTCAGCTGGGTTGATCAAGATGAAGATCTACTCGGACTTAACGAGGGGTATGGAGTGGTTGGTTTCCATCGAGTCAGAGATGAGAGGGTGAAGCACTTCCTGTAGGATATTTCCAGAATGTGTCCGGCTGGCTGCGGTCTATTTCTGCTCTGAGGCCCTCAGGTATTTATGGCACGGCAGCCTCTGAGTGTGGCAGGAGGGGGGGGTTCCCAACCCCTCACAGTTAGTATGATCTCTACTTTAGATGAGCTACCTCATTACCTGCTGAAGCTCACACAGGAAGCATTAATAGAAACAGGACAGAGGTCATCAGCTCATGGTGAACATTGAGCTTCGTCCGTTTGTAAACAGGAAGTCGAACATGCACCATCTTCACCTCATCTTATACCACATTTCACACCAGCAACAACCTGGTATTTTAACGACATGTGTCACATGTTCTGCCTTTCAACAAAAAGAGAATTAACAGAGGCTCTAACATTTTTTTTTAAATAGTTTTAGTTTTTAAATAACTGGTTGATCTGAATCGGCGTTTTATCAGATGTCAGCAGGACCAGATTGATTTATGGCTCCTGAAACCGATTTCTGTGATTAATTTTATAGTGATGATGGACACTGGCGCCTAACTGTCAGACAGAAAAAGGACAGAAGAGCAGAAGAAAGAGAAACAGGAGAGAGATAGAGCACGAGCTAAAGGCTAACACATAAGAAAAAGGTAGAAATGCAGTTCAAAGGTTGAATGACAGGTAAAAGGCCAAAACATAGGACAATGGGCAAAAGGATGTAACTGGAGGATGTAAAGAATACTACAGGAGTTGTGGGGTAAAACACGAGCTAAAGGCTAAAACAGAGGCGAGGCCTACAACATAGACTAAATGTTAAAACAAGCTCAAGGCTATAATACAAGCTAAAGGTTAAAACACGAGCTAAAGGCTAAAATGCAGGTCAAAGGCTGGAACAAAAGGCAATGAGCCAAAGGATGAAACACTGGTTACAGAATACAACAAGAGTTAAGGGGTAAAACACGAGTTAAAGGCTGAAACAGAGGCTGAGTCTACAACATAGACTAAAGGTTAAAACAAGCTAAAGGCTAAATCACAAGCAAAAGGTTAAAAAGCAGCACTTAAGTCTAAAACATGAGCTTTAGGCTAAAATACAGGACAAAGTCTAAATTATGGGCTAAAGGTTCAAATAAAAGCTAAAGGTTAAAACAAGCTTAAGGATGTATAAAAAGCTAAAGGGTTAGAGCAAGCAAAGGGCTAAAAAGCATCAAGTAAGGCTTAAATATGATCATTAGGCTAAAATACAGGGCAAACGCTAAATTATCGATTAAAGGCTAAAAACAAGCTTAAGGTTAAAACACAAGCTAAAGGTTAAAACACAGGCTAATAGATTGAACAAGTTAAGGTCAAAACATGAGCTAAAGGCTAAAATACAGGACAAAGTCTCAATTATGGTCTACGCAAAAGGTCACAACAAGCTAGAAGTTGAAACAAGCTAAAGGTTAAAACAAGCAAAAGGCTACAATAGCAGCACTAAAGGCTAAAACATGAGCTTAAGGTTTAAACAAGCTAAAGGTTAAAAAATGAGCTAAAGGTTAAAATATAGGACAAAGTCTAAATTATCGGCTAAAGGCTAAAACATAAGCTAAGGCTTAAGTAGAAGATGAAGTCTAAATTATTAGCTAGATGTTAAAACACAAGCTAAAGGCCAAAAATTCAGGACAAAATCTTAACTATGGTCCAATGGCTAAAACACAAGGTAAAGGTTAAAATACAAGCTTAAGGTTGAAACGAGCTAAAGTTTAAAACAGCCAAAGGGCTAAAAAGGAGCACTTAAGGCTAAAACATGAGCTTAAGTCTTAAGTACACAACAAAGTCTAAATTATTGGCTAAAGGCTGAAACACAAGCTTAAGGTTAAAACACATCTAAAGGTAAAAACAAGGAAAAGGTTGAAACACACGCTAAAGGATGAAACGAGTTTAAGGTTAAAACAAGCTTTAGGCTAAAAGAACAAGCTAAAGGCTAAGAAGTAGCACTTGAGGCTAAAGCATGAGGTAAAGGCTAAATTAAACAACAAATTCTAAATTATGGGCTAAAGGATTAAACACAAGCTCAAGGTTTAAATAAGCAAACGGTTAAAACATGAGCTAAAGGCTTAAACTCAGGTTAAAACACATGCTTAAGGCTAAAACACAAGCTAAAGTCTAAAACCCAGGCTAATGTGTTCGTGCTAATGTTGGCTCCAACCCACAGTCAGCAGTTATTCTGCAGTGGTCTGTTCAAACTTGAGAGTCTATCAATAAAATGAAGAGCCAGGTTACGTTAGCTCTGCTTGGTGAGGTTGGAGTTGGTAGATGAGCTCTGGTAGGACAGAACCAGGATTCACTAACGTTACACGTTACACACACGTCTCAGAGCACCTGGCTGTGAGGAACACGGAACAGTCTGCTCACCTTGTGCACACGGCACTACAAACTGAGTTTACAAAGCTTGATTTTCACTTTTCAAACACCAAATTAATAAACTATAGGGACGTGATTTTTTTCTCATTGAAGGCTAAAGAGCTTCATGGATTAACTGCTGTCTGTCTGTCTGTCTGTTTGTCCTTTAGATTCATCCTATTTACACCTTATACTTGCTTGTTCAGGTGAATAGGATTTCTTAAAGTACTTTTATCAAACTCATTCATTCACAGTGAGCGTCTGTTGAAATCAGAGGTAAACACGTTTTGCATCAGTCCAACAGGAGAGTCACATTAATCCCTCTTTGCATTCAGCTAATCCCTCCGGTCTGCACCAACCAACCATTAGCTGCCACTAGATCGCTGTTTTGCATGGTGAATGTGCCACTCAGGCCATGGACACACACACACACACACACACACACACTCCTTCCTCAGAAATCTCTCAGAGAATAACCCTGTCTTTGTGCATTATGTACAGTACATGTAAGAAACACCTGTGTGTGTGTGTTTCTTCATGCAGACGGGCCAGGTGAGCAGGAGATGGAGGTTCAGGACGGAGCCCCAGAACGACCCGAGAGAAGAAAAGACCCAAACCCTTCACAGGTGACGAGAACTCTCAAACTATAGATCTGTAAACTGTAGAGAAGACTCTAAAAACACTGGAATGAATAAAGTGATAAATGTGCATGAGGCTGCTCAGTCATCCCACCTCTCACGTCTGGTGGAGCTGAACCCATCGCTGAAGTGCTCATTAATGTGATACGACTAACAACCACAGGATGGCATTCACTGGAAGACGACTTTATTGTTTTTCAATACAACTCAGAAAACCACGTGTGTGTGTGTGTGTCCTGAATCTAAAACCAAGACAGAACTGGGAATCCAAAAATAAGCTCAATGTGATGTTATTGTTTGTCGGGAGCAGGCGATGCTGAGCGGCGAGGAAGGTTTGGACGAAGAGGAAAGAAGCAGGAGGAGAGCTGAGAGGAGGAGGGCAAAAAAGAAAGTGAGTAATAAAAAACCTGAGTGGATGAGATCCTTATGTCCTACGCTGAAATGTTGCACCCTGCAAAAAGTGAAAAACCGAGCAAGAGCTTATGTTATTTTTACAACAAATTGTCTTTGGAGCCACATTCACCTGACGAGACCAGAAAAATGACTTTTTTAGGAAATCTAAATACAAAAATGACTGCTAATTGTTTTAAAGTGTGGAAAAATTAAATATAAATTCAATTAAAAATTTAGAAAAATACTCAATCAACTTTGGTCATTTTGAGACAAATGTCAGACAATAGAATTTCAACTGTGCAGTTGAATTTATTTATTTTAAGTTTTAAAATTTTCCAATATTTTGATTAAATTTTGGGATTATTTTTAATTTAATTTTGAAAATTTTTAGAAGTTAAGTTTATTTTAATTCAGTGTTGTATTTTTTATTTGTGTTATTTTATTGCATTTTTTAATGAATTTCTGTAATTTTTGAATGTAGTTTTCTCATCATTTCTTATCAAGATATAAATTATATTCTCTGGATTTTATTGTTCATTTAATGTTTAAATTCATTAATTTTTTTAAAATCTTTTTTAATAAAACTTATATTTAGTGCATTAGATTTTTTTATGCCACATTTTTAATTAATTTAAGTTTTAATATCTTGAATCCAGGCATTCTTTATAATAAATTTCTGTAATTTTTAAATGTAGTTTGTTTTTTTATCTTTTCTTAAAAAAAAATATTTTCTTTGTATTTTATTGTTTATTTAATTTTTTATTTTTTTGTTTTTAATCTACTTTTGATAAACCTTAGATTTAGTGAAGTAGAACTTAATGGCACATTTTTAATTAATTCAATTTGTAATGTCTTGAAATCAGGCATTTTTTAAATGAATTTCTGTAATTTTTTTTATGTATTTATTTTAAGTGTTTCTTTTAAAAAAAAAAAAATCTTTGTATTTTATTTATTTATTTATTTATTTTGAAAAAAAAAAGATTTATTGTTTTGTCTACTTAGATTTAGTAAAGTCGTTTTTTATGCCACATTTTTTATTAATTCAATTTGTAATGTCTTGAAATTAGACGTCTTTATGAACATGTCAGGTGACGGTTACTCATTCAGTCCAATAAGACAATTTTTATGAAATTATGAAAGACAGGAAAAATATAAGACGGTTGTGAAGGAAAAAAAGACTAAACATTTTACTGATAATACTTCAAAGAACATTTTTAATCCACCTGACCTTTTTAAAGAGGTGTAGGAATCCATTGGTCCTAGCATCCAACAGATTATAAACATCAGTCTTTCCTCTGGCAGAGTCTCTTCTTATTTTAAAGAAGCTGTGGTGAAACCTCTGAATTAAAAACCTACCTCAGATTACTCTGTTTAATCGAATTTCAGACCAATCTTAAAGATTTCTTTTATTTCAGAAATCCTTGAGAAAGCTGTGCTTTTACAAATGAAGCCCTATTTACAATGGGGATAATAAGTATTGAACGTATTAACTTTTTTCTCATCATATTTATTTTCAAAGATGCAATTCAAACCAAATTTCTCCCAGACATTGGTATTAACTCAAATAATCCACACATGAAAAGAAATCACAACGTTCAGGTCCATAAATAATGATTATGGTGAATTAAGTACGATAATACAGGCAAAAAGTATTGAACTCAACGAGCCAAGGACCACCCTGAAAGTGCTCCAGAAAGACTTGGAGGCAGCAGGTACAATTGTTACAGAGAAAACAACAGGCAATGCACTCCACCGCCATGGCCTCTATGGACGCTCAGCCCGCAAGACTCCATTCCTCAAGAAAAGGCATGTTGAAGCTGGTTTAAAGTTTGCTAAACAGCATCTTGACAAGCCTGTAGAATACTGGGAGAATGTTGTCTGGTCAGATGAGACCAAAACTGAACTTTTGGGCTGTCATACTACAGACCATGTTTGGAGGAGAAATGGCTCTGCACATCAGCCAAAAAACACTACACCAACAGTGAAGTTTGGAGGTGAAGCATCATGGCATGGGGTTGTTTCTCATCTCATGGTGTTGGCAAACTTCATATAACTGACGGAGCAATGAATGGAGCCATGTATGGGGAAATTCTTGATCTGAATCTGCTGCCATCCACCAGGATGATGAAGATGAGACGTGGCTGGACCTTCCAGCAGGACAACCATCCAAAGCACACGGCAAAGTTGACTCTCAAATGGTTTCAGAAAAAGAAAATCAATCTGTTAGAACGGCCTAGTCAATCACCTGACTTCAATCCAACTGAACATTTGTGGAAAGAAGTAAAGAAAAGGGTTCACCAGAGGGCACCAAAGAATATTCCAGATTTAAAGACAATCTGTGCAGAGGAATGGACCAAAATCACACCTGAGCAGTGTGGGCCATTAGTTCAAACATACAAGAAGCTTCTGGAAGCTGTCACTGCAAACAAAGGCTTCTCCACTAAGTATTAGATGAGTCTCAGTTAGAGTGTTCAATACTTTTTTCCTGTGTTATCGTACTTAATTCACCATAATCATTATTTATGGACCTGAACGTTGTGATTTCTTTTCATGTGTGGATTATTTGAGTTAATACCAATGTCTGGGAGAAATTTGGTTTGAATTTCATTTAATTCTATTTGATTTATTGATTTTCTTTTTTGATTTTTACTGTGCAGCAATTAGGTAAACTTTACTGATTTTAAAATATGCTGTATAATAAAGTGGCTTTGATTTATTGGATTGACAGTTTTCCCTAAAATAAGACTTGCTTTGATTTTTGTGTTTGCAGTGTATTTTCCCATGTTGCCCTTTTTTAAAATGGTAAATAAACACAAACCTAATCTTCCTCATTTGATGATTGTGTAACAGAGAAGTTTGATTGTCATCTTGATGTGTTTTCATCGCGCAGGCTTAGCTGAGACGGCAGGAAACAGTGATTGTGTAACTCTGATCTGATGCTGAGTGAAGCTTCTTTTTTATCCATCGATAAACTTTTTTTAAAATGAAGCATTAGCAGCGTTAGCAGTGTTAGCAGAAGCATTAAAAACTTGTCAGTGGTGTCGATACCTCTGATTTAAGATTTCTCAGATGTCACACCGCACAGACCGCCACCGTGTCCGTGCTCTTTTTTTTCAGAGGCAGAAAGAACGCAGGAAGCTGGAGAAAGAGGAGAGGATGGAGGACGCGTCAGAGCAGGTGAGAACACACAGAGGAGCTTTGATAACACCTGATGTTCCTCAGTCATCTTCACATCAAACTACAGACGTGCATCAACCTTAAACGTGCTTCATCTTTATAATTTGATTGGCTTTAAAGTTATATTTTTATTGCTCTGAGGGTTTTATGTGATATTCATACACTGACTCTACAAAGATGTGTTGAATCATAAATGTGAAATATGCTCTTATTTTGTTAAACAGGAAGAGGACAGTGAGGAGGAGGAGAAACCGGTCCAGGTCCGGGAAGAAAAGTGGGTCCATGTTGGTCCCAGAAGCAAAAGCAGCCCTGATTCAGCTCCTGCTTTCATGACGACGGAGAACAAGAGCAACCAGCAGCTGGCCCACAGGCCGTCGGAGGAGGTGGGTTTCTGATTGGTCCACGCTGAACTCCAAGCGTTGATTCCTTCGGAATAAAAGCAGAAAAAAATAGAGTAGCTTAACCTCTGAACCAGGGGTCTTCATCGTTTTTCAGACCGTGTTACTGTGCGTTCAGTGTTAGGCTGATTCAGCCGTGTGATTGGCTGAGCAGGGATAGGGGCGGGTCTTCCTCTGAATTTAGGGTGCGGTGCATCGAAGGCTGTCCCGTTTCAAAGGCTCCTCTGAATCCACCAATCCAGCCTGTTTTTCAGGCGACATAAAGGATTTGGAGAATCCTTCGTAACAAGGGGTGTAACGGTTCGGTACGTACCTTGGTTTTAGGGTCACGGCTTGGTACATTTTCAGTACAGTATGGAGCAACGCACAACCATTAGCTTGTTTAGCATGTTTATTAAACAACCTGCTGCTTGTTTCAGGAGCCGGAGTGGGACCTCAGCAGTGCCTTCGTGGCCAAAGCTGCCAGCCACATCAAACTGAAATCCCTGAAGAGCAGAGCGTCACAGTTCTCCAGAGAGAACAAGGAGAATGAGGCCGGGAGCAGCCAGGTACACACACACACACACAAGACAGCAGACGACAGTAATGACCTCACACACTGAACAGTGTTTCCAGAAACACAAATGGCTCTGTGATTTTTTGGGGCTCACTTTGCTTCCTGTTTGATCCTCACCTGTTGCTTTCCCAGCTCTCCACAACGAGAAACACAGATACATACTGAAGTTTCAGTTTCTTTTCTCTCACTGCACTTATGTCCCCCCCCCTCCATTTTTTTCTGCGGCACAGACGTACGAAAATACTTATACTTCCATCCATCCTTTATGTTGGTGTTGATGTTAACCAATCCATCCACCAGGGGGGGCAGCCCAGAGTCAAAAGTCTGTGACAAAACTCAAAAACAAACATGGCGACTGTGGAGGAGGTGTAGCTAATGTCGCTCTGACATGAAAGACAAAAACAGAGGCAGCGTGTGGGAGGCGGTGGTTGGTGAAGCCGTTAAATACATCATGAAAGTTCCTCCATGATTTCTTCCTCCTGTCTCATTAAAGCTACGTATCAGGAAGTAACAGCAACACTGCCCCCCCATGGTTTCCAGTGGTACTGCCCCGTTTGGTCCTTGTCACGTTTAAACCCTTTTGAACTCAGCAGTGTGTGTATTAGAGTTAAAGAGTGTGTGGTGTGTTTGCAGGTGGAGACCTCAGAGGAGATGAAGAGAAGAGGGGAGGCTCTCACAGGTGACACCATCATTTCTATCCTTCAGAAACAGAGTGAATCCACTCCATAAGAGCCTCTCTGACCTCCCTCCTCCAGCTCGTTAATAAGCAAAGCAAAAATTGCACAGTTATTAGGCAAGTTGCATTTTTGAGCTTTAATTTTATTTTTGAACAACAGCAGAGCTCTTGGTCAGTGCTGATTATTAATTAACCTCAATCCTGAATATTTAGGGAAGTGAAAGTGAGGTTTTGATGATTCTGTGGTCATGTCCTTATACCTTGGCAATTTCAAGAGCGCTGCATTCCTCTGAAATATGTTTTCCAGTTCCTGACTTTTCACATTCTGTTAACTCTCTTTTCTGGCCCATTTTGCCAGAGGAAAACAAGCTGCCTAATAATCCTGCACACCTGATAAAAGAATACGAGGAGGCAGTGGGAAATGTGAAAGACACATCATGTGTACACATCATGCTGCAGCACTTTTTTTCTATGTTTATAATAACAATGCTTCCTTGATTGAAAGGAGTCGTGTGTCTGACCCCAAGAAGTCAATTACACTTTGCCAGGCCTCTACCTTAAAACCTGTCCAACTTGGGTGTCCCACCTGAAGACTCATTTCTTGCAAGTATAGGCAGTCAACCCCCCCTGACCACAGTAAGGTGGCAATCCCTCAGGGGAAAAACTGAAAAATAAAGAAAAATAAAGAAAAACACATTTATTAGAATAAATAAAATTAATTAAAATACAATAAAAGGTAGAAATAAAAAAAATTATAATTAAAAATATTAGAATAAATTTAAATAACTTGAAATAAAAACGATAATTTAGAAAAAATTCAAATAAATTAAAAAACAATAAAAATAAAAAATTATTTAAAATGCAAAAATTAAAATAAATAAGGTAAATTAAAAAATAAATTCAAATGAAATAAAATAAAATTGAAAATGTTAAAATTAATTGAAATACAATAAAATTTAAAAAAGTTTTAAAATAAAATAGAAATAAAATAAATAAGATTAATTAAAATATGTATATTTAAATTAAAATAAAATAAATAAATTAAAATAAAATGAATCAATAAATAAGGTTAAATCAAATAAAAAAGAACATCCTACATCCAGATTTCAACCAAAAACATAGCATTTACCTTCACTTCATTCCCCTCATTCTACAATAAAAAATAACCTTAAGTAGGACTTCACACACTATAATCAATAATTGCAAAACTGAGAGCTGGTCATATAAATGATTATAAAAAACCTTATCAAACTAATTCATAAAACACAACAGATATACAGCAAAACTTTTGTTGTTGTTATTTTTGGGCAACTTAAAAGCTCAAAAAAGGAGTTTGTCTCCTCTCCACTCTACACCAGCAGTCTACTGTAATCTGCAAATGCTTGTAGCTGTCCTGTGGGATTAGCAGGTCTGAGTACCCCTCTCTGTGAACGAGCCTTTAATCAGTAATTTAGCATCTGCAAAAGAGACCCAGAGACTTACACCGTGTTTTGATGTTAACGCTTCATTTGACCACTTGTAAAACCACTGACTGTTGGCCGTAACCACGAAAAAAAGACTCTGGCTCTCTGTTTGAAACGCTTTCTACAACTCTCAGAAAACACACAGCACGGTCGGGGGTGATGCATTCAGTGAGCCTTGGATTCCTCAAACATAAGATAAGTCATCTCCACAGTAACATTCCCATTATCCAGGCTGTTACGGTGTCAACGTGAAAACCCAGAAGAATTACAAAACGGGAGTTCAGCCGTAGTGAAAACAGGAGTGTTGGCAGGTACGACCCGGGCACTGATCTCTGAGCTTTCCCCGTGTGTGTGTGTGTGTGTGTGTGTGTGTGTGTGCTCTCCAGTGCAGGGCATCCAGACGTTCGAGCAGGGCCAGTACAGCCAGGCGGTTCGCATGTTCACAGAAGCCATCCGCTGCGACCCCAAAGACCACAGGTGAGCCGAGCCGTGACCTCTGACCCCAACCAGACCGCCCCTGCTCTGTACCTGTCTGACTCTGCTGCACCTGTACCACCCGCTGTCCCTCAGGTTCTACGGGAACCGCTCCTACTGTTACTGGTGTTTGGAGCAGTACTCCTCCGCCCTGGCGGACGCCCAGACGTCCATCCAGCTGGCTCCTGATTGGCCCAAGGGACATTTCCGTAAGGGCTGCGCTCTGATGGGGTCAAAGGTCAGTACCAGGGCTGGAGGAGAGTTTTCTGTCAGGTTTGGATGTGCTTTGAAAGGTCTGGCTCTGTGGTTGTTTGTGTGTGTCTCAGCAATACGTCAGGGCGGAGGAGGCCATGGCGCAGGTGTTGAAGCTGGATCCTCGCTGTCAGGAAGCGTCCAGTAAACTCTTCACCTGCAGAGTCCTGCAGCTCATGGTGAGAGAGCACGCCACGCTCAGGCAGCTCCACGTGTGGAGCATCGGTCACACACGCAGCAACATGTGACACCTCTGTGGAGGTTCAACACAAAGAGAAATGACGTTTTTTTACTTCTGGCTCAGAAGAGATTATACCCTCAAAAAAGAGAAAGTTCCCTTCACCAGCTATTCTTAAGTAAAGAGTAGTTTATTACCATGGTTACAAACATTAAAAATACTAAAAGATGTAAAGTTTGATTCTAGATAAATCATATTTTCCCAAGTGCCACTTTAAAGAGGGGTATTCTGCTTTTGTCAGTCTTTATTCTGTCTCTCTGGCGCCCCCTGTAGTATCTTTAGATGGCTCACAGCTCAAAATGGATCCCTATTTTTCCCTTTCTGTCATTTTTGAAAACGGCTCCCTGCTCCACAAACCCCCTTCACTCTGATTGGCCAGCCCTCTGGAGGCAGACCTTGGTGTTTGAGGCCTGCCTCTCTGATGTGTCATGAACAAATTTGGCGATCCTTGATGACCTCATCATGTCAGAAAGTCTGGTGATGATCTGGTGTTACTTTTAGAACAGAGTGATTCTGGAAAGTTGAAAACTCCCTCTTTAAGGTTTTGATTTTGCAGATTTGTGGCATCCTGTAATCCTTCCTCCGAGGTGGTTCCTCACTCTGTGCATGCACAGTTCCACATTATCAGTTTGTCTTTTACTATTTCATCTGACTTTTTGTTGTGTCTCCAGGAGCTGGGTTTCTCCGAGCAGCAGAGTGAACTTCTGCTGGAGAAGTTCAAAACTGTCCAGGTGGTCATCAACTCCTCTGAGGCCAAAAGTAAGAGCTGCCTGCAGTTCCCCTTGTGTCCACAGAGGGGCAGCACTGCTCCTGAGTTACAGCGTCAGACACCATCAGTGGGAACAGGCAGATACTGTTTGCACATTATGAAAACAAAACACGGAGAGTGAAACGTACAAAACATGGCTGACTAAAAGGAGGAAATGTTTTATTTTTAAAGAAGTGAGAAAATGACATGTTTGTGTTTTAATAACGAATGTTGGGATGTGTTACTGAGAGTGTTTTAAATCAGTTTGTCAAACTGTAAAGGATAGATCTATGAAGACATGTCAACCTGTGATGTGGTTGACTTTTGAGCATTCATCTCATTGAAGCTCACAGCCTTTACCTTTTATCTCCTCTTCCTCTCAGCTCTGAAGCAAACTTCCCACCAGGACCAGAGTGGGTAGGTGGTACGACACGACCGCACACGTAAACACATGGGTCATGTTGAACATTAAGTTGACTCAGCATATTTCAGAAGTGAATGGTCCAGATGTGAAGGTCAGCATCCTCTCCTCTTCTCCTCCGTAGGAGCTGTCGCTCTCTGTGGGTGGGGAACATCACTGGAGAAGTCTCAGAGAAACATCTCTTGAATCTCTTCAAAATGTAAAGCCTCTGTTTTTCCTCACTGTGGTTAAAGTTTTGATTTGTTCAACTCTGAATAAATGAGATGATGGAGGTCAGCTTTCAGCATCACTCGGCATGAGGGTCTCTGTTGTCATGGTTACAGGTTCGGTGAGATCGAGAGCATCAGGGTCTTTCATGAGCGTTTCTGCGCCTTCGTCAACTTCAAGAACGCCAACATGGCCGCCACAGCCCTGGAGAAGCTGCAGGTGTGTGGCGGTGGCAGGTATTTAATATGGCAGTGTGTGAGTGTGTGTTAACCCTTCGCTTTGATCTCCGTGCTGCTCCTCCCGTCCAGGGGGCGGAGCTAGGGAGCTGTAAACTGGTGATGAGGTACCCCGACCGCTGGATCCAGAGGACCATGCCGAGCTTACAGAGGACCACCAACAGCGGCTTCAGCTCCAGCGCTGCAGGATCCCAGCACGGCTCGGTGGCCTCATGGTACCCACACCTCCACCATCAGAGTCCGAGCGGCGTGCTCTTACTTAACACATCTGTAACCTCTGCTTTTAGAGCTTAGGGCCAGTTGTTCAAAGAGTCTGGTCCGGATCAAAGTGATCCCAATTTGGAAATCCCATTTCCTTTAAGGGCTCGACTTTGAGGGCTCATCAGTCAAAAACTGGGTCCAAAGGGTAAAAATGTGGCAAATTTTTATTCTAAAAGGCAAATTGTCGGCTTCCTGTGAGAGATAGGGCCATGGTGCCCCCTGCCCCTTTTTCTGCGTCTCAATGAGACAAACATTTGAACATTTGTTTCATCTCTCTACGACATTCCTATTGGCTGCTATGGCCGCCTAAGTGTGCCTAGGTGGCGCTAGAGAGCAAATCATGGAATGTTAGGTGTCAAGTTTAGTACCATATGGAGATTTTTGGTGATCCCGAGGTGTAGGCCTATTCTGGATTATCTGCTTCTGTCACAGCTGAATTCAGACAGAGGAGGCCGTCACTCAGGAGATCAGGTGTTTACTGCTCTAAAAAGAAGACGTCATGATCATTTCTTAACACGTGTCATGCTGATATGACTCAGGGTCTGCTCCTCTCTCTGTTCCCATGAAGGTCCAGAGGATGTGCACCCATAGACGGAGACAAGTGCTTCTACTGGCAGACCACAGGCTGTTTCTACGGAGACAAATGCTGCTTCAAACACATACCAGAGCGACAGGGACGAGACAAGAAACCGTGACCACTCAAGCTGTGTCCGTTACACTCCTTCCCTCAACGCCACGGCACCGTGCTGAAGGATTAACCAGGAGAGAGGGGAACAGGGACCTGTGAACTCTGAGAGCCAGAAAGAAAAAGTCAAAGGAAAGACAGACATGAAACAAAGAAATCCCCAGACTTCTCTTTTAAGGCGGACTGAAGCGGGATCATCACTGACTCACACAGTCCTGGGTCCTGCATGGAGCTCCTGCTCTGGAGGAGTCTGTCACCAAAAGGATTCACTCAGAGAAACTCAGTGGGACGAAAGAGGAAAACCAAACCTTCAACAAGCATTTCATCTCCGACACCTCTGATGGATCACCTTAACCTCCAGAGATATTTTCATAGCACGAGAAAGAGATGAGGCCATGGATTGTTTACTTCATGTATTTTTCACAAAACAATAAAGAAATAAAATCAACACTCTGTGTTCTTCACACTTTCAGTCTTCAGGGTTCAAATCCTACATTTACAGACTCATCATGATGGGACCAAGCTGCAAACTCTGAGCTGAAGCCTTCATCACAATAATCCTTAGATAAGACAAATACAAGCAAGACTTCCTATCAATGATGAGCATCTAAACAGAGCAAACAGAGATGAAGCTCAGAGCAGAGGAATCTTCATATGAACAGCTGTGTTTCTCTCAGAGCCAGCTTCAGCTCTGATTGTTGTTATCCAGCAGCAGTGTTTGTCTTTGTTCTTTTCTGAGCAATAAGAGAAATGAAAATCACTTTGAGACAGAGCTTCTTAGACTGACTTAGGAACCCACTGTGGACACAGAGCTGGAGTCTCCAGGCTCTGTGCTGAGCTTTAGACATCTCAGGGTCTCTGTCTCTATCCTAATGCAAAGTACTTTAAGGTCAGGACGAGGATCACTAAAAAGTTAAGAACAAACAACAACATCACAGCTGCTATCAGTCCCTGTTGCTGGGAGAGAGCCATCCTTCCTGGACCCCCTGAGTCTGGTTTCTTAGCTTCAGTGCGACGGGGGGTCTGGTTCCTGGCTGGTTCAGTAGTAGAGGGGGTCTGGTTCCTGGCTGGTTCAGTAGTAGAGGGGGTCTGGTTCCTGGCTGGTCCAGTCTTAGACTGAGTCTGGTTCCTGGCTGGTTCAGTAGTAGAGGGGGTCTGGTTCCTGGCTGGTCCAGTAGTAGAGGGGGTCTGGTTCCTGGCTGGTCCAGTCTTAGACTGAGTCTGGTTCCTGGCTGCTGTAGAGAGACCAACAGATCAGAGTCAGTCATGGAAAGAAAAAGTCAGTGACTGCAGATAAACTCTAAAACGTCCTCAACAGGAAATCAGAGCAGCCCTTTTCTCTCAGGTTCTTCTTCTTCCTCTCTGAGGACGTCTTTGTCTCTCTGGATTCATCCTATCAAATGTTAGCCGCTGATCTCTGAACCTGAGCTGATTTGATTTTTCTTTGTCTCCACAAACGTTCACTGACTTTACTCACCAGTCACTGTGAGGAGACATCCGCCCACACTGGAACCAGAATCTGTTTTCACTTCACACCAGTACTGTCCTGAGTCTTCAGTCCTGAGTGAGGACACATGAAGTCTGATCCGTCCCTCTCTGAGGAGGTCTTTGTCACACTGGAATCGTCCTGAAAGCTCCCCATCCCTCAGTGGGATCTCAACTCCATCCCGGAAATCAAACAGGGCTGAGACTTTCCTTTTTTTCATCATGGCACAGAAAACATAGAGACCTTTCAGAGAGGGGTGAGGTTTTGGTGTGAAGGTCCAGTCCAGGGTGAGGCTCTGCTTCTCCTCAGCCTGATAGGAGCTGAGACCCATGTTGAGCTCTAATCCTGTAGAGGAGACAGAGAGGAAAAGAGAGGGGCAGAAAAACACAGCAACATGTGAGTCTTTACACACATTTTCTCATCAAGTGTTGAAGTCTTTCACTCAGTCTCAAAGTGGATCTCCTCTTTTCTCTTTGAGGACAATAAAGTGAAGGTGGAAACTAACCACAGACGCAGCAGCTCAGAGCCGTGAGCAGCAGGAACCTGGAGACCATCTTCTCCCTGAAAACACACACATGAGGTCAAAGGTCAGTCCCACAGTCTGTGTGGAATCATGGAAACACTCAGGGATGGAGAATCCTGCTTTGACACTCAGCTGAGCTGCACATTGATGCTGAAACAGTGTGAGCTCCAGGCTGAACACAACCAACACACTTGAAGAGCTGTGTGAAGCTGCAGTGAGGACTTTCTGTCACTAGAGGGCGCCCTTCATCCTCATTTCAAAGTGACTGCATGAAACAGGTTGACATTGAGCTGTGTGAAGCCAAAGGTTCCCCTGGGACAGAGACAAATAAGGCTTGGTCTGAAAAATCAGCTTTAAACTTGTTCAAACATCATCTTCCATCTTTGTTTCAATGTGTAGTTTACATTTCTGTTGGTGTCACAGTATTTGATATGACATTTCTACCATTTGAACCAGTTCAAGAATCAGTCCCATTAAACTGTCAAATGGTGTAACCACAAAAGCATGACAAGTGTTAAAGACTTCACCTTCATTGTCATGTTTTACAGCACAGTAAACTGATCAATCCTGAACTTTTTTGCTGAGTATCAGATTTTTGAGGAGCGTTGGTTCCAGCAGTTGACCCTGATCAGGTCCACGTCTTTCATCCCTCTAGTGGGCTGCTGTGATGAGTCGGGAGCGCGGTTCTGACCACAGTCACACATGAAAATGGTGGCTTTCTTGTTCACATTATTCACTGGGAAAAATGAACAAAAGTTTGTGACAATGACACAAAACATACAAACTGAAGTGTGGTTTTGCTTTTTAACCATAAAAAACAGTTTTAAAGTACATTTTATTAAATATAGCAGAAATAGTGTGGCTAGTGCCATGAATTTTGATAATATATATTTTTTTATATAATAAAAAAGATTACAATACAAAGTTATGTGTTAAGATTATTAAGTATAATTTTCAAAAGGGGAAAAAAATTAATTGTTTATTAAAAATAATTTACAAAAAATAGCTGTCTCTTGGTTTCATGTCACTGGTGTCACTATTTGTAAAAACCTTTATTTTGAAAAAACTGCTGTGTCCCTGTAAACATTTTTGGGGGTAAGAGCTCATGGGAGGCATGTCCATTATGAGAAGCACACGGTAAGTCAGCATCTTCTCCTCATATCTTGACAATTTCAAGAATTATCTACAAATTTCATGTGAGTATTTCAAATGAATAACTGGTGTTACGGAGTTTGTAGTAAGGGAAAAAGAAATTTAATTAAAATAATTGATCACACTGCATGATGAGTTGATATATTTCCAAGTTAAGACGTGTGGTTTTGCCATCTTGAATAGGCCATTTTATCTGCACTTTTGTCGTTTTGGTTAGTAACACCACTGACAATCACTAGCACCAGTAATACCTTAAATAAAAAAATAGGTCAGTTTGTACATAAACCAGACTAATTGGTTTAATTGCTGTTTCAGTGTTGGCAAAGTTAAGTGCTGCTGAAAAGCAAGGACTCTACAGACAGCGCAGGGATGCTGACCAAGAATGCAGGGCAGCCTACCTAAAAAGAATGAATGATATTAAAAAACACTTACTTGAATGAAATAGAAACTCAAAGAAAATGATCTCATTTTTTGTTTATTTATAATGCTAAGTGGTCAACTATTATGAGACTTTTTTTAATTAAAAAAAAAAAAAAAGATGCAAAAATAAAATGAAATTGCTGCTCAGAAAGCTACCATTTTCATAGAATGACTGGTTCAGATGATGACCTACTGGCTGATGGAGCTCAGTGTGTTGTTGAAATGCATCCCTCTACCTGAGTGGTGGTTGATGTCCTGATCTAATGAAGAGCCCACAGTGGAATAACTCAGGCTGCATCTGTCCTCATCTTTCTCCCTCAGACATGAAGAAATCAAAGATTTGAAACAGCTGCTCATCAAGCTGTCAAAGCTGAGCCTGTTCTTCCTCACACTGGCTGTGATTGATCAGAAAACAGCTCAATCAGGGAAATCTGCTCCATTGAAGGAGGTGAAGGATCAGAACAGAGTTTTCTTTGAACACACTGAACTTCAGCTCCACATGAAGCTGAGCACCATCAATGCTTTGAGTCAGGAATCAGAGCTGCGTGCAGGTTCAGACTTCAGCAAAGACTTTGGAGCTAACTCTGAACTCTCTGACACATCCATTCAGTCTCACAGAACACACACACAGCACAGAGCAGACCAGAAGAATCCACAGACAATAATGAGACAGACTTTACAACCTGTTGATGCAACACTACAAGAAGGAGACATTCAGACGGCATGAAGACATTATTCCATACACACCTGTTAGAGTTCAGTCACAGCTGGGGCAGAAAGCAGGTCTGAAGAGGAGGAGAGCTCTCTGACAGACGTCCTCTGTCCTCTTTCTGTATGATGCTGATGAAAAACCAACTCTGATGATAAAGAGGTTGGTCAGTAGGGAGAACTCTGAAAAAAAAAAAAAAAACTTGATTAGTTATTAGTCAAATTAAAAACATGGTTCGAGTGTGTGCCTATCCTGGGTGCTTCAATCAAGATGGACAGGAGATTCAATGCCTGCATCCTGACCTTACGTCCAAGCAGCAGAGGAGAAATAAATGGAAAAGGAGAGACTCTGAAGCTTTCAAAGTCCTGACAGCTATTGCTCTGGACAAAGGACTCATGAAAGACGTCAAGCAGATTGCCCTCTTCAAACATACAGGGATATAGAAAAGGAAAAATAATTATGAGAAATTACTATGAAGGTTAAGTGAACTTGTCATTATTATGTTTCCTCAGGAGAGCTTGAAGTGTTCTATGCCTCGATGCTGAAATACTCAATGAAAGCACTCACCCAGCTTGCTGTTATGGACCACAATGAAAATGTTCATCGTGGACAGGCCTCCACCAGCACAGGTACTGGTTTTTTGTTTGTTTGTTTGTTTTTAGAATAATGTTTCTTATATGTCTTATCATTTTTCTTTTCTTTTTTTTTTTAAGGACGATTAAGATTCAATGTGGTTTGCCCAAAACAAACAAAAAACAAAGGACTGGGTTGTCAAAAAGATCTTTGTTCCAACAACACAAACATTTCGGCAAAATGTGGTGGTGCAGGTTGTGCAGGGACACCTGGGCCACAACATCAAGATGAAAGACCCTCAATCACATGTTTCTATCCCTCCGATACCAAAAAACATTACTCAGAAAACAAAACCTACCCAAAAAGGAAGCCATACAAAAACATGCTTCCAGCAACAGCAGTTAGTCTGAGTGGTGCACTATTGTGCATTATTATTTTTGTCTTTTTATATTTGTATTTTAAATTTGTATATATACAGAGTCTGATCAGGAGTGTTCTTCATCTGTTTATAACATGATGCACATAGATAAAACAGCATTTCTCTGTGGGTGGCTTGTCTGCATTTTACACCTGGGTCTAGAATAAATCTTTTGTCAAAGGAACAGAGTTACATCTTGCCAACCTTTCAAAGTCATCACGCAAGATCTGTTCTATTTATCTATCTATTTAAAATAGATCTATTTTTAATTCTATATATTCATTTATTGACAACACAAGACAATAGTCCAAAAGTTATAACTACCGCCTATATATATTCTGACATGTTATTATCTAAATTGAGGCATTATAGCTTTTTTTTAGATTTTGGAAAAATCATGACATTTGATGAAGTAATGAAATCATATAAATAATTAGTCTGGAAGAGTGTCTTTAGATTTGTTTATTGTCTTTACATCTGTTCAAAAGCATCTTCTGCTTCCTTGAATCCAGTATACACCCCATATGGTGAAGGGTACTTGGAACGGATGCTTGTGACAACACAGGCAGGTAAAACTCTTCTGCTGTCCTTTCCAAGTCTCTCGCCTTTCAGGACCCACTCCAGCACCACCCGGTAAACCACCAACCTGTATTGACTGTTGGGGGGGACAAATAAGTATATAAATAAATAGCATCTCTTCCAGGACACAACCTAGGTGAGATGCTAAGTAAATAAACACAGAGCTGTAACACACACAGTGTACAGTACAGTAAAATAGATCATGTATTAGGCAGTGTCCTGTTAGTACAAAATAAGTATAGTAAATAAAGATATTACAAAACTCACTCCGCACAAAGCGTGCCGTTCGGTCCTGCAGGTCTTGGCCTCTTTTCCAATTGAGTTTAGGCGCGTGGAAAAACATCTCCAGAACTCCACGGGTCAGTAATGGTGGGTAATCTGTGTTTTGGGTGACACAAACTCTTTGAGCAGTGCTCTCGGTCTCATCAGTGGAGATATTGAGATCCTCCAGCGGTAGAATCAACAAGTCCCAAATGCTCTCCTCTTTCGGTCGGCATAGCTTGACATTTTTCACATTTACACCACCTCGTTTCATCCGCACATAATCTGTAGTCTGACAGTGTTTGAGGCCCTGCTCGAGCTGCGGCTGCCTCATCCGTTTCTCTAAGTTCGTCATCTGTGTATTCTGGCTCGTAAAGAAAAGGCTCGGCAAAGCCCTCGTGTTCTTCCTGTAAATTGAAGTCCTCAGACATTGTTCTTTCTACCTGTTTTTTTTTCTTTGTTTCAAAGTTTTAACACAGCCTCACTTGCCAACCTTAATAGGCAGATCAGTAACCACTAAAGCACATAACATAGTGTATAGTGTGCATGTTACTCACCCTATTTGAAAAGGAACGCCATCCTCCTGTCTTTCATGGTGGCAAAGTGGTCAATAACCATGTCGTAGCATTTCCCGCTGGCTTTGAGGTCCTCCACAACAACAGAGTCAATAGATATCCTGGCTAAATTGACAAGTCTGTCCTGTCCACATGTTTTTCTCAGATATGTTTTTATCCTTTTAAGACAGGAGAATGAGCGCTCTGCTGATGTGCTGGTGGTGGGATGTGTGAAACTTATTTTACACATTCATTTCCTCTTTTTTGTGGTATAGGTGACAGAGGTATCCAGCTTTGTTGCCATGGAGCCATTGGGGTTTAGTAGAGGACTGAACTATCTGCTGGAGCCAGGTCTTGAGGTGGAGGTGGTAACCACTGATTGGTCACCTTCCATTCGAAAAAAATTATGCATGAAGAATATCCAGAGATCCACCATGAGTTTGACATCTGGCATGTTGTCAAGGGTAAGTAGACAGACTGTAACTACTACTAATGGCAAAACATCTTCTAGTCACACACGTTTAGTCCAGTTGCTGTATTTTATGCTTGCTAGTAACTCATCGCCTTTTTTATGTTGTTATTAGGGCTTTTGAAGAAATTTCTCTCTGCGTCAAACAAAAAGGACAACTGAGGCCTGCAACCATGGATAAAATCCATCTGCAATCATTTGTGGTATGCCTGTTCAACCTGTGGAGGTGACCCAGATGTGAGTAACAACACATTCTTTACATTTTGGCAACAAATAGAAATGATAATCAAAATTGATAGTTTTGGATATAGTCCTTTTGCTGTATATGACTGAGAATAAATATTTTTTCATTATTCTCAGGATTTGATAAGAAAGTGGAAAGCACTGCATCATCAGATCTGTGGTGTGCACCGCTGGGAGGAAGATGGACAGGAGATTCAATGCCTGCATCCTGACCTTACGTCCAAGCAGCAGAGGAGAAATAAATGGAAAAGGAGAGACTCTGAAGCTTTCAAAGTCCTGACAGCTATTGCTCTGGACAAAGGACTCATGAAAGACGTCAAGCAGATTGCCCTCTTCAAACATACAGGGATATAGAACAAGGAAAAATAATTATGAGAAATTACTATAAAGGTTAAGTGAACTTGTCATTATTATGTTTCCTCAGGAGAGCTTGAAGTGTTCTATGCCTCGATGCTGAAATACTCAATGAAAGCACTCACCCAGCTTGCTGTTATGGACCACAATGAAAATGTTCATCGTGGACAGGCCTCCACCAGCACAGGTACTGGTTTTTGTTTGTTTGTTTGTTTTTAGAATAATGTTTCATATATGTCTTATCATTTTTCTTTTTCTTTTTTTTTAAGGACGATCAAGATTCAATGTGGTTTGCCCAAAACAAACAAAAAACAAAGGACTGGGTTGTCAAAAAGATCTTTGTTCCAACAACACAAACATTTCGGCAAAATGTGGTGGTGCAGGTTGTGCAGGGACACCTGGGCCACAACATCGAGATGAAAGACCCTCAATCACATGTTTCTATCCCTCCGATACCAAAAAACATTACTCAGAAAACAAAACCTACCCAAAAAGGAAGCCATACAAAAACATGCTTCCAGCAACAGCAGTTAGTCTGAGTGGTGCACTATTGTGCATTATTATTTTTGTCTTTTTATATTTGTATTTTAAATTTGTATATATACAGAGTCTGATCAGGAGTGTTCTTCATCTGTTTATAACATGATGCACATAGATAAAACAGCATTTCTCTGTGGGTGGCTTGTCTGCATTTTACACCTGGGTCTAGAATAAATCTTTTGTCAAAGGAACAGAGTTACATCTTGCCAACCTTTCAAAGTCATCACGCAAGATCTGTTCTATTTATCTATCTATTTAGAATAGATCTATTTTTAATCTTATATATTCATTTATTGACAACACAATAAATTAATACAGATATGTTTTTATCCTTTTAAGACAGGAGAATGAGCGCTCTGCTGATGTGCTGGTGGTCAGTATGGTGAGCATGAGCTGCAGCAGTTTGTAGATCTCGGAGAGTGTGCCCTGAAGTTCATCTTCAATCAGAAACTGTAGCAGCTCTGCTGGGGGCTTGTGAAACAACCTGTTGTTGTAAAGCATGTGCAGCTCCTTTCTTAACTTATGCTCATCAAAGAGTGGATATGTTTTGATCAGCTGAGCCAGCTCACTGCTGGGGAATGCAGCTGGCTTGCAGAAAGATAAAAACGATGTCTGATCCATCACTCGAAAAAAACTCAGGTGCTTCATGTCTGCAAATCTCTGTGTCATGTGCAACACTATACTGTCAACAATCTGGAAATAAAGACGTCGGGAAGATGAAACGGTGTCTTCCTCTCCTTCTTGGTGCTGGCTGAGTCCCTGCTCCAGAGCCTCCCAGCCGCGGCGAAGACGTTTACGTCGGTGCCCAGGTTCTCCGACTGCCTGGACCGTTTCATCATAAATGCCAGTGAACGTCTCGTCTGTTCTTATGACTTTGAGAGCGTTGATTGTGCTGTTGATCCAGTCCTGACATTTTTTGATGTCCACTGTTTTACTTTGAAGGACCTGAAAGAGTGGCTCTGTGAGGCCGAAAATGGACTGAAAGACCCCGAGCAGGAAATTGAAGTCAAAATCCTTCAGTTTTGCTTCAAGGCCTGCTCATTGTGCTTCTTTGTACTAATGCTCCTTGCCAAGTCCAAGGCTTCATCAATCCTGACACGTCCAAAAAGCTTCAATTTCACAGCTAGTTTAGTAAAATTGTTTTTTACTAAATACTCTAAATCTTCACCCTCCATCACTGCACTTGCTATTTTTTGCTAATAAAATGTCAACACAAATATGCTAATCTCCCTCCTTTTCATTCAGCGGCTTGATGATGACGACACTGTGATTTGATTGGTTTGAGGCAAAAGACGGGGTGGTTTCCCTTGACACAGTCTTGGATAATCACAGGTGAGTAGTGTCATGACAACAGTCTCATTTGATTGGTTAATCATTCTTGATTTTTTTTTCACCAAGGGACGCCAACTTGGCTTGGCCTCCCTGCGGACAACAGTGTGCAATATCGTATTTTCACCACGCATTCGCCACATAACATTTAGGATGGCGCTGATGTACATGCATTCTACAATGTATATCATGTAGAATAGAATGTACTCGCATATTGTAAGTTTAAATGTCTTTTGAAAGTTATACTTTCGCTCCGGTGGAATGCTGGCATTCTGCTGTCAATAATTAATTAGTCATTCTTTGACACCGATTCACGCTACACTATCAACAATGTCCACAGTGTCAATCCAGAAGGGCCCTTTTGAAAGAGAAAAAGGAGTACATGCCCATGGAGATAAGAAGGCTCAGAAATAAACATACATTCTGTTCCATTTTTAATCTGTCACTACTTCTCATGTCTTTAATTCTGTATCTGCCCAGGTAACTGAACAATTTGAACTTGTTGGGAATGGACTTAGTGGGTAAACTAACAAAGACAGAGGGTGGTAATCAGTACATATGTGTCATGGTTGATTATTTCACCAAATGGACAGAGGCCTACCCACTAAAGACCAAAAAAGCAGAGGAGGTCACCAATTGTATTGTTGATTTCTTTTACAAATTTGGTGCACACTAAAGACTGCTGACAGATCAGGGCTCAACATTTGTAAATTGTAATTGTAATTTAGTTTATTTGATAGGGAGGGACAATCTACATTCATACACACTTTAAAAAATAAATAAATGTAAATGTACCCAAATCTAGCTGCCAAGCTAATTTCCATTGGTAGTCCCCCCAGCTAAAATATAAAACAAACAGGTTAATTAAAATACAAGTACAATATTCAAAGGAGTCTGTTTTTCTTGTTTTGTTTCTTTTCAAGGAAAAGAAAGAACAGAAAAACATTATCATAATAAAACATTTTACAATACATTAAAATCATTTTTAAAGTGCCAGGTCATGTGGATAAATGAGCAGTGAAAAAAAAATTCAAGAAAGGAAAGAGAAAGGTGGATGGAGATAGAATGGGGCTGCAGCAATGCAAGTCCAGGTCATATGTATTGATTTAGTTATGGTGCTTAAGGGTTAATGCCAGTTATGGTATAATCAGACTGTGGGGATGAGGCCAAAAAAGGAGAGTAGAGGGAAGGTAACGAAAGAGAGAGGAAAAAAATAAAAGAAAAAAGGAAAAACAAAAAAAAAGATAAATAAATAAATGGAAGAGAGAGAGAAATTTTTTTTTACTAAAAAATATAAATTAAAGAAGGTGATGGGTGGTCAGATGAGGATAATCAGTTAGTCACATAAATAAATAGTGGTCCAGGAAGTGATGACATGGCATCATCGCCTCTTGTCCTACAACATACCATTACTTAGACAAAGTGACAAAGTGGTATTGCACAATATTAACAATGTAACATGATTATGCAAAAGGTGACATGGTGACATTTATTCATTATCAGAGATCATGATTGCAGTTTTGTTTACTTAACAGCCACTTCTTTAGGTTTTTTTTGAATGCGGCGTATGTATTACAGTCCCTTATCATAACAGGTAACGTGTTCCAAATGCGACTGCCTGCGACTGACAGCACTGTCTGCCCCTGAGAGGTGCGTCTGAGTGGAATAACACAGTCCCCTCTGTTGGTTGCCCTGATTGTATGGCTGACATTGTCATTCTGTCTAACATAAGCAGACAGTGGGGGCGGTGCTAAACCTTTCAAGATCTTGAATATTGCGCAGGCATATTTAAAAGTTGTGAAGTTATCAAAACTAAGGAGACCATATTTTTTAAGAATATGACAATGATGATATGTAACTGGTTTTTTGTCTAGCATTTTTATTGCTCTTTTGTATAGCGACTCCACCTGGCTGAGCACAGTTTTAGTAGTAAATGACCAGTTAGTAAACCCGTATTCAATATGAGATAAAACCATTGCATGCAAAAAAACTCTAGCTGCTTCTGTTGTTATTGATGACCTAATGGATTTAAAATTTGCAAGACTGAATTTCATTGTTTTTGAAATCTTGTTTGCGTGACTCTTGAAGGAGGGGTGGAGTCTAGAGTGACTCCCAGATACTTGAACTTGTTTGCAAGTTCAAGTTCCTCTCCTCCTATGAAAATACCGGAGTGAGTTATGGCCTTTGGTGTTTTAGAAAAATACATGCAGACGGTTTTCTTGGTGTTTAGACTGAGACACGATTTCTTGAGCCAGTCGTAGATGTGGGTTAGTTCTGTTGTAAGAATGTGGGCGGTCTCTTGGATTGATTTAGATGATGTTAATATTACTGCATCGTCTGCGTATAGTTGTATATGAGTGTTTTTGCATGCAAGTGGCATATCATTGATATTGAGCGAGAATAGTATTGGCCCAAGTATCGACCCTTGCGGGACCCCATTTTACACTTGAGGTGTGGGGATTTAATCCCCTCAACAGCCACACACTGCTCTCTGTCCGCTAGATAAGATTTTATCCACATGATAGCTTTTTCTGAGAAGTTAAAAAGAGGAAGTTTTCTATCAGGACCGCATGATTCACCGTATCAAATGCCCTTTTCAAATCTAAAAATACTGCTCCAACATATGATGTCCTATCCAGAAAGTGCCTGGTTTTTTCCAAGAAAAGATTAATGGCTGTCTCTGTAGAATGGTGTTTCCGAAAACCAAATTGTGCAGGGTGTAACGGAGTATGGCCCAAATTTAAGTGGTCCGTGAGTTGGGCTAATACCCATTTCTCTGTCACTTTGGAGGTGGCAGGGAGGATGTTAACAGGTTGAAAAATCTTCTACAGATTTAAGAAGAAGATATTTAGTTCAGAGGCTAGAGTATCTGGGCTTTTTACTAGTTGGTTATTAATAATGAGTTCCAAATCATTGTTATTTTGTCTATTCTGTTTGCCTGTCAATTTATTAATATTTTGCCAAAGCTTTTTCCCATCACCCTTTGCTCCTTCCAAGATTGTTAAAAGAAAGTTTGCTTTAGCCTTCCTTATTGTCTGAGTGGTTTTATTTCTTGCTGCAGTGAACTTTAAGCGGTCAGTAGTTAGGCCGGATTTTCAAAAGTTCTTCAGTAGAACATCCCGCACTTTCATTTGACTTCGACATCCTGAGTTCAGCCATGGTAGGGATACTTTTGCTTTCTTTCCTTGTCCCTTTTTTGTAAAAGGTTCTATCGTGTTTTTAATCTGTTCATGAAAGGGATCTGTACTACTGTTAATATCCTCATCAGAGAGGATCCTGTTCCAGCTTGTGGTTTTTAATACTGACTTGATATTTTCTTGCTGATTCTTAGGAATGAAATTAAAGGTGGTCTTGTTATTATAAAAATGTCTAGATGGATTTGAGAGTCGAGCTTTGGTGAGTTTCCTGGAGAAAAGTATTGCGTTATGATCTGATAAACTGGTTAAAAGATTGTAAGTTTTGATAATTCGTTACGGTTTATTAGAGAAAAGCAGGTCAATTCTAGTGCTAGATTTAGCAGTGATTCTGGTGGGTTTCTGTACAAGCTGGGAGAGATTCAGGTGTTCAGTTAGCTGTTTCAGGGTTTTCTTATCTGTAGTACTATCCCAGTTTATATTGAAATCTCCAAGGATAATGATCTCCTTCTTGTGATTGCACGAGTTTAAAAGAGCTTTAAACTGATCATAAAAGTCTTTCTTGGCAGTGGGCTTTCTATATAGACATATAACGGTAAACGACATTTCTGCAGAGAGTGTGATATTAACCCCAACACATTCAATATCAATACCCGCAGGCCATATAATTTGCTTGCATTTCAAAGTATTTTTAACATATAATAAGACCCCACCTCCCTTCCCTTGGATCCTATCTTGTCTAAAAACGTTATACCCAGGCATAATAATAGAAGCTTCAGGTGAGGAGCAGGACAACCATGTTTCAGAAAAACCCATAAAATCACTGTTGGACTCATTCAGTAGGTATTCTATTTGTTCCCTTTTTGGGACCATGCTCCTGATGTTGAGGTGACCACCAAGGAGCCCTTTTTTAGAATGTGGATCCCAAACTATTTTAGCTTGATGTAAAGCAGAAAAAATCTTCATTGCTCTATGTTTTTTAAGAACTGGTTTTCTATGTGTGTTGCTACTGTTATACTTGCAGTTCAATGTGTGTAGGACAGTACCCTTGTTCACTGGTTCTTTTGTAGTAAGCTGTTTAGCAGCAATCTGTGAGGTGCCTTGGTCGGATCCCGGTGTAGGTGGAGGAGGGTCGGAAGCCATTGAAACAGTCCTCGCCATAGCAGTAGCTGTCTCGAGGGGGTTGGAGCCGGGGCCCAGTGGCGCTAGTTCCCCAGCTGGTGAAAGGAGCCCCATAGCCGTTGTTAGAGGCGGCTTCTCAGCTGTTAGGCTAGTGCCAGCCGTTAGCGCGACCCCGCTGAGAGTTGCTGATGTCTGGGGTAGGCTTGGTTCCTGTGGGCTAACGTTGGCCACCAGCCTGGCTCTGTTGGTGGTCGTCGTTGTTGACGGTGACCTCTCAGCTGCCAGGCTAGTGCTAGTGTAACAGTGTAAATATTTCATGTTTAAATTCCTGTTAAATTTGGGAAGCAGACGCTTTTAGTTTCAGTTTTGTTTTATTTTGAAAAGCTTGGGCAGAAGTTAACTACGATGCTGCGCATCGCTTCTGTGCAGTCTGTGTATGCCCTCGTCTGGGTAAGTTGGGTTTGAGGTTTGCTGCACCACATGGTTAGCATAAAAAGTTGTTAGGAGTAGTTAAAAGTGCTGAAACTAAATGCTTAATCGTACAGTGCAGTCATATAAGTAATATTCTATATATATAATAATAATAATAATAATAATATTATTATTATTATTATTATTATTATTTATTTTTATTTTTTTCCCGCTGCTAGGCGCTACCCAAGTAGCTGCCTGTTGCAGCAGCTCTCTCGTCTTTGTCTGTTTCTTGTCATTTTTTTCGTCTCTTTTTCTCCTGTGTTTGTCTGGAGATCCTACATGTAACCATGGCTGCATTGTTTACATGCGAACTCAGCTGTTAGCAGCCTGTAGCATGTCAATGCTAACTAGTGTAGGGCTTGATGATTTCCCTTGAGCTGAGGAGGAGGAGGTGAGGACGATGTGCTGGTTCTTGGGTGTGAGCTGGGAGGTGACGACGTGGACCTGTCCTTCCATCCATCGTTGTTGGGAACGTGGGATCCAGCCCCGGGGGATGGACGAGCTAGCTGTGCTAACCCAGCAGCATTGTGCTGTTCACGGACGTGGCTGACGGAGCTGACATCGGACGCCGGCGACACATCGGGGGAGCTTCGCCTGCTGTGAGCAGACAGGATCCAGGAGGCAGACTGAACAGACTACTGGGGAGGCTCAGTCCTGGACCCTGTGGAGGTGGAGACTGGCTGGGCTGGAGAGTGGTGGACGGGAAGTCGTCATCTATTTTCTTGTGGACCTTTTTGCACTTTCTATACTCTTTCTTACTTTTGTTTTCTTAAATGCTGCGGTGACTCCTGAATTTCCCCTCGGGGATAAATAAAGTATTTTCTATTCTATTCTATTCTATTCTATATTCAAAGTTCGAGTCCTCTGCTCCGTTTTGTTTATATGTTTTGAATGAAAAACCGGCATCATTAGCATTAGCTTCTAACGTGCCGTGGAGGTGTGTACCGTTAGCTTTATCCTCCTGTGATTGTTTCCTTGTAGAGCGAACCTCCAATCCAGCTGCCATTTAAGAGTGACGACTCACTGTCTGTGTCCCATGTTTGCAGATTTGCAGAGTAAATTCTGGAAGCTCCATCTGTCCTGTCTCCTGTGTTTGATTCACACCTCACACCCGAACAACACCAGCACCCATAGGTCACACTAGCCGTTAGCGCGACCCCACTGAGTGCCACTGGCATCTGAGATAGCCTTGGTTTTGCTAGGCTTGGCTCTGCCAGGCTGATAGTTCCCCTGTTCATCTTCATCTCCCTTGGTACATTTCCCGTGCTTGGACCCGGGCACTGGTGCACATCTCCCGACAACAACAGGCAGAGTGCAATGATGAGGAAGTTATGTCGTTGGTGTTTACCTCGGGTTTCACTGCCGCGCTGGAGTTTTATACCGGCGATAGAAACAAACGCTTGTGTGAATGCGCCTTAACCATGCCCAGTAAACTTCAAGATGACTTGCAATGTTGTGGTATTGCATGGTGTTCCGTCTCCGTCTGGTGTCAGGGAGGGACCTGGGCTCAAAAAGTCTGAGAGGCAGAAAAACGCCAGCAGCGCTAGGAGAGCTCCTGTCGCACCGGTCCTACCAGCAGCCATTTTTTAACTGTCAGTTCTGCCAGGCCAGGGCCTGGACCTGATGGAAGCTGAGCTGGATGGCTCTGCTAGGCCTGGTGGAGGCTGACCAGGATGGCTCTGCTAGGCCTGGTGGAGGCTGAGCAGGATGGCTCTGCTAGGCCTGGTGGAGGCTGACCAGGATAGCTCTGCTAGGCCTGATGGAAGCTGAGCAGGATGGCTCTGCTAGGCCTGGTGGAGGCTGAGCTGGATAGCTCTGCTAGGCCTGGTGGAGGCTGACCAGGATAGCTCTGCTAGGCCTGGTGGAGGCTGAGCAGGATGGCTCTGCTAGACCTGATGGAAGCTGAGCTGGATAGCTCTGCTAGACCTGGTGGAAGCTGAGCTGGATAGCTCTGCTAGGCCTGGTGGAGGCCAATCAGGTATGGAAATTACATTTAGATGTTAATACTGTAATTTTGCAATGCAATATTTTTAATATGTCTTTTTAATAGGTCAACTTCTCTCTTTGTGAGAAGCTTGGCATAAAAAGGAGCCTCTGTGTCCCCTATCATCCACAAACTAAAGGATTTGTGGAGAAGCTGAATGGCACAATACAGCGGTATACTTTTCTTCCCAATATCTTACATTATTAGGAAACATATATGGAGAGGGGCCATGGCATTTTCTGATTACTCACATTTCATTTTGTAACATTATAGGGCACTGAAAAAGATGGTGCAGGGCAATGCCAAAAAATGGGACCAGTTCCTTCAACCCACCATGTTTGGGCTAGGTACAGAAAAACAATTGACAACAAAGTTCAGCCCATTTTACTTAATGTTTGGAAGGGAAGCCAGGTACCCCTCTGAGGTGCCACTACACTACAGTGTAGGTTTTGCTGACATAATTTCCTTAATGTTTAAGAAATGTACTGACATGTATTAATCTGACAAACACTTCCTGTCTTCTGGCAGGTATCTGATGAAAAAGTCATCAACATCATCTCTAAAGAGACCTTGAGTAGTGGCCTTCAAGATCATACAATGGTTTATGACAAAGTAAAAGCCAACATGAAGGCCAGTCAAGAGAAGGTCAAAAGGAGGAGAGAGGGAAAGGGCCAGGAAGAACATTTTTCTGTGGGTGACCTGGTCCTCAGACAGAATATTAGGGAGGAACAAAGGAAGGGGGGCAAGCTGGGAAAGGAAATGCTTGGGCCCTTTAAAATTGCACGGCTGGAGGGGAAAAGTGCCCATCTACTAAATGAGGACAAAGTGATGGCCAGTATAAATACTGATCATCTCCGTCATTATATCCAGCCAGAAGAGAGGATCCCTCGCAAATTGATAAGGAAGGATCTCTCTCCTCTGGATGAACAACCTTCAGTCTTGGCAGACAAGGATCGGGCCCCATCAACACACAAACAACCAGCCAAGATAACAGTAAGTAAAAAAAGTCACAATGTTCAAAAATATTTAGTATTAAACCAATGGTCTACGATTTGGAAGCTTTGTACATCTTGATAATAGCGGTTATAGGGCTGTAATGGTCCTATGGCCCAATCTACACAATATAAAGACCAAAAAGAACGAATAAAATCCATTCAGCTGCAAAGCTGCATACTAGTTGACCTATCCGAACCGCACATGGCATGCGTATTCCTCCTGCTTGATTCGACACAGCTGAGCAATTAATGTGCACACGAACCAGCTGACAGGACGGGCGCGCTCTCCTCAACAATTACACATAGGGCTAAACACAAACTAATTAGCTTTCACAGTGGATACTACTACTCCCACTAAGGGCCGTAACCAGGGTTTCAAAATTGGTGAGGTCCAGACCTTGACCCCCCAACCCACACCCACGCACATAAACTTGTGTTATAAAATCAGTTTTGACCAGTAGTAGCTAAAAGTTCCTTTATATCAGACTGCATATATTGATGCAGTGTGAAATGATGGAAGTTTACTTTGGGTTTTCAGCGTAACAGTAAGGGACATTTGAGCAAATGAGGAAGAGAGAGATTTTCTGTTGTTAAAACTTTAGAAACCTGTTCTCGTTGAGACATTGAGAAGAGAGGGGAATAAATCCCTTTTTATCAGTTTTTGCACAATTCATACCAAAATGTCACCTAAAATAACAGATACACTGCCAAGTGGATTGCACTACACACATTAAAAAACACACAGAGGGACATATTAGAAAAAAAAAAGTTTTATTTGGCTTAGTCTAAGTCTTGGGTTTGTGTTTGTTATAGTCAGGCAGACAGGCAGTCAACAATGTGCTTCCCTCTGCTTCTCCGTTCAGTCAGTAAACTGTGCTTCCTCGTGTGCTCCTCTCTGCGTTGGCCCTTTGAAATGACATAGAACACACAAACATAAGTTATAATGCTCATTCTTAGTGCAATTGGTAAATATTAGTATAATCATCTATCTATCTATCTATCTATCTATCTATCTATCTATCTATCTATCTATCTATCTATCTATCTATCTATCTATCTATCTATTGTACTGTAATGCTGTGTTGGTCTCTATAATAGATTTTTACAGCAGAGCGGGGTACCACTGGATTCATCTCAGTTGCTGTTTTGCAGAACACGCCCACTGATGCTTCTACTGAAGTAGATGCTCGCTTTTTTTTGTTTATTTTTTTTAGAGTGCATACAAGTCAGGACTGTGATGCATGTTTGTCTCTGTACAGTTGAAAGAATGCCACATGGAGGTGGGAGGGTTGCCATGTTCATACCAGCACAAGAAAACCTCATTGAGGATATGAAACGGGACAACAGCACCATCAGACTCTGTTTACAGGGAGTATTGTTGTGTGTAACTGAACCTTTGTAGTGTTTGCATTTAGTTGTGATACAGTTCAATAGTGTATTTTCTGTAGTTTGACAAACTGTTTGTATGAAAAACACATCTACGAATGCCCAATACTCTACAGTAGAATATTCTGAGAACAGATAGTGTAATGTTTACATTTTTGCGAGCTTGGAGCAGCTGTTTTGGAGTGAAACTGAGAAGAGAGAAGGTGTGGTTCTGTTTATGTAGCTTTAGAAAAGTTTACTGTGTAGAGTTTTGGTAAAATGTAGGAACAGTTTGTGAAATGTGTTTTAGCAATGGAGAAAAACTGTGAAAGAAGTGACTGATGAAGTGTAAGTGTGAAACACCCTTCTCAGAGATGACACAGGAATTAACAGCAGATGCAGAGGGCAGGGAATTCCCTAGTTATCTGACATTTGCACATCTCACAATGGATGGAAAAACCTACTTCATTTTCTCACATTTTCATATTTAGATTCTCACATTTTTTATTTATACAGTAGGAAGAGAGGAACAGTGTTTTGATTTTTCTGTTTGTCCTCATTTATATTGAAAATGAACACAAAAAGTTTTGCATCTTGAATCTGCTGTGCTTCTCCTTTGCTGTGCTTCTCCTTTGAAATGATCATTCTGATCACGGCATTTGGCAGCTAGGACAACAAACCACATCAAACACATAACATTTAGCTATGTAAAGATCCGATTTAATTACAACTTACCGTTGATGAAGTGTTCACTACAAATACGCAAATATTTGGAGGGCTGCCATAGTTTGTGCTCCCCAGGGACAGAGTTGCAAATTTCTCCAGGGCCTGCCTAGTTTTGAGAGGGTCAGTGTTTCCTTTCTGTAGGATGCTGTATAGGATATCCACATGTAGGAGAGCAGAGTGAAAAAAGGATTAAAAAAAAAGAAAGTTCACATCCGCCAGCATTGTGGACAGGCCATGGACTTGTTGGATTGACAGGCTGTCCCACGATTCATCATTCCGGATTTTATCAAAACACTGTTTCAAAGTGTCCTGATGTTCAAACACGGTGTGCACAGTGCGACTTTTAAAGTTCCACCTTGTTTGTCCTGAGGCTGGGATCCATGGAAGCGTATTGCTCCTCCAAAAAGGAAGCACGGGGAACAAAAAAGTGAATTCTTAGCCACACCTGCCGTTAGCCAGTCCTTTCTGTCAAACCAAGAAACGCAAAACTTACGGTTTTGCCGTTTGTCCCGTTGAGTTACTTGAACATTGTTTGGTCGATGTGATTCCAGTCTCTTAACCTCCAACTTTTCCTCCAAAGACATTTTGGAAAATAGACAAGAAAACAAATAATCCACCTCATTCATGCTAATGCCCGCCATAGCTCGACCTTTCTCCCTCCTTCCCCACACTCGGTCAAAAATAGCAGCACCGCTGCATAAACTCTCTGCTATTGCTCAAAAGTCAGCGGCCTGTGGGCTGACTGAAGTTAGCCTAAATGATCAGTAAATGACGGGGGTGTGACATGACACCTGTCAATCACTTACAAGAACGAAATGAATGAAAGTGGACTGTATCTACTGGGGCTGGAAAAAATGAGCCCATTAAGAGCTATCTATGTTTTTCTTTTGACCGATTGGTGATGTTGCTACCTTTGGTTTCAGCTAAACTTAAAACAATCTGTTGTAAGTAAATTGAAAAATAATTCTCTCATCTTTTTTGTGTTAGCTTGGGAGGGCTTAGCCCTGTTAGCCCTGTTAGCCCATTTATACCAGCCGTCCCTGCACATACACTCCACTCGTTAACTTTTTTTCCAAAAAAAACAATTCAAATTTTAAGATCTAAATTCTTAAAATTTCCCGTTGCACCTAAAGTGAAAGACATTCAATTCAAAATTCTCAGTGGTATTTATCCTTCTGCTGATTTTCTAAGTAAACGTGTTGGCTTTGAAACAAATAATTGTTCCTTTTGTACTGACCATATTGAAACTACAGAACATGTATTTTTTTAAATGTGTGTATTCAAATGCATTTTGGGATGATTTACATCATTGGTTGTCAAAAAATGTACCAACTCCTGATTTTAAATGTGAAAATATTTTGTTCGGCTTCATAATTAAGACTCCTTAACTCCTCGTATGATCTATCAATTAATAGCATTATAATCTTATGGAAGTTCTTTATTCATAAAAACATATATCTGAAATTTAGACCAAACTTTAATGTATTTTACAAAGATCTGTGTTCTTTTTTCTCATCTCTGAAACACATGAAAAAAAGGGACTGTTATGAAGCTCCTCAACATGGTAGAAGAGGCAAGACTCATGGACAACTCCTAGCCATTTCAAAACAAACAGAACTGTTTCAGCTATCCATTATATATATATATATATATATATATATATATATATATATATATATATATATATATATATATATATATATATATAATTTTATTTTGTATGTCTTTAGCTTTTGAACGATTGTTGATATCTTGAAACTGATCTCTCTTTGTATTATCTGAGTGATTTAATTAAAATAAAATAAAAACTAGTGAAAAATTACCTTGCAGATTATAAATCTGAAGACCTGTAACTGTTGAATTGTATTTGCAGAAAAGAATATCTTCAGGTATGCATAAAAAAAAAAAAAATCTTCAACTACACAACTCCTAAAGCACTTTTATTTGTAAATGCAAATTTATAGTTACACATGCTCAAATGTATGGTCATCTTTCTCTGTGACTTTGAATTTGTTTTGCTCCACATGCACCTTCATAGATCTCACCCAGGTCCGGGAAAGAATATCCACAGCCACGCGGCTCCTTTGTCCCCTCCGCTGCGTGTACATCCACGGAAAGGTCAGAGGAGAGGAAACGGCCTCCACAGCAATCACCACAGTTCAACGTCTTTTCTTCGGGATTAATTTCAATGACTTTTCATGACTGTTCATTTACTGTTTGTTCCCTTTAGCACCACGTTAGTCCACGGTCTCTGTTTCCTCGGCACCTCCTTTCTCCCTCTTCCCCCACGCCACATCCTCCCTTTCATCACCTTTGTTTTCCAATATTATTTTTATTGCACCCCTCACATACCTTAAGTACAGGGACTTACATCAATACCAAAGTGAACCAAGCCTAACCTTACTTTTCGTTACTCAGTTCTTTTATTTTTCCGTATCATTTACACTCTTTTTTCCAGCAAGGTGACCCTGTCACACAGTTTGAAGGAATCCGTTAGTGTTTTGAGAAACGTGTTAAGAACTGTGAAAAATTATAATGACCCTGTCGTGCTATTGATGATCTGTTTGTCTTTGTTGGGTTCGCTTCGTGCTGCATTACATTTCATTTAGTGAATGTTTTGTGGTGAAGTTAATTTATGACACAGTCCTGCTCACACTGTTATCAGATCTGTCAGGTTTCTCATATGTGCCGCCCCCCAATGTCCAACCCACTCATGTGCCCTTGGTTTCAGTAGACCTAATCCACAAGGAAGCAGGGAGATATGTAAATAATAATAACAACAATAATCAGAGTTAAAAGGTAAACCGATCGATCCCCTGAAATCTCTGCTCTCAAAATGCTTGGCTGAGGTCTGCGCTCTCTCTGAGTGATTTTCTAGTTTGTGCTGAACCTCTGAGGACCCACGTCAACGTATGTGGACAGCACATTTCTGCCTCTCAAACCCATGACACTTCATTTTTTCAAACTTTGACCCTTCAGCCACATTTAGGGACACTGCCCACGTCATCTTTTGATGATCTCACAACATTAGACACACTCACCTGTTCCTCCTGGTCACTCACTCTTCCCTTCCCTCACGTCACATCCTGCCTCAAATAAACTTTGCTTCACACTAAGATTTTCCCATTGCACCCATCTTTAATATACAGAGAACCATAACTGTGTGCAAACAAAAAAACCTTTCTTTTTTCTTTGTGCTCCTTTTTATTTACGGGGTGACACGTCACACTTCAGCACAGCATGAAGAAAAGAACCAAATGACTCCATAGTAAACTGAAAATAAAGAACCCAAACACACATCACACAAATCTTAAGAAACCAAGGCCTCGTTTCCACCAAGTGGTTCAGTTCGGTTCGTCTCAGCACAGCATGCGTTTTACGGCGTTTCCACTGACTGATCCTGGGACAGATTCCCAAGTAACCAAGACGAGACACTTTTTGGTACCCTTTTATGTGGGAACCAGACTAAACTGATCCAAATTTGGAAGGTGGAGCTAAATCGTCACTTATGGTGCAACAGCGGCTGAGTTTCTCCTGGTGGCACACAGTCCTCTCTGAACCAAAGCTTGATTGTTCTTTGTTACAAAGAGACACATGGAAAACACAAAGAAGATTAATTGCTGGATGATATCCATTGTTGCTCTTTGTTAACTGTGTCATGTTTTTCTTCTTCGTTGGATTTATTAGCAGGGCACACTGTGTCTCTTCACGCTGCTACGGCGTCACACTTTTATTTAACAGATGCAGCTTTTGGCATCCGGCTCACATGCAACCTACCACGGTAGGGCACAGTTTGCTGTGGTAATGCAAACGAATCAGGCTTAACCGTACCAAACCGTACCAAACCGTGCCAAACCGTGCTGAACTGAACCAGACTGCTTGGTGGAAACACAGCTTAAGGCAAACAGGAAAACAGACATTAAAAACGTAACTTAAGCCAAAACTGATGAACAAAAACAAATAGAAATCAAAGAGAAAACAATTATATTGTGTTTTATTTATTTTTTTATTTTTTTGACAAATCCAGTTCTTTAATCCCATTTTCAGTTTAATTTAATCTAAAAAAAAAAAAAAACACCTTTACATCAGGGGCTCAGCTTATTGTTATTGTGCCCAAAACCAGCTTCTCTATCAATAACTCAACAGAAAAAAGCAGAAGATAAAAAGTCATTGAAAAAGATAAAATGCCTGTTCATTCCACTTTTTCAGACTTTAGGTGTTCCTGAATGTATAACAAGTGATAAGAAATAAAGAAGCACACGTCTTTAGATGTGACTTTAAAACCATTAAGTGGCTCCACGTACACCCTCCTGCTTTAGATTACTTTAATGAGGTGTAGTGGCATTATAATTTTTACCAGTTGCAACTTCTATTCTACACAGGAACATTACACTTAAAGGGATAGTTCAGTTTTTTTGAAGTGGGGTTGTATGAGCTCTATGTGACCACTAAGGACATTAGATACAGTAGAAAGTTGTCTCCTCTCCCTCAGTAAGACACAAACTTTAATCGATGGTGACGAGGAAATAGACGCTAACAGGGACAGACGGTACCAAATTCAAAGGCTATTTTCTCTGCCTACAAGAACTAAAATCAAAAAGTAATACCACAGTTTAAGAGTACGATACATAAAATATTTTTTAAGTGCATTAAGTCTTTGGAAATATAAACATTTATCGGGACCTAACTAACTCATGTGTCCTTCCGCGCAGCGCTAGTGCGCTCCGTCCCCCCTCCTCCTTTCAGCTGTAGGGAATGTAAACAAGCTATGCTTCGAGCGCTGGTTTTAGCCTCGTGTAAGTTTGATCAAGTATCGTAATTCTTTTGTTTGTACTCTAAGGATTGTGAGGCAGCGTAGGAAATTCAAAATGAGTGACTATGACAGCGATGATGAAGTTTCATTCACTTTGGAACCAAAAGGATACCTGTATGAACCGGAGAACACAGAAGAGGAGCTGCTACAGATGGCGACTGAAAGGAATACAGAGGAAACATCCACGGACACTGGACATCGAAATGCTGAGTGTTACTGCTGCCACGACTGTTGTTGTTGTTGTTGCTGTTACAGGACACTCCAGAATTCAGAAGAGCAGGGAAATCTGTGTGATGAGTTATACAGACGGCTTGAGAGCCAGCAGTGTCCTCTAACTCAGACAAATCCTGAAGTGTCTGTAACCAAGTTCCACTCGTGGCAGCAGTAACACTGAGTCACAGCTCAGACATTTACACCACTGAGTATTTTCCAACTCTATCTTGATGTCCAGTGTCTGCAGATGTTTCCTCTGTTTATGTTGTTATGTTCCTCTTGTTTAAATTTGGCAAGGTAAACTAGCTGGCTGAACAGTCTGGACATGAAGCATAGCAAGCCACATTAACCACACAGATAGAGTGGGATTTTTCTCAGATTGAGATGATAATTTTATAAAGATGAGAGGAGGAATGGGTGGTTAATTTTGATAAGGTAGGAAAAGTGTAGGTGGTTTGTGGCTAACAAAGGGATGTGGTGTGTAGACTGAGGTCTTGTGAACTTAAAATACCCTTTTGGTCAAAATTATTTTATAGAATGACAAATAATTAAGAGACTTTCTTGTATTTTGAGGGGATATTTTTTATCTGCCCAAAGGAATTAACAGATAGAAGCCTATGATGTTTAATTTTGGAATGACATGAACCTCTTCCATGTTTGACTTCCTGTCTGATGCTGTATTCTCTGTGTAAACTGGACTGACATGTTGGAAGTGTTGAAAATAGACTCAGAGTGATGCTGCATTTATTAGGATGGGAATGTATTCACTGCATAGCAAGCAAGGCTGACAGAACGTGCTGCACATTCTGAGGGTTATAGGCTTAAAAGGAGGAGTAGTCACTTTTGTGCACCACCTGTGATTGAAATGTGGAGGACCAAACCTGCCATAATTAAAAATAGATAGATAGATAGAAGTTAAAATAAAAAATGAAATCCAAAAATCGGTTTATTCTGTGTGCTGTTTAGAAGCTCATGAATCACTTTTCCGGTAAAATGTGTGAGATAATTTTTGAATTATTTATCCTTTATCTAGAGCCCATCTGATCGTGAACTCTGAAGCTTATTAATATAACCCACCTTGTTGTGTCTCAGGAAGATATTATTGATCAGTCAGTTTTCTGTATTAATCCTCTGTTATATTGATTTGATGATGGTTGTGTTCAGTGTTTTGTGCTTTAAACTCACAGCAAACACTTTATCACCAGATTTATGATCAGTTTCTGAACGATCCTCTGTGCCTGTCCTCAGCTTGTCTTTTCTCTCATTAAACTCCGTTGTGTGTTTGTGAAGTTTCATGTGAAGTCTGAGCTGCTGCAGCGTCCAATCAGAGAGTGATATTCCATATGGGGGCGTGTCTGTCAGTGAAAAGACTTCCACAAAGCCAGCTCTCGTGTCTCCTCGATCATCGCTCCTCCTATCAGTCTCCTCCATCCTCTCTCCTCTGAGCGCAATTATGGCTTTGGGACAGTCTTCAAAATGGCGACTGGGAAAGTACTTCCGGTAATGTGGAGGAAATAGGACAGAGGAAGCACGAAGTTAACGCATTGAGACACACCCCTGGTAGGTAAAGGGACAGTCCGGGGATTTTCCACACAAATGTTGCTCCCAATTTGTCGTCTGACTGGAGCTCTTAAATATAACTAAGGAATAAAGCTCACATTTTTAAAAGATTTGATATATCCTTCAAAGGATTTTTCTTACAAAGCAGTACTCTGATCGGATACACAAATAGGAGACGATACTTTTTCTGTTTTGATGGAAACTTTCCTAAATTAGGGAAGCCATCAAAAGTAGAAAATGTGGCCCAGGGACAATGAACAGGGATGAAGGGGCAAACATGGTCTCACACACTTGGAACAGCGTCCTGCAGAGGCAAACAGAGGTGCAGGCCTTCTGGCGAAAAAAAAAAAAAAGTCAGAAGGGCCAGACCTCCGCAACACCAGCTGATATGATGTGTCACACCTGGTGACTCTTCTGAGGAAGGCGGAAGTTCCACTGAAACATGTCAAGGTACATGAAAAGAAAACATGTCTGAGATTAAAGAAAAAGACGTAAAAAACTATTCCTAAGAAACTGAAGACATAATGAACACCATTCAACCATTAAAGGAGAGAATACTGTGTAAGGGTTTCTGTGGATTTTTTAAAGTAGTGTTGTTGAAAATGATCATCTCACAATGCACCATGATGTAGATCACTGCAAAAACAGCTTATATCAATGCAGATAGATTTTGCTGTGTATCTTCTCCCTTGAACTGGGCCTACTCTAAATGCTTAGAATAGATAATAGAAAATTGACAACTAATTGGTTGTCTCTCATTATTATATAGTTGATATTTTCTCATTTATTTCAAGGAGCACTGAAGAAGAACATCCTTGCAAGCAGGCCACTAGAGCGCAGAGTTTACCAAAAGAGGCAAAACACAGGCCCTCCAGTCTCAAGGTGAGACACAAATCCAATAGAGCTCAACAATCAGGTCCTGGAAATAAAGGTTTATATAAAGGCAAGTGTTTGTTTACAGATTAAAAAAAAAAATGTCTATTGAGGATGTGATTGGTAAATATAATTTAAAACTAGAACTCCTGAAGAGAGTGGGTGGACAACGTTGAGACTGTACTTCTGTTTGGAGATTTACGTTAGGTTTTTGTCTGTTTGACCTTCTGTTCAATTTCTGTTCAGCCTTGTCAATCTTTTAATGCTTGCTATTCTCAATGTGCAGTTTCTGCATTCTCTAGTTACAGTGTGGAAGTTTAACTCAGTTCAGTCAGGACCACTTTGTCAAAAATAAACTTTATTAACTTGCACAATTTTCATTTGGCGGTATGGTTCTGTTCTGGGACTCCCTGAGGCAGGAAGAGCACACCTTCCTGCCCATCATGAGCCATCATGAACAGCATAAACAGGGAGCGCAGCAGCAAAATAAAAACCCAGACAGAGCAGAGCAAACGTGAATAAAACAACAGGAGGAGCTGGGGTGGAGGTGGGTTGTGAAGTGCCAGCAGAGGAAGCAGGAAGTAGGTTTGACAGGAGCAGCTTAAATAGCCCGCTCTAAAAGCAGTTTTCCAATAGGAGGTGGACACGGGAGTCAGCCGAGCCATCAGCTGATCTGCACTGATGATGACAGCTATGTTGTTAGAGCTTGACGTCGTGACCCGCCTGAACTAACGCTACACCTAATTCAGTAGTGATGACACTGACTTAGAGTCTTCAAATTGTTATGCCTTTATTGCCCAAAACCTCTTCTGCATGCCGTTTTAAGTCAAACCAAAGCTTTTTTTAAAAAATACAGCGAAGACAGAACAATGAAGTTAGCCATTAAAAACAGTTCCCAGGCCTGCCATCCTGGTTTGGTATGTATTTCCTCCGCATTTTGAGCAGTACAGTGAATGCAGCCACTTGCAGTGCTTAGAGCACCTCGCAGTGTTAATACGCTAAAACATTTTGTTTTTCATTATGGGGAAGTTTATATTAAATTCAAGTTTGTTTGAAACACAGATGTGTGTCGTGGTTTTGTATAGAATTTAATTTTTTTTAAGTGCATTATTTTACATTTTTGCCAGGGCTTCAGCCGAGGAATCTGCTGACCTGCTCTTGATGCAGATAGTGCTGACAATTCTCATACAAATCCACTCCTACAATCTGTGTGTAAATTCATGCAGTCAGTACAAATATCTTTAGTTTTCCACAAAAGTACAAGAAATTGGTATCTGTTTTTGTATCCTGACATTACATGAATTTATAGTGAGCAGTTGTTGTACTTAGCATTTGTCATATATGGATTATATGTAAAAGCAGTGTTTACTATTTACGACACTTTACGTCACCTGCTTAACTGCATTACCTACCTGATGTCTGCAGCTAGAGTCCCGCGCTCAGTCTGCCGTTGTTATACATACAGTCAACCTGCATGCTAGTGTTGTGCTTCGTTAAGCCACAAATAAAGGCTATCTTGCAACGAACATAACCACTGGTCATTCTACAGCATTTGATGACCTGATTTTAATATTCTCTTTGGTGTTCAGGGACCTACACCTAGAGCAGTATAGGAAACTACAGCCAAATCAACATGGAACCAATTCTGAAACCCTGTGAGGCCCAGTGAGATCTTTTTTGTTCGGGCAGTGTTTAGGGCCTTATACGGGTCTTATATCAGTTGCTCAGATGGGCCCAATGTAGAGCTCAATTGGTTCCCACTTGAGGCCCATGTAGACAATTCCAGGTGGGGCCTCTATGGAACCTGTAGACAAACCCACTCTAAGCCCTTATTTATAGCCCACTTTGGCACCACACAAGGCCCAGTGGGATCTTCCTTCCAAGTAGAGATGGGGCCAAAATGGAACCCTTATGAAATGCCCAGAAAGGCTCCTTGTAAAGCCCAGGTAGATCCCACTTGAAGCCCATATGGGCAATTACAGGTTGGGCCTTTATGGAACCCACGGACAAACCCACTTGGGACCTAAATTTGTAGGTCACATGTAATCCATCTGGGGCCCACATGGACATGCTGGCTGGGACCACCCTCCAAACTTTGTGGACAACAATGTTGGACTCACAAGTCTGGTACGCACGTCATTTCAGCATGTTGTCTTCCGCTAAAAGCTTGACAGACCACTTGTGCATAGTTACAGTTGCTGAGGTAGGATTGGACAGTGGCCATTTTTAGGAGGGGCTTAGCGGTACTTCCTTTTCAACCAAACTCACTTCAGTTTCAATCAAACTCTCACCCATACTACTATTCTCACTCATTCACGTACTACTATTCTCACTCATTCACGTTCTACTATTCTCACTCATTCACTTTCTACTATTCTCACTCATTCACGTTCTACTATTCTCACTCATTCACGTACTACTATTCTCACTCATTCACGTACTACTATTCTCACTCATTCACGTACTACTATTCTAACTTGTTTACATACTATGATTCTGTCTGATTTGATAGTAAATGCAAGAAAGTTTGATAGTAAATGTATGAGAGTTTGAAAGTAAATGTAAGAAAGTTTGATGGTAAACGTAAGACAGTTTAATAGTTTGATAGTCAATGTGTGAGAGTTTGATAGTAAATCTAAGAGACTATACTAGTAAATGTATGAGAGTTTGATAGCAAATGTAAAAGAAAGTATGATTTGTTTTCCAAGGGGCCTCCCATAAATTATATCAGTTTAACTGATAAATTATTCTTTGATGTAGATTCAGTGCTGAATCAATTTACTGTCATTGGTCAGAATGTCATAGAACAGGTTGAACACTTTTGAAGATCAGTGGTGTCATATCTAATGTGTTTCTAATCTAATAGGTATTTATAGTTGTCT